>NC_064215.1:5447480-6647480 GCF_023101765.2 Spodoptera frugiperda
TTTTCTGCCATTTTATAATTAAATTGAAACTCATATTCATATTCATTTATTCTTTAATTGTTTATCTACCTCAATGTAACAATTTAGACATAAAATACACACATGAAACCACTTACGTTTATAAAACATATAATATATATGTGCCTAAAGTAGAAGTTTGCCCATTTTTACAAAATAAAAAGTACTTTGATGAAATTAATACAGCAGCAAAACGTTTAAAATACATAAATATATCTTTGGAACAATTTTATACAAACTTCCAAATACTAAAGACTATAATACTAAATAGAAGTATACTATAGTTAATGTTACCGCTATTAAGTATAGTAATAAAATTAGGATTACAGTAAAAGCACCAGTGGTGGACAATGACATGGTTGTGCACAATCGGTGCCAGATTAATTCGGATCGAATCTACTATAATCATAATTACAACATGCCATGACATGTAATAATTTTCTTACGATATAATATATCGTACTAATGTCACACTAATATTATAAATGTGAAAGTTTGTTTGTTTGGATGAAACTACTGAATTAACGGAATTAAGGCTAAAAATTGGTATGCCGAATTCGAACTATTTGTGACTGACAAAAAATCATGCATTTTTAATCTACCGCAACCTCTTAAGAATCGTGTGTGAAGCCGCAGGTGAAAGGCAAGTGAAAAAAGTGTCAGTCAAATAAAGTTTAGAAAGTTCAGAGAAAAAGTTTATATACTTATTATATTACCAATATATTGGATATTTATATAGAAAAAAAAAACTACATCCAAACTACGAGTTCCACTACCTGTGCTTTTACTATAGGTGTTTACATTTTAAAGTCTTCGTTTTGGCTGCCGTCCCAACATTGACTGATTATAAATCGATCGTTTAGTTGCGAATTTCTTTAATAGATTTTGAACCTTATCCGTCTGCAATAAAGTTGAATATCTATTAAAGAAAGTAACATATAACAAACAACTTATTTCAGTTATTATTTATTATTGAGACTTTCACCCTAGGTATGCGGAATTTGGATCCGACACGTCGCGTGACATACTCTTACAATTTTTTTATTGCTGATTCTTATCATCAAAACATACAATTTGTCTGTTAATTTTGGGCCTACTCCCACCAAAAACTGTATACATTCATTCTAATCACACATACAGTGTACATACACTTCTATTCACTTAGACTGACATAGAGGTACTATCTTTTGTAAAGAAAAGCAAAGCAACATTTTCGTACAATGAATAGATTACCTAAATAATAACGCTAGGACCTGCCTCTTCTCACATTTGCAAGTATCATCTCAATCCAACAACTTTTCACACATAATGTCTAACTTGGTTTAGTCCATGCAGTTTATATTTTTACGAGCAGGTTTAAACGTGGTTAGGCACTTTATATAATGAATCGAATAAAAAATCGCATCTCGAGATGAAGCAATTTTAGCACACGATATAAATTCAAGATAGAGAAACATTACGTTTCTTAAATCAACTGATCTATAGAAATTTAACAGTAAATATGAAATATTTTACTATATCTATCACAAATCAAGGTTTCAAGAACGTGGATAAGCTGTTTGTATTAATTATAAACAACAATGAATCATAGTTAACACAATAAGTCAGAATACATATTATTTTATTGATGTTTATGTTCCGCATTGATTAAAGTTCAAATCAGTAGGCCCAAACAAATCTAAAATGGGAACCAGCAAATATTATCTGCACTTGTGTTATTTATCCCATTTAGTAGAAAGTAAATTAAATTAAATAGATTAACTTTTTATGTCTAAGTGAAAAACAAAGTGTCCCAAGACAAAAGGGATACAATAACTTTAAACAAAATAGCAGTACTTTCATGTTGAGACCTCTTGACAGATAGTTTTTATTTTATAATTACCTATTTATAAAAATTATATTCTTTCCTTTGTATACTTTCAAGATAAAGATAAATATATCTATTTATATTTATTTTTCTATAAAGGACTTGATATGGGGACCCCATAAAATAGCTATGTTATAACTACAAATTAAATTATAAAATTCACACAAAGGTGTCTACAGAAATCTGCACATTTGCACAATGTCCCAAACTGAAACTATATCTTGTAAACATTTTCAACTAAGTCGCTATTCTAATAAAATTGAGAATCTATAACAAAAATTTTAAAGCTTGATGTGCCAGCGTCCGTTATAATATATGTACTTACTGTTAAAATATGAAAAATTAAAACAAGTCGCTCATTTAAACTCACTTATTTAGACAAAAGTGAATATTTTTTATAGAAATACATGTTTATTAATTTAGAATTATTAAATTTTCTGTACTGGTGTTTGTTCTGTACAGCTTAGGCTCAGTCAATAATACCTTTAAGATGTACAGATTACTGCAACTACATAGCACAAGCAATCAAGGGAACAAGTATGTAACTATGATCCTGTTTAAACTTTTACCCCAAGACACATTTACCTGTCGAGGTAAGAGTTCCTATTTTATTTAAAATAAAGTTATTTTTGTATGGTAAGTATATTAAAAGAGTAACAAATAACAACAGACACAATTCAAATGATTGTAAATAAATCATTAACTTAATTATTAATTTTACAGTTAACTAATTCTGCGGTGACTTATACACTGAACTATTCCTGGATTTTCATTTAAGTTTGCCACTTTCTAAGCCGTTTTTTATGTAAATAAATTCGATAACATTTATCTGCTTATTCTTAGTTACATCCAGATAGTATGCATACAGAAAAAATTAAATGTCATTATCACCCTTATGTAACCTGGAAGTAATGTGGCAATTTTCAATAACACCTTGGCTAGCTGCACATCCACAACTGTATACATATAACAATATTGTCAAATGCATGCACTTTGCTAGATCTAGAAATTTTAGACACAACATTGCACATAATAGAGATATAAGCAATTAAAAGTAAAAATAAAACATCTTCATAAAATAAAATATATCTGCCATTTCTATGAAGAAACACTGCAAAACCTTATAACTTATACATAAATGATCAATTTGGTACATTGACTGTACCATTTCAAACATAGGGGGTAATAGTTATTCAGCATTGTCGTAACGCACCCTGAAACAATGACAACAAACAGATGAGTTTACTTATAGTAATAGCAAATTTCTAGGTTTTAGGCAGATTAGGACAAGGTACTTAATGTTAATAAATAACATGTAAAAATGTTTGTTGAGGTGACCAAAAAAGTGTACCCAAAAAGTAAAGTAAGAAGTTTAAATAAAAACAGCTTACTTCAATTTTAAAGTTCAATCACAGAACTTAAACTAAAACAGATAGTTTTGTTAACATTGCCCTCTAATAATAGCTTGCCATAGGAAGAAACAAATATGCCACTTGTTAGGTTACTTCAAACCTTGCGGTTAGAAATAGGAGCCTCCATCTACATAGTTTGACCTAACTTTGATTATTATTTTATATTAAACTGCGGTGCAATTTGGTGGTCTTTGACTCTTCGAAAGACATGTGCTTCAATAGGATAGCAATATGTACTTTCAAATTGAGAAAGGTACAGTCAGTAGCAAAAGAGTTAGTGTAAAATCTATACTAATAAAAAAATTTAAGGTCAGCGCTCAAGATCCGTGCAGATTATTTTATGATGCTGATGAATACCCCATTTGAAATGTGTGTATTTGTTAGAGTGGCGGTTTTTTAAATTTAGATAATCGCTTGTAAATGTGAACATTGAGAACTTTATGTAAAATATTAATAAAACCACTTCGTATAGTAGACCATAACCACTCGTTAGTATTTTATTGAAACTAAATATACTTAACTATAAAATATTATTAAAATTATCTTTTCTTACTGACTGTAACTGTGGAAAGTTTAAAATCTTACCCAAAAATTAACGTGAGACGAGTTGCAGAATGAAAATAATACTTATTTTGATTTTCTGCAACTCGTCCCAAATGAGCCGTAAGCATGTGAGAAGAGTTGATGAATCACCCCAAATATTGTTTAAATTGTGGTGATAATATTATAATTTACTATTTCACTTCACACTGTTACATACCATAGTAATAAACCACGAGAGACCCTGACTCACCTCTGACGCTGTCCCCGCCTTTTGCTCAACCTGCGCCCTGACGAAGGGTCTTGTAATGTAAAGCGGTTTGTAGTTTCTGGAGCCACTCTCAAGTTTCGAGAATCAACAGACCGAGCTTTTGAGACCTGTAAATTGACAACCTTTTAAATGTTAACACACATGACAGCTGAATATAGAGTAAGTTGATTCCTGAGTGGGAAAATAATTTTGAGGTTCCTAAAACCATTTTTCGTCAAACTCGATCGTTTGAAAGTTAGACGCTTCCAAAGTGGGAAAAATGAGTGAAACTTTTATAATAAAGGAGTAAGAAAACTAAAAAAAATATATGTAGATTTCAATGGAAACTTTCAACAATAATTGGTTTGAATGAGATATCATAAAACATTTTAGTCGTTCATACAAACACTACGTAAAACTAAATAATTTTATAACTTTTATATTATGTCATCTACTTGCTGCTACGGAACACTTCGTGGGCGAGTCTGACTTGCTCTTGGCCGGTTTTTTTATTATCATCTGTATTGATTCAGTTACCTTTTCCATAAATTTTTTTATCAACTCAGGGCAATTTAAGTTGTCTTCTGGCTCCCAAGAATCAAACTTGCTAGACCATCCTTTCCAGTGTATAAAAAATT
This sequence comes from Spodoptera frugiperda, assembly GCF_023101765.2. NCBI lineage: Eukaryota > Metazoa > Arthropoda > Insecta > Lepidoptera > Noctuidae > Spodoptera > Spodoptera frugiperda. The sequence continues at coordinate 5,452,206 of NC_064215.1, forward strand.
CTCGTTGTCCATTTTTCTTGTGTCGAACTTCTAATATACGATCTACCTAAAAAGAAAAACTTGATTTAATCAAATAAAACATAATTAGATATGATTCTCGAAAGAGGATTTCTTTCGATGCCAATTTATTATAAGATTATTATAATAGTAGTAAGGCTAAATGTAAATAAATACAATCTGGAATTATAATATTAATTTATAATTATTGTATTCCAGTTGTGTTCTTACCTCATACTCTGCGTTTTCATCAGCATTGCTATCATCCAAGTCATGTTTGGCACGCTTAGCAGGGGTCTTCGGTGCTTTTTTAGCTTTCCTTTTGTTATTTTTTTTCTCAGCCTTACTTTCTTTAGTTTTAGAATTTTCTTTCTAAAAGAAAATTAGTGATTGAATTAGTTTAAAGTTTAAAAAATTCTACTGGACACCCTATCATTCTCATTATCTATCATGATCATCTGAAACGAGTTCATAATGACAGTAGTTCTCACCTCATCATTATACTTGTTGATTAGCTCAGGGCAGGATAAGGTATTTTCGGGTTCCCATGTATCATTGTCAGCTGAATATCCCTTCCAACGTATGAGGTAATGCAGTTTACCTTTAATTCGTTTGGAATCCACAATTTTTTCGACCTGAAATATTTGTGTCATTATTACAAAATAAAACTGGTACAACATCATAATATTTAGGTAATACTAGCTTATGCCAGCTTCCCGAAGATGAAAAGTAGCCTGCGTGTTTTTTGGAACAATAATCGAGTCTAGAGTTCAATAAGTTAGTTTTTAAGTATATATCATTTTTCGGGATAATAAGTACCCAGTGTTTTGCTCAGGATATTTAAAGTATAATCATATAAATCATATACCAAGTATAATCATATACATATATATCATTATACCGAGTTTTATCGTAATCGGGCCCGTAGTCTAGTGTGAAGCTTGAACACACACAGACAGACGGACAAAAAACTTTAATCACGGTTTTGGGTTCGGTTTCTACCCAGTAACACCTTTATACTATTAATTTTTTAATATTTTCAATTATCAAATTTTTGCAAAAATATAAATACTACGAATAATATTGTTTACAAACATGTACAAAATAGTCACAAACCTCATATTCCTCTTCTGTCACTTTTTTTTCGGACTTCTTTTTCTTAGTCTTGTTCTTTGCTTTACCCTTCTTGGAAGATTCTTTGATGGAACTTGTAGAAACACTCTCATTTATTTCGACATTATCGGTTGATTCTGATTCCGGCTCTTTTTCATCTGGGTCAGCTTGGCGTTCCGCGTCGGTGGAATGTTCTTCGTTTACAACAGATCCATTCGTGGAAGATACTACATCGTCATCCGTGCGACTTTTAGATATTTTCCGCATGATGAATTAAACAATAATATAAGATAACAGTAACAATCGGTACACCGAAAAGGAGGGAAAATCCAATATGTACTCAACGCGTTGAAGTGAGCTTGATTGATAGCGGCGGCGCGGCTGTGCTTGGTGCTGCTATTATTATTGGTGTTGTCAATGACAAAATTGGCAAACACATCGCCAGGTAGTAATACTACTAGTTCTTCTATACTTAGTTCCAGACGTACCGATTTGGTTGGACTCGACCACCCGACCGTGAACCAAGTCAGCGTATACCAAGTTTAATCAAAATCCGTTCAATTGTTTCAGCGCGATACACATCTATTCTAATCTCATACGTAAAAAAAACTGTATAGTGATTACAAATTGTCTGTCTGCCTGTACACTGTGTCAGTCAGCCATAATTATGATTTTTTATGAATGGTGTTACAAAAATAATTGAGTATATTATGTATATATTTGATGATTCAATCAAATCAAAAATTTTCGTTTCCAAAACGCTGCGTAATTTTATATTTCTGAATATTTTTTGATAATTTTCATTCTTCTCTATTCTTTTTCTTTTAGAGGCATTTACGTAAGTGCCACAACAATAGTAGTTATCGCCTGTTGTGAGAGAGGAGGAAACATGAAATCCGTTCACGTTCCAACTACGTTGGTTCCGACGGTTGGGTGGCAGCCATCGGAACGTCTGTAGCAGTGTCGGAGTGAGTAGATGTGGTATTGCATCCGACACGGTCGATTCCAACTAAACGGAACATTTATTAGTAGCTTAATAGAAATAGATCATCCATTTGCGTTGCTTGCTACCACAATAGGTTATTTCATTCTTAAAATTACAAAATAAAGTTCAATTCAGTCAGTTCAGTTAGATGAGTTTTCGGATAAATACTAAATTTTTTTATAAATATTTAACAGTTTGGCAGGATGTGGGCATGGGCTACTGAGTAAATAATAGGAATTTATCCTTTTTTTTAATAAATACCGTAAAAACATATATTTATAAAAAGTATTTACTTGGTTTTATCCGTTCTGAGTATTTAACTGAAAAGGCCCATACTTTAGTGTATGCTCAGCTTTAAATGTACTATTTTATTGGCAACGTGCTTTGCTTGCTGGTTGCTGTCAGACTGACTTTGGGTGATGACTTTTACTTTTACTTTGACAAAGTACTTCTACGAGTTTATTTTTTTTTGTTGTTTTATTACAATCTCTATTGGATAGACGGACAGTTTGTAAGAAGTTTCTAAAAATATAATTCTATGAATATATTCGCCAAAGTAATTATTTGCTGGATATGATTCATCATTTTATTCTATACTTTAAGAAATAAGTATAAGTAACGCGCAACTAAACAACGTGCAAATGAAAATCTTCGAATCATGACAAGCCGAGGAAGTTTTAAATCCGCACGAATGAACTTCAAAGTTCAAAATGAACAACTAGAAAGTAAAGGTACGAAGCCAACCCGTGAAGAATCCTCAATCCTAGAAGTTTTTGTGTTGATGATTGTGCATATATGTAAAAAGATTCTATTCTTTGACACCAATTTAAAAATAGCCATTTACTTAGGTGCTCTGTTTTTACTATCTATCATTGCGGATGTAATAACATTTCCGAAAACATACTTTTCGAGAAGTGACAATGTTTTTAATCAATATTTTGTGAAGATTGGATGGTTTTGGACTCTATTTATGACATTACCTTATGTTTTCCTGACGTCATACACAACATGCTGTGGGAAAAAAAGAATAATAGGCATGGGTCATTTGTCAAGATTACTTGTTGCTACTGTGTTTTGGTACACATGGACAACTGTTTTCAATATAATAGAAACAAATTATGGACGTTGTAATACTAAATTATATGACAACAAAATAATGTGTCTAAAGAATGGACATTTTTGGAATGGGTTTGATTTATCTGGGCATTGTTTTATTCTAATATATTCAAGTTTAGTTATGATAGAAGAAGCTAAGGCTATCAATGGTTGGGAAAGGATAAAAGACTACATAAGAGATGAGAAGTATGCTCGTAGTATTGATGACAAGTCTGCCAGCATAAATCCTTTGAAAAACATCACAAGCGATGAACTAAGTGTATTGAAAGTATCATATGAGAATTACACACCATATGTAAGGGCATTTTTAATAGGTATTGCTTTGCTGCAATTGTTGTGGGATGTTATGTTAGTTTCAACAATATTATACTATCATATAATGGTGGAAAAGTTCATCAGTGGTGTTATAGCAATACTCACTTGGTTTGTTACCTATAGAGTATGGTATACCATACCAAATATTTTTCCCAATCTGCCAGGAGAAGGCATATTTAAATACAATAATAGGAGTAAACCTGTGTCCACTACACCCACCTATAGAAAAAAGAGTTCTACAAATGGTAAACATTTTATGGGAATGCCAATTAATGCTAATCAAGACTCGGAAAATAGTAAAGAAGAAACTAAATAGATTCATAAGACATATTTTTTTAAAGGTTGGGTTGGGGTTGGGTTTTTAGTATAAAAATGGGGTTTCTGTTTTTAATTTATTTAGTAAATTTTATGGTTTCTAATTTAAAGATATAATTAGGGATGTTTGTTAAGCTGTTGTGCATTTTGTTTACCTATTTATTTTAATAGTAATAGATGTAAGCTAAACTTATTAGTAAAACTTTATTTATAACCATTTGGCAATTTGCATTTTATGGTCTAATTTATTTATTTATTTATTATTTATTTATGTTGCATCTGATTTTTGTTCAAATTCAATCACGAAGTCTTTGCATATTAATGGCATTAATATCATGTACTTATAAAATAAAAATATTGATGAAAAAAAGCAAAATCATGTTATAACTTTATTAAATATCTAACAAAGGTAAATAATACTGTTTCATTGTGTTCCAATTTGATACCTAATGCTTATTATTGACATAAATACACATTAAATTCTTGTAAAACATGTGTTCTTACAAAGGGATGACACAGATCACATATAATTGCTGCTCACAGTTCTTAAACCCATAACCAAATCCCAATTTTATCAAATACCATACCTAGCATCATAATACTGTTCATCTTTTTGGTATATATTGAATGGAGAATCCTTTAAATCCTCTCTTGAAATTCATAGTAGAAAAATATTTTTTGTTGTATTATAATTTTGTAAATATTAAAAAAATAGATTAACTCTTTGTTTGCTGGTTCACCAAATGAAATAAGCATCTAATGTGAAACAAATATAACAACTTCTACCTAGGTAGTTTATATTACGATGTAGTACAAAGTATATACTCGATTGCGAATTTCTAATTGATCATTTAGCGTACAATTTTCTTCAATACATATACAATTGCAAAAATAACGCCGACAGAGGCAGCACCAGCAGCACCCAGATATAAAGGAGGCTGTGACATAACTATCATTTTTAGGTGCACAGATAAACTAGGTATTGTCTTTTTAAAAGATTCTCGTTGTTTTACACGGTTGTAATAGTTTTCTAGTAAAGGACGTTTTCCGGCTGCCCAATATCTACCTTCGTAACCAAGCTCCCATAGACGTTGAAGAAGAATTGCAAGGTTGATATCAGCAATACTAAAGTTTTCACAGCACAGCCAGTTACCTGAACAAAAGAGATACATATTATTACCTTAAAAATAAAAATCTAGGTAGTCTCATTTGGGTAGGTAAGTAGGCACATGGCTACACATCAACCTATGCAAAGTTGTTTCTTCATAATTGATATTTTATAATATGCATTCTACTTAACCATGCATGTATAGGATAGGATAATAAACAATCATAATAATATGGATTGCCAGTAACCGAATATTCATATGAATAGTACAGAAATGTCTACCTTCAGGTTGCTTTTTCAATTGTTCTTCAATTTGGCCCATAACTTGATCTACAATGTTTAGTACTTTAGTGTACTCTTCTTCATTTGTTATTATTTCATGTTTGCGATCTTGTATCTGAGCTTTGTATAATAATATACTTTTAGCTTTAGGATTTTCTTCAGCCAATTTTCTTAGATTTCTTGAATTGCCCAAGTCACCACCTTCAAAAATACCAATGATTTATTACTTATTTTTGCAACAATATGTTTCTGGAAAGTTGTTATTTAGAAAGGATGGTAGTAGCATGACTGAAGATAAGATAATACACAACAAGAACAAAAAGATTAATCCTATCTGATGCAGTCATGTCAGGTCATTAGTTATTTATATATCTAGATGGAATAGTTATTCTTATGCGCTTATAAGGTTTTTTCTATCTTTTAAATAAATATGTTATATGTAAGTATTGTATAAATAGTTAATTACATAATAAATATATAATTACCTTAACTACAATACTATAACAATAACTTAATTTGAAGTTTTGAGTTAAATTAGCCTTCATCTAGGTATTTATTAAAAATATTATTTCACAATTTACACACCTACTTACTTTTCAGTATTTCCCGCACTGGCAGTATGAATGGCAACTTAGGAGTGCCACTTAAATGAGGATGAAAAAATGAGCCCACTGTTATCAAGCCAGCTGGTAATGCTTCCAACATCTCTCGGAATCTATTGATGCTATCTATCACTTTGCTATCGGTTGAAACATTTATTAATGGTGTTAATTCTGAAAACAAAAAAGTACATAATTAGGAAAACTAATTTTCACTTCAATAGCAATTAACAATTAATTTTGTTTTGTTTGATCATCAGACAGATTTTATAAATTTACCAAATAGATTAATAGTTTGTATCAAGATCAACACAAAATATATTTTTTATAGCTTTCCTCATTGTTGACACAATGACAAATTATGAGATCACCATGGACTTAGCTACAAATTCCTCAGTAAATAAAATATACTTCTATGAAGATTTAATTTCAAATAGTTACCTGGATCTAAATAATATTCCAAATAATCTAAAATTCTTGTGGAATCTGGAATAACTTCATTTTTTACTTTTAGGACTGGAATTTCCCCTCGGGGATTTATATCCAAAAACCATGATGAATACTGCTCTCCTTTTGTTATGTCCACCATCAATGGCTCAAAATCCACATTTTTTTCATAAAGACTCATCAGCACCTGGAAATATATAAATTATGGGTTAATTGAACGACTTACAAAATCAATATCCAATATTAATTCTAGAATAAACTTTCTCGTAGATTCATCTGAATCGAAAAATAAGTTTGTTGTGAGTTGGTTTGTGCCGCCTAGAATTGTTTTGGATAATAATTCTTATCTATAATCACTATACTGAATACTGTAACGAGAACAAAACAATGAACACAATAAACTTCACTATACTGTACCTTTTGAGAATAAAAGCTGTAATAATTACAGTAGAGATAAATGTTTGCGGATTTTTTACCGGTAGTGGCATTTGTACTTATTGATGGCATAGGAATTTTTTCCAGATATTTCTGAACAAAATGCATATTTGATAAATGGTGTAATAGCAACTAATCTAAACCATAAAATTATCTACACTACATAAATCAACACTATTCTTTAAACTTCTACGCGGTTTTTTCGCCACCAAGAAATGGTACCAACATAACAAATTTTAAATCAGCTGACTGACAAGCAAGTGCATATAGAAACTTCCGGCGGAAATATTGTCAGATAAATGTAACATTATTTTTTTTGTAAAAAATATTGCCCTGCTCTAGGATTTTCTCCTGTGTCGTGGGTGCGTTAACACATATACAAGTTTACATACATATGACACCCAGACTCGAAAAAATAAACTGTAGATCATTAAAATACCTGTTTTTATTTTTACATAATATGAATGACAAGGGATTTTTGTTTCCAAATGTTTTCCAAACTGCAACACCTGGGTATCGAACCTAAGATACCTTGTTCTTGTTCAAATATTTTAAAATAAGATAGTCATTATTGGTAATTACGATTATATAATTTAAAATACCTTAATTAATACCTTTTATTTTAGCATATAAATGTAAAATATGTAACTTAATAAAAAATATTATTAAAAGTAATATTACTCAAACTTAGTCAGTTTTGCGAAGCACTCCTCTATTAATTTATTGTCTATGGTTTATCTTCATCAAGACAAGCTAGTTCTATAATCTTCATTCTTCAGTTTTATGAAGTGAATGAATCAATGAATAGTTTGATTGTTTCGCGTTCGTGTAATTTGTGATGATTCTAATCGCTTTTATAATTTAGTACAAATTAATGTCCAATGTAAGAAAAAATCGTACTATGCTTTTAACGAGGTATAGAAAGAGTAATTGATTGTTTCCAAAGTTCTGTTTATCAACACTAAACTGAAAATGGAGGCCTCTAACAATACTGACGCCGTCAACCTTGGCGTTGGTGAAGTAGAAGCAGAAATTGGAGAAGAATTAAAACAATTAGAGGAAGGGAAAGATTTTGATACACGAAGTGAAGTGACTAGTTCATCTTCAAGCGAGTCTAGTACACCGAGCATTAGTTCAGTCAGCACTAAATCCAAAGAGAGACGCGCAAATCGTAAACGTACCAAGTCAGAAAGCCATTCACCTGTACAAAATAAACGACGATGTCTTACAACCACTAACAGCAAGGTGAAGACTTATGATTATATGACGAAGTTGAATTATTTATTCAGAGATACCCGTTTCTTTTTGATTAAGTCAAACAATGCAGAAAATATAACATTGTCAAAAGCGAAAGGAGTCTGGTCTACATTACCACAGAATGAAGCCAATTTAAATCAAGCTTATAGAGAATCCCGAAATGTGCTATTAATATTTTCAGTGAAGGAAAGTGGTAAATTTGCTGGTTTCGCTCGTCTAGCGAGCGAGTCACGTCGAGATGTTGCGCCTATATCATGGGTACTGCCGCCTGGCCTGTCTGCTAAAGTTTTAGATGGTGTCTTTAAAGTTGATTGGATTTGTCGAAAAGAATTGCCTTTCAGTAGCACTCTTCACTTGTACAATCCATGGAATGAAGGTAAACCTGTCAAAATTGGTAGGGATGGGCAAGAAATTGAGCCTAAGGTTGCAGAAGAGTTGTGTAGGCTGTTTCCAGAAGATGAAGGAATTGAAATGACTCCAATTCTTAGAAAATCAAAGGAAGCATCTAAAAAGTCCTACCTAAAGAGTGGTGGCAACTACAGAACATATCGTGCCCCTTTGTCATCAAGAGGATCCAACTTTCGCAACCGTATAAATACATCATCAAGAAGTAGAAGAAAGATGTTCATGTCTCCAAGGAGTCGTATTTCTTCAAGTTCATATAAACGTCGTTCTCCTTCACCGTATATGAGAGAACGATTACCAATATGGTTTGGCCGGAACCGTGAAGGCTATGGCAATAGTAGTACTGCAGCTGAAGCATATGTGGCTGAATATATGCGATCAATGCATCATCAGTTGCCACCATTGCCTTATGTACCACCACCTGGATTTAGTGCAGCACTCCCAGCTTATGATGGAATACCACCGCCACCTCCACCACCACCTCCGAGGTACTATGACTTGGCAGAATATCCTCGTTCAGTGCTAGTGTATGATAAAAGGTCTTATGAAAGATCTGTAGATGAGTTTCTGTGGCGTACTTCAGATCGCTCACGTGCCCGTAGTCGTGATCGTGATTCGCACAGATCCTACCGTGACCGACGATAAAACTATCAACCCCCAATGTATTGATATGATATCTGATAATTGATAATTGATAATAAAAAAAATTGTGATTGAACTTTGAACTTTATTGATGAGTTAATCTTGAGTGTTGTGGTGAACTATGTTATTATAGTCTTGAACTATGTTGATTGAAATTTGGACATTTTTATTAAATAAAAGGTATTACATGGGACTAATGAAAAATGGGTATCAGTGTAGTTCTACATTAAATGCAAGAAATCTCTATTTACAGGGTATTTATGCTGGAAAATAGTGATGAGTGTGGTTAGCATTAACTGACTATTTTTCTAGAACATTGATGCAGTGAAAAAGTAACATTAGCCAAATTATAATATAGATGTAGTTATGAACTACAAGTGCTGCTGGTTAATGTTACAGATTAAGAACATAAGCATTTTTTATATATTTGTACAACTAATATGGTTGTGTATAACTGTGATAATATTTCCACCTATTTTAACTGTAATTTTTTTATAACATTGCTATGCCTATTTTGGCAAATACATACATATCAACCAAAGAAATAATCTTCAAAATTTTGCATTTTTAATAATATATTTTTTTTAAATAGTTGTATCATTCGTGTTATTGAGTTTGCTTGAAAATGACAATTTATAAGCCAGCAATTTTTATTATTCTGGTATTTAAATTATTTATATATTTCATTGTCTGTCTATATTACATGGTGTACAAACAAATTGGTAAGACCTGCATTTTATGAGATGTTTCCATTGTATGTCAATAATAATATTTCCAGCTTTGTTTCATATTTAATATTTATACAGGTTGCCCCAAAACTCAATGATATAATTAAATAGTGATAGGCCTTCTTATGACGGACTGTGGAATGACCAAGGATAAAAAATGTTTCCATTTTTTTATAGTTTTAGAGGAAAACCTGACCACCCTCGTAATCAGACACTCCTCATCACATTTTGAACTACCGTGGCCACAATTCTTTTAATAGTTCATTCTTTTTTTACATTATGGTGTGCTAAAGAGGAGAAAACGTAAAAATCTTTGCAATATTTAGATAAAATCCTATTTTAGATTGCTTTTTCTAAAAAAAAACTACCTTTATTTTCAGGTGACTTTCAATGTGATGAGGGATATCTGAGTGGTCAATTTGCCCTCTGTAACTTTTTCAAACATTTTTTTTCCCTTGTGCTTTCCAGAGCCGTCATAAGGTCTTGCACCGGGTTAAATAATATCGTTGAGTTTTGGGACACCTGTGTATGTACTTATTGAGATCCATAGACTTCAAAAGCAGTATTCATTTATGCTGAATTTGACCTGTTGTACCGGGTAATTCATCAAATCGTCCCACATGCCTACGACCCATTTAGGACGACTTGCAGAAAATGAAAATAAATATTATTTTTATTCTGCAACTCGTCCCATGTTACTTTTTGGGTGGGATTAAAAACTTTTATAATCGTTTGGTACAGTCAGTTAGACAAGATAATTTTAATAATATTTTATAGTTAAGTATATTTAGTTTCGTTTTGATCATAGATTGTTCAATATAATACGAACGAGTACTACTATACGAAGTGGTTTTATTAATATTTTACATAAAGTTCTCGATGTTCACATTTATAAACGATTATCTAAATAAACCGCCACACTAACAAGCATCATAAAATAATTTGCACGGATTTTGAGCACTGACCTTCAATTTTTTAATTACTTTAGATTTTACACTAACTTTTTTGCTACTGTTTGTACCTTTCTCAATTTAAAAGTAACGTGGGACGAGTTGATGAATTACCCGTTGTACCTATATTGGATAAATTTAATAGCTTTTTATAATTAATGGTTTATTTTTATATTTGTCTATCTCTTGTCTTACTAATATTATTAATGCAAAAGTTTGTGAGTGAGTTTATCAAAATGGCTAAAGGGATCGAATTGAAATTTGGAACGGGTAGAGTTTGGTCTGGACTGGAATACACACATAGGCCACATTTTATCCCACTGGCTGGCGGAAGCTAGACCTATACAATGTGATAGGGGTGAGACTTCTAACCCGTTAAGGCTGAGTACTACATCTAATTTTATCGACAAAAGTCGGGGGTCGAAGGCGTCGAATCCCTAAAAGTTATGGCTATTTTAATATTTTTTTTACTTTTTTTGATATCAAAGGTTGTATGCGTCGTAGAAACAAAACAAAAAAAACGACAAAACGGTAGCTAATAACCTTGGCTAACTAATTCATTACTTTTTTCATATGTTTGATAATGTTTTGATGAGAAAAAAAATCATTTGTGAATTATTTTTACCGAAAAAATCACTATTTTTCAATATTTTCAATTAGGGGTTCAACCTCCCATATTACTTTTTTTGTCGATAAAATTAGATGTAGTACTCAGCCTTAACGGGTTAGAAGTCCCACCCCTATCACATTGTATATCGTATTCTACTCCCGCGCAGTTCTATCCGCTGCTTGACATTTTTTGATGGCAGCTTGATATTTGATTAGATTTTTTGGATTTTCAGTTTTGATTATTTCTATTCTGTTAATGATGGATGTGACTGTAGAGAAAATCTGGGATATGCAAGCGAGATTTCGAAAAGGAGTGGGGTGTACGGATCACGGTGTCGTGGTGGCACGGAGGTTCAAGACGCCCGCTTCTTATGCATGAGAGTGCGGGTTCGAAACCTACCGACGGCAAGTACTTATGTGAATCTTTTTCCGACTTATAAGTACTTTCTAAGATTATTTAGACACCACTGACAAACCGTGAAGGAAAACATCGTTAGGAAACCTGGGCTTATAATTTTTAATTATATTTTTGAATCGCCAACCCGCATTGAGTAAGCGTGGTTAAACTTTCTCCGTGTGAAAAGAAGCCTTTGGTCAGCAGTAGCCACTTATAGGCTGATGATGTGATGTGATGTATGGATCAAGTCTTTTCGTTAAGGTACATTTCGAAGAAAGCCTTATCGAAATACCAAAACGTATGTTTGCATTTCTTTCATTCTGTGCCTTTCTTGACCTCGAAAAGGTTTACGATAATGAAATTTGATGACTGAAGAGGGATGATTTGTGGTCGACTCCGTCCATGTATGGGGTGGATTGGATAGCTACCTCATTCGGGCACTTAATCCTTATATAAGGACTCGAGTGCCTAAGTCATACATACAGATATGTACGACTCTTCGTTTAACATTAATTAGGGTGTTAGACAGCCCTGTGTAGCATCTTCTTAGCTGTTCAACTTATTCATGGACAGCTGTTTGTACGATTTGAAAGTAGGTGAGTGTGGATTAAGAATGAATGACACGGTGATCAAAACATTGTTGTGAGCCGACGACCAGGTACTTATTACCTCATCGGCTGAAGAATAGGGTAGATGACTAATTTTTATTTAATCATGTACCCTATTTTTTACGGCAACAAATAAGTACTTTCAAACGGGACGTCATTTAGGTACGTTTGAGGGTCCGTTCACACAGACCGGCTGCGAGAGGAGAGCAGATTATTATCACGTTGAAAAGTTTTTAAGGTTTATTTTTTCATGTGCACTGCTTTTGTCATTAAGAATGCTTAAAGGCGCTTGGTGTGAAATAATAACAGGGGCTGTCCGGCTCCGATCGCGTACTTTTTCTCGATCGTGCAGCCGATCGGCTCCGATTGCGTGCTATTCTATAACTGTAACTGTCAATTCGAAATTTCGAAGTGAGTTCAAGTGCATTCTCGCCCGTGATGGTTGACTTTATCTTACAACCAAGGACATCGCGATCGAGTTTACTTCGATCTTATGAATTGATAATTACAGAATAGGCTAGCTGAATCGCAAAATTCATCCCGATCCCTTCAGCCGTTTTGTCATGACTCAGTAACAAACATACACACGAACTCACGAACTATCACATAATTAAGTAAGAATTAATCCTGGAGCTGTGGATAACCTAACGGATTAGGGGGCCTCCGGTCAAAGCAGGAGTACGTGGTCGTAAGGTCGGGAGTTGTTTTTAGCCAGCAAGTCACTTTATCGCCTTACTCAAGGCAGGAGAAGGTACTGGTAGATCAAGCGCAGGACCGACGGCTTTACGTGCTTTCCGAGGCACCGACTATAATAGGCCCAAACGCTATTTCGCAATTGGTTGTTTTACTCGAAATTGTCAAGAAATACTTATATAGCCAACAAATAATATCTAGGACAAGAGTAATCCATTTCCAGGTCCAAAGTCAATTGTCGACGTATTTGGTGGGCAGCGATTGGAAAACCACGCAACATCTTCTCGTCCAACATAAAAGTACCTAACTCCGCACTCAGAGAAATTTAATGATAACTTAAACTAGTCCTTAGTAACGATTTTGTATCGAAAACGATTGCTAAGGGATGGTTTAAGTAACCATTAAATGACTCTGAGTGTGGCAGTTCGTGCCTCAAAACGAAGGTTGGTGAGCCTGTAACATACGGAACAGAAACTTGTCTACTCTCACTCTAAGGTATGCTATGCTCGGTCGGTGTTTATTTCTGTGTGACCATGAAAACACCGGAATACTGAAGTCACAAGAAATAAATCAGAAGATATTATTAAAAGAGAAGAAAAAATAAGTAGATTAATCATCATCAGCCGTTTTTGTCCATTGCTGGACATAGACCTCTCCTCTCCAATTTCACGCCACTGAGTTCGATCTTCAGCTCTCCGAATGTAACTACTACCAGCTACCTTGCAGATAACTTCACTCTTCTTAGCTGAAGGATGACTTACACGATGTTTGCTATGTCGGTAACTTTCGGACTCTACTGGATCACCTCTTGAGAGAGAGAGAGAGAGAGAGACTCAGAGCATAGCCCCCTTCATAGAGCGCTGGACGACCAGTTACTCTGTCAGTGTCCGTCTCGGCTCCGTATGTCATTAATGGCAGGACGCACTTGTTTTAGATTCTTCAAGCTGTGCATTTGGTATACTTACTTTACTTCTTCTATATGCTGTCCAAAGAGCCTCTTTTTCGAATTTGTTTCTACCAAACAGCATGGTTTGCCGTAGGTAGACATAATCCTGAAAAACCTCGAGAAAAGACCCAAGAATACTTAATAACTATTATCGTCTGAAAGTCAATTTTATCATTTTCGGTTTTTCATTGAAATGTTTAGTTTTATTATGCTTTTGTGGACGAGTAAGTACTACTTGTTAGTTTCAGGATCGCATTCCGTACAAAGTTATCCCACGTCTTATAACAAAGTGATATATCTCAAAAAAGATAAAAATGTATAATAGACATGGGCATACTTCCACACTTTCCCTTTTTACACCTTCATATGAAACAACTGCTATAAAATATTTCAGGCATTTATGAAAAAAAAAATGTTCGTATCAGCATTTATGGACTGATTTTTAAAAATATTTTTTTTTGTTTTGCAGTCGGGTAAAAATCAGGTCTCCGTTTTCGAGGATTCAGGAGGAATAAAAAGAAAATCTCTAAAATAAATTATTTTTAAATTAATGTAGCTTTTAATATATAACATTACGCAACGTCACGCCTTTTATCCCCGAAGGGGTAGGCAGAGGTGCTCATTATGACACGTAATGCCGCTGTAGGTACAATGTACACCCACTTTTCACCATTTGTGTTATAAGTAAGTCCCATGTAATAGGGGTGAGCCTATTGCCATATACTGGACACAATTTCAGACTCCGTGCTATTACTGAGAAATTTTCGAAAAACCGAAAAAAGCCCGGTAGTACTTTGCCCGACCCGGGAATCGAACCCGAGACCTCTTGTCTGGCAGTCGCACTTGCGACCAACGAGGCAGTCAATAAATATTATACCAATTTAATCAACGATCAACTAAGGTATATATCCTTATTCATAGGTTAGGATCTGATGATGGGATCCCAGAGAAACCGAGGGGAACTTATAAAAATTGTAGCGGTAGGTAATTAGTAGGTATGTTTGTAATTTTTTTCGGTAAGTATTTAAAACCCCTACAATTTGACTGGAGTCAATCTGATGATGAAGCTGATTAGCCGAGAGATAATTGTGGAAACACCTCGAGGATTTACAGCAACTTTACCCTTAGGTGGAGTATGATTATCAATAGGGGTCAGATTACCAAGTAGTACGATAGTTGAGGGAACTCCTCAACGGTTAACTGTAGTTACCTTGTGTTTGGGCTTGATTTACTGTATTGATGAGAACTTTACACCCATGAGGGTTATACTCCATATAAGCGATAGGCTCCTATAATTGAACAAACTAACTCGAAACAAGTTTGCTTGCTTTACATACAATATGTTATGTATAGTAACCTAACCAAATAAGGCCTATGCCCCAATAAAAAATTTCCCTCTTCCCGATGTCAAATGGTCGCCAAAGTTTGTAGAAGTGTGCATGCATATTACTTAACTAATTTGAGCACAGCAAGCAACCCGTGCCGCGATTATATTGGAACCTACAGACGAAAACAATCACGACATGGAGCGCACTTTAGTTTTTATAAAATTCGAGTAGCGTAAACTGTTAGTATTTTTATATTTATCAGTATACGACGTGCCGTGTTTTGTCTGTATGACAATTATACATTTAGCCATCTCCTCACATTAGTGAAATAGCTATAATATCGGTGTATTTCATATAATCGTTGTTTTGTTTACCTATGTGCCATGCCCTAATAAAGCCTACAAAAAAAACGTGTAGGCCTTATTACGGCATAGTTGTTTTTCAGTAATTTCATAGAAAACGGATCACCAGCTTCTGTCAAAAAGAAAGCCAATGGATTTTGCAAAAGATGGAAAACGCTGTTAAAATGGTAGAAATGGGTAAACGGGGTGAATAGATACAGAAAAGGGGTGAATGGATATCGGGAAATTCTTCATAGTATCTATTCACCCTTCGAATTTTATGCACCCTGTTTTACCCGGTAGGCTGCTGCAGCCAGATATAACTTCCAAAGAAGTACGCATCATCTAAAGAGTAGTTTCCACTACACAAAAGCTAGGTCGGTCGCTAAATTGGCTACAGAACAAGAAGTTATTCTCATTCGTTTGACTGATGCTGGGGTACCGATGACTTCAAAGCTGTTACTTGGGTATAACATGATGAGAAACTCGTTTAGCCTGATGTATAATGACCGAAATTAATTAATAAGATCTCATTACATTTATTATAAGTATTGACAAAGTTTTGGTATAATTAAGAAGTTGAATACTTACTAGTTTTTATTGAGGCCTTATTAAGACATAGGGTTCCCAATAAGGCCAAAGTGACACTTTAGTTATTTGTGTTTACAAAATTTTTGTTTCTAAAGCCATTTTGATTCCATTATTACAAAGTTTAATAAATAAATATAAGATTTTGAAATTATCAGCCCATTGTCATTTTAAACCTACGAGCTAGGCGGTAATAAAAATAAGGTAGGCCTTATTTGGTTAGCTTACCTTATTTATTCTTTTGTAAGGACGACAACATTTAAGAAGTGCTTAAATAAATATAATCGGGAAAAATAGTGTGTTTGTTTATAAGAGTTTGTTTGTTTGACACGCTAACCACCGGAACTACTGGGTTAAATTGATTAATTATTTATGTGTAATCGTGTAAATTTGTCGAGAGAGATTATTTTTTTGCCTAAAAGGTTTAGGAGCGATACACCCAACCTAGCTTGATTTACCCCGCAAATGCAAAAGATTGTAAGTTTGTGTGTATGTTTGTTACTCACAATTTGGAACAGGGGTAGATTATGGTCTGGAATAACTCATGAGCTACTTTTTAAAGCGAAACCGTTGGCAAAAGCTAGTCTATAATAATAGGTATAATTAGGTAAATCTTTACCGAGCATGTGATTAGTGACTTATTTTAATTTGAATTTAAAACAATAACTACACACAGCCTATCGCTAGGCACCTATTGCTCTACTTTTATGACGACTGTTAGGTATAGGTACATAGGTGGAGTGACAAGTCTGGTAATAATTTACTTTGGATTAAAATTACCGCAAATTGCATGTACCTAACGCTCTTGTTAACAACATTTTTGAGGGACTATAATATTTAAATAAACCTGACTTTTGACGTCGTCATTATAATCGTAGACGAAACGTGGATCCACCACCACGCCACAAAACCTTTTTTTTTGTTTTGTTGTTTCTATAATAACACAAACCACTTGTTCCTTTCTTATTATTCATTTTTTGTATGACTTCCTCGGCCTCTCGCCCTCACAAATCAAATCTTTCTAAAGTCCCATTTATACTATTCGAGTAATTTCCGGATTACCGGAATCAGGCTCCTAGATAATAGTATATTTATTAACCTACTTTAGATACACCGTTTACCGGATCGCATGAGAAAACCGGTCAGTTTTCGTTCACATTATTCCGGTTCAAGTATTCTGTCGGAGCTACCCGGTAGCAAAAACAAAACCGGCATAATATGAGCGATTTTATATTTGTTCGTAGAAATTGTACATATTAAAATAGTAGGTATGCTAGGTACTAGTTTTCTATAGCAGTTTTGTTGTTCCGGAGGCTCCTTCGCCTTCAACTAGTTAGTAATTCAACAAAGCCCCGGCTGCCGTCTCCGCCGTAGCCCCGTAATTACACTTCTACAATTATTTCACTAACTTGAATCTTATTGGAATGATATTCTAGTAAGTGAGTAATGAGTAAGTAATAATAAAATAAGAATAATATCTGGATAAAGTGATTATTTAATAATTTATCACATTTACAAATATCTAATTAATCGCTACAGGAAACTGTGGTATATGGATATGTTATATTAAACTACTACGCGGGCTACGCCGTAGCCGTCCGATGTTTCATGCCGGAGAGAAAACAATCTTGTGCATATATACGTATATGTATGTAAAAACTGTAGTGATTAAGATTTTTTTTTCAGTGACTAGGACTAGGTAACTTAATCTAATTTAAAATTACTTAAGTTAAAATTCCATCATTTTTACAACATTTGTAAAACAAATCAGTCTTAAACTAATTGCTAAACAGAACTATCTACATAAAACATTAAAAATATCCCGAAGAATTGAAAACCTCTTCGTTGTTTGAGTGAGTTAAAATAATATCATGTATTAGATAGGATAGAAAATAATAACGGTGGCTGTAATTAGAGATCATGTCAACTTGTTCGTGTGTGCTCTCAGCACTCGATATCAGGGATCCGTGAATGTTTAGTCCTATTATGTAACAGGACATGGGAGGCTCGTAGATATTGCCAGTTGCTAGCGCCTGCGCGAGTCCGGATGGCGCGCGGGGGTGAGGCCGCGTCAGTCGGCGCTCGGCGTCTGGAGGTGCTTCGCGCTTCGCGCCGCGCCCCAAACAGCCGGAGCGGGGCTCGGGGCGTGGCGCTTACGTAAACACGCGTGGCACAAAGCTCGTGTTGCAGGCGGCGCGGTGCCGCGCCACTGTCCGTCCTAGAACGACCCCATGTTGGCCCGCGCCGCCTCCTAAGTTTATGTGGATAGTAGCGCGCACCCTGCCGCGCGGCCGCCGCTGCCACTGTCACCACCGCCGATTAACGCGCTTATAGGTACTTACTTATTTTATGACAATATAATTATAGTTTTATAATATTTTGTGAAGATATAGACATGCTAGCAATTATTTGTCAGTGCTTAATATAAAATGTACATAGTGGAAAATATCTCAAATTGCAATAAAGCGTTACCACTATCAGCGTATTGAACCGATGTACGATGAGAACCAGTGTCAGCTTCGAGTAGATAATCGTGTGCTTTACGTTTATAAGCTTAAAATTCTGGTAAAAATTTTAGATAATATTTTAAAATAAATTAAGTGTATTAGCATATTAATTAATAAATAAGAGACTGGCGTAAATGGTTATAATAGGTAACTTAATACAGGCTGACTGGGTCTCCTTTGACTACTGATTTTAGTACAGCTCAGTTCCAAGTACTGAGTACCTATAATATAACTATCTACAAGTAGCTATATCCAACATTGATTTTGGTTTTATCGATAGTATGGTGTCCTTTGGAGTGTGTATCGTATCTATCTACGTACGACACACGTACCTATATGTAATAGGTACTTAGGTATCTTTAATAAATACTTATTACATCTCATCAATTGCCTAATAGACACCAAAAATTGCTTTACTTAGACTCAAATTACCTACTTATTTTATATGCTTTCCTAAATGTACCTACTTAGGTACCAGAGACATACTTTAGGTATCCTAAAAATATTGTTATTTTATGCTTTGAACACTAGAAAATAATTAGTTTTAATCTTATCAAATAGAAATCAACACACATTACTTATAGTAGAAAC
The DNA here is from genome assembly GCF_023101765.2 of Spodoptera frugiperda. Classification (NCBI taxonomy): domain Eukaryota; kingdom Metazoa; phylum Arthropoda; class Insecta; order Lepidoptera; family Noctuidae; genus Spodoptera; species Spodoptera frugiperda. The sequence goes on from NC_064215.1 coordinate 5,471,508, forward strand.
ACTCACTCCGATACGCAATGTCATTGACCTTTTTGTTTGTGCGTGATGTGGTAATGACCAAGTGAGTGAATAAATAGTAATTTGTTAATATCTTGTTTGGCTTTACTAAAGTTGGCATTAAACCATTATCAATTACTTACAGTAATACCTAATAATTTATTGCACACTGCATCAAAAAAATATTTATATTCAGTTATATAGGTACTCATATACATATAAGGCTAAAGAATTTGTTTGTTTGGACGCGCTAATCTGTCAATGCTACACAGGCTATCACGCTATGATCAATAGAAGACGAGCATTACCTTAATAGTATATGATCTACAGTAATGACTACAAAAGGCGGTATTTCCGAATCGTTACGACCTCCAAACCTTCAAGCAAAGAGCGCACCTGTGACTCCTCTGGTGTTGCGGGTGCCCATGGGTAGGGCTGATCGCTTACCATCGTTTACCTCCTATTCCATAAAATAAAACAAATACCTAATAATTATTTATGTGCCCGTTATGTCGCTAAAAGCAATTTGTTCCAGGCAACTTTAGTGTAGATAAAGGTATCACAACCAAACAAACAAACTCTTCAGCTTTATACACTACAGCTATATAAGTATAAATGTTTACATATCAAACGAGAGTCTACCTACCCAGCTCACGAGTCGAGCAAATTATTCTATCTACATTTTCAATAAGACAAATAATTATCCGCGCGTAACAGGGTGTTTCTAACTAAACTAAACCCTTCTGATTTTTAGTTAGCGATATCCTTCAAAAGTCGTTTGTATACATTGCATTATTAGTATCTGGGTTATTTTTTAATATAGAATTTACTTAAGAAATTAGGATAGACTTTGACTTTAAAAAATTGGTAGAAAAAAGTTCGGGAGTTGACATAGCACGAATTTTATGTAAAAAAAAAAACTACTGTTTGGCTTGATAAACATTATTTAGACATTGCGCCAGAATAATAAACCCTAGAAAAGTGTTTTGCAAAATTTAAAATAATTTAAAAGATAAATGTAACTCGGGATATCGTCATAGGCTATCCTATAACCTCCTGTAATAATATTAACAAACTACCTATCAAACACAAAAAAATCGATCCAATAATTCGCAAATTAGCGCGTTCACAGGTCCTCACAAACAAACTCTTTAACTTTATAATAAACACTTTAACTAAGATTGAGACTTTAAGCCAAAGCTTAAGCAGTCAAATATCAGATGAATTAAAAACTGGTCTTCCCAGTTCCCACACCTATTTTGTTTCTAGAAGACCTGTCCTATCAATGTAGAATAATATAATTTTTTTAATCAACCTTAGGATTTCTTTTGTATAGATACATAGATATATATTAGATAATTAAGTCCGACCATTCCAAATGAATACGTCTTCTAATCAAAATCAGATTAGCCAAAGCATTATTTCAATTAATACTTTTATAGGCACTTTTAAAACGTCCAAATTGAATTATCTATCGTTCTATCTGTCAGTGAAACTGAGTACTTAATTCATTTATTGTTACACTAGCTTCTGCCAGCGGCTTCGGTCGCGTTCCCGTGGGATAAAAAGTATTCTATTACCCAAGTCAGGTCATACCCTGTCTGTATATCAAATTTCAGTTCAGTAGTTTCAGCGTGATTGACGAACAAACATCCAAACGAACATAATATTAGTGTGATATTTATTAAACTTCCCGCGCACATTAGCGGATTTAACACTAAAGGCAGTCAGACCATTGAGTTGGGTGCTGCAGAGAGATTCTTATGGTGCCGGTGTTAATTTCAGCATCAACAGTGGAGATGCAGACGCGCACAGCGCTGATGGCGCTAGCCGCGCTTGGAGCGCTGGCGGCGGCGGCGGCGACAGCGGTGGCAGCGGAGCGAGGCAGCGGCATCAAGGTCGGCGGGGGAGGCGCGGGCGTGGGCGCGCGCGACGCCGGCCGTGGCGGCGGAGTACGCCTCGGCGTCGATGGACTTCGGCGGCCACGCACCTCGCCTGTGCCACCCCCGCCTCGAGCTCCTTCTTCCATAACAGCAGCGCTTGTCGTGCCACATAAAGCCTTTGGCACTCGTGATTACACTAAGGCCGAGAAGGCAGCGCTATCGAAATTGCCGCGAAAACTGAAACTCTTCTCACACGTGCGCCTAAATATTACGCTTTCTACTCAAGGCTTGACGCCTAGTCCTATGTGTAAGTGATCGTATTTCAATGCATTTGAATGTAAATTCATAGCCTAGAAATTCATATTTTTCTGAAAAATCATTTAAAAACACTGCCATTAACTCTACTAAACTAATTCCTGACCGCTTTCAGCTATCCTGGATTCGCTATGTAAAGAATTTCTAGCAGTCAATGTGTCTGCTATCCTCTATCTTATGAATCATGAACAATATGGGCGCTCTACTGCCTCTGCACAGTATTTTCTACAACTCGCCGGCTATCTTGGCATACCGGTAACCATTTTATCTATACATTCTTTGATACCGAATCATGCTGTTAATTAAGGTATCCCTTTTCAAGATACATTAATGTGAATGTTGTTTTTGATCATAGGTTATAGCGTGGAACGCAGATAACAGCGGTCTTGAAAAACGAGCGTCGCATGCATCGTTACGTTTGCAACTTGCTCCGTCTATAGAACATCAAACATCGGCCATGTTGTCGATACTAGAAAGATACAAGTGGCATCAGTTTAGTGTTGTGACATCAGCAATAGCGGGCCATGACGATTTTATACAGGCCGTACGCGAAAGAGTTACGGCCCTTCAAGTACGTAATAATAATCTACATTCTAGAAACTTTATCCATCTCTATCTACCTACTAATATTTAATTTTTTTAACTGTATGCTTTTATGGGGTGACTGGTAATTAGTGACCGATATTTAAACACGTGATTGTACGCATGATTACTAACAATTTTCCCAAACAAACATTTTTTGTATACTTATTAGTTTTATTTTTATCACAATAACAAAACAACAAAATGAGTTATTTGTGTTCAAGTTGATGTGAACGTCTTAGTCACTGTATTCTTTTATATTTTGTTTACAGGATCGATTTAAGTTTACAATATTGAACGCAATCGTAGTGAAACGGTCTTCGGACCTAAACGAGTTAGTGACGAGTGAGGCGCGCGTTATGCTGTTGTACGCGACGCGTGAGGAAGCCGCCGACATTTTGTCGGCCGCAGGTGACCTGCACCTCACTGGCGAGAATTTTGTATGGATTGTCACGCAAAGTGTTCTTGGTTCCATGCAACAACCGAATAAATTCCCTGTAGGAATGCTTGGTACGTATCTAGTATTTCAAGTAGGTGTAATGACTAGTATCACTACGATGTAAATATATTTACCACTTGTTGTAGACGTTTGCTTCGCTTGTTTGTGCTATTCAACTTTCGTTTAATTTTTGCTTCTTCAGGCGTTCATTTTGATACATCAAGTTCATCGCTGATTGCCGAGATAGCGACAGCAGTAAAGGTATTTGCGTACGGAGTGGAATCATATGTCTCGGAACCTGAGAACATACGGTACCCGCTGGGAACACGGCTATCGTGCAGCGGCGCGGGCGCAGGCGAGGCGCGCTGGTCCACAGGGGAGAGGTTCTACCGACACCTGCGGAACGTCAGCGTCGAGGGGGAGGCGGGCCGGCCAAGCATTGAGTTCACACCCGATGGAGAACTAAAAGCAGCCGAATTAAAAATAATGAATCTACGACCCGCCTTAGGAGAACAGGTAAAATACTAAATCTTATCCATATATGTAGCTGCGAGTACAATCAGTTACATCAACTCGTTTGGTAACAATATTAATTTTTTTCCTTAATTTATAGTTGGTATGGGAAGAAATCGGTACATGGAATTCTTATCCACGGGAAAGGTTGATTATCAAAGACATAGTATGGCCAGGTGGCTTGCACACTCCGCCTCAGGGTGTGCCAGAGAAATTTCACATGCGAATAACGTTCCTGGAAGAGCCGCCGTACATCAACCTGGCGCCGCCGGACCCTGTCAGCGGGCGGTGTTCGCTGGACCGCGGCGTCATTTGTCGCGTAGCGCCCGAAGTCGAAGTAGCTGGGTAAGCAATATACCCGTCAATATCTTTACAGCTAAAAGCACCCCAAAAAGCATCAAAACAGACTACTATTAGGGAATTAGTAGACAGATAGTGTGTATTACACACTGCGTCGTATGACATAAACACTTTTCCTATCTACAGGAAGAAATTCCAATTAGAATATGTAGTACCTATATTGTACTTCAGTTTTATATATTATCAGTTGCTCTTGGTATTATACATATGTGTGTGCATAACTAATAAATAATTAAAATATAGTTTGTGTAATAGCATAGTGTCCAATGTTACGATGTAAACAATCCAATAATGTTACTAAAACGTAGAACTGCACAGTGTAATAACAATCTTTGCAACGCAACGTAAAAATTTTTAGGTAGCTACGCCGTAGCAATGATAGGAGAAGATTGTAGTTCGCTACGTGTCGTAGCTTTACCTACAGCTCGTAGCTAGGCTACGACGTAGCTCTGTAGCTCGTAGTTTACTACGTCGTCGTAGCACTGTTGCACTTTGCTACGTCGTCGTAGCAGCCCAAATTGGAATGTTGCGGTCGCATATTACATTGCAGTAGGTTAGGTACCAAATAGGATACTTTATTAAACTGATTCTTGTATACATTTAGTTTGGAAGCTGGAGCTGCTCATGGTAACAGTTCGCTGTATCAGTGCTGTAGTGGGTTCTGTATAGACCTACTGCAGCAACTAGCCGAGCAACTCGGCTTCACCTACGAGCTGGTTCGAGTCGAGGACGGTCGGTGGGGCACTTTACACAATGGAAAGTGGAATGGCCTCATTGCAGATTTAGTCAATAAAAAAACTGACATGGTAAGAAAATTAGTCGTTTGTTCAACAATTTAAACCACAGCACAGGCACATTCTGTTACCTGTATAAACCAGAATAATATAAAATGTACATTTAAATTTTAGGTCCTAACATCGCTCATTATAAATTCGGACAGAGAAGCGGTTGTGGATTTCAGTGTACCATTTATGGAAACTGGTGTCGCAATTGTAGTAGCCAAGCGAACAGGCATCATATCGCCGACAGCGTTCCTGGAGCCATTCGACACGGCGTCCTGGATGCTCGTGGGCGCGGTCGCTATACAAGCGGCTACTTTCTCCATCTTCTTCTTTGAGTGGTTGTCACCAAGTGGATTTGATTGTTCAACTGGCAATAATTCTAAACGTGTGCCGCAAAATCGCTTTTCTTTATGTCGGACATACTGGATCGTTTGGGCTGTTCTATTTCAGGTAAATACAGATTTAATAATAATTATTATTTACGTACGTGGTACGATTGTCGTGTGATAGATTTGTAATACTAATATGAAACATGGAATTGTTTATTTCAGGCGTCAGTGCACGTAGACTCACCTCGAGGTTTCACCGCCCGTTTCATGACCAACATGTGGGCTATGTTCGCGGTAGTATTTCTTGCGATATACACTGCCAACCTAGCTGCCTTCATGATCACTCGAGAGGAATATCACGAGTTGAGTGGATTAGATGATCCACGGATAGCGAGGCCACTCACTCAGCGACCCCCATTGAAGTTTGGAACGGTACCATGGTCACATACAGATGCCACACTTGCCAAATATTTCACAGAACCACATGCCTACATGGCTCGGTAAGATTCAGATCACTGATTACAGATATTTTCTTATTTCTTTATCATATGTGATATATTGTAGTTTAAATTACACTGCCGTCATGTTTTGTATTTTCAGATATAATCGGAGTACAGTAAGTGCAGGCGTCACGTGTGTACTAACAGGTGAACTCGATGCCTTCATTTACGATGGCACCGTTTTAGATTATTTAGTTTCTCAAGTAAGTTGAAACGCATTTAGTAACATAGTTTTTAAAATTTTGTAACAAAGTATCATCAAAGATGTATTTATTATTAAAATTTTATTTCATAGCATCCTAGTATTTAATTATGAATAAGTAATTTCGTCTAAGCCAAAGTGTGTCAGTGGTGTCAACATAACAATTTTTCAGGATGAAGACTGCAGGCTGTTAACAGTAGGTGCATGGTATGCAATGTCCGGCTATGGGTTAGCGTTTACACGTAATTCTAAATATGTCAGTATGTTTAATAAACGACTACTCGACTTACGAGCCAATGGTGATCTGGAGAGATTACGGAGGTGGGTTTATTTATTTATTTATTGGGTTGATTACGTAAATATGAATACACGTAATTTTTTTTATTACTTTAGATTTTATACTATTAGAGTGTGCTCAATTCCGTTTGCCTTAGGTACTGGATGACGGGGACGTGTAAACCTAATAAGCAAGAACACAAGTCGTCCGACCCTCTGGCGTTGGAACAATTTTTGTCCGCATTCTTATTGCTGATGGCGGGCATTCTGCTCGCAGCACTACTGCTGCTGCTCGAGCACGTGTACTTTCGATACCTGCGCTCACACCTCGCCGCGTCCAGTGCGGGCTCGTGTTGCGCGCTAGTGTCTTTATCAATGGGTACCTTTCATTTTTATTACGTTTATTACCTGTACACTTTATACATCTAGACACACGGCAGTGTGTCCGCCAAGTTCGAGCAAAAAACCGACACACCGGCCGTGGGTTATATTACACGAACCATTTCGGGCCAAGTTCGACCCACCTATAACTCAAAATCTATTTTATCTACGCGTATGAAATTTCTAGTATCTGTCGAGATCTACTTACTTATCTAAAATACAAAATTTCATTAATGTACCTATTGTAGGTCTTGAGATATTGACGTCAGAAAATCGCTATTTTTACTATACACTCACTGACTGACTGACTGACTCACTCACTCATCAAAAACCTAGACCACTTCCAATGGTCGTATTGACTTGAAATTTGGCATGGAGTTAGGTCTTTAGGTCAAGGTAAAGGAAAAAATCTGAAAATGGCCAGGTGTGAGTCGGTTTTAAAAATAATGAAGGTGTAAATTCATACCCCTAAGGAACTAAAACAAAAAAATTATCTATATCTTCCAATGGTCGTACCGACCTAAAATTCGTTACGAAGGTTTGTAATGTAGTCAAAGTAAAGTAAAATAAGAAAAAAAGAAAATAAACCTTACAAAAATAAATGAAATCCCACCCAAAACATAAATGTGAAAGGCTGCCAAGTTCGATAATATTGGAATGCTTCGCCTATAAAAGAAGTGAGATCTAAATAAGTACCAAGTTCCATACATAGACCTCAGTTAAAAATGATATAACTTGGCAAGTTTTATTAGAAAATTATATAGTTGACTCATTGCGTTTAGTAAGTTTATAACAAAGTGTGTGAAAACTTGCCAACTTGTTATATCATTTTTAACTGAGGTCTGTGTATGGAACTTGGTACTTATTTAGATCTCACTTCTTTTATAGGCGAAGCATTCCAATATTATCGAACTTGGCAGCCTTTCACATTTATGTTTTGGGTGGGATTATATATACTTATAACATTTTTACGTAATTCTTTTCACAGGTCAATCCCTTACATTTCACGGCGCCGTCGTTGAGGCGGCGGCGCGTGGATTTGGAGAGAGGAGTCACTGCCGTTCTGCAGTTTGTGCTGCACAGGTAACCGACCACCGACGACTATATTTTTAATATAATACCACTGTCCAACAACATTATGCTTGTAACAAAACCAATACTATCCCACAGACCTTACAACATATACCTAAGAAATTCTTCAATTTATATTTTAGCCGTGATAGTCCCACTTCAGGGTAAATACCCTCCTGTCACTTCTCTTTGCGTAGAGCTTTTTGCTTTTTATTGTTAACGCGTTTTTGTTGGTGTTTGTAAAGGTATGGCGAGCTCGACACGAGCGTGACATGGCGGTGGCGCGCGCCCGACAATTGGCGGCGGCGCTGGCGGCGCACGGGCTGGCTGCGCCGCCACGTCGCTTAGCATCAGCGGGCGCTCTCCTGGCGGTGGGCCGTCACGACGCCACACATGTGCGCACGCTGCGACCGCCTGCCGATCTGCTGCCCGACCTCGATAGACCGCTCTCTTGCGGCGATTTACGCTCAAGGTACTTTCTTATTGAAACTTTATTTGAACATTTATCGACTAGTCAAGTTATAGAAACTACTTAGAATACCAAACAAAAAAGTGTTAATGACTATTCTTTATTTTTCAGAGAGCGGACGCGAGTAGAAATGGAAACAGTGCTGTGAGGCGTGTATAGCGCCACCCTATTTCAATTCCTGAAGGCTGTTCTTACACCAAGTTATACAAAACGAAATTAGTTATACCTAATGTTAAAATATGGACAGATAAAAAAAGCGTTGTAATTATTAAATAAACTTACAATTATTAAAACAGAGAGCTGGACGTAGATAGCGAAGCGTTGTTGTGGGACCCGCGCGCGGTGCAGGCTGGGCGCCGGGCGCGTGCCCCCGTGTTGTCTACTACAATAAAATATATTTTTTGGACAATATAAAGCGTTTTATTTCTTATCTTATCCATATATTAATATACAAAGCTGAGGTGTTTGTTTGTTTGAAGGCGAAGTAGAGTAGGTAGTACTTTTTTGATTCAACAGCACTCTGTTGAAAAACCAGCATTAAAATAAATTAAAGGTAATTTAAAATCTAAAAAACCCGACTGCGTTTCTTTATAATATGAAAATGAAAAAACCCTAAAACAAGAAATTCATCGTAAAATTAAAGCAGTCGGGTCCCATTCTAAATATGAAGACTTAGTGAAGGCACATAGGTACGGCTGGCTTTCTGAAATGGGTCCCGACGAAGATAACGCAGTTGTCTCCATTGATATTAGTTTAATTCGAGCTAAATTCGTGGTATTTATTGCACAGAGGTATACGTAGAATTACTTCTAGTTCTGTATATATTTCTTTTTTTTTATGCTGCTCCGCAGTGGTCCACGAACCCCGGTTGGGAACCACTGCTCTAAAGTGAACCTTTTTGATTATGCAAAAGTATAAAATAATGAATGGTGTAATTTACCTCCTCCTCTATTATCACTTTGACGTTGACGTTGACATAATGCTTTAACATCATCTTATATTTGACAATGACAAGACGACATAACCTGCCAGTCGCCGGTAATACTCCAATGACTATTGAAAATTCTAACAGACTCAGCAGTCCGGATTGCAGTCAGTTCTATTGTACAATAACATTAGAATTTTATAATAATCGTCATGTCTAAAGATATTATTGTCCTTACGCCCAATGGAAGGAGGCAAAAAGTTCATTGTACGCCTGATACAATTATTTTACAGGTAAAGACTTCTTTTTAATATCATGTATCACAGAATATCTTGAAGTAGGTAGTAATTATAATTATTCTTGTATTTTTTAATTACCTAACTGTTCTGCAAAATGATGTTTTATCTAACAATACCTATCTAATATCTGGCAAGAATCTGAGTTATCTGGGATTACCTATAAGTTCAATTTGTTTTACAAGAATCATTTGATTGGGTTTCTATATAAATACAGTGATTATTTGTTACTGTTGTCTTGGAGCAATTCCCACAATCTTAAAAAAAACATAATACTCATAATCAGAATCAAGAACTATGCAGTATGCATATCTCTCAAAGAGATCTCTCTATCACATCTATATTTTTATGATTTGGATACAACATTTTAACCTCCCCTAAGGCTACCCACTGACCTAAAAATTAGTTATTTACCCCACAAATGATTTATTTATAATAAATTAATATAAGCTGGTGCAATAAAGAGGGAATCTTAAATGGCGGCATGTACTTGCATTGACAGATAGTATGAGGCCCAGTTGAAACTTGATATTTTGAAAGACCCTATCATGGCACAATTTATGAGCATTAATGAGCATGTGGTATGTGAGTGCCTTTTAGACGGCACTAATGTATGAGTGAGATAAACACCGCTATTTAAGATTCCTTTCCTTATTGAACTAGGTAATATCTGTGCAGTAATATAAATATCTATACATATAATAAAACTGTAGTGGTGTTAAATGTGTACATTGAACATATATGCCAAACCCAAAAATGTGATTAAAATTATTTTTTGTTTGTCTGTCTGTCTGTATTGTACGCATCAGCAGTCCGATTATGATAAAACTTGATATTATTATACTTTGACTGACTGACAGCCAATGCACAGCCCAAACCACTGGATGGATTGGGCAGAAATATCAGATGGACATTGGCATTTGTTAAGAAAGGATTTTTTTAATACATGGGGATAACTTTGACAATTTTAAACTGGTTGAGCTGAGACTTGCTTTGCCAATTTCAGTATAGATGTTGTTTAAAACCCAAAAAATTACATGAAATAGTTTTTATTCTGGAAATCCCACGGGCACTAGAAATATTCGGATAAAAACCCGGCCCGGCCCCCCGATGTTAAACCACTGAATCAATTTGGGTGAAATTTCGTATAGACATAGTTTGGAGACTGCCTCGTTGGTCGAATGGTCGCATGGTGCGACTGCTGGGCAAGGGGTTTCGGGTTCGACTCCCGGTCGGGCAAAGTATTATTGGGCTTTTTTCGGCTTTTCGGAAATATCTCAGTAGTAACACGGAGTGTAGAATTGTGCCTAGTATATGACAATAGGCTCACCCCCTATTACATGGGACTGATAACATAAATGGTGAAAAGTGGGTATACATTGTATAGCGGCATTACGGGCCGTAATGTGCACCTCTGCCTACCCCTTCGGGGATAAAAGGCGTGATGTTGCAGATAGTTTCGAGGCTCGATAAAAACAATAGTTTTCATCCCGAAAATCTCACGGGAACGGCAACTATGCGGTGAAATCTCGGGACCCACTATCTTTAAACCACTCCACTATTTCAGTAAAATTCGGTATAATGATAGTTTGAGATCTGGGAAACGACGTTTGATAGTTTTTTCCCACAAATCTCACGGGAACGGCAACTATGAGTTAAAATCCCGGGGCTCTATCTTCTATACGACTGTATCTATTTGATTGAAATGCGGTACAACGATGGTTGAGACCTGGGAAAGGACATAAGATAGTTGACGACGCTAAAACCAGAGTGATCTAAGCATATTAAATTGAAAAAATTTAATATACAGCTCATACGTTTCCAACAATAACGCTTAACGCATTTCCTCAATTTTCTTAGAAACATATTTTTGTGCCCTAGATCACTCTGGTTTTAGCATCGTCAGTTGTTATCTAATGGGAACGAGCACTACTGAACTGTACTACGTGTATATGAAATTCGGAACAGGTGTATAATATTATGGTGTGGAATTAGGCTACTTTCTAACCCCGGGAACGCGGACGAAGCCGCTGGCAAAAGCTAGTCATATCATATTACAAGCTTTGCCTTCAATCACACTTTAGCCTCGTCTCGACTAGGAACATTTGTCGAGCGACAAGGAACAGTTTGAACACCGACGTCGCCCGATGTCTTCGGGGACAAATGTCGCTCAATAAATGTTCCTAGTGGAGACAAGGCTTTTGAATCACTTCTCTATGACTTTCCGTCACTGAAATCCTGTCAGTTTGAAATTTGCAAAGATTTATCAATAAAACAATGTCCTGATTATAATAATTTAGACTATATTAGTGTTTTGTCCCTGGGACTGAAACATGGCAAGATTTTGCTGTGGTGGGAATAAAGTAGCTCATTGTGTATTTTCTCATTATTTTACGGTTATTTCATTAATGTTAGTTTTATCATATCTATTTGGAAGATAACTAACATAAGAATACAAAAAGGATTTTGTGTTAAAAGTTAAGTGAGAAATAATGAGAATGTACATTGTCTTAAGTAAAATTGTGACTGTTTATGAGTACAAGAACTTAACTTAATTGCAGGTATTGGAAGATGTCTGCCAGAAGCAAGGTTTTCAACCTTCAGACTATGATTTAAAGCACCATAATCATGTTTTGGATTTAACTACCACTATTCGATTTTCAAATCTTCCCAATAAAGCTATGTTAGAAATGGTGGAAGTAGAAAGGAAAAGGCAAGAATCTAACGTCACAATTGGATTACAATTGGAAGATGGTAAATCCTATTACATTTTAGAACAATCCATTTTTTGTTTTGGGGTCTACCTAAGACACATGATAAAACCATTGTAGGGCCACTTTTAATCAAAATTCAATTCATAGTAGACAGTAGATGATGATCAAATAGTACTTTTGTATGTTTTACGAAAAATGACACTGTGGTATTTTTTTCTGTAACAGGTGAAAGAAGAACAGCAGATTTTTCCCCTAACACATCTTTATATGACTTGGTGATATCACTGGCACCAGGAGAACTGAATTCTTTGGAGCACCCTACCATTATGTATATGCGACAAGAAGTTGTTGGTGAAAATGCGCTCCGAGAAAAAACTTTGAGACAGTTAGGCTTAATAAGGGGTAGAGCAATTCTCAGGTTGTTAAACAAACAAACAGAAGCAAAGTAAGTCAGTCAACTATTACTTACTATCCCAGTAATCACTTTATCTCCTTTTTTGTGTGCATTAAGCTGTGAAACAAATAGATTGTTCAAATAGACAGTTAAACCTACAAAAAAAATATAAAAAAATACATTTTGTTTATAGACAGGCGAATGTTTCTGCTTTTTACCGCCGGCCAGTTATTGAGCATAAAGATACTGATGAAAAGAATATAGTTAAGAAAGCAAAAGAACAAAAGCCAGATGAGCCACCTACAGGATCCTCGAACATGCATAAGCTCGACATAGATAAGTATCATAAGCCTGATATTATAGAAAAATTTAAGGAAAACATTCAACAAGAAAATAAAAAGAAAGAAACCAAAGTAACGGAACAGGAAAGTTCATCAGGAGAACATGTAACAGGTACTGATAAAGAAGAATTGATGGATGTTGATGTACAAAAGAGCAATGTATCATTTTCTTCCCAATCAAGAGAATATTTGGAAAGGCGACTCAAAATTGAAGACGAAGTCACATTTGTGAGTCGATTATTTATCAATATTTATTATTCCCCGAATGTAGGAAGGGTATTTCGCAGGGTGTTTTTCGCGCGTTTCTTGTTTGTATCACAAGAGTGTAATATCCTTTGATATTAGGCACTCGACGTATAATGCAGTTTTATTTTAATTTTAGTTAGGAGCCCAGAAAGCTATAGCTTTTATGCAACCAGATTCCATTGAAGAGGAAATTGAAGACCTGCCTGATGACTTTTATGAATTAACTGTTGATGAAGTTCGAAGACTATATCATGATCTACAACAACATCGAATTTCTTTAGAAAACACTCCACTTGTATCTTCTACAAAACAGAAGGAGCTTGAGGACCAGGTAAACATAAAAAGATTATTTTTAACCTACTTCCCAAAAAAGAGGAGCGTCTCAAGTCGGTGCCACAAGCCCAAAACAAAATATAACTTAGGTAACTAATGGTCACAGTTATAATCTATATAAATATAGTTTGCGACCCGATAAAATCATAAAATAGTTCTTGCCCTAAAAATCTCATGGGAACGGGAACAAAGCGATAAAATCCCGGGACTCTATGTGTTGAACCACAAACTATTTGAGGGAAATTTGGTACGACAACAGTTTAAAACCTGGGAAACGACGATTGATAATTTATATCCCGAATATCCAGTTTGAGAAACACGCGTTAAAATTCCGTGACTCTATCCCTATTCCTATCCCTATCTGTATAGTTTGAAACCTGGAAAAGGACGGATGATAGTTTTCATCCCGTAAATCTCACGGGAACGGGAACTATGCGTCAAAATACCGGGACTCTATCTCTTAAATTATTGAACCTATTTGATTGAAATTCGGTACAATGATGGTTGAGACTTGTGAAAAGACATGACATAGTTTTTTATAGCTTAAACCTCATGTACACCTCGTATAACTCCAGTGGGATCACACAGAACTAAGCTACTGAATCGATTCTGATGGCATTTGTTACAGCCGTAGAATATACCTTGGAAAATAAAAATGTAACTTTTGTCAGAAGTCAGTATCCCCCGCGAACAAAGTCGCGAGCAAAAGCTAGCCTGTGATAAATTATACACCTTAATGTAAGGTATCTATGAAGGTTTTATCTATTAAGATTGTTTAAAACTTGTGGCACCGCCATCTAAGTTCTAACCTATCAGTGGATGGGTAAGTATGAGTAACCTATCAGTACATGTCTTATAATACTTATTTTTAGTTTTTGGATTTTGAAGTCGGTTTTCTTGTGATTAAAACAATATTTTGTTGTTAATATGTTGCAGGCATCTCTACAAAAACTAAATGCGTACAAGAATGTTGTGGTGCGTGTCCAGTTCCCAGACCAAATTATTCTGCAAGGAATTTTTACCCCTACGAACACGATCGAAGATGTTACAGAATTTATAAAAGGTCATTTACGAAATCCAACCAAGGAATTTCACATATGTAAGTAATTAATAGAATATAGGAACTGTTATTAGAGTATAGCATAATCTCGTATGGGGTTATAGAACATCTGTCTTATCATTAGGGTCATAATACCATATCACTGGTCAAAGTAGTTAAACTCGCAAGAAGATCTTCATTATTTTACTAGCTTGTTCCATAGTTTTGTCTAATATTTTCGGCATTAGACCAGGGGTTTTTTCTTGAATCCAATTCCGATCAATCAACATTTATATTTGTACTCTTTGAGTTGTAACACTAGCGCCCATGGCATGAAAAACTGAAGAGTTTGTTTGTTTGAACGCGCTAATCTTTGAAACTACCGATTCGAATTGAATAATTATTTTTTGTGTTGGACAGTCAATTTATCAAGGAATATTACATAGATAGGCTATAAAACATTACGCTACGACAATAGGAGCCGAGAAGAGCGGATGAAACCGCACCGGAGTCGCTAGTTATTGTATGTTTGATGATTTCTTATTTGATCTTTTTTCAGGTTTAGAATTCCGTCTTGTCGTTTGTTCGACAAAAATATTGGAAATGATCTGTTCAATAACCATACGAGATTGTCATCTATGCTCTAATAACAACACTGTATTTTTAAGTTATCCAAGAAATAATTAGGTATAATGATAATTCCAATGTAAATCGCTTTATACAATTGTCTTTATACATTCACAGTTGTAACTCCTCTAAAAGAAACACTTGATCCTAAAATGACATTACTGGATGCTAAATTTGTACCTTGTGTGCACATGCATTTCAAGTGGATAGAAGAAGACACGGCTAAACAACCATATCTAAAAGATGAAGTTTATAAAAAGAAAACTGCTTCTGATGCAGCCAGCATTTTAGCTTCAAAATATAGGTAAGGCGATTTCTTGAATTAATATTCCTATATTAATAAATTCCCATTGCACCACTCACCAGAAAAATAAATAATTCATCCTTATTATACCACACTTTTTATTGAATGTTAATCATAATGAACACGTCTGCCGAGTTTCGGAATATACGACATACGGAGGTATGTCAATGCCTTCATCTAAGCACGGTACTTTTCCCAACCTGGACAAATAATCCCAGATTTCTCACAAAAACTTAAATTCTTAAAATTGTATTCATTTTACAGAGCCACTGCAAGAAGGAAACCAGACGATGCACCCAGCACCTCCAAAAAAGTACCTTCTGCATCGACATCAAAAGGCAATAAAATGCCAAAATGGTTTAAGAACTGAAAACATAATATATCAAATAGTACCTGTCTGCTAATATTTCTGGAATCGCACCAATGCACAACTTTATAAAATGTAAATGGAAAAATTGTCATTTGGTAGCTACATGTATATCTTAGCATTTCATAATGAATTTTCAATATTTTGCTGTAAATATTATATACCTTTACACAATTATTAAAAGAAAATAAATAAAACGAACATGTTCAACTTAATTTTATTTATTTGCAATAAAAACCATTAAAATCTAGGTAGAAAAAAACAATTAAATCATACATTACCTAAGAAGTCCAATTGATACAACAACTTATTTCACAGCAGTGATAGCAAATTCGAATGTTTTTAGTTGGTTTTGTTATCAGAGGTATAAAAATGTGTGGAGGCGAATAGTCATTCCTTTATCAAAGCTCGATAATGGATTAAAATACCTGAGGTATGGAATGGAATATGAAATAATGAAATACGTTTTTATTCCTCAATAGAAAACGACAATAATGCACTAAAGGGATAAAAGAATAACAATAACAAAAACAACTTATCTTTAAAAAAACCTACCTTCACTATACTTTCGAACATAGTGTTAGAACAGTTATAGTCAACACTTTATTCATAATTCGGGTATATTTTTCCTCGGCCGATGCCGGTCATAATTCGTTTGAGCAGCCACTAAAGCTAAAGCCGGGTCCAGACGAGTGTAACGTGTAATGTAATCCACCGTGTAATGTAACACGAATTCTTCAGCGCGAGTGTTACATGTAATGCTTGTACTACCGTCCACACGTAGAATTCGTGTTACATTACACGGTGGATTACATTACACGTTACTCGTCTGGATAATATTGAAAGTATCATAGTTGTATAAATGAGGGTAATGTCCCTAATTTGCACCTAGTGGGTTTTATAATTTCACATGTTTCATTAGAATCATTGTTGCCTTTATTTTCTTCGTAATATCTATGTTCAGAGTAACTCTCGCCTTTTTCTTGTATTACTTTGCTGCGGTTTATATATTTCGTTTTCTCGTCGACATTTGGTACTATATTATTTTTATTTTGTTCTAATTTACTGCTACTGTTACGATCATTTTTTATTTTTGTGCATTTCTTCTTTCTCAAGTTTGAAATGGTTTTATTATTTCTCTCTAAAGGCAAATGCACATGACGTTGTAAACACGTGCTACCTTTCTCACAATATCCCTTTACAAAATCTGAGCAAATCTTTGCCTTTTCATTTAATTTAACATGCAAATAAGGGCACTCTGTTTTAGTGCAGGTCCCTTGTAAATAAAAATAACAGGTGGGCATTTTCTTACTTGTTAAATCATGAGACAAAAGGCAGTCCTTATCATGACAAATACCTTTTATAAATTTCCGGCAAATGGAAACATGTTTCTTATCATGAAGAAATTCACAGGAGCCACGTGCATTTCTTAAACATTTTCCAAATTTACGGAATAATGGACATGGTATGTTATTTTTCTTTAGATTTCCTTTTATTACTCTTTTAACCCTTGATGGGACCACATGATTTGATTTATTATATATCTTCTTCTGAATATCTGTATGTATAATTGATTTTTCGAGTTTTGAAGAACTAATATTACTATAATTGACGATTTTAAACACATTCTTTGTTCCACTGCTTCGTGGCATCTGAAAATTTGCTTCAAAATTAGATACAGAGGTCCGGTAGCAGGCACTTTTATCTTTGTCTAAATTTTTCTTTACATCCTTCAATGAAACCGTTTTGTACTTGTTGACTTTAAAAGTAATTTTAGGCTTCTCTATTTTTGGCTCTATACATGATTTATTGGCTAAGTTTTGTCTAACTAAGGAATAACGAGATTGAGTCACAGGAGCCTCAAATACTTTTGTTGTTTTGTCTGCAACTTGCTGCTGATATGTAGTGTATGAGTCTTGTATATGAGGTTGAACTTTGTCTATGTTGAAACTTGATTGATAGTAAGTATTACTATCTACACTTTTATATTTTATGAAATTGGGATTTATATATATTTTGTTCTTATTTTGAATATTGCACGGAACACTTGGCACAAAATAGGAAAATTTTGGATTAACATGCATACTTCCATTAGTGGAACCATAATTTGGGTGAGACCTATTGAAATTTGGGTTAATATAAACTTTATTTTTACTGTTGTCTTGGTTATTCATGTTGAATTTTTTTTAATACTCTACTATGCCAATGAGTACTGAAAGTACTTGTTCCCACTTTTACAATTTATTGTGTCAATTAACACTGTACTTAAATCTTTTTCGATCTCCTGCAACAGAAGATCATTTAATGTGTCAATAATAGTGTCTAATTCAGATTTTTTATTCCCATTTGTCCACAAAAGGCTCATATGGAATGATGGATCCTGAAAAGAAAAGCGACTATTATTTTTTGCTAATGTAACCAGCAACTAAGACCTGCACTGGTTGCATTATATATTTACTCGATCTATTATAGAAAATTCAAAATATTTAAAAGAAACCCTTCACATACCTCATAAAATGTTGGCAACTGAAATTCAGTCAATACATCATCCACCTTTTTTGACACATTTAGTAAGTTTTTATGACTGAATGGATCTACATCAAGAGATACAAACGTTCTTGACTGGTCCTCGTTGCAATATACTTTGACTGCAGCAAACCCTATATCAAAACTGAAACATATCAATTATTATCTAAATAATTTATTAAAAATATGAACAATTAAAAATATATACGAATAATTTAAAATCTTTAATGACAAATTACAAATTAAATAAACATTGGCTGGATTTATCCATATTATTAATTATTATACAATGGTCTTGAGGTTTTACAAAGCTAGACATTGTAATGTGACCCTATTTTCAAATAATCAGTGAAAAATTTTTCAGTGGTGAATAAGTTGAGCATTAATATTAAATTTCCCTAATAGATACCTTTTTCTTGTGCAGATAACAAATTTTAATTAACCTTTCTTAAATAATATAAAAATAACAATGAATAATTTTAAAAGTAAAAATGGAACATAATACCTTTCAACAGTGCTGAGAACTTTCTGAAGTGATGAACTGAATGTTGATATTAAATGATACTTTAATACAAATGTTTTTGACAAACTTATATGTAAATCATCACAGCGATGGCATGTGTCCACTTTAGTTAAAACAACCTCCTCAATTTTTTTTAACAAATTGAAAACAGCTTCTGTGTGATGATGATCTACAAAATATGAAGAAAAGTATAGAAATCAATTTTCTAATCAAAGAGAATGACCAAAAATGTATGGAGCAAAAACCCAGAATCAATTAAAATAATTTATGTGTATGTAGTTTATGCCAAATTCAATCATTGTTTTCGAAGTAACCAGTTTATCATGGTCTCTTTGTATGATTTTGATAAAGATTTAAAAATCAGTTCTTATTGGTTTTTGAACAAAATTACTTCATGGTATGAAGTGGTCTTATAGGTTTAGGAGGTTTGATTGTAATCATCATGAATGTAATTCATAACAGTCTGTATTTTTCATCTCTTTCATTAGTAACAAATCAAAGTAGTCTGTTAATTACAAACCCTAATTACTACACAAAATTATAATTTACTGCAAGCTACCAAAATGAAAGGAATATTTGTTATGTCTTACTTATGGTTCATAAATTATTTTAATCAACACTGGATGTCTAATTGTCACAATTTTAATTTCACTTACAATTCACATAAACAAATGTAGCCCAGTTTCCTCTCACATGTGGAAATGACCGCAACCTGCCCCCATGAAGCTGTGGATCATCAAAATGAGTATCACTGGGGACAACAGCCACTTTGCTCAAATCAGGTGTGGGTAGCTTAGGTCTGAAATATAAACCAACAAGCAATGTTATTTATGTATGATTTACAATGTTTTAGAATAGCAACAAATAAATAACTAGCTATCAACACTTATGTATAGTTGATAATTATATACCTCTTATTGGTTCCATGGTCTATTGTGTCAGTATCACTATCTTCTGAATTGGATCCATATTCTTCACATATGTAAGATAATGACATTAGTTTCTTTAGGAAACTATCAGAGGTTTCAGATATAATTATTATAATATCTGCTAGTAAATAACCTACCTATTTTACACCAGGTGTTCTGTACCTGCACTTTATTATCACATTAATAATTTAACCAACGAAGTAAACAAAAGTTCAAAACCACTATAGTTACTAGGTACGTGCGATTATCGTAACGTAGGTAATAGCGAAATAAATTGGAATGCGTAATAATTATATGAGAGTTTTATTCTGCCCACACAAATTCAATTTACGCACAAATTTCGTACTTTATATTACACTTTACTTTCAGCTTAGAGAGACGAAAATATTTAACAAAGACAACTGTGTTAAATGTGACAACTCAAATTGTCAAAATTAGAAATAAAGGTAGGTACATGCCATTTTTAAGCCGTTACCAGACGTTCAAATTTAGTTGGACCCGACTAAATTGGAACATGAGAAGGGCTTTAGTAGCGTCAAAATCGGATAGCAGGCGCATCATTATTGAGAAAAAGAAAATAAAAGTGTAGTCCTTGGATCATACACAAAGCTCTTTGGATTATTTACTGACACTTGCACTTGACAGTTGACAGTTTGGTGGCATTGCGGAGTCGGTTTGAGATTTTTATTTCATTGATGACTTTTTGCCACTATTTATTTTCATCCTTGCAGTACCTAATAGTGCTAAATTAAGCGAAACACATTATTAAGATAAATTTCACAAAAATAATATAAGTAATACACTGATTTTGAAATGTCGAAGAAACATAAATTGCCTGTAGAACCAGCACATGATGATACTATACAGTGTTTGTTTTTCTCACCTAAACTTGGTCCGGATTCGTTATCATGGGATGAATTGTGTTTGGAACTAAACAATCTTATTAAAAATCTAACCCAGGACTACATATGGCATCGAGATGAGTTTATAGTTTACGCTCCTATTAATCAAGACTCTAATTCAGGTGGGTTGCCCTTTAGGTAATTCACATGCATATTTTATATAAAAAAAAACATAATATCGTTTATTTATTACTTGAAGAAGAAGGTTGCCGGAGTTGCGTATCATATGTACCAGTTTTATGTACATGATTTAGGTACTTGTAACATTAAAACTGTATGTTTATTTTGTATAAGTTTTTTAAGTACAGTGGACCTCAGGTAATCCGACAAACATTATACAGGGCAGTGTCGGATTATAGAGCACTGCCTAAGACAAGGGTTTTTTGGTAGTTGCCTGTGCATAGTCTGGATTATTTTAGAAAAGAATACCTCATAATGTGACAAATAACATAATCTAATTATAAGATTCTATATATTATAAAACTAAAATAATACGAGCATATTTAATTCCTTACTTATTATTTCATTTCAGATTTGCCTCATCATCTTTGCAGTACTACTTGTTTTGGTGATAATCTAGAAGACGAGTGGTTCATTGTCCATGTTTTATTAGAAATCTCAAAGCAATATAAAGAATTGATCATTCAAGTAAAAGACAATGATGGTGATTTCCTTCTAATAGAGTCTGCCAACTTCTTGCAATCCTGGGCAAATCCAGAAAGTACTGAAAACCGAGTAAGTGGCTTGGGTTGTATTTAAACTTTTATGTATATTTTACTTTCGACTAAAACACATGTTTCTAAAAAGCGAATCAACTCCAATCAACTGACAATCTATTGACAGGTATCAGTTAAGTTGTAGTAGTAGTAGGAGCATGAAACAAATACAAAGAGGAGATGTGATAACTGGGTTTCCCTTTAGCATAATGTACACTTTACATGGAATGTGGGATGTTACAAACCACACCCCTTTTTATTTCCCAACATACAGTCACACATTTTGCCAATTGTCCACATTTTGATGTGCCACTTGCTGATTGCTTATAACCTATCTACACCTTTTTACTTATATCATTGGGCATTTGTTTTGTCACAGTGCACAATCACATTATAGGCAAGCCTCATGGAGGAGTGTGATTATACTTCATTTCATGTTAGAAGACTTCATTTAAGTATTAACATTCAGTAGCAAGCTTTTGATAAACTGGGGTCATTGACGCTGACAAAATGGTCAATTAAATTCATTTTTGCTTATACTTTATGTACTGTCAATACTTAGAAATAAATTGAAAACATTTTATAATTACGATAACATAATCAGCATTGTTTTTTAATGTTCCAGGTTTTTATTCACAATCATCATATTCATATAATACAACCCGAAGTAGCTACTTTAGAGAATAAGTTGGAATTACAAGAAGCTTTGAAAATTATTTCTGAAACACCACATTTAACAAAGTCGTCTAGAGAAATTCAACAAGCTATTTTGAACCGTATAGGAAGCTATCCTGAAAAATTGTATGAACATCTGCACAAAGCTGTTGTACACATACCTTCTGACCTGGCTACTCTGTTGAAAATGAAACCTTCTCTTATAGCACCTATTGTTGATGCATACTGCAACCATGACATTATTGATGCCAAGTATTGTAAAAAGATTGATTATAATGACTGTGTTACAGTTGAAATTACATTCACCAAATTCTTATATGCCATGTTATTGCATTCTAAGCTTATCAATCATGCTAAGCAATACATACAAACTGACAATGATAAGAAAAAAGTTCTTGGTCTTAAGTTAACATTAGGGTTTCAGATTATTATGAGTAGAGCCACAGACAACATGTTTTTATCCAAGGAATACGACAGATTTCTTAATAACTTAAAGCAAAATGGATACTTCAAAAATAATATTGAAGGTTCAAAAGAGTATAATAATTTGATAGAAAAGGCGCAACACTATTTTTCTACAGTGGAATGTCCTGTGAGTTCAAATGTGTCTCACAAAATTTCGAAACTTTTGGCATCAGACGATTTTATTGTGGTAAAAAATTCAATAAAGAACTGTCCAGTGGAACATCTTGACCATGGTGGAGACAATGAAGACTGGTTAAATGTACATCCAGAACAGTTAAATGAGTTATTGCAAAACCGTTATGGAAATAAATCAAACCTAAAAAATGATGATGTTTTAACATCCCAGAGAATAACTAAAGAGTTGTCATCATTTTTGAACAAAACTTCAGATTATGAAGGAATTGAATCCACTCGCAATGAAGACTCTGAACAGGAAATTGTCTTTGAATCAGACCAATTTGTATCATGTATAGAAAAAATGTTAAATTTATTAAGCACAGGCGAAAAAGGTGGAAGTGATACGGAAGACAGTGACGATGATTTCGATATAATGTACAACAACGAAGATAATGGTATTGATGAAGACGATGATGATGATGATTGCGATGTAGAACTTCAAACCAAGTTAGAAAACAATTCTGAAAACCTTAAAGACAACACGACAATACTGCGAAATATTATTCAAAGCATGAAAGAGGAAAAGGCATCCACAGGACCAACAAGTAACCTAATGAGTGTTCTAGGGGTAAGCAAATCTGAGTTATTAGACTCCGATGATGAATAAATCTGAGAATTTGCCAGCTCGTAATGCGATATATCGATATGCAGGCATAGTGAATGGATAATACAAAAAATAAAAACAGATTTTATAAAAATATAACATTTTATTTGATATAAATGATTAATATTGCAAAAAATCCGTAATATTCCGACACCTTTAAAGTTAGAGATGAGCGTATGCTCCTCCAGCAGTCACTATAGTTTCTCCAGTTATGTAGCTGGCGTCATCGGAAGCTAGAAACGCTACAGCGCTAGCGATCTCCGACGGTTTGCCAAAACGATTCATCGGGACTATCGACAAACTTTTTTCTTTTCCTGCCTCGTTACTAGTAATCTGAAAACAAAATAATATTTTAATGGGCATTTCTTGTGAAGTTCCATTCATATCCGATACTATTGAATTAAAGTAATAATACTCACAGCAGATGCAAACTTCGTGGGAACTATTCCAGGAGCAACACAATTTACTCTGATATTATCATGAACGATTTCTGTTGCTAGTGCCCTGGTCATGCCTAGAAGAGTCGTTTTACTGATACTGTAAGCACCAAGCGGCTGAAAGACAATACGTAATGTGTTATTATTTGAAATATTTTCATACACAAGTTATTATCGCAGATTAGATTTTGTTGAGGGTGGTAAATCATCAAAATACTTCTCCCGCCTCGGACGAAGCGAGAGAGAGTGTCAGGCTCTTACTGACTAAAAACCACTCCGTTTCTACTGCTGCTTTTCGAGCCGGAGCCCCAGTAACCCGCTAGGCAGTCCGTAGCTCCGGATCGCAGATTACAAAATTCGATCGATACAACAATACAAGATTCGATTTGCAAGATTACAAAAAGCAGTTGTTACCTCCATTGGTTGGTATGCGGCGATGGATGAAATAAAAACTATATTTCCGCCTCCTCTCTTTACAAGTTCGGGGTACGCTTCCTTGGCTAAAAGCCAAGCACATTTCACATTGATTTCGAATATCTTGTCCCATACGGCTTCCTCAGTCTGGAAAGTAAATATACCCATTTTTTATTTTATTAAGTACAATAAGTAGCAGTATATTAAACGTAACACATGAATGAAGTAGTAAAATAATAGACTTAGCTAGGTACAATTATGTTTTTTTTATAGGTATAGGTATGAAAAATAATTAATTTTCTTATAATATAGTCTATTACATATTTTTTTTACTTAGTGTAAAGACAATTTCAATTCAATAAGTTTGGGCATTATGTAAGAGTTAAGTACTAGAATGCACGGATTTTTTAATTTACTACTCGTTGACTTTTCGGCACTACCAACTCACCTCCAAAATCGGCGCCACTCCAGGGTTAACTGCAGCATTAGAAACAAGTATATCGAGCCCTCCGAATTTGCTTTTTGTCTGAAATACAATAATAATAATATAATTTTAGCATGAAGTTACCTAATACAGAAAGCTCTTAATAATTTCAACCAAATCAGCATAACTTGGATGATCGATAATTTTCAATTTTATAACAGCAGGTATTTTTATATAAATAAATAAATTTATTAAGAGGAATGTATACCTAGGTAGTTTCGGTAAACGAAGAACGATAAAATAAATAACCATAAACTACGTTTAAAAAAACTAACTTCAACCTCCTCGTTCTTTTCTTAAGTCAGTCAATAATAAAATGACCATTTTAAAACCTACTCCTAGTTATAATAAACACTACTGAAAACAGCATCAAAATCAGTTCAGCCAATCGTAGCAAACATACATACATACATACATGTCAAACTGAGAAGTCTGTTAATAATGAGTTCGGATAATATACTTACAAAATCAAATAATTTTTTTCGTTGATCTGCATTGCCTACGTGACATACAACTCCTTCGGCCGTGATGCCTTCGCTGCGTAAACTTTGAAGAGCCTGTTCCACATTTTTTTCTTTCCTACTGCTTATTACAACAGAAGCGCCTTCGTTCCCCAGCCGCTTAGCTATGGCATACCCAATGCTTAAAGGGAAATAAATTACTTCGTATTAGTAGATATAGGTATAGGTACATCTCGGTAAGTAAAACAGCAGTTGAGCTTAAAATCCCGGATTCAATGCCCGAGTTGGGTAAAGGTAAACCAGGTAATAGTCGGTAAAGAAATTTTTAATCTTACTACACTGTGCGAACTACAGCATTAGGTAGGTACCTATCGACCTATGTAGGTGGTAAGTCGGTCTACACTATCTTACTAACATTATAAGTGCGAAAGTTTGTGTTTGTTGTATGTTTTTATAAATCACGTAACGATCGTCATCGGGATGAAATGTGGAGCAGGGGTAGTATGGTCGGGAATAACACATATAGGCTACTTTTTATCCCGCTCAGAAAAGCTAGTTCCACATATTTAAGTACCTACTTTAATTTCCGAAATGATCATTGATCAGTCATCACCAGTATTGATAAAATGGCTGAGAACATAACGATAGAACGCGAACATAATATAAAATCTGTAAACTAATTTTATAATATAAGCAATCTTACAAATTATACCAATAAAAACAATAAACACCTTCATAGAATCCTAATAATAGTTTTACGTTCGACGTAAGTATACACCTACATACTGTATGTTTGATAAATTATTATCACACGAGATTGGCCTTTGAACCTCTGGAACTTTGAATTGAATTTGAATCCAACAAGTACATAAGTACCTATACAAATAATGTATTGGCATTTGTTTTTATTAATTTTGTTATTTATTGACACAATTTGTTAACTTGGATTACTTACTACTTTTATTGAAACTTTATTCTTATTTGTTGTATTCTAAAAAAAAATCAAACAAAAAATTGAAGTACCATCTTATTTGACTGTAATAAAACTTACCCTTCTGTAGAGGCTGTTACTATTGCCACTTTCCCTTTAAATCTACCATCGCTATGAATCTCCCGGGCACTCGTATTAAATGCATTAATCTTAGACAAGTTACTTCTTGACATCATTTTTAATGTATTGAGCATTATGAATAGTGATTATCGCGCTCAGGTGTGCGTGTTTTAGACAAAAACCTTGTTTGTATGTGTAAATATATGTGATGTAATTCTTTTTATAGATAACTTGTTATCATTATTAACTTAGGTAGGTAACACTGAATAGTCTGAATATCATTGCATGATATTACAATTTCTACTTAACTTTTCTGTCATATACGTAATGAATTTTACAAATTAGGCCAAAGATATCTACTGATGATGATAATTATATTTTAAAATTAGTAATATTCTTCCGCACATTTAGTATACGTAGTGCCAAGTATGGAACACTGTGAGGCCCCTCAGATTTACTTACTACCTGTCAACCACCTGTCCGGTTCAGCATCATCCTCCCATACATAGTCCTACAATTTGTTGGTCGGGCAGATTTTTATTTGAACACGAAGATATGGAATACAATTTACAATACTTGATTGTCCAAAGATATACTATGAACTTCTGCTTTGCTTAATATATTTATCTAAAAATAACCACTAATTTAGTTTCGTGAACGCATGCAAACACATATATTTCTATATAGCCATTATCATGTTACGTTATGTTTTGTATTAATTTTCTTTTATTTCTGGTCAAAAGTAACATAAAAAATAATTGACTGTCTGCAATTCTGCCTCCAAAATTCCTAAAACAATGATCGAAAATCAAAAAATATAATAAGTGTAGGGGAACATCGAACCGTCTGATTGACAGTTTGTTTGACGCTATTGACACTGACAGGTGACATACACACGTAAATTTGGTTTTCGTAAATCGAAAACAATTTTTATCCGAAAGAAAGGTCACTTAAATTAATTAATCAAAGAAGTAAAAACTAGATTAGTATAAAATGTAGGTAGACATTAACCTATAGAGTACAATACATGTTGTATAGATAAGTTGTATAATAATAATGGTCATTTAAAAAAACTAAACAAAATGAAACATCGTTGAAATGGCGTTTTTATTTAGAAAATATTATTATAAGTACACGAAGTGCTTGGTGATAACGGTGTTATTAGCATTTTTTATACACATTTTTATCGCAATTAGTTTATTTCCCTCAATAAATGATAATATATCTATGAATAGTGGTTATGTATCCAGTGCTCGACAGCTAGTGGGTGAAGTTTCCGCCAGAAAGAATAACATTGGGTTTGGTGACGATGAAGACCTATCTTCTAACAACAAAAATCATAACAAGCCTTCGACATATCTTAGGCTTGAAGAACTGGATTTTAAACCTCCTTGTGAAATAAAGAGTAAGGAAGCCATATCTGCTATTCATCGGGCTAAGACACAAAATTGCAAGCAACAAATTGTGAATAAAACATGTCTTATTCAAAGTGGAAGTTTCTATCCTCATGAATTACCCAATACTTGTCGCCGTGGCCAAATGACATTTGGTAAATACTTGGGATGTTATGCTGATCAGAAAAAATTAAGATTGCTTACGGGTTTCTATGGCAATTATGCAAACACTAATTCGCCAAGTGCTTGTTTGGATATATGCATACAAGCTGGATTTATGTATGCTGGAGTTCAATATGCGTAAGTAAGAACATAGTTACCTGTACACCAACAGTTATGAGTCTTTTATTTTAAATTAACAACTTATTACATTTAAATAATGTAAAATGTCTCAATTAAATTTATTTAATTTTCTAGCTCTGAATGTTTCTGTGGGGAAAGTCTACCTCAAGCCTCGGCTGCTGTGGCTGATCATTTGTGTGACATGAAATGTCCAGGAAATGCGACACAGCATTGTGGAGGCTACTTTACTATGAACATTTACGAAACTGGCTTATCTAGTAAGTTTCCTTTTAATTTTAACAATATTTTGGAAAGTAAGAAAAACCTTCAGTCTCATGTCAATAATAATAATAATAAAAAATATATATAACTACAATGAATAAATCCCTCCTTAATACCATTTCAGGAAATAAAATAAATGGTTAAATTGTAAACAAATATATTTTCTGAGGAAACAGAATCTATGTTTCTTTTTGTTTTTAAATATACTGCCTGTCTTTAAAAGAACTTGGTTTGTAGATATCATTTTAAAATTGTTGTTAATTTGTCACCTCACCTTTTTGTCTTTGTTTAATTATAACATATTTTTATGAGTGCTATATATTATTTGTTTTACAGAATTCACACCTAGAGTACCTATAACAGCAAGCAGTAAAAATGGGCCTGTTCAAATTGTGTTCCTATTGACACTGAATGGGCGCGCATTGAGACAAGTTCACAGGCTGATAAATGTTTTATACAGAAGCAACCATTATTTTTACATACATGTTGATAAGGTAAGTCTACTGTTTATAATCAGTTTTTTATGAAATATAAAACCATTTAATAAATGTGGGGACAGGGCACCTGATTGTAAGCAATTGGGTACACCCATAGGCATCAGAGAAGTTACTAGAGTGTTGCTGACCTCTTGGGTATTGGAGGCCCCCCTCCAATAGGGGGGTATTCAACCTTTGGTCACAAAATATATCACTAAAGTGGTGAGGTGAAAAAGGTGATAAAACCACTATGCAAACCCATTCCTGCTAAAGCATGGCTCCCATGTTTAAAACCATAACTTAACTTACTATGTCAGTTGACTAGAAATGTAGGGCAAAACAACATTCATCATGAAAAACTTTTACATTTAAAAAAGATTTTTCCTCATACAAAACTAATTTCATTTTAAAATGAAATGACTGTGAGTAAGCCAGGCAACAAATAAATATAAATATGATAAGGTTTTCAGTGCAAGCATGACTGCACTGATTAATAGTTAGCACTGTTATCTTTCGTTGCTTATCAATGCCTGGCATTAAAATTATCCAAGTAACATTTGATTAACAAATAATAAATTATTGAAAATAACAATAATCAATTAAATTTCGTGGTAACAGTGTTAGCGCAGTTGAGCAGATTTACATTAAAATGGTGTTGTGAGTGCGTTTACAAACATACAAATTCACAAACACACCACACACAGACCCAGAACAACATATTGTGGATCACACTAATCCGCGTATTCTAGAGTGGAGACTGCGTCTAGGCAAGCGTCGTGTAGGTCGCCCTCCAGTTAGGTGGAGTGATGATGTCCGCAAAGTGGCTGGTTGTGGTTGAATGCGTAGAGCTGAAGATCGAGCTAAGTGGCGAGCCATTTGAGAAGCCTATGTCCAGCAGTGGACGAGAACAGGCTGATGATAATGATGACGAATCCACATTGCGCAGCAGCCGATTACCTAGCCACTACGCCAACCGTGCAGTCAAATTAAAATATTCAATCCTGTTGCCCACCACGGACTTATTGTGCGCGACCAGTTTCTACCCACATTAATTTACGTTTTTGTTTGTTTCAGAGGCAAGATTATTTACACAGGAAACTATCGCCTTTAGAGCAGTTACCTAATGTAAAATTAGCGACAACCAGATTTTCCACAATTTGGGGTGGTGCATCATTGCTCAAAATGTTACTTGCAGCTATGAAAGATTTTATGTCGTTGGGATGGAAGTGGGATTTTGTTATTAATTTAAGTGAAAGCGATTTTCCCATAAAATCTTTGGAAGAATTAGAAAACTTTTTATCAGCAAATAAAGGATTGAATTTTGTGAAATCACATGGCCGAGAAGTTCAGAGGTTCATTAAAAAACAGGGCCTCGACAAAACTTTTATTGAATGTGATACGCATATGTGGCGTGTGGGTGAAAGAAAGTTGCCAAGAGGTATCATAATAGACGGTGGAAGTGATTGGATTGCTCTCTCTCCAGAATTTGTGTCCTATGTTGTAGGAAAACAAGATCAACTGTTAACTGGATTGGATGTAATATTTCAACACACGCTATTACCAGCAGAGTCGTTTTTTCATACAGTATTAAGAAATTCACATTTCTGCGATTCTTACGTTGACAATAATTTGCATGTTACTAACTGGAAAAGAAAATTAGGGTGCAAATGCCAATACAAGCATGTCGTCGATTGGTGTGGGTGTTCACCTAATGATTTTAGAACAGAAGACTGGCCTCGAATACAAAACACTCAGGACAGACAATTATTTTTTGCGCGCAAGTTCGAACCTATTATAAATCAAGAAATAATAAATCGAGTTGAGCAATACATAGGTATAAAAGATCACCATTTGATACCAAATTTGGAGGCATATTGGCAGAGTATTTATAATGTAGAAGACATGACAGCTAGTACCGATGATATTCTATTGACCCATGCTAGCAGCATTGTAAGACATAATGCTAGAATACTCCTAGAAGAAGGTTGTAAGATCGAACCTGACATAATCATTGAAATAAATTCTTATAATTATGCAGATGTGTATAAAGGAAATTTAATATTACATAAAGCTATTGTACATGATAACATAGAAATATTAATAGAGACTTGGTATAAACCTAAAAAACATATAGAATTAAATTTTGAGAATCCTTATATGGATAATATAAAAATATTTAAAGTAAGTTCTGATTACGACCAGAAGGAAACCACATTCAGAAACCTAGCTGGTATTTTGGGTCCTTTATCTGAACCTATTTTATTATATGAATTTTCTGCTCAACTAGATAAGAAAAGTGAAAATTTAACTTTAATTTGGTTAGATCCCACTGGGGCGATTGGAGACGTTAACATGATACATGTAGATGAGAACAATCTAACTAATTTTATAAAACCTAACTTAAAAGCGCCCCTTTTACCGGGTATCTGGAAAGTAGGTTTATTTGAACAAAATAGAATAATTGTAGCAACTAAGTTCCTTATATCACCCTTAGAATATTTTTCTGGTAAAGACTTGTCACATCAAGAATCTAGTATAATTCATAGCGGATCTCAAAATTCCTACAAAAACTTTTCTAATATTAAACCAAAGAATTTTCTTCCCGACAATGAACAGAGCATATTATTACAGAAAATTTCGCAGTCTAATATTCAAAGAATAGACCAAGATTTAAGAGAATGGATAGATGGACTGAGTTTAGAGTTTTATAATGTATTAGGTTCATGTATTACGTTCAATAATGAAATCAAAGAGAAATTAATATGTGGTCGTCATAAGTTTGAAAACTGCGCTACTACGCAGTGGAGTTCATTGACACCTGATCCTAAAGGTACGATAGGCAAATTAAACAAGAAAACTGGACAAATGGAAAGAGTATGACAAAAAATGTTTTATAGTATTATCAAGTTTTATTGATACTTACATAATATACAATGTTATTTTTCAGTACATATACCAATTTTTGTTTTATTTCATGCACCCTTCTATTTCTATATCAAATCGGTAGGTATATTTAAACTATTAATATAGTTAATTGGTACCAAGGCTTCGTTTTTGCTGGAAATTATTGATAGGTCTGTTCTAATGAAAGAAGTGAAAATAGATTTCAGACAATTTATTTATTCAGTTCCTACATTAAAAATATAATTATTATCAATTTTAATACATTATCTTTTAATGTGATGAGATTTACTTAACATTAACTTAGAAGAAAAAACACGCTCAGTATAGTCTTTACATTGGCAATATAAAGCGATTTCTAGATCATAACTTCAAGATAGAAAACGCAAGCAATCTAATGTTGATGACACCATATCGGTAAAACTTATAACATATTAGACTCAAATTGTGAAATAAGGACGTGCGTGCAAGCGCAAATCATTCTATTTCTAAAACAAATACTGTTTTAATGACAGAAATTAATTTTAAAGAAGCTACATTTTCATTTGAATTATTTGTTGAGTTGCTAATCTAATTAATCCATTGAAATCTTCATGTAAATGTGACCTCCAAAACTTGCATCTACCCCAAACAATAGCGGGATAATTTGGAGAGGAAATACCTTGAAAAATTCTTGCAATACTTCTACCAGTAAAATTACAGTCTTTATATATATTTATTATAGACCGGACGTCCGATACAACACTATCTACATGCAAGGGCCGTTCTTCCAATTTCATATCAGTGGGAAAACTATCTCTTTCAAAATAATTTCTTACATATAATTTTAAATCGTCAGAAATTTTGAACAAGGTGTCTTTCGATAAATTCATATTTTCCAAAGAACCTGTTCCAATTTTATGAAAGGCTGTGTTGCATTCTTCTAGCTGATACAATCGTGCCTTTTCTTGCGAAATTACAGAATTATTCAGATCATCCAACATTTCGTCCAATTCTGTAGGACTCAAGTCTCCCCTAGCTCTAATACGGAAACCAAGTGTATTAAATTCTACTTTCAAATGTGATCTTTGAGAGATCCCTGATTCTGTGTTCCATTCTAAATTTTTCAATTGGTACTTAGTTACACCACTTTCCCATCCAATAGCAGCAGCTACTTCAATAACATTGAATTCTATAACATTGCTAGTCATTATTCCAGCATCTCTTTTGTTTTCTAATAAAAGAGCCATTGCTAAAGGTCTACAAGTCTTTGCTGCATCATGAATTTTTTTAGGGCCTCCATAGGAGGAAATCTTACAATTTATATAAGCATTATTAAGAAACTTTATATATTTTTTAGGATGAAGTTCAATGTAACATAGAAGTGTAGCAATATTTTCAGATGGCAAATCTAATTCTTCTACAGTTGCATCTATAGGGATTCCCACTTCATGACCCTTGCAACTACTATTAGATAAATCTGTAGAAATTTTAATACATTCACAAGGTATAAACAGTTTGGACAGTAATTTTCTTATAGTTGGTCTATCAATAGAGTTAGCATGAATATGTTTTAATAATTCATTTTTGTCACTACTGCCATTACTTAAAATAATATGGCAGTATGCGAGCTGCCCATCCCGGCCAGCTCTTCCAACTTCTTGCACATAAGATTCAAAACTGCTAGGCATATTATAATGTATAATACATCTTATATCTGATTTGTTAATGCCCATACCAAAAGCAACAGTTGCAACTATTATTCTAACTGTGCCATCCATAAAATGCTTTTGAATTTTTTTTCTTTGTGCAGCCGACATGCCAGCATGATAAGCTTCAGCAATGTAAGACATTCTTTTTCTTTTATTTTTTTGGCTCTCCATGTTAACTTTACCAGTTTCTTGTAAGCATGACCTAAGTACAGCAGCAACTCTTTCACATTCATCTCTTCTTATACAGTATACTATAATGGAATTAAACTGTTTTATTTGTTCTGACAATAAGTATGATACAAGAGCTTTGTCTTTATCTTTTTCAATTGAAACTGATAAACAAAGATTATCTGGTAGTGCTGGATTCTTTATAACTCCATCAACACCATCAGGTATATTAATATGGCTAATTACACTTTTAATAGTTGTCTGACTTGCAGTAGCTGTTAATCCAAGAATACAGTTTACCTTCAGCTTTTCTCTTAATACTCGACAGATCA
This sequence comes from Spodoptera frugiperda, assembly GCF_023101765.2. Classification (NCBI taxonomy): domain Eukaryota; kingdom Metazoa; phylum Arthropoda; class Insecta; order Lepidoptera; family Noctuidae; genus Spodoptera; species Spodoptera frugiperda. The sequence goes on from NC_064215.1 coordinate 5,505,083, forward strand.
TAAGATAACTAGGTCTGAAATTGTGACTCCACTGTGATACACAATGAGCTTCATCTATACAAGCAAAGGCAATTGGAGGTAGTGACTTAAAGAGACCTGATATTCCACTCGATGAATCACCAGCTATCAAAGCTTCAGGAGATATAAGAAGAATATCTAATAATCCATCCTTTAGACACTGTAAGATTTTACTACGCTGGGTCTGAGATTGATTAGTGTGATAGCATCCAGCTTTAATGAATTCTGGAACATTCAACACTTGATCCTCCATTAGTGAAACTAAAGGAGAAATTACCAATGTTATACATTTGTAACGCTGACTGTAGAGATAAGCTGGGAGTTGATAACAAAGTGATTTTCCACCGCCTGTAGACAAAATTAGCAAAGTAGACATTCCACATAAAATTCTTTTAATAGCATTTTCTTGTCCAGGGCGAAAAGCTTTATGTCCAAATTTATTAAGAGCTTGTTCCAAATCAGCTGAGAGAACATTTTCATAGCTGTCATAAAGAGGTTTTATTTCATTTTCATCAACATTTGTAGTCTCAGCTAACAATTTCATAAAAGAGTCTGGAATTTTGCTAGATTCAAACATAGACTCATGTAATTGTTCAGTTAATGACTGATTTATTTTACTACTGGATGGCTCAGATGCATATACTTGCATTTCTTCTAGTGTAGGAATATTATCTTCATTGTAACTATCCAACGGCAAAAGTGTTTCCCCTTTCTGTGATTTACAGTATCTTGCCATATGACCTGTACCATTGCATTTAAAACATGTAACTTTACCACCCTCAGGAAATTCCATACCTCCATGAAGACTCTTCTTATCTTTCCATAGTTGCTTTTTGTACTTGGAATAATTAATATTCTTCTTTCCTCTAGCAAACACTTTTTTTTCAATATTTATTTTCACAAAATTTTCATTTAAAGTTCCAGCTTTTATTTTATTATCTATACTTGTATTTTCTTTGGAATCATCTATCTCATTACATTTATTAACAATAGAGTCAACCTTTTGTAGAACATTGGTAATTTGTAAGTGACGAGGCTGTATATCTTTTTCTAAGCCATAGGGAATATATTCTTGAATATCAGGAGGCAATTGTTCCACTATATTATTTTCAGTTTTCTGTTTAGACTTACCTAATTTCTTCTTTTCAGAAACTTTAACTTGTGTGCTAATTGATTTCTCAGATTGATATTGCTGAATTTGTTCATCTTTGGGTCCATGATGTTGTTTAGGATTTTCTTCAATTTTAACAATTTCTAATTTTCTCTTTTTTAAGGCAGGTTTCAACTTATCACTGACAATATCATCTTCAGATTCACTGTTTTCTACATAATCATGAGGTTTTTCTTTGTTATCTAAAATCTTGATATTGCCTATTCCAAACTTTTCAGGTTCAATAGAATGTTTATTCCCTTCAACTACAATACCAGCAGCTCTATTTAGCCATGCATCATTTACCTGTCTGATTACTGGTCGCAATAATTCTGGTTGTCTTGGTGAAAAATGTGGGATTGTAACATCTTTGATGTTCAAAGGTTCTTCAATAATTTTTAATGAATTATTGAATTCAGAGTTGTTGAAAATATTCAAATCTATTTCTTTATTTACTTCATCTTGGCTAGTGCTATTTGTTGGTTCAGAATTAAAAGATTTATTTTCTGTAGACACTTGAGATCTACATATAGAAAGCTTTCTAGGGTTTCTTAGACTAAACTTTCTATTCTGAAATAACTTTTTGGATAGATTTTCAGTAAATGGTGTTAAAGCTTTATTGTCAACTTTTAGATCTGAATTACAGAGTAACTTCTCCAATTCTTGACCACTTGGTAGTGCTGGAAGCATAGGCTGAGGACTTACACATTCATTAGTAATATGTTCAAATTGGTCAGGTTCTGGCGATATGATTGGCTCTTCTTCGACAAAGTCACAAACTGATAATGAATTCTCAAGTGCGTTGCTCTTGAGTTGAAAGTATTTTTTATATGCATATTTTATTTTTGGAGGAGCTTCCTTTATGTCGAACTTAGTAGGTGTCCGGCTATGTTGTAACTTAAAATTCTTTTCCCAATTTTTAACTATGAGTTTGCATTTTAAGTATGCTTTGTCTTTCTTAATCGATTCAATAATATCCATGATTGGATGTTCCCAGTCGAAATATATGTTTTTCTTTCACCTTTCTTCACTTTCCACAACACGAACAATTTAACAAATATTTAAATTTCAGGTAAGGTGTAAGTATGTTGTTTCTGTAATTCTCTTATTTCCGATCAATATTTTAATAACAATACGATTTAATATGTTTAACAGAGAATTCCACAAAATTTCGTTAAAAACAGGAAAACAGTATTCCCGCTCTTGTGTCCATGAATGACAGTGAATTCTGACATAAGTGACAGATTGACATAAACTGGTCTACAGACTACAAAGAAAAGATTACCAAGTTCTTGTAACCAAAGACTTTATACCTAAAAAGTCTGTGGTTGTAACCAATCACAAAAGAAACTAGTGGACCATAGAGCAGCGGACCTGCAATACCTACTCTTCACAGTATTTTGTGTAGATAATGTCGGCTTGAACTAGGGATGTTACTTTTGAAACAGTACAAAATTTTTAGAATATGTTTTTTGTTACTACAATTATTTTTGTTGTGAATTTTTATTGCTTGTATTTGGAATCGATAAATGTTTATTATTTATCTGGCTTTGCTTTTTAACTGCCCCCGACTTCAAATATCACCAAGACCCATTAGGTTAGTACTTACATCATTGATATCAGTATTAATAAAATATACATGTTGCCTTGGAACTCGACGTATTCCTCTCGAGAGATAATACAAATATCACCAAGACCCATTAGGTTAGTACTTACATCATTGATATCAGTATTAATAAAATATACATGTTGCCTTGGAACTCGACGTATTCCTCTCGAGAGATAATACAACTAATTTCCCACAAAATTTGGCCTAAGGCTGGGTTTTTAGGACACTAACTTTTTTATATGAAAAATAGTGATGTACTTATTTACGTACCGACTGAAAAAACGTAATGTATAAAGCCTATTAGACGTATTTTAATTGATTTCAATTAAAATTATAATGTATGAACATGAGAACTACACTTGTTACAAAATTATCAAGTCTGTAGCAGCTGGCACACGACTTTTGAAACAGGTTTTGTTTTCAGGAGATTTTTGCAACAATTTTGGTAATTAAGATGCATTAGAAGGGAACAGACCATTAATAATATCTGTTGGCTAATATTTCTCTTTTCAAGTTAATTTCGTGGGTAAAGAATAAAGATCTAATAATTGAGCTGTCGTAGATTTACAGGTGGAGGCTCAATAAAACAAAGTTCAACATTCCCATTGGCAAGTATAATATATTATATTATTATAAAATCAATCGAATTTACAAAGGTGGTAACCAAGTTTTGTTCTTCAATAGGTACAATACTAAAAGTACTTAAGTACTGACATAATCACTTCTCATCTTACTAATATTCTAGATATTCTGCTGCTTACTCTAATACATAATTATTATCATGATGGTGAACACTATGTTATACAGATAACGAAACGAAGCTATTGTACTGTGCAATATTACGTTTCAAAATGTCAGCACATAAGCCCAGTACTCTTTCGAACCTGAAAAGAAAACAATGATTAATAAACAAGTCTAGTATTATAATACAACTGAGAACTATTCATGCAAATTATGTACGCGCTCTTACTGTAAACTACATCTTATATAACATGTTATAAATGCGAAAGTTTGTGAATTTGTGTGTAAGTTACTTATTCAATCACATCAAAGCAGCAATCTCAATCATGTCAAAGTGGTATGAAATTTGGAACCATGGATAGAGTATGGTCTGGATTAAGAAATAAAATAGGCTTCTTTTAATGCCACGATGGCAGCGGCAACACGGGCAGAAGCTACTATTGAATATACTGTGTTATCCAAATGGCTTTACTAGCTCGAGCGAATGGTTCTTTATTCTTTATACTTTCTTTAAACAAAAAAAAAAAAACGTTGCCCCACATTAGGATTTTCTCCTGTGTCGTGGGTGCGTTTACAAACATACAATTTCACGTGCACATGACACCCAGACCCGAAACAACAATTTGTGGATCACACAAAGAGTTGCTCCGTGCGGGAATCGAACCCGCTACCCGTTGCACGGCAGCCAGTTGCCCAGCCACCGCGTCAACCGTGCAGTCATTCATCAGGTTCGATGGTTAAATAAATTAAATCTCTAAACACGTTAGCTAAAACGAGATATAATATATTCACCTGGCACGATCCAACTTGACACATTTAAGAGACCCTGCAGCGCGTACGGTAGCCGCTCGTGGTCTGTCCAATAATAATGCAATTTCTCCAAAATAATCAGAAGGTCCCAGTCGACCTACTTCTACTGCCGAACCTTCTCCCTGGCCACTTCTTTGCTGTAGCACCACTGCAGTTCCTGGTTATTATAATACCACACATACTTTTTAATAAAACCACAATTAACAATTTAGGCTCACTGGTTAGATTAGTTCATAGTTGTAAATGCAACTGCCGATCAAGGGGTCGTGGATTCGATTCCAGAGTTGTGGCAGGACAGTTGTATTTGGATTAGTAGTTTACAAAGCTGTAGCTACGTGTAGGTTGGAATAGGCGTTATAGGTTTTTTTTTATGGTTGTCTAATGATTCTATTTTTCTGGAATTAAACGCTTTACGATCCAAAGGAATGAGCTATATTATGTATAAAAGCCATACCTTCAACAATGATGTAAAAGTCATTGCCAGGTTCTCCTTGCCTGACTATGATCTCGCCGTCAGTGAAAGATACAGGTTCTAAGGCATCTGCAACTGTTAGCCGTTCCCATTTTTCTAAACTTTCTGAAAAAAGAAAAATACTACAATATTATCTAGTTAGTGGACATAGTTTTAATACATAATTCGCGACGATTCTCTTGAGCTGTTGTACTGTTAGGTAAAGGTCACGCTTTTCAAAGCATTTTGTCAACCTGTTTACTTATATGATTTGTAGGCGGGATATACGCGGATATCCATACACTCTAGCGGTTGACCGCCTAAACGGTTCGTATCGCCAGACGCGTTTGCCACAGCGGTTGCATCGTGTTTTTTAAACATTGCCCCACACTAGGGTTTTCTCCTGTGTCCTGGGTGCGTTTACAGCTGCCCACACATATTGGTTCAATGAGTTCATCCGCAAAAAAAAGTTTCTCTGCAGTGTTTACGAAGTGCCAGAAACAAGATTCTGAAGGCCATTTCTGCCAGATTTGGCTGTCACATCCAAAAACACTGGATTAAGATGGCTAATAGATTTTTGTTGCTATACAAACACTAATCATATGTGGGCTTTTGTAATGAATGTATAAATTGTAGTAAACGAAGAAAAAAACCGGTGAATTAAAAATTAATACAATTTACCTAAAATTGAGACGCGTGATAAGAATTCATCGTACATGCGTCGTTTTCTTATAGTGGATCCCATAAGTATACGACGGTAAGAATCACGATCCAAACCCCATAGTTTTAAAGGAGTTCTTGCACGCACTGTCGCTGCTCTTGGGGTGCCGTATATTAGAGCCAATTCACCAAAACTGCCTCCTTCTCCAATAGTTGTAACAGGTTCACCATTTACTAAAACCTAAAGTACATATAGAAAGTTATTTATATAAAAATCACATACACATGTTAACTAAGAAACATTAATTGACATGAGTATAATATATGAACTTGAATATGTCAAGTAATACATAATTGCCCTAAATTATAAAATTTAACAAAAACCTAAGAATAATTTTATGTAATGTAGATGGATAAGTTAAATAAATTATATACATTATTATTACTTCAGAATTACATCTATTGAGATTAAAACTCACTTCTACTTCTCCTGAATCAATGATGTAAAAGTTATCTCCTTCATCTCCTTGCCTTATGACAGTTTCACCAGGAAGACACTGTACTGGAAACATAGCGTCGAACATATCTGCTCTCTCAGATTCATCCAGATGAGTAAAGAGTACATTTGAAGCTATAGCTCGCGAAAGAGCACCCATAGTCTTATAATCTTTTGGCACCACCTGAAAAAATAAAATTATGTTAATGGAATGTCTCATGTCGTCGTGATTTTTATATTTCGTTGACACAGCATAGAGCAAAAACCCAGAATCAAAAATAAAAAAAATTATATGTATGTGGAAAGGTAGAATATAGGTACATACATACATATTGTATCCCAAATTCAATTATTGTTTTCGATTAAACCACCACAAAGTTATAAAAATCTAATTCCCAGTACATCATGGTCTCACTTTGTATGTTTCCTCAGATTGACCAGGCAGTATACACTGGTTTATTTTGAAAATATCACAGGTTGGTTTATATCTGATATAAAATACTTCGAGCCTATCATATCATAGGTTGACTGTGAACAGTCAAGTATTTTTCTATACTTTTGTCTGTTCACATGTTCTGTCAGATATGTACAGACCTTTATAAGATTAGGGGGGTTTGCTTGTAATTCGTAAATGTAATCCCTTATCTGAATTGTAAATCACAATGATTAGTAACAAATATTAAAACAAAATGTCAATTACTTATGTACTCTTACTTATGCATATAAGAGGTCCTCATTAGTGTGTGTTTGATAGACCATAGATCTATTGTATTATTCATAAATGATTGTAATCGATCCTAGTCATGGCATTCTCCTTTAACAGTGAATATTTTCCTACAAACATGGTAGGCAATAAGGCCTTTTAAGGAAGTTTTGCTTGATTTCCTCATTTAAGCTATGGGAGCCATTTACCATAGGTATCCTGTTTGCAGTGCCGGCGTAAGGGCCACTGATACCCCGGGCGAAAATATTGTGGCGCCCACTTGGCTGAAGTAGGCGCCAGTATTGCACCAATCGTAAGCGTAAGCGTCGACCACAAACCCTCAAAAAATCCATCTTCAATAAAAAATATACATATGCACAGAGCGTAGAGCACAGTTCTGAGGGTTTGCACCAGGAGAGGGCAAGAGACTCCAACTTCAGACCTTGTCGCCCTGGGCCATCGGCCCCCTAACGCCGGCACTGCCTGTTTGTTTAATATTAATTTATATCTGAAAAATTTAATATAAGTCAGCAGAAAACATGCCTTTTTAACATAGCTGGTAGCATCTTCCTCTGTTACAGGTTCAGCGCTAATGCCACCACGTCTGCGCGGTGGCTGTCCCCCAGGCACAGGCAGTGGAGAGAGTTCTCCATCTGCTTCACCTTCTGATGCAGCTGCTGCAGCTTGAGCAGCCTTTGCTTGTTCCTAAATAAACAAAAAATTTTATTCAAACTTTATTAGTAGTGTTTATTTGTTATTTAGGTATTTAAGAAACAGAGAATGAATATTATTAAGCTGCGTCTACGCTAGGAAAGCCAATAGCAGGTACAAGTTTATTTTGGTTTTTAATTGACATCTATAAAATTTCATGTTGCAATTATAATAATAAAAAATGTATTAAACTTGTGATGCACTTCATGTTAGTAAAATAATATTTGACAATAAGTGTACTTGCCCATGAAAACCAATTAGTTTCAGTCATATTTAATTTTGTTGTGAGCTAGAGTTAGATATATTTACAAAAAATATTGACACAACACTTCTAACTACTGGGCTAGCCAGTGACTATGTAGTTAGTAATTATAATTATTTTATCCCATTTATTAAATACCTATGACTGTGATGACCTACTTGAGGAAAAATTCCATACACAAATAATAATATTTATAATTGTCCTTAACTATAAATAAAATATTGTATATTTCATTATCTTCCATAGTTTAATACATTAGAACAAACATCCTGTGCTTCCAGTTGTAATGTATCTACTTATGGTATTGCTGGCATGATTATCTTACCATAATATCCTACACTTCAAATATTTGTAATATTAGTACAATCCAAAATTTAAAACAAAATTACCTGATTAACACTATTACAAATTTTGTTGTCATCTTACTGGTCTAGGCAATGCAGATGAAAGGAAAATAATATTTATGTACTTTAAAATACAGGTACTATGTGAAGGTTTACTCACTCGTTCTAATTTTTGGAGATATTGTCTCAAAAAAGACACAGGATTTTCTGGCTTATTCACACATAATTGCACTATGCAATCTTTTAACAATGAAGAAATATTATGACTCTGAATATAATTTTCACACTCATGTAAACATTGCTCTTCTTCCATCCTTTAAAATTTCTCAATCTGAAAATAAAGTGTATTGCCATAAGTTCTACTCTAAAAGAAATCCAATTAGGTCCTTTACGCAAAAAAACGAACAAACCGTCAAATAGCATGAATAGAATCACAAGATATTAGCAAATATAATATAGTTTTCTTATTGAATCGACAATTATTGATAGATTCTTGGATGGATATGATAACTCAATTTATTCTGATTCTGACAATTCAAGTCACAAGATGACAGAGACACAATCTTACTGCAAGTCGGTAGCATAGACTCGTTATAGTCTTATAATTATAGTTTCAAAAGGCCTCAAATAAATCAAAGAGTTGTGGGATGTTTTTTGATAAATATTGAGTAATTATCTACATTTACTCGCGTCTTTTACTTTATTTGAAATATTTTACTTTGTCTATATCATCTATTCACCGTCCGATGTCGCCATCCAATATTGTCTAAAAAGACCAGAAACTAAAGCTAATATATTGGTGTAGCCAGCCTTTTGCCATTTTGTATACTGCCGTCTTCTTTGCGCCCACGGCCCATTTTATTATATCTGTGCTGTGTGTAGTGATTATCGGTCGAAGATGGAGGCCGCTGAATCTGAAGCCGGTGTAAAAACTCACTTGAATAATGTGTTATCAGACGAGGAAATTGCTAATTTACCCAGTCCCATTACAGAAAAGATCAATGCTTACATCGATAAAACATTTGAAGAATATTTAACATCTAAAGCTCTTCATGAAACCAATAAGTCCCAGATAGGTAAGTGAACCGGTGTTTTCTGACGCTTTCACCAATGCTGCATTTTTAATTGCAACGGAACATATGAGATTTTTATATTTCGTTATTTTTTTATCAGTTTTGTACTGACTGACATCCAAAACTTTTGAAAACATGTGTTTTTAAATCATATTTACTTTGTGTACTTACCCACACTTCTGCTTTGTCGTCATTGTTTTTACAATTTTAACTCATAACCTTATTTAAGAATTATTAGCACTAAATGTTTTGTTTTTATTACAAAGTTGATTCTTTTGAACCTGGAGTCTCTTCAGGGTATTATTGAACGTTTTATTTAAGTATCGCATTGCATTTTCAACGTTAAATTTACTCCCGATAGTACCAAAAGTGTTAAAATAAGAAAGTCAATTATCTGTACTTTAACAAATCCATGCCCTTTTTAGCAATTTCTTATATCAAGAACTTTTGCTAATGTTGAAAATGAATAAAAGTTGTTTAAATGTTGTTTAAATTTGTCTAAAACCTACTTAGGCAATCTAGAATATCTGGATACAATTAATAATGGAGGGACCAACATTTTCTTGATCAAGGACCACTTGTTATATTATTGTTATTAGGTTAGTTTTCAATATTATTATTTTCATGTCATCACATTAAGATTTCATGGGGTTTTTCATGTGAATCCTCTCAGTTGTTTCCTTTGATGCAAGTAAATTCAAGCTTCAAGCTTTAATCATGGTATTTATTGGACAGAGTAGTTGAGATTCAGCTATGGTAGTTGGGTGCAGTGTGTAATATTTAACACAAAAACCGCATGAAGGATTTCTGCACTTCTGACAATCGGAATTGCGGTTAGCTAATTTTTTTCCTCTCATATTAAAATTGTTCTGTCGCTTCTAAATTTTTCAAACCAATTGGATTTTTTCTTATGTACATAACATTTTTGTAAATGAACTGAGAATATCATAGTTATATATGAGGCACTGTAAGAATATTTATAGTTTTAAAATCCTCTAAAGTGTCCAATAAATACCAGTGATTCAAGCTTCAAGCTTTAATCATGGTATTTATTGGACAGAGTAGTTGCCTTCTCTACTATGGACAAGTGGTTGGAAACTATTGCTCTACTCTCTGAATCTGAATTTTGTTTTGATCATTCAGTGATTTTAGCTAATATATTATAACCATGGCTTGTGGAACAATTTAACCAAATAGCCTTTCAAGTTACCTATGTAAGGCCTGTAAGCATAATATTTGATAGTAGTAAACAATATGATAGTAGACAACTAGTCAAATTCAATATTTTTATCAGTCTGTGAAAACAATATTTTTGTATAAATAGTTAAATAAGGAAACTCCTCAACAGTTGACAATAATTACTTTGTGTTTGAGATTGCTTCTACGGTGTTTTGACTAAATGGTGCTTTGTCCTGCACCTGACCCCTCTGGTTGTTTCGGTGCGCCATCCCACCGGGATCAGAGAGTGTACCTGTGTGCGTGCACACTTGTGCACTATAATGTCTCATGGATTGTCGGTTAGTCTAGTTACATTGCCACCATGATTGAAATCGATCAGGGATATTTATTTTTAGTAGTTAGTGACACAAGCTCTTAAAAAAATATAACTTAATGATCATATTATCATAATATATGTACATGGATATAATCTGTAATTGTAAACAGATTAATGTTTGAACCTAATGAGGTTTTAAAGAATAGTTTTGTATTGGATTTGTGGCACTGCATGTGAAATTGTATGTTTGTAAACGCTCCACGACACAGGAGAGAATTCTAATGTGGGGCAACGGTTTATATACAACGTGTGTCCAAAATACCCATATCATCAAGAAGTGATGAATACAGGTGAATAGAATCGCTACACAAAGATTCACTTAAAATACGTTCATAAAAAAATTAGTACCAAATACTTGGTTCGCATAGTTCTTGATTTCAAATCATACAAACGTGTCACAACACTACAGGGATCTAGTATTACGAAACATTTCTTCTGTCAATCTGAGCGCCTAGTACCTGTCTACCTAATTTTAAATCGCACGCTGGCGTGATTTGAGAAATTCATAACTTCGTTCCATGAAAACATGAGTTTAAAAAACCCTTCCGGTATCGTTTGTTATGTTATCTAGAAAGTGCAATTGATATGTGGACCCCCTTTTTGTTACACGTTGTATATATATATACTGACTTCTGACCTATCAGTGAGTGGGTAGTACATAATAATATGCATATATCAGTGTCACAATATATCTATGAGGGCTATTTAGGAATTTCACCTATTGTTGATAGAACATTGGTCCATAACATCACTTGACTTTTTCTCTTCATATCAAATATATATATATCAAACTCTTCAGAAAGCTCCCAGTTTAAATACCTGCCATATTGTTAGAAAATTCCATGTGTGTGCCTGAGCCAAAGTCAACTTTAATTTTAATATTAATGTTTTAGGTGATCGGGTATCATCACTGGAAGCCCAGATCCTTGAAGTGACGGCGAAATATGACGATGCTGTAAAGAAGCTTTCAACATCTGATGAAACTATCACAGAACTTACACAACAGGTTGAATCTTTAAATACCGAATTAGAAAAAGCGCGTGATAAAATAACACGCCTTGAAAATGAAATTATTTCTTTCAAAAGCTCAAGAGACGCTGCTGTTGACGAAAGAAATGACTTGACAAGAATATTACAAAGGCGAGATGCCGAAATTGAAAGACTAACTTCTAGTGAGGCTGCATTGTCTCAACAATTACGTGCAGCGATTGATGCCAAATGTGAAGCCTTAGCACTAAATGATGAAATACAAAGCAAAGAACTTACACTGCAATATCGTGAAAAACGTATTGAACAGGAAAGAACTTTACTTAATTCACAAATTGCTGGCTTGACTGAAGAAGTTAATCGTCTGACATCTGAACTGCAAACTGTAAGATTAAACAACACCAGTCGTTCAGTGAACTTGGAAACTCAATTAGCTGAAAAAATCGAGGAACTGAATGCTGCCAATGAGACTATTACTCAGTTAAATGAGGTAAAGAAAAATTTGAACAACAGAGCTGAAAGTCTCACTCAACGTTTAATGGAACAAAGAGAAATAGAAAATAAAATGACAGAAAATTACAAAAAAGAGTTGGAGGCCAAAACTAAATTAGCTGACTTATTTAAAACCATGCATGATGACGCTGAAGCAAAAACCTTGGAGATGACTGAAGGAATTGCAGAATTACAAAAATTATTGAATGAAGCCACTGAGAAATATGGGGAACTGGAAACAAAATACAAACAAGCTGAGTTGGACCATGAAGAATTAATGGATAAGAAAAATGAAATAATTAGTTCATTAAAGAATGAATTGGAACATGCAAATGATTTATTAAAAGCTGCTAATGCTCAAAGTCTTGACATGGCTTTAAGTGACTTGGCTCCATCAGCAGCAACTGCAAGTAAACTGTTGAAATCAGGAATGTCTCTTACACAAATATATTCCCAATTGGTGAAAGTTTCGGATGAGCTAGCTCAAGAAAAGGAAGATAATAGACGTCTCAATGTCACCATTAACACCATTGTTCAAGAATTGGAGGAAAAAGCTCCTTTACTGCAAAAACAAAAAATGGAATATGAAGAAGCATTAGAAAGCAACACAGCTCTGTCTCAGCAAATTGATTCCCTAGTCATTGAATGTAATAGACTTCGAGATGATTACAATGAATCATCTAAAATAGCAAACCACTACAGTCGTGAAAATACAAAATTGAAAGGTGAATTGGCGGATTTAGGAAGACAAGTTTGTTTCTTGTTGAAAGAAATTGAACACAATCGTGGAGGTCTTTTACCTAATGGTGACCATGATTCATCACAAACTGCTTCTAATACGACAAATTCATCTGATTTAAGTTCATCAAGAATTATATCTAAAACATTGGTGACATTTTCAGATATTCAAGAATTACAATCAAATAATCAAAAACTTTTGCGTATGATACGCGAAATGACAGATAAGCAAGAAGAATTCGAACGCCATAAGGAACAATTTGAGAGTGGTGAATTGCAAAATAAGATAGAATCCTTGAAAAATAGAGTTGTTGAGCTCACTGAAGCTCAAGATCGTCAAACGAAAATGGTCAATGGCCTTATCAGACAAAGAGACATGTTTAAGAAACTGTATCATGATCATATGAAAGGCAAACGCCATGAGTTATCTGCATCTGAGATCACAGAGTTAGAAAAAAGTGGAATTTACTCAATGGAAACCACACCTGAAAAAGTTAGCAAGACTCCTGTTCCGGAGACATCTTCATTTGAAATTAAATACAAAGAAACAGAGAAACAATTGGAATTATTAAAGGAAGAATACAAAACTTACAAAGAGGAAAAAGTAACTAATGAAAGAATGCTATTTGAACAGATTGATAGCATGAGGCAAGAAATAGGTAAATTGACTGCTGCCAACAGTAAATGTGCTTCGACATCCGAGTACAATAATGAAAGACTTAAAATTCTGCAAACCAATATTACAACTTATAAAAAGCAAATTTCGTCTTTAGAAGAAAAGAATAAAGCTTATAATGCTACCATAGCTAAGCAGGAAGTCTCATTGCAACATTTAAGAGATGAGGCTTTAAATGCTCAGAGTAAACTTGCAGCTGCTGAAATACAACTAGAAAACTTGAAACTAGAATTTAAATTACTTAAAGATGCTGAGCTGCGTATACAAACAGAAAAAGAAATGTTAACCAGAGAAAGACAAGGCCAATCTTTACTTCTGAAAAATTTGGAACTAATCAAAGCTAGTTTAGAACGCGTAGAAGCAGAGAATCGAGCAAAAATTGAGACAAGGTTAGATGAAGCTACCAGGGAATGTTCAGCTTTAAGAAGAAGGCTACAGGAAGAACAAGATCGATTTAGAGAATTGGCAGCTCATCTAGAACGGCAGACGAATACAGCAAAAGAAAGAATGCAGGAAGAAAAGGATGCTGCAGATAATTTAAGAAAAGAAATTACCGAAATGAGACAAGAGTTATTAGAGAAAAATAAGTCAAACGAAGAATTAACTAAAAAGCTCAAAGTTGCTCTATCTCCCAACACTGATGGATCATATGACACAGTTAAAAAAATAAGGGATTTAGAAAATAAATTGTCAGACAAACAAGGAGAAGTCCAGTCACTCCAGGAACAACTGAATGTAGCAAAAGAACATATAAAACAATATTGTGATATATCAGAAAGCGCAGAAAAGGAATTAAAAGCTCTTCATACTGAATATGAAGCTTATAAAACTGAAACTGATGCTAAGTTGGCGGATTATACCAGTAAATTGCAGAATTTGGAAGATAAGTGTTCAGAGCTAGAGGCTGAGTTATCACTACATGCCAATGGAGAACATTCCAATAGTAACACTGCATTGAAGAACGAATTAGCCAATATCAAGGAAGAATTGAATAATTCCATAAATAATACTAATAGTTACCGCTCGGAACTTGAATCTGCACGTGCTGAAATAACTAAGCTCTCAGAAGCACTACAGAATGCAGAAGAAAAATACACTCATGAAATGATTTTACATTCAAGTGATATTCAAGCCCTGTCTCATGTTAAAGAAGAATTACTACGAGCACAAAATCAATTAAATGAACTAACTGCTTTGAAACAGCGTGCTGTAGAAGATTTAGAAACGGAAAAGAAGTCATGGTCAGATAGACAAAACATATTAATGAGTGAAAATAGCCAACTTACTGAGCGATTGAAAGACTTAAATGACCAAAATGCTCTGTTACATGACCAAATACAAGCTTTGGGCACACAGCTGTCAGTTACTCATGCATCTCGCACAGATAGTTTTAATGAGTCTGCAAATGATTCCAATATTAATGTTTCAGTAAGTGAAGAAGATGGAAAATCGTCTGAGCAATTATTCCAAATTGTGAAGTACTTAAGGAAAGAAAAAGATATTGCTATGGCTAAATTTGACATCCTACAAGCTGAAACTATGCGACTAAAATCGCAATTAGAAATAGCAGAGAAACAGCTTGATGAAACAAAATTAACTCTAGCAGCCGAAAGAGAAAAATCTGAAGTGAGTATGGTGACTGTGAATAGACAGTCAGATATATTAAGAAAAGTTGAAACTTTGAATGCTCTGACTGACAGTAACAGAATATTAAGAGAAGAGCGCGATATATTGTCTGCTCGCGTCGAAGAGCTGGCAGCAATCGCAAAATCAACGGAGTCTCAATTAGCACCATTGCAAGAGAAAATTTCTGACCTTTCATCCAAAAATGAAACTTTACAATCTGAAAACAATGCTTTGAAGGCAGATTGTGCAAGATGGAGAACTAGAGTAAATGCCTTGGTTGAACGTGCTAACAAAACCAGTCCTGAAGATTGGAAACGCCTTCAAAATGAAAGAGAGACTCTTGCTAAAATGTTAACAAATGAAAAAGAAAATGTCAGAAAACTTAATGAAGAACTTGGGGCTATTAAAGTAGAAAAGTCTAAAATAGAGGAACAATATTCCTTATTATCAAGACAGCAAAATATTTTAGCAGAAGAAAACAAAAAGCTTAATGAAGAATTACATACTCTTAAGGATGATATGGCTAGAGTTACTGAAGAAGTTACAAAACTTAAAGCAGAACATTCTGCAATTGTCGCCGCCAATGCTAAACTAACTGAAGAACTATCTAATAAAGATGCTTCCTTGACTGACATCAGAAATAAAGAAAATCAGATCAGAAAAATCGCTAAAAAGTACAAAGCTCAGTATGAAGAATTAGTAAAAACAACAGAGGAAGAGAAGAAAAAGAATGAAGGTGATGTTGCAGCTGCAGACGCTGCAATGACAGAAAGCAATAAGAAATTCGAAGAACACATAGCTGAACTTCAAGCAAAACTTGAAACTGAAAAGGCAAACACAGATAAATTAAAACAAGAGCTAGAAACTCTCAGGTCTGCAAATCTTGAAAAAGAAGAAAAATCTAAACAAGTTTTAAAGCAAGCTAAAAGCAAAATTGTTCAACTGACTGAACTTAAAAATACCTTAAGCCGCGAATTAGATGAGTCTCGGAATAAAATCGGTGCGATTGAGCAAAGTACTCGGGACGAACAAGATGTAAGACTAGCGCTTATAAAATCTCAATATGAAGGACGACTTTCACGATTAGAGAAAGAACGCAGTGAGGCCCAGGCAGAAAAAACTAGAGAGGTGGAAGCTTTACATCAGAAAGTCACTATGCTTCAGCGGCAACTAGCAAGTCAAGCATCAGCTTCTAAACAACAAGCCACTACTGAGAAAAGTACTACAGAACCACCAACTGCTAACATCAAACCTATGGCTGGTGAGTCATACTTTGCTATTTAATTATTTTGTAGGTATGTCTTTTATCAATTCCAGCATCACAGGGTCATTTGGGAGGTGTACGAAGGCCCAAAGCCAACTATGCAGAGGCCCATTAGACAACTTTGATTATTATTATTGCTCCTTCCACCATTTATGTGATGTTGATCTTGTAAGTTGAGTTTTAAAGAACTCTATTTTAAAACTACTTACAATGTCTTAGTTTATACTTAATTATGTGGTCATTCCTTATGATTTTTGGTACAAAGACAAGTACATATTAAATGTAACACATACTTGTCATTACTTGTGCTCTGGGACCCATTAATTATTTGGTGTTGTGTTAAATTATAACATCCATTTTACCCCAGAGTGTGCAATATCCATATTTTAATATCTAAAAACTCATACTGAATTCGCTCTAGTGATCACTCAACCAACAAGGCAGTCTATGGTCCTATCCTAACTGTTAAAGCTATGTAATGTGTGTATGTATTTATATATTATACGAAAACTAATATCAGGTGTAGCACAGCAAAGTGTAACTGCAAGTCGACGTGGGGGCGAGACTCCTCTGGCATCAATTCGTCCAATGGCACAAGTGGGACCGACAGCGCCACATGACGCTCACACAACAGAGTACATGCCTGCATCCTCGTCGCGACCGCTTCCTCGAGCTGCCTTAGCAGCATCCACGGCACCTCCAGAGTCGACACAGGTCAGTACCATTCGGCTTTATAAATATCTCTCTGTTGCATACAATAAATTAAATCAATAATTGACTAGCATTGTTAACTAAACCATGTTTGCTTGAATTCTATCGAAATCTATCGAAATGTGGAACCATGAGATAACAAATATAATCATTACTAATAAAATATGCGTAAATTCTAAAAAAAAAAAATATTTTTTCAGGATATGGATACCAGCGAAGCTGGCATGGGTAGTTCTGGTTCTAGTGACAGTACAGCACAACCTTCGACACATTCCCAAGTACCACAACAAGTATGTAGTATTCTCTAATTTGTAATATTAATAAATTCTTGCTTATGACGTGTATTTTGAAAAATCAAAGCAATTTAGTATACCCAGAGACAGACACGGAAAGTTTCGTGAATAATTTAAAATTAGTGTATATTTACATAGTTACAGCTTTTACGAACAATTTATTAATACAAATACACTTATTCCAAAAGGCTGTGGCAATGGTTATGCCACGCATCGAACAACCCAGCGGCACTGCGTCTGGCAGCTTGACAGGCGTACCTGCAGCCAGCTCGGCTGCCGCGTCCAGTGTCGCAACGCCAGCTGCATCAGCACCTCCAATATCAGGTATTTGTAACTACGGTATATAATATTATAGCTAAATTATAGCTGTTACGTGGGAAAGACGGAGACAACTCGACTGGAGTGTCTCACATAAAACCTGCGTGAAATGCTTAGCTTCTGCCCCTGATACGCTTTTCAAATATGTGAGATCACATAGGACCACAGTCCTATGAATTGAAATAAACAAACAAAATAATAATTTTAAGACCGATAAAAACAGTGACACGTACAATACCGTCAACGTAACTTGGCGCGTCTGAAGTTAGGCTTTACGAACTTTCGCGCAGGTACATTCGTGTATTCTATTACTGCAATATTATTTTTTATAAACCTAATGTACTAATAAAAATTCCCTTATCAGTGACGAGGTACAAATATACCAAATATTAAACTAAACAAACTTAAACACTAAACAAAAACTAAGCTACTGAGAGTAGCAGCGCGACAATCGCCGCGTCGTGTCTCGCGGAATGCTGCTCATGAATATGAGCCTCTAGCATGACTTGAAACTAGTCGAGTTCCTCGTCAAACAATTACGTAGTAAGCCGATAACATAATAATTAATACGAAAAGTTTTGTAACCGACTGCACTCAAGACAGAGATAGTGACATTAACACAACGCCGATGCTAACGTGTGACAGAGACATAGTTCCGGGTACCGAATATTGCCGAATAAGCACGAAGATTCACGAAGTAACCAAAAAGAGATGTGCAAGTGGCGTGCGTGAGGGTGTTGTTAAATAGATTTTGTTGAAATCGATTACTACGAAACAAATTACTTATCACACAAAAATATATTTATGTTCAAGTTATATTGATGTTTTAAATTTTCTTAAACAGTCGTTAATGATAATTGATATTCAAGTAAATCATAACTTTCAATTGAGAAAATACTTTCTTTTAGTTTTATTTTCATGTCGAAATATCATTTATTAATGACAAAATTAACTATATTTGTAAACCTTATTTCGTTTAATATATCATATAAAAAACAATAAACTCTAAATAAAAATATCGATTGCAATATTTGATCGATAAAGGGTCTATTGTATTTAGACATGGTCAATCTCTAGCCTAGATCACCGCCCCCCGCACATCGCCTCATGCCACCATTTGGTTCTAAAAAAGACTTATTATACAGCCTTCTGCACGAAGTTCAGACGCGCCAAGTTACGTTGACGGTATTGTATAACGGATCAGAATGTTGTTACAAATATACGATATTATTTTACCTTCATAACCTTTGAAATCATTTGATTGGTCTTTTTTACACGATTTGCCCTATTTAAGGCTCGTGTTTTTACCCCATAGTTAGAAAGGAATGTACGACATGTACGTATCTGTTGAATGTATTTGCATCCCTTTTCTTAACGTTTTATTGTAAAGTTGAGACGCAAATTGAATGAAGGTTGTATGTTGTTAACAGGGACGACTGCAGGCCCGTCAACGTCTTGCCCGGTGTCGCAAGCGTCAGGTAGCGTGAGCACGTCCCACGCGCCGCCCGGCGTGAGCACTTCGGCAGCGGCGGCGGGCGTGAGCACGTCTCACGCGGCGCCCGGCGTCAGCACGTCGCACGCGGCGCCCGGCGTCAGTACTTCGCACCCGCCGCCCGGCGTCAGTACGTCCCACGCGCCGCCCGGCGTCAGTACGTCGCACGCGCCGCCAGACGCACGCCCCCCTAAGCGTCGCCTTCAACAACGCCCGCTTGCTTCTAAGAGAACTCGGGTGCAAGTAAGTGTTTTCGTTGTTTACTCAATGCATCGGGTTTTTGTGTTTGGTTGATCGACGTTGTATGGATCATTATTCTTTATACAATTGTACTTTTACATAGAATCACAAATCTGAGAGAATTAAGTATCTAAAAAAATATTTATTTATTAGCTTTCTTAATTTTCTTCTTACTTGTTTCCTTCTTGGTTTCTTGCTAACAGTAAATTTTCAAACCTCTTCCATATTCGACCCTACAATGCTCTCTTTTTTAAGGCGGTTTTGTTTGGTTCAGGGTTTTGAACGGTCTGTGGAAGTAGAATACCAAGTACCAACATCTTCCCGCTGCGATCAAGATGACGAAGGTGTCATCGTCGTTGATTCGGAGGAAGACGATGAACGATGCACTGGCACGATGTACAGGGTAAAGTTTAGGCTATACATTCGATAAATTTTCTGGAGAAATGTAAATTAGAAATAATATCTTACTATCACCATTAATTAGGAGGGAGAGGAAGAGGAGGAAGACATGGAAGAGGAACAAGAAGTGGAGGCCGGTGAGGAAGAGGAGGAGGTTGAAGGAGACGACAGTGAGAATACTACAAGACAGGTATATTGAATAAATAGAAATATATTTTTCATACATTATTCTGTGGATTTATCACCAGATAAAAATATTGAAAGATTGAATATTAAAATCGAATCTTTTATTTTTTGGTCTAATTTAATATATTGGTGATTTGGAAATTAACACTAAAAGTTAAATATCTTATTGACTATTCGTTTCTGCTTATTTACTTTGTAAAACACACTATAGTGAGAAAGATACATAAATCACGTCTTTAATTCCTCAAAAGGTTATAGAAAAGTACATATTGTACCCTACCTGATATCAGCGGGCAGCTCGACTCTTGAGATTAGGAGGGATGTGCAGCGTTTGGGAAACTATACGCCAACATATCTTAGTGCCTCAAAACGAAAAACCTTTTCGTTATTAGTATTGACATATATTTGTATACGAGTGTTTGTTCTGTGGCGATGCAGGAGTCGCCGGCGCAGTCCCCCGAGGCCGGCGAGGAGGCGGAGGAAGGCGCGGCCGGCGCGGCGCGGGCCGAGGCCGACAGCGAGCCCGCGCCCGCCATCCAGCAGATCGAAGCCATCAGCAGCGGCACTGAGCGTTCGTATCTACACCACTTCTACATCTCTGTGTTTCACTACTTTCTTATATATAAAAAAACCGACACAAGAAATTGTGGCTTGAAACACAAATTGTTGTTTTGGCTTTAATTGGCTTTAACTTTCTTGGAGCTAGCTAAGACTGGCTCGAACTTCATGTGGTGACTACATCAACATACCCTAAACGTTCCACAACAATAATTATAACAAAGAAGAACACATAATGGTAGTTTGATGTGTTATTAATAAATTTTATTTTGTGTTTAGAAAGTGGAGCGCTGTCTTTGGGAGGTAACAATGGTGACGACGGAGACGACAGCATAGTACCGTCCACACCTACCCTCTACGTACCACGACGCAATGACGGGTAAGATCGTTATCTTTTTATGCACATCTCTCTTAATGAAATGAATGCTTACTGTCATAAATACTATGACCATCAAATCTTTGTGGCAATCAAACCTTTGATGTAAAGTGCAAATTACTTAAAATAAGAATATCAATTCAATTCTACCTATAATTCTAATTTAAACACCATAATATAAATGAAAGGTATAATCCACTTCAGTTTTTTGGCGCGAATGATAAATAGAAATGAAATATTGTATACTAAAAAATATTATAATTTATTAATGTTTTTGACCTAACCAATTGTACCGTCACATGTTATAAGTGCCTTTTTAAATATTTCTACATCACTTTCTAATGAATAAAAAATTTAATAATATTTTTATTGTTTATTGGATTTACACTTATAAACACTTTAAAGCATTATTTATTCTAACTGACTGACTACTGACATAGGTGTATACCATATTCAGGATAAGATAAGCTGTGTAGAGCAATTCCAAATATTTTATAATATGCAGGTTGAATCACATCGTAATTGTTCCCACACCATAATCTGCATTGCGTCATGTAACATGAGGCAAGGTTAAATCTAGTGCCGTAATGACAAAAAATTGACAAAATCAAGGTAGCGGAACTAAGTATTATTGTGAAATCATAGTGAAGTCATTGAAATATTTTACTATAGAGATTTGTACTTTGTCGTATTTTTTATTTATCGAAAATGTATGGTTTGTTGCATTGACGGTAGCTTATTAATTGGGTTGGGCCTTTGAATATTTCTTCAGTTAAAATATTTAGTTTTCCTATGTAGATAATTACAAAAAACAAAATACAATATGACGCCATAGGTACATGAATTGCTATATCGTACAAAGATCGTTAAAAATGAATGTTTTTATTTTGACGTTGCAGGTTCGGCGAGGCGGTGGTGTCGCCGGTGGGCGGCGGCGCGGGCGCGGCGCGGTTCACGTTCGCGGAGGCGCACGCGGCGCTGCAGCAGCACCACGACACGCACGCCGACCTGGCCGCCGCGCTGCCGCCCGCGCCGCTCGCCGCGCCCGCGCTCGACGCACGTCAGTACCGCTGCCTCTCCTTCTTTTACTCTCTTTACCACGACCAAAATATTGCTACATTTTGCTCATTTTTAGATACATTTTGTCTAACATTATGAGCAAAACTCGTGCAGTTTCTTTTAATTTGGTGATATGAATCCAGTTGAACTGTATTCATAAATAAACCTGAGTAATCATTAGCAGTTAATTTATTATACTATCAATAGCAACAAAGTTTTCGACTCGCCTAATGGTAAGCGGACGCCGCAGTTTAAGCACATTAGCAACACCAGAGGTTTACACATGCATAATGAGCCATGTACGAAACTGTTTGAGTGCAACTTTCGAAAAATGGTGTCGCCATCAAACAATAGATTGAGCATCCGGAACTCGCACCAGGCGTGAGACCAGACGATAAAGTACCATTCAAATTAATGCTTCATTTAACAATGTGACAAATCCGAACTTTACAGTGTTTAAATAGTATGTGTCACTAAAAAAATGCGCATTTTAAAGGTCCAGAAGGTGGTGAAACCAGAGACTGGGAGGAGTCAAGAGCTGAGGAGGAAGCAACCGCCGTCAGTTCACAGGGTAGTGAGCCATCTTCACCACATCAAGTAAGTTTACTTTAAAAATATTATTGATATCTGGCTACTTGGCTACTAATATTCAATTTTTTTTTTCTGATAGGTACTAATATTGATGAAATGGTAATGTGGTACTAATATTGATGAAATGGTAATGTTTTTGACCAATCGTCTGATGTGCTATTTAAATAAATAGCTGTAAAAGCCTATTTAGCCCCACCTACTTCAAATATCAAACGTCATTACAATATCCATATTGTTGATATTTGAATTAGTTTCACTAGAGTGCCTTATGCAGATTACCTACACCCGCTTGTGTTGGTAAGATCTTTTTTTTTTGCTTGATATTGGTTTATAGACTACAGTTACCCACCAAATTTCTCTCTCCCAGTCTGTACCCTTCAAAGCTGTCTCTTTTCTCTCTCCCAATCAGAACGCCGAACGCGCTCTCGTTTTATTTTCTTTCAACGTAAAGCAAACTCATACTAGGGGTACTTTGACTGCACGGTTGGCGCGGTGGCTAGGTAACTGGCTGCCGTGCAACGTGTGACGGGTTCGATTCCCGCGCGGAGTAACTCTTTTTCTGATCCAAAGATTATTGTTCCGGGTCTGGGTGTTATATGTATGTGTACATGTACGAGTATGTTTGTAAATGCAACCACGACACAGGAGAAAATCCTAATGTGGGGTGGTCTTAATAGTTTCCGAATAAAGTGGCTGTGACATAAGTACGGTACAGACAGACAACGAATTTATAAGGCTTCCTATTTTTGCCATTTGGCAACGGAACCTTAATTATGTATATCCCTTGAACCTTGAATCATTTTCTAAATTCCTATTTATTCGAATATACTGCTACATAATATGTAGTAGTATATTAAAATGTAATGTTGTGTGCAATATGCATTCTGATGTAATCGTCGTAATAAGCTGTGTGAACAGTACATAGTCACGCGATCGTAGTGTTCACTAATGATTAGCTGCTAGCATTGAAGAGTTCCGGTTTTACTACGAAAGTATTTATAAAATCACATAGTAGATCTTCCCGACAATATCTATAATTTTAAGACTCTGCTACCTGCGCGCGGACCAATCTACCAATAGTATGATTACATTGGAGAGGTACCAACTTGTCTTGCATGCATGCATGCATGTGGGTGCAGATTTGAAACCTTACACGTACCAATCTGACTTATACATACCTAGTTATATATACTTTTTAATATTATTTAGACACGCACCACTGACATAATTTAAAGGAAAACAGGATTTTTATATAATCTGTGTTCTCTCTATGTGAGAAGGTACCTATGCTCGGCAATGGGTACTTTAGGCTGATGATGATTTTTGTCTTAATTTTCAACATGTTTAATCTATTTTATAATGCCAGCCCTCATTGAGCAAACATGGTGATTAATGTTCAAACCATTTCCAGGTGAGAAGAACCTTTGCTTAACTCATAGGCTGTTAATATTTAATAACATACCATTATAATTTTTATTTGTTTCTTAAATTACTATCCCATCTAATATGTTACTTGAGTGATGTCCACATAATTATGTATCATACTTAAATTATATATTTAGTAACTTTAAGTTACACACAACACATTACGTTACCTTAAGTTACATGCAATACATACAAATAAACCTAACTATAACTACTACTAAACTAAGATGCCCAATATTTTTATGTTCAACGCAAAATTCCATGACCTGCTTTAGTGAAAGTTAAACAAGCAATAGGAAACGAAATAAAACGGCTTCTACCTCACAAGGCGATATAGAAAAAGTATTTGTTTTTCACAAATAGATGACTGAGCAAAACTAATTGATTTGAAAAAAAGTGATTGTGTCTCGTCACACTTCTAATGTGTATTTATTACTCTGTTTACATTTAGTAACATCTATAGAATGTGTAAGTAGTACAGGAACCAGCAATAGTTCAAAATCCTACCTTAAATAATTTAGGTTGGTGTTTCAACTTGACGAGTTACAATTAAACGCAGATAACAAACCAGTTTATATTATTAACATGCATGCATACCTACAATCTAAAAATGTAGTCATTTCGGAACAATATACCTACTTTCCTCCCCTATCTAAAGTAGTTCATGAGTATCCGTTTGTTTATTTTTCCTTCAGTAAAATCTACGTTAAAAATATTTAAGGAACAGTGAGTAAAATTACCGTGTGCGATGTAGGATTTTATGATGTCATCCCTTGATTTCTTCATCGATTCGTCTATGTGCGACACCTGTCATCTAAATCAAATATATTCATGAGAATGTAATTTTAAAGCAGGTAGCTGAGGAAGGGCGTGAAGCTGAAGCAAGTGCTCCGACGGGCGTGGCGCGTCGTTCTCACACCCAGCAACACGCACACTCCCCTCATTCCCCACACTCGCAAAATCAGCGATGGATGCGCGCTGCAGGTACTGTTTCCTTAGACCTTTGGCATACTTAAAGAAGATTTAATCTTGCTTGGAAGTAGACAGCGGCAAGCGACTTTGTTTTATAGTATGTACCGATTAATATTTATTATTATTAAATATGTAGGTATTATATTGCATACTTATGTTAACTACAAAGGATATTGTATAGTATCCTGAGACTGAGAAATTACAGGCTGCTGAATAATTTTTTGATGTTTCTTCTATTAAGACTTAATCAAGGTTCCCTATTTTTGTCTAAGTGAGACCCTTACACATGCACCAGTTGCCGTCTAAACGGCGAATTCCTTCGCGGCGAGTGATGGCAGTATTATTAAAGTGTCTACTAAAGAAGACGTCGTCGTATGTAATTTAAGAGAGAGAAGGATAACTTACCTTGCTAGAAAAGTTTAGACTCCTGTAATGTTAGCGGACGAATAACGAATGCGCTCCTGCCCTCGCTGCTATATCGTTTAGGGCCCGTAACTGTGAACGAGTTCATAAAGTCAATACATGACCGTAAAATGACATTTGCGTCAAAACCGCATGTATTAGATATCACGGATGACCGTACCGTGTGAAAGCTGTACATGTCTTACATACATTTCTACTTTACGCGGGGCCGTGTGCATGTGAAAAGGGCCTAACAACAGCGAAGTTGACTTCATTAATGTCATATATTTACTACCTTTCAGCTGTTTAAATATGAATGTATATTCCTCAGACAGCGAAAGCGGTACACGTGGCCGAGGCATGCGTTCCCGTGGTCGGCCTTCAAGAAGATCCCACAATTATAATAGGTTCTAACTTTTTAAGTATAGCTATAAGACAAAAAATCCTATTACATCAAAATATTTTCAATTCTTAATGAGTAATTCCCTTAATCAAAAGAACAAACAAATGTTTCCATTTCAATGCGGTTTGTGATATTTATTTACTTCATTTAATTTTTTGTACTTTACCAACTAATATTATAAGCTGAGATATACATATGCTTATTAATTTATATGTTATATATACTAACAAGTATATAAATTAATAAGCATAGGTATATCAAGTAAACCATAAATATAAGTATATGTTAATATATTTTTGTTTAACAGGAACATTTGCCATACTATGTGTAACATTCTTTGTCATTATTGCTTTACATTAATATAATCGTGTCCTTGAAGTCTCCTTGCTTTTACGTATACATACATACAAATAAAAGATAAAACGAATAGCAGTTTAAATATATTAATTGGCTGGCAACCAAAATAATTCATTTATTTTTTGTTTGTATGTTTACATTTAGGGCAATATTATACTGCAATGAACCTGTCGTATTGTATACAAAATACATAAAGGTATTAAATAAAGTATATTAATACGGAAATTGATTATATGATTGACATTCCGACATCCCATGTTTTGAAATGACTTCATAGCATCAAATATTTGATTTGCGTATTTTCTACCTGTATTTATTATGTGTTATATTACAAATATATAATGTACACCATTTTGATGAAAATTTGAAGTAAATAAATGATCATACTATAGTATAATAGATTTTAATAAAAATAAACATATTCATGTTTAGGTATAGTTAATATGGGCTTAGAAAATATTCTTAAAATGAAAAGCAATTAAATGTAAAAAAGACAAATTGTTGCGACATTATTTGCCTAGATGTATGTAAAGAAATTTTGCTACTACAATAAAAAGCCAATCAACTTGTCTATGTAATATTATTTTCTAAAGTGAATAACACGATTTTGACTTCTGTGTTGAGTTCTGAAACCGGCGGAAAATATTTGTACAATTGGTTGATATATACTCTTATTATTTACATTTAAATAAATTATTAACCAAAACGTCAATTTTGCAACATCATTCTTACAGACATTATTTTGTTGTGCATGTAAAGTCCAAGTAAACTTAAAAGTATTAATTCAATTTAATCATTTATATGTAATCATTAATGTTACAATTGTCGTAACGTTACGGGAATAAGGATAATAGTTTGCGTTTTTCTAGAAGTAGTCGCAAATTATTATTATTCAGTACTATTAAATATGACCTTAAATTTTAAAAGGAATGTTGTAGTCACAAGATATTGACGTTAGATATTCTGTAGGTAGATCCTTTAAAAGTTGTTCTACTTCCTAAATGACATGAAAATGTTGGAGTGTTATCCATTCATTAATCTATTCCCTATTTCTATTGGGTCAGTCATCTTAAGAACATTTCCAATTATTTCTATTTGTAAAATTTATAAAACTGATAATAAAGGTAAAGTTAAAAAATAACGAGTTTTGGTTTTTACTTACCTGATTTTATTTATTTTTCTGTATATAACACCAGTAAAGTGACCCATCGCGATCTTGTGTTCGACTGCGACGGTGAACTCTCGTGTCCGGCAGGGGTTCAAAATATGGTGCGGAGCAGAGGGGAATAAACCGTTTCCTACTTCTTCGAAGCAGTCATGTTAGCTAAGGAAGAGACGGAGCGCGTGAGGGAACGATCCTCCTCAAACTGTCGCCGCACGAAACATTCCGAGCGTCAGGCATCGCGAGACGTTCTTCTTCCTGTATTTATTGGCTACCCTTCCTCGAGGAAGGGTAGCTTTTCTAGGTTTAAATGACTGAATGATTTTTTGTCCACTGCTATTTTTACGAATTGGCAAATTTAAATTGTTTTGCGTACTGGATACTTTGCATGGTACAGTACGGTGACAGTGATCATGTGCCGCCGTACACAGCGAGGTTCAAAGGAGACTCACTTCTCCCTAAGGATACTAATGTCGAAACAGGGGTTGCACCGTGAGGGCTCCGTAGCAAGTTTGTTAGTGGTGCTAGTACCCCTTACAGTTGCTTAATGTTTTGGCCAGAGTTTAGTAAGATAAAATATCCACACTTCCATTGCCATTTGAAGGTTTCCCTCCGTCATCAAAAAAAAAGGGGGCGCCGAAGAAAACACGTCCAGGGCGCTAGTAGTGTTAAACCGGCACTAAAGTTACACGACATTTTCTAAACACAAGCCACTTGTAATTTTACAGATTAGTGATATTATTGATCTGATGACTAAGGTGAGTAGGTAATTAGCTGATATAAGTGTAATTAGATATCTTTATTGTAGAACAGTGTAATCATTAATAATAATGCAATATTTCAACAATACTTGAAACCCGTTCAAACAAGTCTAGGAACTTGCAACACCTTATTGCATTTACCTTTGTTTTTTTTTCTGTAATTGGGTATGACGACTCCCTTTATTAATAAATGAAAACAAATAATTTGTACGCATAAACAATATACCTAATTACCTATAATAAAATTTATTGAAACCTAAAACTCCATGTTTATAAGTTTTACCTTGGTATTGGTAGGTAAGTACAGGTAGTATTGATTTATGAATCTGATAAGTGAATAACAGTAAGTAATGTGTTTTTTATTTCCAACAACAATTGGTTAACTACCATAATTAGTAAAAAAAAAATAGGTAACATAGTAAAAAACTGAATAAATACAACTTAGAACCATACCATCATAGGCATCTACCTAAATACATGTATTTACATACACATTAGAATACCTATAGAGTCTGTTCATGGTCATAGAGACAAATATTTTCAAATGATGCAAATGCATGAAGGCGCATTCTACTGGATACTTAGCAGACATCTACGAATTTGATAATCAACGGTGCCCAAGGAGCATACGGTCTATCTAGTGGTCGATCAAAACTGTTAAATACTTACATCGTTTTGTTTTGTCAACAATAAGAAGTCGTGCACCCTACGACACAGGTATTTAGCTTATAATTACGTCTAAAAGGAATGGTTTGCAATGTCTTGACTAAAAAAAGTAAGATTAAAGGCATAGTTAAGATATGTAGGTAGACACCTAAAAAAATATGTGTAGGTACACAATGAAAACAATCTTGAATCATGAAATTTGATGTTAGTCAATATTAACATCAAATTTCATGATAAGATGTGGTTATCAACTGTTGATACTGATAGGAAACGATATTTCATCACAATAACAAAGAAAACACGTTTGTATTTATGAATATTTATTGTTTTGATACAGGAATAATTACATGCCTAAACCAAACAAAGAATTAGAATGTTGCAATATTTTCTCCTTAATGTGGTATGTAATATTATCATAACACAGTGTGAAAGTGCCAATAATTATAATAATCACCATTTAAGTATAACATAATACATCATCATTAAGCTAAACCTTAAAATTAAGCTTTACCATATGGTCAGATAAATCAACACAGTACATTTAAAATAATGAAAATATCATAGTAAAGAATTAATAATATCCATAAACATTTTCATCAGAAAATGCTATGTAGAGAAAGAAGTCTTCATCATGATGCTCTTGGTACAGAGATCCCATTGTGGCTGATGTTGGAGGAATGACATTGTTGACAAAGAAAAACAAGGCGTCCTCCGGTCGAAGATGAATGCGTTTTCTGATCAAAAAGTAGAATTGTCCAACTGTTAAATCGGATGGTACCAAATATTTCTTCTTGTCGAGGTCTCCAAGCCTGGCCTTCGGGGCTTTCTCAACAATTACCGGAACACGATCAGGATACTTCCTGCGAATTTTTTCGCCTTCGGTCTTTCTCTTTTCAAAAGAATGTTCTTCTTTATATTGGAATTTCATTTTGAGGTATTGCGCACTCCACAATTTTCAAAACTATCACCAATAAAGTCGGATCTGATATCTACTGCGACTTGTTTTTTGTTTTTGCGTTATATGACTACGGAGCAGTGACGCAATCAGCTGATATGACAAGCAATACAAAGAATACAAAGCATTTTTCTCTTTTATATGTTGGCAACCATGTTTTCTTAAAGCTGGAAACAGACTTGAAACTTACAAAAGCGGCGAACGCGCGTGAATTCACCGCTAGAGGCGCTAGTGTTAGATGAGATTTCTGTAATGTCAAATTACACACTGTACGTTCTTCGCGCGTTTAACTGAAAATATAAAATTATACAAAATTGTGTATTATATATTATAACCTGCATCCAATATCGTAAAATATTGGTTGTATTTACGACATCAAAATTAAAATTATACTGTCAGTGTCTTATTAATTTACTATCTAATAAAAATGTGCTTTTTTATATTTATTTTGTTTTCTTTTTACATAACCTCTTCTGACAGTGGCGCTAAGTAAACAGCAAAAAACTGTAGCTCGTTAACATTATTTAGGTAGAATAACATTTCATCTCGTGGACTATGAGTGCCACGCTTTGATAGTATATTTCTGCCTTTAGTCGTGTAACCGGTAATCCTATGCTGGAAATAATTATACAGGATTATTTAAGAAATTTAGTTTTCATCTTTTATAACCGATTTGACTAACCAAACTAAACTAAACAGTTCTCCAGTCCTTTGAATAACTTGAATAGATTTATTATTTCATTATAAACTGTACTAGCAGGGTCGTAGAAAACGAAGGAATACAAGTTTCAATTTACTCTAAGATATTTTGGTACTGCAGATGTATGATAAAATATTTACTATCTATTCTTTAGCATTCTAATAAAGTATAACACATGCTAGGATTCTCGGAAACATTTTAAACAATGACGCCCAAACGAACGAAGAACTATCTGATTTGCTTATAATACTAAACCTCACACACTTCAGAAGGAGTGTCAGAGGGACCTGACCCAGGAGTTCACGACATGTATATTGGCTGTAACCCGTATGTCGTGGCGTGCCAGAAGCCAATCGGTTTTATAACATTTACAGCGTTTGGTTAGAGCCAGAAAACCACACCTTGTGTGTCGCAAGAGTCATCAAATTCTTACATTAGTTGGTTGGTCGATACTGCGCTACGCCGCGACGGTCAGATGTATCTTTGCCTTAATAATCGGTCAACGTTGTTTAGATGGTTTGGAATATAAATCAAATATCAGCATTGTATTTAACTGTTGAGATATTGCAATGAGTATATTTAACAATTTTTATTTTTAGTAGCAGTTAAAGTTTGTGGCTTTCTTAGTTTAGTTTAATATCTAGAAAAAATCGGTTGGAGTTTTATTTTTATTGTTTATGTTATTTCAGAGTTCGGAGCTGGTAACACTAAATAGCGGCTCAATCTCATTCAGCGCATTTCGTTATCGTTACGTTTTCGTTTGCTTGTTGCTTGCTCTTCTGAGTTCTGAAGCTTTGGCGTGGATTCTCTGTTTCTGTTTCTCCACTATTTCGAATAAATATGCGTAAGCGAAAATCTGTAAAGAAGAATGACGATGATTCAGATGGATCTGAACCGGCAGCGGAACCCGAAGAATTCCAAGACTCTGGTGAAGATTGGACGCCGGATGCCGATTCTGTATGTGATTACTAAATTCGCCTCTATTATGCATGATTTAGTGTTTCCCATGTACATTACAATATTTAATATTTTTTATAAATTAATATCTTCCATAAGGTGTTTATTTTGGTATAATTTTATCTATTTAATGTTATAGGTTAAGTTAAAGTATACGATTATCAATTTAAATACATTAATCTTCATCTTATTGTATTATGGACAAATATCAACAAATGCCAAATAAAAAAATAATGTATGTATCAACAGAATGAACAACCTGGACGAGGAACGCGAAAGCGTACTTCTAAACCGTCCTTGAATAACAGCAAAAAGAAACGCAAAAATTCCTCTTCTGAGGAAAGTGAAGGTGAAGGGGAGGAAGATGAGGAAGCTGAAGATGAGGAGGGGGAACTGGATGAAGAAGAAGGTTCTGATGATGAGAAAAATGGGTCTGATGGGAATAAATCTGATTCCAGTCAGTCAAAAGATGTACCAAAGCATTTCCATGTGAGTATTGGTGTTGATTTTATTATATGATGTGAATACTTATGTTAGTAAATATCAGGGTGGGCCAGTTAGGAAGCTTGCTACTCATGCATGAGAAATCTGTTAAATACCAATTTGACTTTCCTGAGTTACATCTACAGTAAGCCAAGTTATTCAGTATACCAATAAGAGGTTATAAGAGAGAGATATGACTATGTTAAAAAACAATAGCTACTATCTCTACTGAATCAATCTTTATTTTCTTACCTGCATACAAAATAACTGGGCTGACCATACTTTCTATGATTTAAACACCATACAAATATTGTGAAGAAATTTGTGCTTATAATTTCAAATTATTTGTTTGAAATCACCTATCTACCTTGAGAAAATGCTCAAACTTATCTGTGTGAGAAGTGGCATTTGCTTAGCACTGGCAACTTATGTGTGATTATTATTTTATAAATATTTAAAATACAAATTATCATTCAATGATTTCAGTCAGGAAACTTTGTATTGCTAAAATCTGATGTAAAGTGGAATGGAGATACAGTCACCTCTAAGTTGGATGAATTAAATTTGTGGAAAATTGATGGAAAAGCCCTCCTACAAAAATTTATTCCAATGGAATCAAATGGTAAAATATTGCACAAATGCACATGTGTGGTGAGTATCAGTATAATTATTTAAGCAATTCTCACAACAAGCTATATTTTTAAGTACTAATTATAGTTTATGTAAGTACCTTACATAAACATTTTATAATGTGGGTGTCATTTTATTTTCTTATGTGATTGCTATTGGAAGTATTGGATTTTTAATTACCCTGAAAATAAATCACACCTACTTTGCAGAAATTGTTAAAATAAGGGATTGTTTAATTATTTAATTAGTGTAAATATGTTATTAAAAGAAGCAGACTTGTTGTTAGCTAAATTCAAGAGTAATGCCTTGGTGACTGTTTTTGGTTAATAAACAAACTTGTTCATCAAAAGAAGTCTTTAAATATCAGATATAAGATATATGAGCTGGATGAGTCACGGATTTAGAAAAACCAGGCTCAGAATAATTCATAACTAGCGGGTGTTCACGTCTGATAAAAGCAAAACACAAACATGTGTAAATTTTTATATTCAACTACCACCTGCATTCAGTTTACAAGCATCTCTGTTAGCTACAAGTGGACACGCAACATAATTATTTAATATTCATAGATAACATTTTTTTTTACAGTATTCTGGGTGGAATGTTGACAACCGAGACAATTACTACCCCATCACCGAAATATTGGATCGGAATCCACGCACTGATTCCAAGGAAATATGTGTAGCATTAGATCTAAATGATCTTATCAAAGTAAGGGACAAGTAAATCCTTGGTATTTTTACTTAATTCAATTAGATAAGTGAAAGTAAATTAATTAATGATTCTTTAATTCCTGTTTACTTGTATAATTCAACTTCATTCCAGATTACTTTGTGTAATATTTTATAAGCTGGGGATTAAATGTTCAATTCTACAATAGTTTTATTGTTTGTTTTATTTTCAGTGATTATTCATTTAACATTAAATAAGTTTTATCATGATAGGCTTGGAAGTAGGCTGTATATATCACTTATGAAACACTTGACTACTGTTGTATGTACATCACAATAGAAAATGGATGGTATCTTGTTTAGATTTGCAAACTAAATATGCCATAAAATGAATTAATGGAAGTGTGATTAATTATTTGTATTGAAACCTGAAATTATTTATTTTTCATGAAAAACACTTTGATTTCAAACTTATGATTAGAAATGACACGATAATTCCTTACGATAATTTTCTTCATCGTTGGTCAATGGTATCTAAAGGTGCGTTTTCATGCTTGGTAAGTCTCGACATTCACACATTCACAAAACCCAGTGGCGTAGCGTGCCTTGGATCTTGCCCCCTATAAAAATTGGGGAGAGGGAGTAATCAGGCCTCGAAGAGGGAACTTGCCTATGCTATAACAGCGATTCCATAGGCCCTTATGATGACGTTAATTTTCCTAAAGTTGCTGACACTTTTGAAGGTATGGTTGACGCGGAAAAAAGGGAATCGATATTGTAATTTTTGAAATGGAATAAAAAAAATGGGATTATTTTACTTTTTTTTACATCCAAGCAAGGGCCTTTGATCTGTGTCCAAAAACTCATACTAGGCCGGATTCTGTACAATCGTCCATAAGCTTACGCAAGCCAAGCAAAACCGGTAAGATCAAAGAGGGCACTCTTTGAGGAGTGGCTTGAGAGACGCTACGATGTTCTCACCTATCGCCTGACGCAAGTGCTTACCGGACATGGGAGTTTTGGGAGGTTATTGGGCCTATTTTTTGATTGGGCGGGAGGAAACGCCCGGGTATCATCCCTATAGGGACCAGCCGCAGGACACGGTGGATCATACGGTGACGGTGTGCCCGGCTTGGGTTGACCCACTCCTCGCCGCGCTCACCGCCGTGTCCGTCTCTGGTTCAGGCCATCGGGTTTGGAAGCCGTCTCCTCCTTTTACGAAGTAGTCATGCTAGCTAAGGAGAAGGCAGGGGGCGTATAAAGTATAAATAATTTATTTTATGGAATAGGCTAGTGAATAAGCTGACGGTAGTAAGCAATCGCCGCCGCTAGTCGCCTGCCATAGCCACCGGCAACACTGAAGGAGTTATATGTACCTAGGTTGCTGGCCTTTTTTGGAAATTATGGAAAAATTAGGCCCCCGGTAACTTCACACCTCAGCCGTCCCATTCGTGTCGAAGTAAGTAATTAATAAAGGTTAGTAGAAAATTTAATCTACTGTTTAAATTAATATCTTAATAAAAACTTAAACCCACTAGTTAAGTTAAGGTCGCAGTCATTGCAACGATACCAAGAAGTTGGCAGCTTGGACTTGTAGTATTCGATTCGTCTGCTTCGAAAACTCGTCGCGTATCGTATTAATTTATCTACCTCACCTCCAGTATAAAATAATGTACTCTGTGTCGTAGTTAACTGGCAACTCTGAAAAGAAATGTCACTTCATTTTGATAGTTTTGATGATGTTTATTATTTTGTTGATGAACTAATTGCAGGCAAAATAAAATAATTAATAAAATAATGAAAAGTAAAATTGTTGCATTTGAGAGTAATATAAGAGAAGGATATTAATCCTCTAAGAGTGTAGCAGTGATAAATGTAGAAATTGGAATTATTTTGTCGCGTAACTGCCTAGACATACGTAGAATAATTTGTTTTCTCGTTCTATTCATGTCGTTCTCATTTCGCGTTGAGAAACATTTTTGAGGAAGTAGCAAAGGCTACGTATCATATTTTATATTGCATTTTCTTCTTTTACATATTGAAATTATCAAAATGAGTGGAAATAATAGCCGTGTGGGTAAGCTTTCATTTGTATAATATATATTTTAAATAATTTTCATTTTATTTTCTCCACTCATGTACGATTATAAAAAATACTTTGAAATGAAAATAGTAAGTATATACAGCAATATATAAGGCAAGACCAACTCTTGTAATCTGGATGTACCTATATGTTTGTTTTTGGAAAACTTAAGCACTCAGTTTAAATATTAACAGCAAATTCTTGTAAACACTGAATTATTATGTGTGGTATAGGTACGTGTACAGACTTGTCCTTTCTTGTCCAGTCAAGAGCTTTCTCTAACTTAGATCAGCCTATACTTTTTACTGATTTCTATTATTCCGTCTCACTATTTATTGTTATTTTTCACAGATATAGATTGTGCTGTGTGTTTACAAAAATGTAATCATCCAACACAGCTGCCATGTGGTCATGTCTTCTGTTTTCTCTGCGTAAAGGTATTTTCAACAATTCAAAATCCATACAAATTTACATAATTTTAAACATATACACACATATACTTTAAATTATTTCACAACTATTATTACAGTAGTGTAGTAAGTATGTTGTTGGGAAGTAATGTTTTGTACAGATACATTTGTTTAATTATTTTAACTGTTTTCTTAAATATGTGCGTAATTTATATACATTATATAATAATATTTAATATACTGTACATTTTAATAGGTGTTGACTAGTAATTTGTGAATTTTTACAGCTTGTAAAAGTCTTTAAGAATACTGAATATTAGAACCTAGAAACGGTGCGATTACTGGGTCAGACAAAGTACTATTGGGCATTTTCGGTATTTCGAAACATCTGCCTACCTTTTGAGGGATAAAAGGGCTGTTGCATTACATATCTTTTGTTTTTTTTTCAGGGTATTGCATTTCAAAGTAAAAAATGTGCAATGTGTCGAGCTGAAATTCCTCCAAACTACCTGGATAATCCCATACTTCTGGGTCCATTATCTGCTGAGCAAGTGAATGATAGTCTCGCTGAAGAAGTGTATCAGTGGTTTTATGAGGGTAGAAATGGTAATACAAAATAAAGTTCATTGCTGAGATTAGAATGAGAGATTTACTAGCCATTCAATATTGGAAGAGATTTACTTCGTGTGAAGTTTGCCCGACTACTCCCACTACATCTTCCAGATTCTACGGTCGCCACTTCTTAACCCATTGTCTGTCAGTTTAGCGAGCGGCATGACCTATGCATTGCACCTTCGATCTATGGCTATTGGTGGTCACTCTGGTTCTTCGAGGAATTTCCATACTCTTGCGTGCCCATTGTATTACTCGAGTCCCATGGATAATGTGACCATTTAATTTTTGACTCAAAATGGGACATTCGTTAATATACATTCAGTCAGGCTTCTGGTTGTTACATGCATCCTATTATAAACCCTATAAACACAAACTTTGTGCCTACAACAAAAAGATGAATATTACTAACTGCACCTAGCCCGCGAAATTTAATTTTTCGTAAAATTTGACGTTGTAGAATATTAAGACCCATCTGTTAGGAAAAGCAAAACAATTAAAAGCATTCATATAATATCATAATCTATTTCAGGATGGTGGAAATATGACGAACGTAGTAACTTTGAATTAGAAAATGCATTCAATGCTGGTGATCCTGACTGTACTTTACTCCTTGCTGGGACTTTGTACAACATAGATTTTCAAACTATGACACAAGTTAGGAGAAGTGACCAAACTAGGCGTCGTCGAGTGAGACGAGATACGCCAACTTTCCCGTCCAAAGGTATGTCAATATAATAATTTAAATTAAACTAACAATGTCTACTAAGGCCAGCTAACCAGCTCCTAAATTTTTATTATAAAGTTTGTTTAGAAGAAGGGTACGGTCGACTCACGTTAATTCGAAATTGGAGAGACTTGAAATATTTCGTATTACCGAATATTCGAAAAAAAACAGAAATTTAAACTAGCCTCAAAATGTCTGCAATTTCTGTAATCTTTCTGTCTCTTTCTTTCCACAATTTCGAATTATCAAAAGGTTGACGCCAATAACTTGATAAGAGTTATCGAGTGGTTCGAATAATCGAAGGTTTGAATTAACTAGTGTCGACTGTACCTTGTATATATAGTTTCTATCTTAGTTCATGTCTCGTCACAGTTTTAGAAAAATATATGTATTTTTTTTTTTTCAATCTTATTTATTTTATTTAGGGGTTTTTATCTAAGATATGACAACCCCATATGTCTCCTCACTATGGACAAAATAAACGACTTTAGGTATTAATACAAATTCGTTGTTTTTGCATTTTAAAGGTGGAAATATACAAGCAACTCGTTGTTTTATCGATAGTGACGTTACATTCGACAAGAAAAAAAAGGATTAAAAGAAAAATTGCTTGCTTGAAAAGCTTTTCAGGTCAATTGTTAATAAACTGATTTAAAAATGGATAACTTTAAACTTACACAAAATCAAAATTGTATTTTTTTGGTTGTAAATCTCATTAATTTTTGTTTTAATTTATAGGAATAGCTGGAATTAAGACTGACGATGGTGGTGCAAGACAAGTTAAGAGTGATGATGAAGAAACGGCTGATGTCGTACATATACCTACCGTAGAAGAAGTAATAGAAATTAGTGATGATGAAAGAAGTAATTTAATTCAACCAGATGTTATAATTAATGATGATATCAATGAAGTGATGGACAGAATTAGGTAAATATCAAATACAATCTTATAATAATATGTGTTGCATCATCTGAAAATACATTGAAATACTTAGACGGCAATAATAGACACGATGCTCTAAAAAAATATCCTCGCCTTTAAAACATTTTTGGTTTTATTTCAGCTCAGTCAGCATCCACGACGTATCCAGTAACCACAATAATGAAGAAACCTGATAATACATATATCTCTGTTCGTCAAATAATAAAATAAATGTTACTTATGTAATATTGGCATGGTCTGTGGTTTTCTATTGATGTTCAATTATATTTTATTGTTAATATGATGTTTTTATTTTTTAATATATTTAGAGATCACCAGGTCTTTAAGTGTCTCTTTATATCATAAGAGTACTAACATGCAATCAATATCAACCATAAAATGAAGCCTGAATACACACTGAAACATTAAACACTAAAACATGTTTGAAATACCAATTAAGTACAATAAAGATTATTGATTTCTGGAAAAACATGCTTAAAATGGGTTTGATAATAACCTTCCAACTCGTGTTCTCGTCTTAGCACAGCATGTTTTTCCTAGCTTGATTTGCTCCTATATTTGAAAAACCGATTTTGGTAGTAATTATATCTTCATCCATCTCGGGCGGTTTGGTAGAACTTTGTAGAGTGTGGAGTACTAATAATTAAGTTCCTCTTAAGTTGAACCGGTGTTTGTGTTAAACTATTGTAGTTTACTATTATAACTATCAGATTCTCAGTCTAAGGGTACTTTTCTATCAGAGATGTGTTATGTAGCTATGCTGCGAGGATATAATAGCTAAGCTGTGAAACTATGTGACCGTTTCCACTGATACTTAACTATAAGATGTGCTATGAAGATGTGTCCCCGCATAGTAACTGTACGAGGTAGATGCGCAGGTCTAGTATGAAACAGTAGGTAGTAACGTAGCATAGCACATCTGTGGTGGAAAAACACCTCAACAACTACAGATCTATTGGCCCATATTCTTCACGGGTACAGTGCGATGTTTTTAGTCCTCTCGCAAGAATCAACAAGTCTTGTTGAACTATAAATCTCAAAAGGTTGTTATTCAGATTTCCATAGAAAAAAATATCTGTCATTGTGTCATCTGTCAAGTGTCAGTGTCAACGTCAAAGAGAGGTGTGTGTTGAGGTTATAATTTCATTAAATTCTATTAAATGAAAAAATAATTTCAAAATATCACAACTGTAAAATTTAGAAGGTAAGTATTTTAACCATAAGTAAGATTATCCTCAAAAAATCTGCTCCTTTTTTACCTTACTTTCAAAAGAAGGGTTATTTAGGTAATTCTTTTTACATTGCGATCGAGTTGATATTTGTTGTTTTGATTTGATTATTTCTGTTTCAGGAAAGATGCAAAGAATTTTCTCCTTAGTGAAAACGATATCAGCTGCTAGGATTGGTCCTGCAACTTATACGCAGATACCGATTCTGTCTACCTTTCAGCAATTTGCGAGGGAACGATTACTACAACCAGCACTGCCTATAGTTAATCCAGTTTGTGGTTTTAAAGTAAAGGGTCGCGTGCGTCGTCGTTGCAAATCATGCTATTTTGTTGTGAGAGATGAAAGGTTGTATGTTATTTGCCCAAAATCTCCCCGTCACAAACAGATGGCAATGAAACCCAAACCATTAAATACTTATATTTTAACACATGCTAGCCAGAGTCCTGTTCGACCATGGTGATGTTTAAATTTATATGATAATGTGGTAGTAAGATATAGAAGTTGTAATGTATTAAACTAATTTTAGTTTCAGTTTGTGTTTTATTTGTAAATTCATCATAGTTATTTGAACTAAATTAACTGGTGATAATGTACAAATAGGTATAACTCACAAAGATTCTTAAAGAACTGTGCATATTCTGTAATAATCCTCAAAATCACTATTTATGTATATCAGCTTCACATTTCTTTTTCATGCTGTACAACCAACACCATTTTATGCAATAAATATGTTGCATACCTTAGCCAGTGGTTCCAACTTTGTCCCATTGGTAT
This sequence comes from Spodoptera frugiperda, assembly GCF_023101765.2. Taxonomy (NCBI): domain Eukaryota; kingdom Metazoa; phylum Arthropoda; class Insecta; order Lepidoptera; family Noctuidae; genus Spodoptera; species Spodoptera frugiperda. Next base: position 5,544,994 of record NC_064215.1, read on the forward strand.
TGACATTTTATTAAAAATCAACATCACCTCTGTCCAATATCCACATCTAGAGATTGGTTCTATGATCCAAAAATATTTTTTTTAGAGAATAACCATAGCATATGTAACAAGAATGATATAAAATTGGCAAATTTTGGATCATAGAACCAATCTTAGCCCTCACACTCGTGGTACCTGCCTAGCAGGTTCACGCCTCAAGGCGACAGTAATTGAAAATAGGCTCGTGCTCCATCGTAGGCCGCATCATCACTTACCATCAGGCGAGATAGCGGCCAAACGTCGGCCCATTTAACATAAAAAAAAAAAAATAGTAAGTATTGCTAATATCTGTATACATATTTACATTATTTTCTGCTTTGCGCCAAAAATCCAATCATAAACAACAACAGTTATATTTTTTAAAACTCTATGACCCCGTGTCTTTAAACTGCTGTAACTCTACTAAATACTAATTTAGAATGGACCTAATATACAGTACCTATAACCTTCGACAAAACTAAAATAGGTAGTACTTATTGCTTATTATAGTAATTTGAAATTGACATTGTCATAATCACAACTGATAATATCCATAATTATTGCATTTATGATGGTTGGTGATTACTTACCTCAATTACAATAGTTATTGCTGTTTTTAAAGAATTATTTTATTGGATTCTATGACCGTGCTAACGATACCATTCTAGTAATTCAATGTATACTCAATCATGATCGCGTAAGTTTATTTTCCTAGCTATGTATATCTACAGGTATTGAAATTGACATGTCATAATCACAACTGATAATATCATTATTGCATTTATGATGGTTGGTGATTACTTACTCAATTACAATAGTTACTGCTGTTTTTAAAGAATATTTTTGTGTTGGATCGCGTAGTGCATTTAGCTATGGTATCGAGGTATTAATGGATTTGAACAATTATTTTTGTGTTGGATAGTGCGTTTATATGTATCGAGTAAGGAAGTAGCTTTATATACCGCGGTAAAATATCACGCGATAACCAATAGGCGCCGAACAGCGGGTGAAACTGCGCGGGAGTATCTAGTGGAAAATATTTGTATTTTGTTGTTTGTATTACTAAATTCTATCCACTAGATACTCTAGTAGTAATAAAACCCTAAAAGCAGGGTAACTTACTGACCATTGACTTATAACACATCGTACGTTGTCAGTTTTTAGGTAGTAAAATATGGGCTGACGACCACATCGATTTCTTATGTATTTAAACGATCAATGCATTATATTTTATTATTGATTTGACTGATATTTTATAGTTACTTATTTGGTTTTCCTACTGCCTAAGTATTTGATGTTTGCTACTTTTTCGCTTTATGTTAGATTTTTATTTCAAACTAACCAATAAGACAAATTGATGTGACCCATCCTACATAAGTACCTATGTACCTATCCATATTCGCAGTGTCGGAAAATATATACATATTCAGAAGTTAAGTTGTTTGTCCAAGATGCCAAACAATACAGGAAAAATGAACGCTCACAAAGTTACTAAGACTATAGTGACATCGCCAAATATCTACAAACCAGTTGGACCTTACAGGTTAGACCTTTAATTTGAATTAATAAGAAGGTAGGCAATGCTTGGTGCATTAATGATCTCTTCATGAGGGAAGAGGTTTGTGCTCAGCAGAGGGCACTTAAGGCTGATGATGATAATGATGATAGGTCATTCATATATTTATTTTAAAGTAGATAGATAGGTAGGTAAATACCCCCTGTAAGTGATTGGAATTATCACAATTGATAACGACTTCCCATGATCATAGGTTATACCACCTAAATAAACTAAAATTGGAAGAAGCACTTGTGCCAGTAGGTAGCTGACTATGAGAGATCTTACATAAAAAATGCTGCTCAGAAACAGCGCCGCTGTGGTTTGCAATTAGGTAGTTGCTTTTGCTACAGCGTTGCTAGTGCTGAAAGTCAGTCTCAAGTCATCGTGTCTGGGCTACGGCATTTAGCTAAGCACTGGCCATTTAGCGCTGACATTTTTTTTTTATGTTACGGTGCAAAGGTGCATAGCTTTTTATCTTTCTTTTATATTGGCTTAGGTACGTTCTTAATTTTCAGTCAGGCTATATTGGCCGATAAAACACTATATGTGTCCGGAGTGCTAGGCATGGACCAAAAAGCGCAGATAATATGTGGAGGTGCTGAAGCGCAGGCACGACAGGCTCTCGAGAATTTAAAGCACGTGTTAGAAGCAGGCGGCGCTTCCCTCCTGTCTGTCGTAAAAACTACTATCCTTCTTGCACGAATGGATGATTTCCAAGCCGTCAACCAGGTTTATGCAGAATGTGAGTACCTACCTAATTATTTATTTATGATTCCACCACAGGCGGATTAAAACTAGAAAGCGCTTTAGGCAAGTAAACTCATGGGCGTCTTAATATTTTTGTTTAAGTATCTCCAACAAAAAAATTTAGACGCCCATAAACACCAGCATGACTAAGTGTTACTAATGCAATGTAACTTTTGTATCTTCACATGCACGGTGAAACGTGATAGGTACAAGAGTTGGTTTACAAGTGTGAGAGAACCATGCTTCGGCACGAATGGGCTGGCTCGACCGGAGTGATACCACGGCCTCACCGAAAACCGACTTGAAACAACGCTTGCGTTGTGTTTCGTTGTGTGAGTGAGGTTACCGGAGGCCCAATTCCCCCCTTCCCAATTTTCCCAATCCCCGATTCCCCAACAACCCAAAAGGCCGGCAACTCACTTGTAACGTATCTGGTGTTTCAAGTGTGGGGCAGTGGTTTCAATTCATGAGCGGCGGCGATTGCTTAGGTACGATAAGGTGATATCGTCTGCTCGTTTAAAAAAAGGAACTGGTTTTCAGAATCATCTAACTGGTCCCATGGATTATGTATGCGTATTATAAACATACAAATTAGACCTCCATCAAATTAGAGAGTGCTACTATTTTGTTCTCCCATTCCCAAGCCGTAAACATGTCGGCGACTATTTATATACCTAGTTGCTTAAAAGTATCATCAATAATATTATGTGTTTAGAACCGACCTACGCTGCGTTAACTTTAAATATGCGAAACATTCAGGAATTTAGAAGATGTAGTTTAGTTTAGTTGGGCAGTTTAAAATTATGTTTTATAAAAAGTATTTCATCTTCGATTCGTGCCATCAAACAAGGCATCAAAGCGATACATAGAGGTAGTTCTCGAAGCTGTTAGAGATAAAAAACTCATACTCTTTCTATAGCCCTCTACCACCTATCTATGATAGTATTAATTGACATTGTCATCTTGTATTGTACTGTCTTGTACTTATTTGACACAAATTGTTGAAACATAAAATTCAAAATGATACTTGTGTAATTTATCTTGTTATCACCAAACAAACCGCTTATCAGTTACACAACAACATATTTTGAGGAATGAACTATTGACCCTGTACGTATCTACTTGGTTTATTCACGATGAGTGCAAACGCAGAGAAAACGGTTGATAGTATTGAAACTAAACCCAAGTCGACGACGGACGTTCCTGATTCACCGAAGATGAATTCGTCAAAAACAAACGTGCACAAAGTTACCAAGACAATTGTGTCGACTCCATATATTTATAAGCCTGTAGGGCCTTACAGGTTTGAATTTTGTATTAATTTTATAAATATCTTTGATCGTAAGATGATAGATTTTTACGACTAACGATTTACGTCTTACGATGTAATTAAGAAGAATATTTTGTTGATTTCCTTGTCTTATTCAGTAGAATTCATTTAAATGAATTTTTAGCCAGGCAATATTAGCGGATAAGACTCTTTATGTATCTGGGGTGCTTGGATTGGACATGGCGGCGCAATTAGTGAGTGGTGGTGCCGAGGCACAGGCGCGACAGGCTCTCGAGAACCTAAGGCATGTGCTGGAAGCAGGTGGCGCTTCTCTCGAGTCCGTAGTGAAAACCAACATCTATTTAGGGCGCATGGAAGACTTCCAAGCTATCAATCAGGTTTATGGAGAATGTGAGTACTTGGACATATTTTATTTAGTACTAGTTTCATTGTCAATTTAACCCGTGGTACATCCGAGCAAGACACAATGTTTTATATAGCGGCACTCGGCAGACAAGAACTTAATTTCAACTTAACAATTGTTGCAACTTAACATAATTGGAAGTAAAGCTTCTTCCCTAAAAATTGTAAATCAACCTAAACTTTATAATTTTAAAGATCTCTGTTAGTTGTAGTGAATTCGATGTAATTTGTATTGAATGTGTTGCAGGCACAGCAGTTTTGTAGCAATTTTTATTTGTATTAAATAAATAGTCAATTAATCATGTGCCACTTGAGTGTTACCTAATAATACCTATTTAAAACGTACTACTATAAACTGGTTTGAATTTGATATTGGTTTGACTGGTTCCATTCCTAGGTACAGGTACTGATTACACCTATGTACCTATGCATAATAATATGTACTTAGTACCTACCTATGTTTGTTACTCTTTCACACTCGTTGCTTATCCTGGAATCTGGTGAATATAACCAAATTGATGCAAAATATTTAAGTTTAAAAGGAATTTGCGATCAGGGTCAACAAATAACATCAACGTAGTTGAACTGTAGTTTCAATCAGTTTTACTTTAACTTGCACCTTCGCTATCTACGTGCAAAGGAAACATGAAAGTTCTTTATGTTCGTGTTACTATGCAGATAGCATATTACGGTGCGAGCTCTGTTTTGGCTTTGAATTTAGGTATCTTTTTATGTAGTTTTATATTTTTTTCAAAATACAAATTTAATTTGTGTTGGTATATTCATATGTCATGATCGTGGTGGCCCGAAGGTTTAAGCCCGCTTCTCATGCATGAGGGCGCGGGTTCGAAACCTACCAACGGTACAGGTAACAATGTGAATGTACTTTCTATGATTATTTAGACACCACTGACAAACGGTAAAGGAAAACATCGTGAAGTAACTTGGGCTTCTAATTTCTAATTATAAGTTTGAAATCGCCTATCCGCATTGAGTAAGCGTAGTGATTAACGCTCAAACCTTCTCTGTGTGAAAAGAGGCCTTGAAATAAAACTTAAAAAAATGGATACCGCCTTCTATTTTCTTTAATGCCTCCGTTTTTTAAGTTAGGTAATATCGAAATGTTGGGTAATATAGAAAAAAAAATCTGAAATCCGTATCAAAATCGGTTCAGCCAAACACGAGATAATTGCTTATAAACATACATACATTAGTGATGTAACGAATATTCGCATTGCATTCGCGAATATTCGCATATTTTTTGACATTTCGCAACTTTTCATGCGAATATTGCGAATATGAACGACATAAAAATAAATAATATTTTTAATCATAAAATGGTTTTTTATGGTATAATAAGCCGGTAAACGAGCAGACGAATTACCTAATGGTAAGCAATCGCCGCCGCCCATGGACGCCCGAAACACCAGAGGCATTCAATAGAAAAATAGGTATTACAATAATTTCTTTTATATTTACTACAAAACCTTATCTTACGATTAAACTGTCTTCCAATTATAATACTGTATTTTAGTGATAATTTGGTATATTCACTACACGAGAAATAATCAAAAGTAAAAATTCCTTCTCTTGCCCCTTTTACACTAGATGATTTTGACATTCTTCTTTTTTTAGCTTCCCATGAAACGTTCCTTTCATTTAAAACCATATTTAAAAGGTAACGTTTTTTTATGTTTCAGTTTTTCCAAAAGATTACCCGGCGCGCGCTACTTTCCAAGTGGGTAAGCTTCCATTGGACGCGGCAGTGGAGATAGAAGCAATTGCACTGAGCGGAGATCTGGTCGTCGCGGAGGCGGGACCCTGCCCTTGCGCACGTACTTAGTGCTGACATTACTCGAGCGTCTTGCAACTACTTAGGTACCTATTATCAATTCGTCATTGATTGATGTTTGATCTGACTAAACATGAATGTTGCGAAACGCTTCTAGATTCTAAATCCGGTAGTGTTTACCACTGTTCATTGGTTTGAAACCCAAAAATACCAGTGTCTGATTGTTTTATAATGTAATATACATCATCCTTACATAATAGTCTATTTAAAAAACTTGTTAACGAGTAACTTTATATTGTTGTGTAACAATGAAGATATTTTTGGATATTATTTAAATTGTTCGTATTAAACAACTTAAATAAACATATGTGTATGTTTCATTTCTACTCGTATTGTGCTGTATTTACACACATATTACTAGGTATATTTTTAGATGTAGGTAACAATGTAGTCGCAAACGACTTAAATAACTTTCGTTGATTTACTTTTCAGTTGAAACGGACGAAGGTAATAATTATACATATAAGAAATAACATATCTCCAAATATTATCAATTTGTTGGGTTGGATCTTTTAAGTTAGGATGCACCATACATCTATTTACATAAATAAGAAATGATCTGGCTGGACGGACTACCTCTCTAAATTATCGTTTATTCAAAATGATTGAATAAACGTTAGTTTCTAGGCTATATCGATAAGATCAAATAATTAAATATATAGTTACCTACTTAAGTGCTACATTAATCAAGTGTAATGGCACATTGTGAATAACTCGTCGCCTAGTTTTTAGATTTTAAGAAAAATAGCAGAAACAATATTGTTTGCTGCTAAGTAATAATAACATTACTCGACTACTTTACTTAAAAGGTTGAAGACCTTGCATGCCATATACCTTATAATCATAATTTCACTATAATGTTTGTACCGATGAAAAAATATACTTACATAGCCATGAACTTATTATAAAATTATTTATCAGGATGACATTGATTATCACATTTATTTTTATACACATGAGTTAATGTAATCGTACTGATTAAGAGTTTATTATTCAACAATATAAACTGTTTCGCTACGTATCTTCGAAAAGTTGTATACCTTCAGATTGCCCTTTTGTTGTTACCTCTCCAAAAGCTGTGTTTATTATATATTTATTAAACCATCATGAAGTTTCTTAAATACCTTATAATTAAGTTAACTACATGCAACCGTATTTATTATTCAAATAAATAAGATACTATTTTTAAATCTGTGACCTAGAGCGGGTGGTCATGAAAACGGTAGTTTACCGCGCGCCGTTCGTAGGGCAACCGACATAAAGCATACTATACCCACGCGATTAGTCGAGGGAAAATCAAATGTTGATTTGGAAACAACCATTTGCTTCTAACGATGATCTCATTCATATCTACAGCAAAGGATCTCTATTTTTTCATTTTCGATAAAAGTAATTACAAGAATGCGTAAATATTTTCCACCAATATTACTTTCACAACCTATCTCTCATATTTGCATGTTTGCAAGATAACGCATAATAGCTATAAATTAAACAAGTGTTTCAAGTGTTTGTTTACATGTGTCTGTCCCTTGCTTGCGTAATTAATTATATTTTATTTGCGATTTGCCGATATTAAAAAAGAAATGGATAAAACTAATTGTTTAATCGTGTTATGTTATACTACGTAATCGACATTTTTTTGTTATATTTTTAACTTATATTATACACGACAAACAAAAATGTTGCGACTTGCGACTGATTACAGTGACCTGTCGTAAAAATATATCGCAACACGAATAGGCAATATGAGGCATGAGTTAGGCGGAGACGGCATAATTTATACGTGTATGTCGGTACGGGGTAGCGGCCGTAAGCCAGGTATTGCGTGTGTTTAAGAACAAAGAGCTTTTGCCGTTAACCAGCCACTAAGCTTTATTTGTTAACCCCACTCACATATTTATAGCAGGCCCGTGGTAATTATAAAACAAAAGAATGGTGCGCAGTATGAACTAGATTTAACGTCTCAATATTAAAAGATTAAAAATATCTCTGTTTCCTTTAAGTAGATCATCTTTTTAATATCCGAAGGAGTCGGCAGAGGTGATGTGTACTATATAACATCCACTTTTCACAGTTTTCACCAGTTAAGTTATGAGTTCCATGTAATAGAGAGGAAGTCTTTTGCTATATTACCGTCACCAGGCACCATTCCGATCTTCGAATGAGCTGAATGAACTATTCCATTTTCGAAATGTCGAATTCACCTTTCTTTATGAACTTATAAGTAACAACAGTTTATTCCCTGAAAGGATATCAGAGGTTGTCAAGCTAAATTAGAGGTACCTTAAATAACCTTAAGTGCAACGTAACAGCAACGTAGTAGCTGCGTAGTCGCTACGTTTGTGTAGCAATGTAGCAGCAATGTAGTAGCTGCGTAGTCGCTACATTTGCGTAGCAACGTAGCAGCAATGTAGTAGCTGCGTAGTCGCTACGTTTGTGTAGCAACGTAGCAGCAATGTAGTAGCTGCGTAGTCGCTACGTTTGTGTAGCAACGTAGCAGCAATGTAGTAGCTGCGTAGTCGCTACGTTTGTGTAGCAACGTAGCAGCAATGTAGTAGCTGCGTAGTCGCTACATTTGTATAGCAATGTAGCAGCAATGTAGTAGCTGCGTAGTCGCCACGTTTGTGTAGCAACGTAGCAGCAATGTCGTAGCTGCGTTGTCGCCACGTTTGTGTAGCAACGTAGCAGCAATGTAGTCGCTGCGTAGTCGCTACGTTTGTACAGTACCATAGCAGCAATGTAGTAGTTGCGTAGTCGCTACATTTGCGTAGCAACGTAGCAGCAATGCCGTAGCTGCGTAGACGCCACGTTTGTGTAGCAACGTAGGAGCAATGTCGTAGCTTCGTAGTCGCTACGTTTGTGTAGCAACGTAGCAGCAATGTCGTAGCTGCGTAGTCGCTACATTTGTGTAGCAGCAATGTAGTCGCTGCATAGTTGCTACATTTGTGTAACAACGTAGCAGCAATGTCGTACATGCAGTTTGCTACGTTTGTGTAGCAACGTAGCAGCAATGTAGTCGCTGCGTAGTCGCTACATTTGTGTAGCACCGTAGCAGCAATGTAGTAGCTGCGTAGTCGCTACATTTGTGTAGCAACGTAGCAGCAATGTCGTAGCTGCGTAGTCGCTACGTGTGTGTAGCAACGTAGCAGTAGTCCAGTCACAAGTTTCTGTAAAAATAAAACAAACTGTGATCAAAAAAATTTACAAATATTGTAAATGATACCAGGATGACATTATTAATATATTTTTACATGATGACTTATTAAATAATAAATAGTAGGTTGTCACCTTACAATGTTTCAAAGCTACTTTAAATATGCAAATGCTTAAGTAATTTCTTAATTTACGTAATACTAACATTTTCCATTTCATTAGACAATGTTTGTCTTATTATTCGCTAGGCTATATGAAGCCTCAGATGTGGGACGACTTCAGGGACGGACGATGCAACAAGTGCGAGACACGTTTTTTTTGTTCACTACTCTGAGATTGTCCTCAGCGTAGTGATAACCTAATTACGTTGAGCGACAATAAATTGTAGAATTTAATTCTCATGAATGAATTACAAATCCTAAATAAAATCAAACGTATAAAATTACAAGTGTGGCTAGATACAGTTATAACACAAACTAATTATTGATTTAAATGGATGTGTTCATGTTCAACGTGTGGAATCTATTATTAGGTTTGCAATCTGTCTATTTACGTTGCGTCTAGGGCTTATTATGGCTCACAACGCAAGTCATGATATAGCTGAAAGCATGACGCCTCCAGTTTGACGTCACCACTTAGAATTTTTTACCACAAAAACAAAAGCCTTTGTCGACTATTTATAGTTAGATCGGAGTATTGATAGTAACACCGCGAATAATACCATTTTATTGTTCGCAATCGCGGTAAGTACCCACACGGACAGACTATTCCTACATGTTAGTTACATTAGCCAATCAATGGTAGATGGGTGACCATTGTTAAGATCAGAGGAAAATCGTATTTATATATTTTATTCACATAATATTCGCCCCCAGGCTATTCCCTGCTTAGAGACATTTACAACAGCTTTAAATAAGGAGGGTTAGGTATAACTATACAGTGATTGGGATTAAAATTCATATACCTGAACAGTATGGCACTAATATTAATCTTCATTTGGGTAATTTAGCTCAATAGTATAACTACTAAGTTTTAATTTAACACTTTGCCTATTTAGGTCCAGAAATTGTGAGTTCATGGCATTGAACCTTCATAGCCAAATATGATTGAAAGCTTGTAGAAAGTCTGAAAGGTTAGGGTAACCGAACTACCTACCAGAATAATACCTCGTAGCTTGGTTGGTCTATCCTATACATAGTATATTATTATGTACTCAACATCAAGGTAGACCATATCAAACAGCATAATTTAGATCCACATCGCAAGAATTTACTTTGATAATAGTACAGGATCGTCCGCTCCGATGGAACCTGAAGAATAACAACGGTGAGGTGACGCTTCAGTGACGTGAGCAACTGGAAAATATCAGTAAGTATATGTTTACTAGAAGTAGGTACTCAAAACTTATTTGTCAATAACTTTGTGACAGGTTATCAGCCTAGCATCTAGATACTTACGAGTACTAAAGAAAATATTAAATTTGTATCAGTCAATTAATAATAGATTTGACAGGTTTATTTGGTTTTTTTGTTGGTTTAATACGGTAAGTTATTCAAATAACCACTCATAAATAATTCGGTTACTTTAATGGCCTTTGTTACAAAGAGAACTCCCAAAGATTATTATGATTGGGAAATTAATAGGTACTCTATAAATTAATTAAACGGAAGAAAGGTCTTTGAGTAAACCATTTGCGAGTCAAAGAATGTACTATGTTCGTTTAATAGGAAAAACGCGATGGGGGTGCGAGGTCAGTTTAACGGGCTGCCTCCTTCCATAATAGGTAGGTAGCCACGATACGATCTCGGGGAGCCGTGTAGCCGTCAGTCGAGCCGAGTTGCTGCGGACGGGTGGTCAACCGTCGGCCGGGACAGCAAACAACATCGCGCCCAATTTCACTCAGACTCTTTCTCCACTATCTCTCATTCGAACTGATGGACGCTGCTTAACGTTGCTCTCTCGATCATGGGCTGTACAAGTAGTGCTCCAAACATGGCCAACTCAAGTAAATCAGGTAGGTATGGTAATGTGACATTTGAGGAACCCTTTCCATAGTTGCAAAGTATACTCATTTTTCTTACAACGTCGCGTATAACTTTGCTGGACTTTATTTAGGACTAACTATCTAATGCCAATGGTTAGCATTGATTGTTTAAATCAGACAAATTGTGCGTATTCCGTAGTAATTAAAAGTTCTAATTATATCAGATTTACATTGTAATTTAGTCTAGACTAATAAATAAAATTGGAGTGTCTGTTTGTAATATTGAAATAACCGCTTTTTACTACATGCATATGAATATAAATACGATACATACACCAAAATAATATTTTTTACAATTTTTGTCTGTCGGTTTGTTCTTCTAATGTCTGAAATGGACCGATTTTGATGGGAATTTTATTGGCAGGTAGCTAATGTACTAACTTTTATTAGTCACAACGTCTGTAATCCACGCGAGCGAAGCCGCGGGTATAATTAATACGATCGCACTGCATAGATAATATTATGAATGTATCTATTTATTTCGTATATTGTATGGTGATAATGAAGTAAGGCACCATAACAGAATAATATATTGAATCAGTCTCATATTTTTAAAGGACTATTCTAATTATCTTAATATTATAAGTAAAAGTTTCTTAAATAATTTTATTCCGAAAACAATTGCTAATGACTGTGTTAAGTAAATGCCGAACGATCAATTTCAGACTTTTTAGATTGTCACTAACTACCATAAAACATTATGATTTTTATCGTCCGAAGAGGTGAATTCTAGTGCACATATTTAACTTAACTAGTAAACTAGGTAAATGTTATTTATAGGTAACTATAAAAAGGTGCGGCTGTCCACCATCTTTCTAGTTTTATCAGGAACAAGCAGATAGGTACCTACCACGAAATTTAAAATAAGTGAGGAACAAAGGAGTCGCGGAATTCCATTTATTTATTTGACTGGAAAAAAAATATTGCAAGTACTGTCGAACTAAACACTGTGTATTTGTTAAAATTTACCTATGATATTTATATTTTTTCAGAGAAAAGCATTCAATTCGAAGAAGATGCGAGTGACGTCCAGTCTCGAGATACGGAAGAAATAATTTATAGAGCGGGAAATGATACAGACGATACAAACGAGCTTCCACCATGTGATAATTTATCAGAACATAATATAAATGTAGTTAGAAATATATCTACTTCTAGTTTAAAAACAGAAAAAGGTATTGTTACCCTTAATGCCTTTGACTTGGCATCTGTATATGTGTTGGTTAGGCATCGATATTATATGAACATAATTTAAGGTAATTTAATTTTAGGGTGTTTAGTAGTGTTTGTCTCAGCATTTAATTTCAAGTTGTATACTTTATATATTCTGTATATTTACTTTGTATACTTTTATGTCAGTGTTCTCAAACCTAAAACTAACTACTTAGGTTATCAAATACATTTATTACTTCTTACCTAATTATTATAATTTATATTTAGTAGGTATAGGTTACTGTGGTGAAACGGCCATTGGCCTTTTATAGAAACGAATAAAAGCACGTAAGTGCTTAAACCTTCAAGAAAATAAAAACGATACCTGCGCTTGGTAGGTATCGTGTGATAAGGCGTGCAGTTCATGCATGTCTACACTATAGAGTGCAAGTTTAACATAACATAGCGACAAAAGTTTTTAGTTTTATATTAGTTGCATATCAAGTCAACTACAGACAGTGACCTTGTCCACCATTCATGTTTAAAGTGCCTTGGGTAAATGTAATGGAACTGTCTTTTAATAACAACTAACACGAAACGCTATAGAACTTTCCATATTTACCTAATTGGTAGATACGTGCTTAAGTAAAGTTATTATTTATCATTAAAATGATTTGACTTGATTTATTATTACCACACATTTCAGACAATCAAGAAGACAGACATAGTAGTGAAATGATACTTAATAAAACAGTATCAAGCGCTACATTACACGAAGAGGAAAGTCCGCCTAAACTAGAAGAAGTGGTAGAAAAAGTAGTAGAACTACATTCTTCAGAAGATCTTAATGAAATCAAACCTGAAAACAAACATGACGAAACTGCAGGGGAAACAGAAAATAACGATAACGATAAGACCAAAGAAAGTAATATCCAAGATAGTGAAACACATGATGATGAGAAACAGGACACGCAAAAGTGAGTAGGTACTTACTACAATATTATTTTCTAATTTACTGACCATGGTTGTTGGATAACATATAGTAATTTATAAATACCTATGACTTCTAAGTAAATACCTATAAATTTCGTTGCGGGGTCAAGACAGTTATTTATGTTTCTGAGCCGCACTGGACTTCAGTGTACCAGTTTTTAATGGTTGTAAGTATATACTGTAGGTCCTGGCTTACAAGAGTTGCAACGGTTTGAGAAGTTGCATCGAGCTCATCCCAAAAAAAATACCTATCCATGTCAAAATGTTATGACTAGGTAAATTAACGGCCGAAATTCAAAATCTTATAATAAATTGGTCGACAGATCTTAGATTAACATCGATTCTTAATTTCGGCTGTCCCAAAAGCCTACAAACAATATTGTTTTACGGTATTTTATGTGTTCAGAAAAATCAGTTCTTAAATAAAATCGTATTCATTTATAAACTGCTTTACTGTAGTACTACTTGTACAGGCTTCTTAGAAGATAGAAGGGAATATGTCGGTAGATACCTAGCGATCATCAGAGATCACAGAAATGTGACTTAAATATTTTTCATCACCAGTGTCGATGGTCCTGAAGAAGCCACAAGTCCGAGCCAATCCGAGAGCAGTCGGGCCACGCGGTGGGAAGCTCTGGCGGATATTGCTGCAGAACTACCGCCGTCTCTCACAGTAGATCCTGTTACGGGGCAGATATATGCGCTTTCTAAATAAATGTTGTTTTTTATAATTACTTTTTTTATTTCTTTTGAGAAACATTGCCTTACTAAGGGCTTCGTGTCGTGTTCTCATCTCATACAATCGCCAGGGCCCGAACCCGTGGTGGAGGGGGCGGAAACACCCTTGACTTGGTGCTTGTCAACTTGCATTAAAAAGTAGAGAGCAATTAGTTGAGGTAGAATACTACAATAGTACCATTAGAGAAATACAGCTCATTCGATCGAAAATTAAAGTTTTTTTTTGGTTTTTTGACCAAAGCCCACACTAGGATATTTTTCCTGTGTCGTGGGTGCAAACAAACATACAAGTTAATGTACACATGAAACCCAGACCCGAAACAATAATTTGTGGATGACACAAAATTGCTCCATGAGGTAGAATCGAACCCGCTACCATTGCGCGGCAGCCAGTTGCCCAGCCAACGCACCAACCGTGCAGTCTAAATTCTCCAGGGAAGCGTTATAGGATGCCTGCTTTTCCTAATATATATAAACGACCTCCCTAAAACTATTGAAGGGCCATGTGTCCTATTTGCTGATGATGTCTCAATCCTTACCTCATGCCGATCGAACAAACACACCAATGAAAAGCTCAATACCATTTTTGATAACAATACAAACTGGATGACACAACACAATCTCGAAATAAACTTTACAAAGACTAAATTAATAACTTTTCACCCTCGTCAGAAAACCCAAATACACATAAATTTCCAATACAATCAGGTAGAACTAGAAACAGTAAACGAATTCATTCTTTTAGGCTTAACAATAGACACGAATAAAAATTGGAAATCACACATACTTAAACTAAAATCTCCAAGTTTTCGTATGCCCTACATGAAATTAAAAAGACTACTGATTTAAATACTGCAATAGCTACATATGTATTATGCGTAGCCCACGCTTGGTTCATCTACGGTATCATTCTGTGGGGAAACAGTACGGATGCTCAGTCTCTATTTGTTTTACAGAAAAAACTTCGATAAGGAAATCTTCGTAGATCTTCCTCCGCCCGGGGAAAAGCGGGGAAGCCAAATCTAAGGGGGGGGGGACCCCTCAGCACGTGATCGTGGGGGTGCGAGAATTCATTTTCTTCCGCAGCCCCACATCCCATGTCGGCCAGGTCCGTCCTGACATCTCTTGCACGGGGTAGTAAGGCTGGACTACACCGTGCATAGTCTCGGAGGCGCGCACCCACCTTCACCTCGGGTCCATGGAATAAGGGGCGGGGACTTCCCCAAGTCGTCGGCAGTGTGGACGACGGGTTGTGGACGAGCGGGTATGACTCATTTTAATTATACTATACACTATCTTAGTAGACTCTAGATAGCTAGAAAATTAATATTTTCACTCAACAACATATTTAATTACCTACCTACTTTAGAAGACAAAGATGGCAATAATATAGGTGCTGTACTTACTGTACCTATATTCTAAAAACAACTTACAATATAGGTAGCTGTATACAAGCTACAAAAAAATAATTATGTGGGTAGGTAGCTGTATACATGTATGTTTCTAGGCATACAAACAATCCCATTTATTACTTACTGGTTAAAATAAAACACAAACCTTTTTTCTGTGAATATAATTTAAACTTAACAACTAACAATAACAATCTGAGTTTATTAAGTGTTCTTCACTTTCATCAATGCCAAACCATTGTCTTCTGTGGTCCCACCAAACACTACAACACACAAAGATGGCTGCTCTAGATGGTCCCAAATTGATTGAATCCAAGTGTTGATTTTCTTGATCACTTCCTCTTCTTTATCATCATTCGGATTGCATTTCAAATGGGCCATAGTTAAGTTATATTCACTGACAGATTCTTTGAATGAAGTAATCACTTCATCAACAGTATCTACAGTAACTAGCTTGATCTTCTTAGGCTTCCCTTTCTTTAACTGTGCAGACATACTTTCCTTGGCTTGCGTCAGATATGTATGATAGTCGCCAGTTATATCATCACAGCCTATAACAACAGATGATTTCTTTTGCTCCAGCATGTGATTGAATATTGATAAGGCATACTGGGGTGTTTTCACCATTTTTATGACATTCTCTTTAAATTTTTCTCTATTTGTATGTACAGCATCACCAAACTCAATACTATTACTAAGTTTCAGTTGTACTAACTTTAATGCTGCTAAAGAATCTTCAGTGGAACAGTGACCATCCATCCCCATCTGAATATTTTCTTTCAAAAATTCTCTGGCCAATGTTTTAAGTTTCGGTTTGCGAGTTCTTTCTCCAGTAAAGTTATACAATAAACTGGTATCTATTATGTAAGGGTGCATCATTTTTAAGGCATGCAAATCTGTGTTTAATGACTGGCCTACTAAAATCGAATCAGGAGGTAATAGTGCTCTCAAGTCGTTCTGAACATCTTCTAAACGTTTTGTTACATTACTTAATAGAGATTTTGTTATTCCTGAAAATTTGGTTAAGTAGTCTGTAATATCATTATAAGGTTTGACTAATGACTCGTAAATGACTTCATGTTTTTCATTTACCACAGAAATCCTTGTCAATTCTGAACCAGCATTAGTTAAACACATTTCACAGTCTATACCAAACATTGGGGATGAAGCTGTAACAGGTGCATACTCATCTTTTGTGAGTACATAATCAGCATAAGCAGCACTGAGTTTCCCTTTGAGAGGTACTGGATAGTTTTCTTCAATTAATTGCCAAGCTGACAATACTAACTGAGTTCTAGGAAACTTGTCTTCAGTAGTGAACTCAACTTCATCACCACTTCCATCTCCAATAGGAAACACAGCCTTCATCATTATCATCAAATCTTTCCTTGCTTGAAGTGCTAAATTCATACTCCCATATTTCTGAATTATGATATCTTTTTCAGCCTCCGACAAGGGAACCAATGCAAGTTCTTCAACTAATGAACCCCCATACACAGAGGGAGTTAAAACTTCTACAAAATCTTGGAATATCTGTTTAGTGTTACTTAATTCTTCTGAGTACTTTTCCCAATGTTTAATAGATATACCCTCCAAAATTAAACATGTTGTTTTTTTAATTGACTCACATTTTTCTAATGTATACCAACGTGGGGTCTCTGTTAGGTTAAGGTTACCAAGTAGGGAGTGTAATAGCAGGTATTGTATATCTGTGAGGGTTAATGGAACTCTTTCGCTGTTTTCAATAGATAACGAAGCCTTTTCTCCATTTGTCTTCAATCGAAATTTTGGTAAAGGTTTCTTCCGTTTCCTTAATACCTTTTCAGATGCTTGTATATTTTGGGTATTTTCTGAAGGCGAGTCAACATCTGTAAATTAAAATCAATGTTTGTTATAATGGGTACAGTAATCATTATTACAATTAGATAATTTGTGTTTGGTTATACAAAAACTGTTGCTGTATACACAAATAATGAGCAATAATATAATTTTTATAGTCTTAATTGGATAAGATTAGGCTATTTTAACTATACAAAAAGCTAATCATTGTTTGTATACTAACTATAACCGCTAAAAACTAAGTACCAAATCATCGACTTACTTTTAGTGGATTCATTTTGAGCGCGCCGTTTTTTTGCAGAAGATGTTTTAATACAATCGTCTTTACTCATTGTTTTGAGAGTAATACCATTATATTAACGACAAAATTATAATATTTAAGAGGTTTGAAGATATTTATGTTAAATACGATGGTATTGCTACTACTCGTAAAAAAGCATGCTTGCCCACGACTCACAGCCCGTTTATTTTGTGAAATGTCATTAATGTCAATAATATGACGTATGACGTGTTTTTTTTTTTAAATCAACTTTTTTTTCAGAACATGTGCACTGGATCACATGGTTCGAAGTCAAGCTTGTCTAATTAATAAAAACATGGTTCGAAGTCAAGCTTGTCTAATTAATAATGAAAATAAATGAGGACGCATAAATTAGAGATAACATTTTTATTAGAAAATCTAAAATTAAATAAAAACATAGACAATTACTAGATCTTCTTTAACTTGCCACTTACAGTATGTCTAATTCGTAGACTGCTTGAGTATAGATATAATGTACAGTATTTATTACTATGGTCTATTTGTTCCCTTCGTCTGTTTTAACGTAACTGAGTAATAAACATACACACAAACTTACAAACTTTCCCATTATTATAGCGGTTAAGCTAATTTTGACCATCGGCCCTACAGTTACAGCACTTACAGCTTAAGGTCCACGGCGGGTAGACTAATTTGCGTTTGGTACCTTGGTACCTTGTCTAGGGATCGAATCGCTCCGGAGCTGCGGACTATTGTACCTAACGGGTTTACCGGGGCTCCGGCTCGAGAAGTAGGAGTAAGTAAGAACGGGCTGGTTTTTAGTCAGTAAGGCCGCGTTTCCACTGACGCGGAGCGGGGCGGAGAGGAGCTTAGCTAGCTTAGGATTTTAGGTACCCTCACCCAAGCGCGTTGTTATATGTCGATTATATCACATGCGTTATTGCGATGTCTGTTTTCAGTACATTTTGTATTAGAACGGTCATGTAGTTACACGCTGCTGCGATAATAACGCCGCAAGAAGTAGGACATTGCGTTTCTAGAATGTTTTGTAAAGGACGCAAAGGACCGTACAAACACCTGTGATAATAACGCGCTCTCTCGTAAGAAATATCGGATGATAAACACGCAGCTGTGTGCAAGGAATCGGGATGCACTATCGCAATAACGCATTCGATATTATCGACCGATAATACCGCGCCTGTGTGGGGGAGCCTTTTCGGTTTGGTGTTTATCTACCTACTTTATCTAGTAGAATGTACCTGACGAAGGAGAAATCTACGTGGTGTTTTGAAAAAGTGTGACGTCATCATTGCTGACGTCACAGTTGTTGTTCTCACGATGGTCACCCATTTTGGGGCTTAGAAAAACTTCACGAGTACTGTAAACATAGTTTATTCAACTCCCAGAGAGGTCCGTACTGTACGGCGATCGGAGTGCAACTGCCTCGATTGCCTACTTTTTAGTGCGGGCGTATTTATAGGACTCGGCGCACGAGCACGTGCTTACAAGTTTTAGGTTAAGTATTGAAATTACAATGATAACGTTAATTTTACATCGTATTAAACTTAAAATAATCAACTGATGATTAATAAACTGATTTTTAGGACAATCAAGTGAATTAACCAAACTTATTCTACTTTCTCTGAATAGTTGATGTGGTTGCGCCGACACGGCCATACTGACAGGCGGTGCGCGCTCTGCACCAGCCTCGTTGATTTTTTTTTTTGTTGATTCTCGTAGGTTCTCGGTGATTCTCGTAGGTTCTCGGTGCTTCTTGTAGATTCTTGGCGATTCTCGTAGGTTCTCGGTGATTCTCGTTGGTTTTGTTATGTTGTGATGTGATTACCTGTAGGCAAAGAAAGTATTTTCTCTGAGAAGGATTTCTGCTCATTATAAATTAGTTGTTAGTCTCGTAGAGTTCTCGGAGGGTCTCGTAGAGTTCTCGGAGGGTCTCGTAGATTTCTCGGAGGGTCTCGTAGATTTCTCGGAGGGTCTCGTAGATTTCTCGGAGGGTCTCGTAGAGTTCTCGGCGTTTAATTTAGAATTTTTGAAATTTGAAAAGAGTAATTAACCATGCAATACTTATCTGTTTATTCTGGTGGGTTGTTTTCACTCTCCAGGTCGTGGTTTTGATGTACTTGCGGCTGTTGATTCGTTCCAGTTGATCAGGTGGAAGAGCTGATGATGAAGCGGCTGGGGTAAGGGCTTCTTGCAATCCCACTTCTGATGACGAAGGAGAAATCTACGTGGTGTTTTGAAAAAGTGTGACGTCATCATTGCTGACGTCACAGTTGTTGTTCTCACGATGGTCACCCATTTTGGGGCTTAGAAAAACTTCACGAGTACTGTAAACTTAGTTTATTCAACTCCCAGAGAGGTCCGTACTGTACGGCGATCGGAGTGCAACTGCCTCGATTGCCTACAGTGCGGGCGTATTTATAGGACTCGGCGCACGAGCACGTGCTTACAAGTTTTAGGTTAAGTATTGAAATTACAATGATAACGTTAATTTTACATCGTATTAAACTTAAAATAATCAACTGATGATTAATAAACTGATTTTTAGGACAATCAAGTGAATTAACCAAACTTATTCTACTTTCTCTGAATAGTTGATGTGGTTGCGCCGACATACATGGTGCTACCCTGTACATTTTTTTTTATATTACCACTCCTACAGTTTTATTATATGTAGGTAAGTATATGTATAGATTTCAATATTAATTCATTCAATTAATTAATAATAGGATTGGTATATCAGTGTTAGAAGTTTATATATTCAGTATTTAAAAATAGGTACTTAATGATAACGAGCAGCTGTGGTGTATACATTAGTTTTTTCATAGTCCCAAACTATTTGTTGATTAAATTTTCCTGATGTATTCACGTATAGTTAGGTACTGCACGTATTCACGTATTACCTTTCAAACAAAGCTGGTATGGCAATTTTTTTCCAAATCTATTATTGACACTAGCGCAACTTTGATAGTTGCCAACTCCAAAGAATTAAAAATATTGGGGTGAATAATTTTTGGGTAAGGTGGGCACAAGAGCCGTGTTTCAGCACGAATGTAATGCCACGGCCTCACAGAAATATTGGCAGAGTGAATGAGGTTTACCGTAAGCTCCTCCCCAACGTCTAAAAGGCCAGCAACACACGCACACGTGCAACTATTCTGGTGTAGCGAGTGTGCATGGGCAGCACCAGCACCGCCGATTGCTTACCATTGCCATCAGGTTATCCATCTACTCGTTTATCAATCTATCCCATAAAAACGTTATTTGTATTAGACAGATACCCAATAGTAGGGCCTAGCGAGCTCAATGCCTGTATAAGATTTAACCATTGAAAACTTTTTATCATTTTATTCCAAGTCTTTCATTTTCCCCTTCTACTTACCTACCTGGCACTACTTAATTTTAGTAAGTAGTCAGTTATATGTACGAGTGACACTGATGTATTTATACCGTCAAAACTATGGCGAAAAATCGGGATCAGAGTATCTTATTGCTTACGAATCACCGGATTCATCTGCATTTTTTTATTTTTTAAGACATCAAACGGTCTGCAAATAAAACTGCTGGGCGGATGTGATGAAAATAATACAAATTATATTTAAGGATTTGTTTAATTACGTATTGCACACAATGTTAGGATGTCATAAATTGCTCTGATTTAACTTTCGATCAAAGTTTATTGGAAAGGACGAATCGTAATTAGTTATCTATGGATGAGCTTAAAATATTAAATACTCTTTTTAAATATATTTATTAGTTCAATAAAGTTACCTAGGTATTTACCTAATTAGGCGTTAATTTTTCGAGTAAGTACTTGAAACCAAGAACATGATAAACCTTAATTGATGAAAGTAGGATCAACAATATATTTACCTACTTACTTCCACTCTATTCCCATTTATAGATACTATTAGGTACTTTTAATATCTTATACTAATGTACACTAAGCCACAGAAATAGAACAGCATGATGGGTTTATAGCTAATACATTAAAATTCTAACAGTAGTGTAACTATTGCAACTTGAGGTCGAACAAAAATATATTCTGTACTTTTACAAGGATTTTAACTATTTCTTTTAAGCAGCTAGTGTTTTTTCTATAAAAGCTTTCATATCTTTAAGCTCTGCATCTGAAGAACTATGTGTCAGGCCCTGGTACGTTGTGAATTCGACATTTTTCATGAAAGTCTTGAGGAATGAAGCAGTCATTTGTCCCCATTTAAACGGAACTACTGGATCACAGTCACCATGAGCTTGGAATATCTGGAAGACATAATATATAATATTAGTATAATTAAAGTTTACTATAATTTCCTTAAGTGTTAGCCTAAAATATTTAACAACAAATCACTGTCACCTGCTTTTTTTTTTATTGACCTCTCCCTATTAACCTATTACAATACTAATTAAAAAGTCATTATAAGTAAATACATAAAATTAGTTTTATTTTTCAATTATAAAATTAAGTATTGTGCGCTTTTTCGATTTATTCTATCTACCTATTTACGTAAAATTAGCAAAAATTAATGAAAAATAGGCAAATATTCATACATTATGAATTAATCTATTTACAATATTGAATATACCTAATTTCCGGCAATTAACCCGGTCTACATAAAGGAAGTTTACCAATAAATATTTATAACTTAAATTAGCATACAATGTGCTTTGAATATAGAAATCCATTTATATAATACATTTTCCAAATATAACTTTAACTGAGAAACCTCCTAATGGTGATATTGTGATCGACTAAACTAATTAAAATATACAACATAATCTCGTTCTCGTTGAGGATGCTTGACTAGTTTCAAACCACACTGGAATTCGAGCCGTAAGCGTGGTGAATGACTTTGCCCAAATATCAATGTGTTTGCGCACACATCACTAACCACAGAATTTTCGAGCACCCTCAAATAAGTTACAACTCAAGAGAAACTCTTTATACTTTAATAATTAATTAAAGTTAAGTTAAAGATTTCGAAATAAGTTGATAAAAAAAAATATGTTACCTATGTATAATCTTTGTACAAAGTTTTCAAAGTTATTACAAGTATAGATATTGATAGCCTTTCTGATGGATGATAAGGTGTTTATGTAATCATTTCGTTCATATAACGTTAATGTTAGTATATACCTAACAGACTTCAATTACTTTACTGATTACAGTGAGCCAGGGGCGTGTAGCTAGCGCCGTATCTACCGTATCAATTATACGGGGACCCCGGGCTACGGGGGAACCCAATGTGTGTAAACAAAAAAAAAAGGACTATTTTTAATAAAAACTTATCTTAGAAATTAAAAAAGTCCAAATAATTAATCAATTCCTTTATACCGCGGAAAATTAATTAACGTTATCAAAATGGGCCCTAAATTCGATGATTCCCCCTCTCCCCCCCCCCAAAGATTTTTTTATACGGGGCCACCAAGGCACGTTACGGCATTGCTGTGAGCCGCACCCGTTAATGAGATTTGTAGCATGGCGGCAACTCGGATTAATCGTCTTATCTTACTGATTCACAATATGAAGTCATAGGCTTTCAACACACCAGTGTATTGTTCAGACAACAAATTCGAAAAACACCGAATTAATTAGGAAAGATACTTCCAGATGGGTTAAAACTTTAGGGCAAATTAGGAAATTTTATTAATATAGTTGAGGGGACATCAATAATGTCATGAAACTCAATGAAGAGTGTTATACAAGAATTCCATTTTTTCACGGGATGCAGGGAAGTATACAAGTAGACTGGTCTCCGGTCTCGACTGTGATTGTAAGTGATCAGTTCCGCTCCTGAACACCTTCATCACAAGTGGAGTTACGAGTACACACTTGCGTGTATTGTATATGTAGCGTGTATAAATTAAACCCATGTACAGATAATAATTGATGGATCAGTATAAAGTTATAATATAGGTAAGTTTAAATTAATGTTATTGACTTACCAGCAAGTCTTTAGAAGTCTTCACTGCGTCAGGGAAATGAGCATGTCGTGGTAACCAACAAGACAATGACATAATTCCAGCTAGTGGTTCTGGATATGTCAAACCGGCATGAAGTGCCAATGCACCACCTTGAGAAAATCCGCCTAGCAATATCCTGCTAGGGAGTATACCAGCCTAAAATATAAAATTTATTTATATCAAATAGGGAATTATTTGAACAATGTTACAAAAAATATATGCAGGGTGTAAATGGACAGTTTTTGTTTCCATGTTATTCATGCAACATAAGACTTAACCAGTAGATTACAACTATTTTTGTGTGAAATAAACATTAAATTCTTTATTTTTTGTAAATAAATCTTGTTTTTTTCCAACACTTGTTTGGTGCATTTGGGAGTGTTCCGTTTACACCCTGTATGTAACGGACAATACATAATTATATGACATCTTTTCTTACATTAGCCAAACATACATATTTACCTAGATTTCGTATGATAATAGTCTATTGTGTCAGGAGAAAAAAATATTTTATATACTTTATTTCTTAGTAATTAAACAGAATTTAAGGAAAACCCTTTCGGAGAAATGAATTAGGTAAAATGTCCTGTTTTTAATACAGGATAAAATCCTAGTGTAGTATAACTACATTAAAAAAACATACTAATACTGCTGCATTACTCTGGGTCGGATTCATTTTTGACGAAAAAATTTCTAATCTCCAAAACCTTTGCACATCCTTTGCTACACTCCATCCATTTGTGTGTGATCACAAAAAAGCTACTGAATAGATGTGGATAAAATTTGGTACTGAGATAGACTATTGTCTAATAAGTAGATCCATAAAACAACTTGGACAAAACTAAGGAATGAAATAGATTTAACTTGGTTAATAATAATTAGAATTTACTTACTTTAATTTCATTAGCAATGAGACGATGAACATGTTCAGTGGCTCTTACTATTCCCTCTTCATCTTCAGGAGCTGTAGCATCTAATGTTCTTAAATCAAACCAGGACGGCATACGAAAACCTGCATTCAACGTCACTGGCATCGTAGCAGCGGTCGGACATATTACCTTAACGTGAGGGCCACGAATAGCAGCAATAGTATTTGCCCAACCATGGCTGAAATACAAAATACGAGTTATTTAAAATGTCAGAGATATGCTATCAAATAAAGGGTAACGTTGGGTAATCAAAAACATACTAACCCAGTGTCACCTAGACCATGAAGAAATA
The DNA here is from genome assembly GCF_023101765.2 of Spodoptera frugiperda. NCBI lineage: Eukaryota > Metazoa > Arthropoda > Insecta > Lepidoptera > Noctuidae > Spodoptera > Spodoptera frugiperda. The sequence continues at coordinate 5,569,652 of NC_064215.1, forward strand.
TTAGCTGAAATAAAAAACACCGATATTAATGATTACACTATTCATGTTCTTTATATAAAACAAACAGAAATAATAACTTACAGACGCCGTTTGTTTGGCTGTGGCAGCGATAATTACAGGATTTGGTTCCATTATCTAAACAATACGAGAAAATCAATACTTTAATTCTACAAAGTAGAATCTACCAACGCACAGTTCATTCAACTAAATGTCCCACTGTGACTGATCCATCTTATATTATATTTTGACATTGTTGACGTTTTTGACATTGAATTTTCATTCGGTCAGTAAGCGATAGAGAATTATTTATTTATTCGATATAAATAATTGTATAAAAATAAAAATGACATGGATAGCATTCATATTGACATTATTGTGATTTTGATTATTTTTCAATATCATCCCAAACTCCAAACTATTTATGCTACGCAGAAGTCTTGAGTAGAGATAGGTGACTTTTCGGATAAATACTCAATTACGATATGGATTTCCATTTTTATTCAAGTATTTATCCACGATTTTGGATCGAATATAAAATCTTAAAAATTCTTTCTTCGATCTTTATCGAAATCTTATCTTTAGTCGAAGTTTATTAACACATTGGACTTCACAAAAATGCAGAATAATTGTATCCAATGCCCAAAATAAACGAATTGGTGTTTCTATGTATATTATTATACATTTAACTTTATCGTAATCTGAGTAAATACATAAACAAAGAAGTCTTCCGATCGGTCTGATTATGTTGAACCAACGTAATTTTTTTTGCCAAATACACATTTTTGCACTTTTTGACCGACGCGGGATTTCAATTCACAACATGTTGCTCACCAGCGCTAACCGTGCAGTCCTGTGCTGAGTACTGTATCCTAAATGAATAACATTATATATTACTTAATTGTTAATGTTGAGTACCGTTAGTGGATGTGTATTTTAACGCTTAGCGAAAGATTTTTAGAACTTACTTTTATTTGAATAATGGCAGCATTATTAAAAAAGTAATGAAATTGTTGTTTGTGGCAATAATACTCGTGTCAGTGATTGTTACGTAAACTCATCGGATCTCTCTTTCACACTCGCCCTACTAAATGGGTCCACTAGCGCTCAGTAATTGATTAGATACGCATTCTTGACTTTATTTTCATTGCTTGTTATTTCTTGGATATTCAGTGGACTTCTTTTTATATTTTGTTGAATTTTGTTACAATGGATTCAACTTTACGTGAACAAGTTATGATAAATCAATTTGTGCTAGCTGCAGGATGTGCTCAAGAACAAGCAAAACAGCTATTGCAAGCTGCACATTGGCAATTTGAGGTAAATTTTATAAATATGTAAACAAACAGTATGTAATCATGAAATGGCTGCTACATATTTTGATTTACAATAGCCTTTAGCAGTTGTCACTCGGTGTTAACTTGTTATCAATTAATTGTTAATTGTTCAAATAAATAATGACATTGTATTTATTTATGTTTCCCGTGTATTCGTTATACGTTTTATTATTAGTTAATTCCACTTAAATTATTTATGTTATTAGATAAATGCTACTCGTTTAATCTGTAAACATATTATTGATATTGACGAAATAACACGCAATAAGCGAATGGAGCTAGTGGTTTAACCTTGATGTGAATATAGCAAATGTGTAATTGTACATGTTTATATATCTACTTTATCTCTCTTGTTGAATGTAGTAGTAGTACTATGATAAATGACTGTCAGTCTCAAAATAAATAAAGAGTTACCTATTAGTAAGCTTTATTTATGTTTTATTTCTGTATTTGTTGTTCAGTTCATTATTATGAGATTTGTTATGTATGGATTAAGAGTACATAATTGCCTTTGCACTTTTTAGTCATACATTTTTTTGGTTAGGTTTGCAATACATAGTTATGATTCATTTTATTTACAGGTCATATCTTATTTAAAAGAATGTTGATGTTTAATTAAATCAATTTAATTATGAATATTTTATTTAGTGCCTTAGTCATTTGCAATATTGGAACAAAGTAACAAGTAATGATTATTATTAGTAAATAAAAATATGAGTAACAATATTAACAATACTTCAGCTTATGTTTTTTAAAGCAAAGACCTTAGTCATATCTACATAATATTTGTTTATTCTGGAACATCTAATAATAAGATAGAAATACTTTGTCACTTTAACAATCATAAACTTTTTTAATTTTCAGACCGCATTATCAATATTTTTTCAAGAAGTGGCTATTCCGACTGGAGCTAATGGCATTGCAGCCCCACATTACCGTCAGGTATCCGTAAATACTGTATAGAATAAATAGATTTTGATTTCTATATCCTTCATTCAAAGATAACCTTCCTAAAATAAGTTGTTCAGTGCATAGGTTTATTTGTTTTTAAATAAATGTTTTTTGTATACTAATGATAACTTAATAATAATAAAAAAATTACAAACCTTTGTAAACAAATCTTTTAAACTTTCATTTTTATAAAATGTAATGTTGGATAGCACTTAAAAGAAATTTAATATAATTATTATTTCAGCAATTGATGACACCATGCAACACTCCAGCGACACCTCCTAATTTTCCCGATGCTCTAGCTGCTTTTTCACGACTGTCTACGACAGGCAGCCCAAACAATGCAGGTGGCGGTGGATGTGGAAATGCAGCTGCGCCGCCTGTGTCTCCGCTCGCCACGCACCCACCACCGCCACCACCGCCACATATGCAAATGAACATGTTTCCTGGCAATCAAAATCCTCAGACAAATTATTCGTCAATTTCCCGCTCAACTGCCGTAAGTTCATCAATACTATTACAAAGCTTCAAAGTTAGTTTGTTTGTTTGAATGTGCTAATCTCCAGAACTACAGGTTCCAATTGAAAAATAGATAGTCCATTTATCAAGCAGAGCAGAGCAGCGGCTAGGGGTAGACCAGTGTGGGACCAGCTAGTTTATTTATAAATTTTAATATAGCATTGCACATGTTTTTATTTAATAATAAGTTATATTTTCCTTATTTCAGATGTGCAGCGAAAATATGCCAAGATAAATTTGAAGGTATTAGTTTAGGAGCATCTATAATTTATTTTTCTAATGGTGCGCAATGTGAGCTGTGGAATTGTGTATGAAATGTATATTACTTTAGTAAACACCCTATAGCAGCGATGGTTTGCTGGACAATATTTGGGGTGCTGTACTGTAGTCAATCATGTTAAATTTATTACAAAATATCGTATCTACATTATATGTATACAGTGGTTTCAAAATGTGCACAATAAATCCTATGAATTGTGTTAGTTTTTGGTAATCGAAATTTATAAAGTAATTGTAAAAAAATTGTAACAAATTGTAATCATAAATAATAATCATTACTTTAATAACATACAGAGTGAGAATTTTGCTTTAGCTTCTAAAGTTATCGTCGTACTTCGACATTATTTCTTAGTTATGAATATGATGTGTAATAAAATAATATTGACAGTGATACCCTGGTATATACTACTCAACTGCAAGTACTTACCTACCTTTATACAAAACTAATACATAAGTAGAAGAATGTCAAATAATTCTTAAAAAAATAAAATAGCTAGTTGTCTCAGGAAATAACTTCGTTACTGTTGTGAAACCAGTAAACTGAATAAGTTACATTTACACAAAATTTGTTGTGTGCTTCTAAATATCTGTCTAGATTCGGAGACGGTTTTTATTTTTCTTCAATATTTTGTTCCCCATTTTTAACGAAGTTTTGCACGAGAAAAATAAGATCCGGTCATGGTTTCCGTTATGTCAACAAACAGCAATAGAGCCAGTTGGCACAATGGGAATGCACCCATTTCACCCAGTTGTCTACAGTTTTTAATTTTAATCTTTTTGACGCTTGTGTGTACCTTGTAAAATAATACGAACGCGAGATTGTGGGATGTAAGAACGACACGCTAGTTGCATACTTCGAACGGAGCAAGTTCTATGATATTATATATTATCTTGCTTTGTAAGATTCTGTTCTGTCACAATATATTGACCCTAACATAATTATCGTAATTTCTATGTAGGTAAGCAATAAATAGTATGGTTAATGAAGTAGGTACAGTTCAGGTAATAAATACATACAGTAAACACGTAAACAGAGCTAATTACAGTCCAGTCATGCACAGTTCGCTACGCTAGTATTTTAGTCGATCAGCAACTATTTGGCAGCTTTCTCTCGTTTCGATTTTAGGACAGAAGCGGGTAAAAGCTACCGAACTAGAACTCGCTAATCGATTAAAATACTAGCATAGTGCGAACAAGACATTACTTCATCAAACTGGCTGTACCAACCTATGTGGTTCATAGTACCTACCAAATACCTATTGCATTATAACTCAGGTTAAAAGTTATTAGTTTTTTCATAAATAATTGAATTTCACCTGTTAAAATTATACGATTTATATAATTAATTATATTAGGTATAATTTAAATAAGATAAGTAGTCATCTATGAGAAAGGTTACTTAATCAAAATAGTTTAGAATTACTACGGCCATAATATTTAAGTTTGAGATTTCATCTGACCTTCGTAAGTGAAAAGGAGAATGAGATTAAAGTACCATCCGCCAAAGTGAATAAACCTGGCACATATAAATGTAAACAATAACATTGAGAAATGTAGATATACTTACCTATTGTTTTCGACCCTAAGTTTAATATGTGGAGCCTGTTCATAGATATTTTACCTTATTATAATTACGACAGTACTATTAAAATATATCTCAGCTTATCATTTTACAAAATAACAAGTGTAATCGTATTTCCATTGCGTCACCTGTCTCAATAACATCAATAAAAGCAATTTTCTATGAAAAAGGTTTAACTCCGCCATAAAAATAGTTAGTTCCAGAAACAAGGACCTAAGATAAAAACACCGAAACCTAAAATCAGTTCAATTTAAATAAGTCAAAATATATGAGAAAGAGGATTTAAAGATTGTTTTAAATTATAATTTGATATAATCAAATACGTACCTACCTATCCTGTTGTTACATAAGAGAGAGCACCGTGTGCTACCTACCCCTTACCTAGTATCTACTATAATTATTTATTAATCAAAATATGCACGTCATACTGATTGATATAGCTTCTCTAATAAAGCCGAAGAGAATTCTCCGTGTGGTTACTGTAAAAGTGTACAGGCTCAGACAGAATACTTAATAGGTACTTACATAAATAAAATAAAAGGTATTATATTTCGGTGTTAAAGAAATTTGTAAGAACAATGAATCATTACTATTTCCTCAATATATAATTGTAACATCTTGGTAATTTAATACTTCAGATGTCTTTAGTAGCCATAGCATATTTTGCACCTGTATGTTTTCTCAATGTTGATATTACATAATATTTTTATTTTATAGTGTTATTTCATATTGTCTTACTTTTATAAGACACTAATTTGCTTGTTTCGGCTGTCACGAATAAAAAATGATTGTATTAAGTGATGTGTTTAAATAACAGTTCATACACATTATACTTGTAAGATATCTCAATATCGATATACAGATATTGATTGATTTGAAGTAATACAGAACAATAATTTAATTATAAGTAACCCACACCTTCAACATTAAACTTAGTTTCTTCTTAAAAAGATTTTCATAAATGATATCAACCAAAACCTTTTATGATTAAACCAGTCGGCAGGTAAAGTATCTCCATGAAGCAAGTATAAAGAAGAGGTGGCATAATAATAGTGCTCTCTGACATTAAAAAAAATTTGGATGGGACTGCATGTTGGTAAATAGAGAGGGGCATGGTTTGTAACGTACAATGCTCCCCGTAAAAAGTGTCATGCTAAATGTTAAAGGGAAGTCCAGTTATGACATCTCTTTGTATTCGCTTCATGGGTATCGCACATTAATTTATTAATGGGCATTGAATGATGACGTCTTACTATTGTTTTGTATTTGGAAAGGAAAAGGACGACATTATAAGTAGGTACGCACAAAATATACTTATTCTGCGTCATTAGATATGTATTATAGTAACCTGCTTATTATGTACTAGTATTAGGTACCTATAGGGTTTTTATTTTATAATCTTAGGGCTTTCCTTTTAAAATGAAAACGTGAATTAAAGTACATACCAAAGTAGGTACTATAATAAACTGTAAACGGTTTAGCTTGTCCTTAAACTTAATTAATTAAGTTAATTATAAAAACCAATATTACAGTTCTTAAAATTAAAGACTCGATATCTCTGAGTTTGAGACTCAACACGTACCTATGTACTCACTCATACAGAATGTGTTGAACGTGAACACGTCCTCCACAACACGACACACGGCACTGTTGGGTGATTGGACTTTGTGCATCATGAATTTGAAACTATTGAGAGGCAATATAAAATATGTCCGGACCGGATCCTTAAAGCCGTGATGATTTCCTGTCTACTCGTATTGCGGCTTCCATATCAGTCTACCAGGGGGACGCTCCGTAAAGACATACCTAGATAATTGCCGTCTGTTTCCAATCTCATCTGAGGAACCAACTTGCTGGCTACTGACCCCAGAAAACTACCCGATATATTGGCTTTCTTTGTGACCAAGACTTCATAAAGGGAAAACTATGAAAACTAGGATGGCCTGACCCAGAATAGAAAAAAAAGCACAACAGACATGAAATGGCCTCTACTGAAAATATTCAATGGTGAAACACCTCATTTGATGTCAAAAATCGAAGACCTAAATTAATGAAGAATCCTCAGCTGAAGCCCATGTTTCTATAAAATGGAACGAAATCCCACTAAAACTGCTTGTTTATCTCAACTATTCAAAGGCCAAGTCACATAACATTAACTATAATAATAAAGAAATCGCAGTAAGTACCTGAAAGGAACCTTAAACTTGGCATGACTAGGTACCTACTCTATAGAGATAAACAAGCAGTTTGCAATGTTTTAGTGGCATCCTATTTTATCCCAAAGTAAAATCTCTGACTCATCTGAAGAAAACAAAGACATTCACTGTCAGACCCGGAATCGAACCCTCTCGAGTGCTAATGTACAAACCCTTTGTAGCTACATTAGCTTTTACAATCATTTTATCAACAAGGCATAAAAAAGGTAGGTAGGTAATTGGATATTTATTATTGGATAACATCATTGGATATAATGAATGTACCTAAGAATGCTATATAAACTAAACATTCCGTGGGTAAATATTTCAATTATTTTATGACTAATGAGAAGGTCGAGATTCTGGTTCTACTTCAGAGTCCTTTTTCCTTTCTTGGTTAGTTGTTAACTCATCATCAAATAATGTACTGTTGTGGTATTCGGAGTCAATTTCTTCACAGCTCTCAATAGGACTAACAATGGTAGAATGTTTACTTATTTTGAATAACAGCTAAAATAGAAAAAACAGACAAGATTACAATGTAGAACCTATAAGTGACGAATAATTAAAATTGCGTTCTGAATAAAATAAATACCCTGTAAAACGAAGGTTTCTCGTATATCCATACGAAAAATATAGAAGTTATGATCACTGTTACAGTAAAAATCAAATATTTGGTGGAATAAGTATACGCATCCAAAAATAGACCATACCAACATCCAGCGTTTACATTCAACATGATTTTAGGATTGAAACTTATATAAATATAAATTATTTAATTGTTCCAGTAATATAAATACAACATCTGAAAGTAGACGTATTTGTTTTCAATTTGTATCAACAAAACAAGTTAGACTATTTTGTAAAAGCTGCTGATGTGACAGCTGATGTCAGAAGGACGATGAAAATAAATAACATTATAATCTGTGGCTGTTACCATGGCCAATGGATGGGCCAAGTAGGGCTTAATATTTCTTTGTATACCATGAAGAAAAATGAGAAATTACTTATTCAATTCAGGAATTTACCCCTACTTATCACGCTAAATTCTGGCCATGCCGTGGTTCGTGTTCGTGCCGAATACCCTTTCATTTCATCTGATTATAAAATTAAGGTAGAGGTGTGTAATTTTGTCCCTGATCTGATCCCTTATCAACAGGTGATCCGCCTGGCCGTTTGCCTTCTATTCCATAAAAAGAAAAAATAAAACCATTACCCAAATACTTGTGTCCCATAAAAGAGCATTAGGGTTGAGCCTTGAGCTTGTTACCGTTGAGATAGATGGTACACCGGAAAAAAATCGTGGTTTTTTAGTTTATTTTTCAGTTTGAGATTTGGGTCATTTTGAAATTAACATAAAGTTAAATAGTTTATTGATTACTCATTTCCGCCTATCCCTTTGTTAGACAAAAATGTTGTAAATGACTCATATGAGATTGTACTCTCAATAACAAATCACCTGTATATTGCAGACACTGAAATATTAGGCATGAAACATATGTAATAAAAAAACTGTTCAATCATCATAACTGTATTTTTCACAATATTTTCCATCTTAAAATAGTTTTGATATTTATCACTTACAGTACAACAAAATAAATGACACAGATAACACTAGGATTATTAAAATCAAGGAATAGTAAACAAACAGATGTTAGAAATTGCTGAAAATTATGGTTAAATAAAATACTACACATCAGGGTTATAACATAAAATATTGATTTGAAGTGAAAGTGTAAAATAGGTTGAATGCATGGCAGTGAAAAACTATGTCTGTCATACAAATATTAATTTGTAAATAGATTCAGTCAACGGGTCCTGCCCCAGTTTCAACTGACAAATTCTTTCAATATTACTTTAACTTTGCACTTAGTATGAGGTCCTCATTTTTGGTTCACATGTGAGTGAAGTTCACAATTAAATATACATCATTTCAGCCATGGAGGACATTTTTTTTGGTATATGTACCAATGTTTCAAAATAGCTTGCTAGTTCATCAATAGTGACATCACAAGGGGGATTGAGAGCCTGTTGGGAACAGCTGCCTGATCTACTACTCTGTTGTTTTGGTTCCTTAGATTCCTGTGCACTGGATACATCATGCTTCCACCATCTTCGACCACCATATTCATTAGCTACTAAATTTAATTTATTATCACTAGATGATATTCTTAACTGATTACAGTTATCAACAAGTGTGCATAAACTTAAGGGGTCACATCCCTCAATATCTGACAAACTTCTGCTTGTTGATTCTTCACAGTTATCAATATTTTCCAATTTAACAGTATTACTACATTTTTTTAATATGTTTAGTACTGGTTCTTTGAGAATTTTATTATGCTTCTTTTTTAAGATTCCAGATTTTAGTTTCTTTTTACTGGAACAAGAGCATCTGGATTCATTAGGAACAAATGTAAGAGGAACTTCCAAATAGTTTCTCTTTAGTAAAGGACTTGTAAAAGGATTTTCATTACTTCTAATCTTATTTAACTTTAAAGGTTCAATTTCCAGCCGTCCCATCTCCATTCCTAATAATGCATCTTCTTTGTCCATTATTGCTACTGTAAAAGAAAACATTGCTTTTTCAATAATAAACACAAGTAATAATGATGAAATTGATGGGCAATACCATAAGTACACAATCAACATAGTGCATTTATTGTTGTACATTGTAATAATTCTATCCTATTGTTTATTATGTAAACAAATCAAAAGTTACAAATGATCTGTAAACAAATAACAACAAGCTTTCCTTTATCATTAAAAATTAATAAGGTTAGGTAGGTTATGTTGCTAATCTATATTTCTTCATTAATATCGATAAGGCAATAAACCAAAACCAATGTGTTATTGCTAATACGTCACGTTCTATGTATATTTCCTGCATCACAGTTCACGCATTTGGAACTGTTGTTTTGGTTGTTTAAAATAATTTACGAAGTAATTATTTAATGTAGTATAAAATACACGAAAAGAAAAACTAAAATCTTCAGTATATAGGGTGATGTTTGTTAAAAACTATAAAGCTTACAAACATATACTTACCATTTGCGTTATAGCTTGCTTGCTACGTAGATATGTTACTGTGACTTACAAACAAATAGGGTTTCATACCACACTTAGTTAATAATTAACGTAGTGTCCAAATTATGAAACAATTTGCTTTGTTTCTAACTATTGTAAATAGATAATAGCCATTGGCCATGGACACAAGACATTTTATATTTTGTTTACGTCATGTTCTACCACAATGTTCTACTTTTTTAGATTTCTTTCGTTTGTGGTGAGTGAATGAGTGAAGTAATGAATGAAAATATATTTTTTTATTGGTAACACTATTTAGTAAGCTTACAAATCACTTTGTTGTACCATAGATAGACTTTGGGGCATTTGCTGAGTCGGCCGAGTCATGTCAAAATTGTCCCACACTAAAATCTTTGCAAATGTCACTGTCAGTGTCAGCCAACGTAAAAGTGAGTGTGAGTTTAGTCACTCATGCAAGTAATTAAACTTAATTATTTTAATTCACTGAGTTCCAATACATTTTTCTGATTTCTCGTCAGTCTAAAAGTCATAGAAGATTTTGATAATTGCTATAAAATCTACTCACCTGCAAGTTCCTACATAAATTATGAAGAATAAATTCATATAATTACAGCTGGTTTAATGTGACGTGAAGAATTTGTTAAATATTGTAAAAATGCCTATTCGAAAAGAGGTGTTTTGGATTGTTATAATATGTATAATAAGTCAATGTTATGGAGAACACTCGAAGACCGCGATATCAAGTGAACAGAGAAGTATAAACACATTATATGCCGAAACGAACGTGCAAAGAAATTCAAATCCCAAATATAACAGCGATGCAGAATATATTCTATCAAGGTCAAAACGAGCTAGTATACAAAATGAGAGTGTTTCGAGCGCAAGTGAATCAACCTTGAATAGTTCAATTACAAATTCTACACCAAGTTCCTCAACTGAAAGTTCAAATACTGTCACAGAAAAGAATGACTCGATCCTGTCGGTTGTATTAGTAAATATATCTTCCTCGTCAGGTCCAAATGCTTCAGTTGTTAGCCCATCTGATGCAGCACCTCTACCTGAAAAAAGTTCTGCTGAAGATGAACACAATAGTTCCATGTCAATCTTCTTTGTGTTATGTGTTTTAGCACTTGGCATTCTACTGATTCATCTCATGCTCCAAACTGGATTTTCATATCTTCCAGAGAGTGTGGTAATAGTGTTTCTGGGTGCTTTAATTGGAATGATTATAAACTTGATGTCTATCAGAAATATTGCCAATTGGAGGAAGGAGGAAGCATTCTCACCTACAGCCTTCTTTTTAGTTCTTTTGCCTCCAATTATTTTTGAATCTGGTTATAATTTACACAAGGGTAACTTTTTTCAAAATATTGGCTCAATATTATTGTTTGCTATAGTTGGAACTGCAATATCAGCCTTTGTGATTGGTGCAGGAATATATCTTTTGGGATTAGCTCAAGTTGTATATAAATTAAGTTTTGTGGAATCATTTGCCTTTGGTTCCCTGATATCAGCTGTGGACCCGGTTGCAACGGTGGCAATATTCCATGCTCTTGATGTTGATCCGGTACTCAACATGTTGGTGTTTGGGGAAAGCATACTAAATGATGCAATTGCTATTGTATTGACCACTGCAGTTTTGGATTCTAATGATCCTCTTATGTCTACTGGGGAAGCAATTCTGTCAGCAATAAATAGATTCTGGTTAATGTTTTTTGCATCAGCTGGCATAGGAGTCTTATTTGCACTAGTAAGTGCACTTCTATTGAAACATGTTGATCTTAGAAAAAATCCATCTCTTGAATTTGGCATGATGTTAGTGTTCACATATGCACCTTATGTATTGGCAGAAGGAATCCATTTATCAGGTATTTTAACAGTTTGAATATAATGTGTATACAATACATGTAATGTTTAACATATTTTATAAATAATGACTTTACTTTTAGGAATTATGGCAATACTATTTTGTGGAGTAGTAATGTCTCACTACACACATTTCAACCTATCGACGGTGACACAGGTCACTATGCAGCAGACTATGAGAACACTGGCTTTCATTGCTGAGACCTGCGTCTTTGCTTATTTAGGATTAGCCATATTCAGGTTAGTGTATTACATAAATCAGCAGGTTCTGTTAACTATTACTTCAGTATTAGATACTGTATATTCATAATAACTATGCTTATCAATTAATTGAACGAAATATTGAAATTTTCAGTTTTCGTCACCGTGTGGAGCCAGCCTTAGTAGTGTGGAGTATAGTTATGTGTCTAGTTGGTAGAGCTGCTAACATTTTTCCACTGGCTTTACTCTGCAATAAATTCCGTGAACACAAGATAACTAAGAAAATGATGTTTATCATGTGGTTTAGTGGTAAGTCATGTTTTAAGTGCTTTTGATGATAAAAAACATGAAGTATTATTACTAACTGCTAGATTGGTAAAAAAACTTTTTTTTCAAGAGAAAATGCTTTCATGCGTAATGCATCAATTAAACTTGGGCAGATGCAGATGGTAACTTTTTATTACTTTTTTTTTTTCAGGTCTGAGAGGTGCTATTTCCTACGCTTTGTCACTTCATTTGGGTTTCTCTGACGAAACACGACATGTGATTATTACTACTACCCTTATAATCGTTTTATTCACGACTTTATTCTTTGGCGGATCTACGATGCCGTTATTAAAGTTTTTGCGAGTAAGTACTAACAATGCATAAATGATAATGTAACAGTAGTTAGCGCGGATGACCTCAAATAACTTAGAACTAATTTTAAAAGTAACATGAAATATTTATGTTTGTACAGGCTAACAAGAAAACGAAACGCTCGAGATCACAGCGTAAGCAGAAGGAAGTGAGCTTGTCCAAAACAAAGGAGTGGGGCCAAACTATAGACTCAGAACATTTGTCTGAGATTACTGAAGAGGAACTAGAGGTAAATAGAAATGTGTGATTACAAATGTTATCAACAGATAACAGCCGTTGGTGTACAGGACAAATCAATTTACTTTGTCATAAAGCAGATTTCTATCCATAGCATGCAAAGTTTATAACTGTAGCTACAAATTTTGATTATGAAATTTAACTGAAAATGTCATATCTATATACCGTCATATTAATAGTACTATAAACAAAAAAAAAATGTGTTTCAGGTTAACTATTCTCATACAACGCGATTGAGAGGATTTGTGAGGCTAGATATGAAGTATTTGACGCCATTCTTCACAAGGAGATTCACGCACCAGGTAACATGTGTACTATACCTACTGTCTCATCACTCATGTCATGTTGCTTCATATCGCAGTTACAGTTCAGAGAGCATGCGCAATTATTTTACTGTTTATAGGAATTATATTGGTGTATTTTCCAAGTGATAACTAGATGAGACATCCCTTCTGTTGTTGCTTTAATTATTATCATGCCTTATCATTTCGTCCCATGTTTAGGTATAATCATAATAATTAAGTTATATGTGTTAAGATTATGAATATATGTTTTTAATTCTAGGAATTAAAAGATTGCAAAAGCCAAATGACAGATCTAACAAACCAGTGGTATCAAGCTATTAAAATATCAAATGATCGAGAAACGGATGAAGAGGAGAGTTTGCATCAAAGTTCACATTCCAATTCACGCACCAGTCTTCAACGTGGAGTGTAGATAAACAAGAATGTAATTGTGTATTGCAATTAATGAGATAGCATTAACAGCCGCTGGTTCAAATATAATGGTCTCATATCTTACAAATAGAATAGTATTTAGTATGAAGTATTTGGAAACCTGAGATGAGATATTTCTTTATCAGAACATTTTTATTATTTGCTATACAGATAATGCACATTTTTGGCATTCATTTTATGGTGCTTTTGTTATTGACACAAATGTTACATATTGCAAGGGACAATGGTACAATTTTAGTAACATTGCATTAGGAAAAAGTTTATACCTATTTAATCATATCTTACTAGTTAATATTGGCTATATTTAATTTTATTTTACATTAAGTTCTATGACTATTATTGTATTTATATTTCATTTGTGATTCCTATTTAGTCATTATGTGATATATTCAAGTATTGAGATAGATCTAGGGTATTATTACTAAATGTGGGCACCAAAGATTAAGTTTTTAGAAAACTATTATTACATATTGCTTAGTTGATTGCTCACAATTCATCAATGTCATTATTGCAGTAGTTTAGCTATGAGTACTAAGTCAGAATTGAGTTGATCGAGAAACGGATGAAGAGGAGAGTTTGCATCAAAGTTCACATTCCAATTCACGCACCAGTCTTCAACGTGGAGTGTAGATAAACAAGAATGTAATTGTGTATTGCAATTAATGAGATAGCATTAACAGCCGCTGGTTCAAATATAATGGTCTCATATCTTACAAATAGAATAGTATTTAGTATGAAGTATTTGGAAACCTGAGATGAGATATTTCTTTATCAGAACATTTTTATTATTTGCTATACAGATAATGCACATTTTTGGCATTCATTTTATGGTGCTTTTGTTATTGACACAAATGTTACATATTGCAAGGGACAATGGTACAATTTTAGTAACATTGCATTAGGAAAAAGTTTATACCTATTTAATCATATCTTACTAGTTAATATTGGCTATATTTAATTTTATTTTACATTAAGTTCTATGACTATTATTGTATTTATATTTCATTTGTGATTCCTATTTAGTCATTATGTGATATATTCAAGTATTGAGATAGATCTAGGGTATTATTACTAAATGTGGGCACCAAAGATTAAGTTTTTAGAAAACTATTATTACATGTTGCTTAGTTGATTGCTCACAATTCATCAATGTCATTATTGCAGTAGTTTAGCTATGAGTACTAAGTCAGAATTGAGTTGCATTGTGACAAAAGTTACACTATAATATTTAGTTGGGCTATACTGTAGTATTTGGTTGTGTGATGTAAAATACACATTAAATGTGATTTAGTAACTATAGGTATTTTTAAATAATAATAAATGTACTTAAGTGTTGTTAGTTAATTAGCTTTAATTTTATCATAATTTTCTTTGTGAAACAATGTTTCTTCATATTCATAGTTAATTTAAAACAAATGACTTTCAGTTTCAGCTAAAAATGTAATTATTGGATACATGGTGTCATATTAATTTATAGCAAAATATATTTTGAAATGTATTCGAAAATATACTATTATACTAGGTATTATAAAATAAAAATATTATTCTTTATTTTCAATGTTTAGCCTTATATTTATTATTACAATGTTAGAGGGCTTTGTTTTAAAGAACAATGTAGCGACATGTGAGCCAGGCAAAGCCAAGATTACATAATTATTATTTGTGATATTTAAATATCTTAAGCAGCTGGACTATGTTTAATATGGTAATACTGACTTAGGCAGTTGTCCCACCAACGGCGAGTGAACGACTAACTATCGGCTATTTTCTCGCTCAAGAAACGTACAATAGATATACTTTCCGTGTAAACAAAAGAGATGCATATACAAATAGTTGATCGCTGACTGTTCACACTGCCGGCGAGTGCTCGCTTCACTTGTTTGTTTTTGTTTTCACTAGTTTCTAGTTCTAGCTCTACTCGTTACTCGTTCATCGTTGCCGGTGGGACAACTGCCTTAATAATAAATATTTGTATTACATGCAGTATTCTTTTTATTCGATTACAAAGCAGCTAAAATGAATTTATATTAATTATTCTTCCTCATTCTCCAAATTGATGTGACTGCCAAACTTTCCATACAAGTGGGCCTTTAATTCAGCCATTTGGGATTTCAACTCATCACATTTGGCCTCAAGTTCGCTTATTTCATTTACTTTACGGGTTTTGGCATCTTCTAATGATTTCTGAAATAAAAAAAATTAACAGGTTTCAATGGATGTGTTTAGTCTTTATATTGTTTTGAAAAGTTATTACAGTACCTATAATTATGGGTTAGTTTCATAATGCATGGTGGATAATTTAACTTATTTTCAATGGGAAATGTTTTGGTTTTGTAATTAAATACAATCGATCAAGAAAATTATTGGGAAATCGGGAACATTATTTTTAACTTAATTTTAGCACTAATTGAAATATATTATGTAGGTATTATATATTATTTATATATATAACATCTTATTAGTATTCTTACATACCAAAGTGTCTTCGAGTCCCTGACAAATAAATACTTCGCCAATAAGGTAAGGTATTTTATCAGCATCATCTGCAAGACTGAGTTCCTCCACAGCTTCTTCTAAATTTTTCATGTCATTCTGTTTAACTTTCAGTTCATCTTTAAAGTCATCTACTTTAGCATTTAAACGTGCGAATTTGTTTATTTTCTGCTGATCTTCAAACGAAATGTGAACATCTGAGTCCTGAAAGCAGCAAGTTAACATTTGAAGCACACCAGTCTTAATAATATAACCTCACTGTTAGGTATTCTAACTTACCGGTTGGAAAGTGCCTTTTCCAGAGTTTGCCATTGTTTATACTATTAATAGCGATTCGTTTTAAATTGTACCAAACGCAAATTATTGCGATTTCTTTATTACAAATAAGAACCGACCATTCGCTCACCACAATTCGTTTGACAGTGACACTGACAAATGACAGAGATGGTGACAGATTGTTTGACATTTCATAATGTAGACAGATTTTTTTAATTTTTTTTAATGGAATCTATGTAATTTTTTTTATTTTATTACATACAAATTAATACATAATCCTTAATTTTTAATGGTTATATTACTAACAATAGATGTAAGTCTATCAGTCGAACACAACTGCCCATAGAGATGCGGCGGCGGCGGAGTAAAAAAAAAACAGATATGTATATGTCTATACGTCTATGAAATGCTTGTATGAACATTATGAACATTCATACCTACATACAGTATGAATATTCAATACATAGGCTGACTGAAACTCAAATCTTTTAAACTGCGATCTCCAATCCACCAATCAAATGACAACTCTGAGACTCGAAGCCGCAGTCTTCTCATCGGGTTACCAACATTTGTTAGAATAAATTAAGATTTCAGAGGTGTCACGATAACTCAGCGGTAGCACTAGGATACCTACTCAGTCTACGCTGGACTATAGGTATGGTTGACGTAGTGGTAAGACAACTAGTTGCCGTGTAACACATTTAATAAATTCGTTTTTTATTTGTAATCCAATTTATTGGTAGCAACAAAGGTTCTACGAGCTGCCAATAGCAAAGTAGTTATTGTAGCCAAAGTACCTACCTACCATCACCTATAATACAAGATCAGAGGCATCACGAGGGTGATGATAAACATTACGGCAACATTTTTGGGGAGCGTCCTCCCAGGAAATGGCGCTGTCAAATGGATTAGGCACCAGGCACCACCTTGCAATTACTAGATGAAACATATTAATATTTTACCTATGTCACTATGCTTTACCCTGATAAGCTGTGAGCGGCTGGAATATATAGGTATTCCCCGATAGCGCTAAACTATTCAAGTTGCGTACCTATAGCTTTTATACCTATACTACTAAACTATAGATAACAACCAGAACCGCCTAATAAAACAGATCTTAACCAGTCATAGTTCAAAAAAAGAAAATCATATTAGGTACAAACATGCAAGTGAAACCGTTAAGTTATGTTTATAACTGTTTTGGTGGTTTTTAATTGACATAATTTCTTATTGCTTGGCTCATAAGCTCGCAGTAGTTTCCATCTTTTAGTTGCCTAAGTTTTGATTAGACTCGACGATTTCACTGAGACGTGGCTTTGTAATGTTTCGTCGGTATTTTATTTACCAGCTGAAACTTAAATAGGATGTTGCACATTATTTACTATAGGTTTAAATTGTTTAGTATATTAGCTAATTATAATATCATCAACTTTTAAACGGTGAAGATATACCTACTTACATAATATCTTTGTAGATATTTACCTTAACATAGGTAGGTAAGTAGGTGGCTGAGTCAGCTATTCAACGTGAAACAAAATAATAAAAATAATTATGAACATTTTCTGTTTATAGTTATACTCCTTAATTGGGGTGAATGGAGCAGGTATAGGTAAGTAGGTATCTGATTGACGACCTTTCCTTATTTATAGATGCAGCGCTGCGACTCAGAGCTTTTGTGAAAATAAAAGAATCATTAGGTACGACGATATGTAAATGGTGAAAGGATGACATGTTCACCGAGAAGAATCTTTTTAGTTTATAATCCTTTACTTCAGTTATCTACCCAGCTACCTAGAATACCTAAATTTTGTTAGATGTAGGCGTATAGTTTCATCAATTAAAATTTTCTTTAAACCATAGGAAAGATGCATATCTCCTCCTTTCTTTTGAAATCCATTGTGGTACCTAAGTATACATACGTATATTTTAGTAAATTAAGTTTTTTGGAGAAAGCTTAACTCTATTTAGTAGACTTGAAGAGATGAGATGTGTATTCATTGAAGTCTTAGCAAACGCTCCTAAAATTCTATTGTCATAAGTGAATGCGTTTATGGCAGTGTCGCGCGACCCCACCACGCTTGAATCGACGACTGCGCCTACGCCGTGGAGCGCCGTTCACTCGGGCGCACTTCTACATCGAACGTCAAACATTACGCGCGCGATATAACCAGGGCTCTTCTTTTTTTTGTGAAGATTAAATCTCGTGATGGAAAAGGAGCACCAACCAGACTCCATGGCAACCATCACCATGAAACCGGAATACCCACCATCTGAAGTGTACAGCACGTCGGAACCCCCACCGGTATGGCAATTTCCGTTATTTCTTCAAATATCTAAATGTTGAACACGTAAGGTGTAGGTTTACCCACTGGCGACCCGTCACCATCGTGACTGGAAGTCAGAGCTTTGTTCTCTTAAATTTTACATTCTTTGTAACCTGTTATTTACAAATGATATCACTTCAATGGAATGGTTGAAATAGGATGGAATCAACCAGCTACCGATTATCGGCTTAACTTGAAATATTTTGTAATGTCTGTCTTGTTCTTGCATTATCATAAAATTAATGATTTGTCTTAGTTTTATCTCTTGATAAAATACTGTAGATATAATAGTTAATTGAGTGGTCTACTAAGTGCGGGATATAACTGCGAGAAAGCGCCTTTCTCTCAGTCTTACTTAGCTGTTCTGTTGGTTGTGGGGCCGTTGGCGCGTGGCCGCTTGTTTGTAAACATGCTTTAGTTACCATCAATCTCAAATATGCTGTACCGGTTTACGTGTGCCCTAAATTAACTCCCATATTTTAATCCCAAACGAGTTAATGACCTTCCGTCAGGTAGACTTACTTACACATTGAAGCACTAGAAGTCCTATTTGAAAGGATATTGATGTATTTTATTTTAGAGATTCAGTGGAGAGTATTATCTATAATACTACTGGTTATGCTTATTTGAAGCCGACAGACATTAATGACAGGCTGCTATGCTGGTAGGTATCCGATGCGGGTTAGATTAGATTGAATAGAATAAAATTATTTATTAAAAAATAAAAGCATTTATTTTTATGGGATTGAGTGGTAAAAGAGCAGATGGATCAGGAATGACCTGATGGTTTAGGAGTCGGCAACGCCAATGGACGACTGGCACAAGTGTGTCGCTGGCCCTTTGGCATTTGGCTTAGGCATTTATGGGATGCTTTCGAGATTTTATTAGACTTTAATTACTACTTGTGATACATTTTAAACTGCCGTATTAGTTGAAGTTTGTTTCATTCTCAGGAAACTAGGGTTTTCGATTTCAAAGTTTTCTCAATTGTCACTGATATACAAGTCTATGTGTGGAATCTTATTACAAGGGACCTATATATTAAGTAAGTTAACAATTAAAGAACACTTGATAATAGAAGTGATGTTTTAGATGAAATATTTTTTTTTTCTTTCGAATTATAAATAAGTCAAAGTTCAAACGATGGGTGGAGGAAGTAGACACTCGGAGATGACAAATAACAAGTATTTGTTATTTTGTGCTACGTCAAAGTTTACGAAAAAAAACCTGTTTATTTTTTTATTGCTTGAGGAAAAAAATTACTTTTTCCAAACTCATTTTACATACGTGACGTTTTTTATTCCTTGAAGGTATTGGTAGAGACTAAATTATATAATAAAAGAATAAAAAGGATGAAATGATAATGTAGAATTACATTTATGTAACAAAAGAATTGAAGAGGTATACTCCCAGTAGTTATGCTATACGTTCTAAATTATTTGCCGTCGCTCACAATTCCTCTTTACAGAACAACCGAAAAGCTCAATACTACTTTAGCTAGACCTGGTAATAAAATCGTAAAGCCCTTAGATAATAAGCCTATGAAGCAAATCAACAATTTCCATAATGTTTCTATAGTAACATTGGATTAGCCTACAGTAGACGCGACTTCTCACGTTTTACGAGTAATCAGAAACCTAGCGGAACCTATAAGTAAATACAATCTATCACATTTATACTTTACTTATTCACCTTTTTTTGTAGAGTCCTACTCTATATACAATAAAAAAACTTAGATTCTTTCAGAAATTAAAATTGTTTTATGGTCCTTAGTTATTTGTTGTTACTACGTTTTAATTGAACTTTAATTTGTAAATAATTTAGGTATTTGTCTAACGGTGCCGGGGGTAATTAACCCAATATTAATTAGATAACAAATGTTACATAACTGTGATATGATAATGGTGATGTCACTTGATAGACGAAACATTTATTGAAACGTTTGATTTGCAAAGAAATATTTTAATTCTTGTATTGTTTGATTGTTTGTTTACCTATTTACATACACTGAGTCATACATTATTGAAGTTTTATTCATTTTAAGTGCAATTCACTATTCAATAAGGGCATGTAAGTATGTACAGGTATTTGTTTATACGAACCCATTTAAACATTTCCGAGAATTGTGATATGTCTAAGTTTATGTGGGAAAAATCATTGTTCTATTGTCTTTGGCCATCTATTAACATAGCCTTCGCCACTTATCATAGTTATCACGCAACTTCATCATCTAGTAAATAAATAGATATTTAAATACACTCCTGACTGAGCGAACTGTGATGTTAGAAAATTGCACCACCTTTAATAGCAGATTGTTATAATCAGGACCTACGTATATCGTATAAGTACTAACTTGTATAAAGGTTGATATAAAAACTTAAGGTACCTACCTGCATTAGATATTAAATAATGTAATATCCATAAAGTTTTATTTTTCATGTAGAAACATAGTACCTATAGTACATTGACAGAGATTTGTTTATTTTTATTTGAATTATTGTCGTAGTAGTATCGTTTGTTATGAGGAAGATTTAAAATATTGGGTATTTCCAAGAATTTCGTATACAGCTACCTCAAGGTATTTTTTATCTAAGTGGTTAGGTAGGTAAGTAGGTAGGTAGGTAGGTAGGTAGGTAGGTAGGTAGGTAGGTAGGTAGGTAGGTAGGTATATATATGTATGTACGTATGCAGGGATACATATATCTTCATGTTTTCGTTTACCATTACCATTTACATTTTAGTTTAGTTGTTACCTTATTTACTATTTGCTAGTTAGGTAGATATACGTTTTGAGTTTAGACAGAGTTAGAGTATAGACATATAATATATTACAAGTTTATTTCCATACAACTGGTACAGTTTTAAAGATTATTTTTGTAAAGCAATAATCTGAAAGTGTTTCAATCAAGTTTCAACAGTCAAGGACAATATTTACATCGAATTTAAGAAACCGGAGCAGATTAAACCTTGTAAATAATAACAAAACGTCTAGGTACGCTATCTGAAAACATAACTGAGATTTTTTGTGGATAGGTGACACATACAACATAGGTATGCACGCCATCGCCAATGACAAATGTATGTCAACTATGCCGAATAGTTTTACGTTTGTATTACAACACAGGTGTACGTGGCAAAAACAGGAGTTCTACCTTATTAATTTATAGTTCAGAGATTTAATATTAAAATTACTTAGTGACCTATACTTTAGTTTGAGTTCAAATTTTGAGAATCGTCATTAACATGAGTCAGTGCGAAAGCTCTTGAAGGTTCTGTTTAAACGGTAGAGACTGGGAATTAGAGCGTCCTTACGTGAAGCACAAAGAAGTCAGTATTAACATTTTGGCAGCGGGCACGAAAAACGAGGGCACAGTATTGTGTTGTGTGATGTAGTATTAGGTTACGAATACATGTAGTAGTGTTCCACAGCCTTAAGATAGATACTATAATCGTTAAAGAACTAATCTCAACTACAACGGAACCGTTGTATCATTATACCAATCACTGAACTGTAAGGATCAAACTTTTCATAAAACAGTTCAACTGAATAATAAACTAGGTAAGTTTTATGCAAGCGAGGCAGTCGAGTTCAAAGTCTGGCCAGTAAAAAACATAAACAGCTACAATCTGAGTGAAATCGTTATTGGTCAGTCGAGCAAGTGGACACAATGCCGCTTGCGTCACATCCGAGCCGGACAGCTCGCAAGCTAGATATTTACATGAAATACACCTATTTAGGTATTCAATGGGCTTATAAAAAACGTAATTGTTTACACGGAACTTGTAGCTGACAGAATGCAACGATTTTAACTGGAGATTCATGACGTCACGTATTTATTATTGCGCAGAAAATTCTAGATTGTGACGAGAGAGACAAGAGGACGCGACGATAAGTAATATAAAGCGAGCTATTAAGTAAATGATTACACAATAAGATGATTGGTCTCGCCAACGACTTGTAACTCGGACCAGACCACTGCTCTTTTACATGTAGATGTAATATTATTTGTAGCTTTTGCACACGTTTGTTGTCTATCTTTAAAACCTACTAGCTAAGTAGAAACATTGAAAAGAATAATTATAGTCTGCTAGATTTTTAGTATAGCTTATGGCATTTTATAAAAATATCGTTACGGTTTTAGCAGGAAAAGATAATCTTTTTTAAACATTCTCATCCTCAATATAATCATCTATAACGGGAAATTATAATAAAGTATCAACTAAGAATTCATTATTTTATTCGTATTAATTCGAGGGTACCAAATACGTTTGATCATTTATATTTTGTGTAAACAAACAGGTTACTCTCGACCAAACCTATTGACCGTCCATAAGATGAGAGTGTACAACCAAGGACAGCGTTGTTAAAACATTTAGGGTTTAATTTAAAACATTTAAAATCATGCCATTTGGTTGCCATTTGCTATGGTGCCATATTTTTTAAACTTACCATAAAACTATTGCATTGTAGGACTACAATTAGTTTTCAATATATAATTGAAATTCTATGTACGCGACGTGTGATTGAGTTGTTTAATTAATTGAGGTGAAGATATCGAACACGTTACTTAAGTGTGTGACTATACAAGTATACATAGGTACAGTGTGTGACAGTTCGTAACACGTCTGGTAAGTAGAAAGTTGTCAAAGCTGTTATAACGTAACTTGTAGGTAACACATAACAATGTATTATGTATCGCGAACAGAACTTATGGATACATACATCGGTACATATATTTACATACTTGTATACGCGATTAAACAATATGATAATCGTTGATATTACAATTCAATTAATTCGTGGTTCACAGAATAAATAACAGTAGCGTGCGTAACATTTTCACCAAAAAGGGGAAGCGGTACAAGTCTGGAAAGTAATTGGGCAGCGAGCTGTAGCGAATAACGCACTTCGATACGGTTTAATGAAGATGTGCCAAACAAGTCGTAAGATTGAAATCGACATCATTTCGTTGCTCGCTAAAGATGATGGATTTCTCAAATGCATCAGTAGATGTACTTTCACCGGAGTTCCCCCTTCGTCTTGCCCCCCTCTTAGGACCACGGAGTGCGCCGGCGCCGTCCATAGTTATGTAATTTTTGTGCATACTTGCTTCAGGTTGTTAGTAAATCACAACTTCGTTAACCATACCATGCTAAGGACAAAGCACTCTCAGGCTATTGCAGTTGCGCTTTGCTAGGTATTATTATTTCTCATGTATGTATGTAATGTAGCCAGTGTGGGAGACATAACGTATTGTATTTTAACACAAAAATGTTCTTTGTTTAAGTGTCTACGTGTGTTTATGAAAGTGCCCAGTACGCATACTTTCCTTGAAAATATGTCATTTGTATCGTCTTTTAACAGAGTACCTACTTTACTATTCAGTTGTATTTTAAATTTTATACAAAGCTTAATTATAGAGACAATAATGTTAGAATCATTTAAAGGATAAATATTCTCGTGTGTCGTCCGACTGTACCGACGACGATGTGCTAATTTTTGAGGTTTCCGTCGTAAGGTTTTCCCCACATTTTGCCTGTTTACGGCAGATACTAATGTTTTTTTTTTAGATCGCTCTGTAGATTATATCGTGATCTCATTGTCACACAAACACACTACATAAACTGAGAATATACGTTTTTGTACATCACGCTGGCTATTTAACCGTATAATAAAGAACAATGATTTAGATTACAGATATTACAATCACGTCATTATTTAGTGCTTATGTATACCTAATTACCTACAATAAATTCATTAATGTATGTACCTACAGTCTAATATATTGAAGTAAATAAAAAATATTAATTCATATCCGTTTTTCTATTCGAAACTGTTATTTCAATCATATATTTTTACTGTGGTACTGCGGAAAAGTGCGGAAAATAATAGCTACAGTAAATTGTTAATGAATTCAGGGAAGTAATTATTTGTATAGTTTGTTGACCTTTGTGTTACATGTTACGTTGTTACAAGAAAAATAAATATTATATTACAATACTGGTTTAACTGTTAGCACTAGCTATTCGTGCAATATCTATTTGCTGATAACTGACGTAACAAATACCTTTTTCTCAAGAAAAAACTTTTTATTACAATTCAATAATACTACAATCACACGTACCTCAATAACACAATACTGGCATACATGTGCATACATATTGTACATAGTTTGTATGTATGTCTTCTTCACGAGCACGTCGATTACCCGGAAAAAGATGATATAACAACTACGTAAGTTTCGTTTAGTAGAGCCATTATGTGCGTGACATTTGCGTCGAATACGATGTACAAATTAAGACTACATTTACCAAAAAAAAATAAGAGCAAAATGATTTAGAAATACTAAAAAAGTTAAAGCAATAGTTTTAGAGGTAAATTTTTATATCATTTTGAAAACGCGTTGAAGTCTTTGACTTAAAAATAAATAAAAATATGCTCAACGCTTTTAATAGGCGTATATTGTATAGTCATTAAGATTATGAGTGTGTACTAAATATCAGATTGATCTGTCGTCAGGAAGGTGGTTAAATGTTTATAACTAGACCCAAAAAATATACAGGTCAAGCTAAATTAAACGGTTTAATAATTTTAACATGTTTTTTTTAATAAACAGTCACCAGCAATTTAAGTGGTCAGTTGGTTAGTTTTCTATAATCGTTTTCCCAATGGGAAATTCTCACGTTTTTGTTAAAAATTGTTGCCTCGGACTGAATAGTAAACGATGATTATTATGTCTAGGTACAAGGAAGGACACCTCCATTGTACACAATGTTCAACTTTTTGTTCTAGGTAATAGAATCAAAGATATTTTTGCAGACATTTTTGTTCAATTAGGTTCTATTTAGTTGCATAAGAAAAAAATATTACTATAAACCATTACAGACTATATCAGTAATATATATAGTTACTAAGTTAAGTGGTTTATTACACGTTTGTAAAGTAAATCTGTAGAATACTATGTAGTGGGTGACCTCCTACATATCGGCAGTTCCCTGATGCTTGCCATGCAAAAGCTATCACGACCGGCATTAGAATAGAATGTTGATTCACACCGCGGTCTGATTGAACGATTTCTTTGAATATGCACCACACAGCTGTAATCAAACGATGAATACAGAATACAATATGAAGATGAACATGAATTACGTGATTTATCTATAATTGTTACTACACAATACCGCTATGTATGTGCATAATAATATTTATAGTGTATTTTATTAGAAAAATGTGATAATGTACAATAGAAATACCTTATACATATATAATTCGTTTAATCCACATACCTAAGATGATTATGTCATTGTCATTCATCACCCTTTAGCTGTAGACAGCATATTTAGGTAGGTAACATACCTGTCCACGAGGGCAGAGGTTAGTTTGAAGTATATCTAATATAACATACGATAATTGTTTCCATGATTTTTCTTTCAAAGTTTTGCCATAGAAGTGTTTTGACTACCGGCTTGTCACACTGTCACTCGTATGTTATTAAATGTAATAGGTACCTGCTCACGTTTTCCATGCGGCCAGCCATGCTTTAAGCCATAATTAATGTTTACAGTTTATGTTATGGAGAATTCAGATATCAAAACTGATTCTAATATTTTTATCCTGTAACAACGACAGATTATTTTGGAAAATAATTAAAATATGCGACAGACACATTGGCTACGATTAAGTATCTACTTTATTTGACTCTAAAATTGAAAATCTTCAAATTAGTCCTATTGTTCCATTTTGCTTGGGGAAGATAAAGAGGACTGTAATTATTGATTAAAACCCTAAATAATTCTTGTAATTTTATTGTGCTTTGTTTCATAAATTGCATGGTGATTTTTTTTCTAATTCAAATATTTTCTTGATCACAGGCGTACAGACAGCGAGTGTCATCATCAGTACAAATAGCTCGGATTGCGGCGCTGACGGTGGTGGCAGCCTCATTCATCCTGGGCGCGTTCATCCTCGCCTCCAGCTGGGTGTCGGCTCGCGCCTCCTGCCACCAGCTCGAACAACTAGATGCTATGCTCGACAAAGAACTGGCTCTAGAAGGACGAGCGTATGGAAACGACGCCTTACTCGCGGTAAGTACATTTCCTATCGTAAAATAGTTTTTAAATAGCCGTAATAAGTACTTTATTTAAGCGGCGGATACTACGTGTTCCATTGTCTAGGTCAAGACTTGACAATGTCTTGAATAGGGTCTTGTCGTGTAGGAAGTGAGGCATTATGTTAAATGTATGTAGTTAGTTTAATTTCTTATAAAAAGGGAATCTTTGTGTATTGAGTGCCTTCACCAGTACACACACGAAGTTCATACAGGTTTCATCAGAATGAGTGCTTCAAATTTCTGGTAGTAAAGTAATTTTTACGACCAGATAACGAAAGTAACCTTTTAATTAAACATTTATGGCCATCTAAAAGTACTGTAAAACTACTAAAACTTTACCTCGGTTTAGAATATTTTGTTTACTTTTCTCCATTATTAAGATTTTCTTAGAGTTTCCTCATAATGTGGATAATGTAGTTCGAAAGTTAAACATTTACAATGTTGGCCGTCATGCGAAGCTTATCGATACGCAACTTATGTATTAATATCAATAACAGCTGCACTGAAATGAGTTTAATTTTAACAATTTCCAAGATTATGAGAAAAATGATGAAATTTAGTTTAGGTAGAGACATCACATATAATAAGGGAAATTTTTAGAAGTAGCTTGATAAGAAACATACGTATTGGTCATGATTGGCGTATTTTATCGCTTATTCGTGCGTACGTAATACAATGGTTTATCACAGCAGTAATGAAATAAGGGGAACCTGTGCGCACAACGTGCTATCATCATTAGCATTGAGGTGACAATAAAGATATTGACTGAGGCTGCACTTCACGAAATCAGGAAAAGTCACGTTCCTCGTGTATTGCTTGTATTACTTTATTGTGTAGCATGTTCTTATCAACTTCATACCTGATATTTTCCGATCTTATTGTCAATCATGCTGCACTCTTCGTGTCCACAAGAAACTTGCACAAGTACTAAAAACTTAGTACATGTGAATAATATAGTAGGTTATACTATAGGAAGTAATTAAAAGGAATCGTTTGTTATTAAGTTGTTGAATGCTAATGATCGCTGAAAGTAAGAAAGTTGACTCTGCGTTATGATTGCCACTTAATGCGACATGGTACACTACGTGGCCACTCGTTCGTATTGATTACTAGTCACTAGTCAGCTAGTCACCACACCACTCCCAAACGTCCGCACAATTGCAATTTACTGCAACATTTTGTGGATATGCCGTACCTATAGCTATTTACTAGTAATTACACTTCTTGTCGGGCTTCAAAATTAATGAAAACCATGTATTATTACGTAGTTAACTTCAAGAAACCTTGGAAACATCATTAAATTTTGACTGACTTTACAAAACTTAATTTGACATTTTTTGTCAAGTATTTCCATGCGAGAAAAACACTGTAAAAAGTGTCAGAGGATAAAATAATGAGAATGTATGAGGTGTTCATCATCCGTGACTGGTACTTAGTTATATTTAATGTTTACACGAGTTATGTAATCTGTGAGGAGATGTGTTGGTTCCGTGTACCGGCCGGTACTTAGTGTTGTAATTGCTCTGCGTGGAAACATATAACAATGTAAAGACGTCTATAACAATACTTAGGCTCCATTACAGTCTCATTAATAAATGATGTAAAAAATATAATTCCTTCATGAAAGTTAAACGTTTCCAAGAAGCATTCATGCTATGTCAACCATTCGTTCGAAGGACATTTTTATTTGTAAACAGTGGCTATTTTATGTAAATTATGCATTGTTCGTGAGACAATTTAAAAAGAAATAAAAGAAGAATAAATAGTGCGAAATCAAAAAGTTTTAGAATGGAAACTAACGCATCATAAGCTTGTGACGAGTAGAGCAACGATCGTTCATCATATAGTGTGGTCTCTTATGACTGAGCTGGGCTCGATTTACCAGCCAATACATCAGAATATGTTCGCCAGGCGGTACGGTCATTAATTGTAGTGACCTACAGGGAAGGGAGGATTGTGTTTAATGGTGGACTGCGAGGTGACACCTATGATGTAACAACTGCCCGAAGCTTCGCGCGAGTTAACTGCCAACACGTTGTTATAGGTCCACACGCGATGAGGAAATATTGCAGCGCAATATTTGTATATTTAGTATGTAGGTAGGCACAGCCCATCGCACAGGTACCTGTGCACTGTACACGTATGTATGTACCTTACAGTCCGTGGAGCCGCGAAGAGCCAGAGAGTTGCGTCGAGACCGGATCACCTTGAATCTCTACACAGAACATGGAGTTGACTTGTGGCTCTAATCTAACGATTTCTGTAACGTTCTATTGCGAAAGTTGATGTATCTCTAGAGTACCTCTCTGCCATATTTATAGTCCGTCGCAGTTGGTAACTTAAAACGTTCTGTTGTTCAGCCCGAGGCCAGATCTTTCAGTTGTCGTGCCTTTCTGAGAACTTTGTTTTGTAAACACAATATACATTACATAGACATTTATTTATTTAGTTACTTATTGTTAGTATTTTAAATTCTAGGATTTATCAACTCGAGAGATAAGACTATAATAATTAACGAGAACTCAAATAAACTACTAAAATAAAAAACAAAGGAGCATTGATTTTATTTCATTTGGAACAGCTTTCGAGATAGTCAGGTACCGAGTTAATATATTTTAGCCGCAGGCAGAATTCAAATGATCAAACGATCCAAGGATTGCAGTGGGGTTAAGTCAAAGGTCAGCGACGCTTCATCTAGAGGGAATTTGTGTAATGCACGAATACCTGGCCGGAGTTAGTGATTATGGATCTGTAGCGAAAGCGGCCGGCGACTGCGGGTCGATGAACCTTTGACGCGCATCACTTCGTGACACATGGTAATGTCATGTGGACTCCTGTGCGTTTGGAGTATCGCACGCACTTCTTTTACCTGATCATTTACACTCGCATTTCATAATACAGTTTTCCATTAAAATACAGAGAATAACAAAACAGTAGATAAAGATTCGTAGATAAAACTTTCCATTTAAAGTTTTGGTAGTATAGCAGGAAAACCTTATTCCGAAATAAATGTTCGTTTCGAAATACTGAACTGTATGTGTAAAGTGAATGTTGACTTAAACGGTACACAAACAGTCGTTTAAAAATGAAATGAACAGGGTTTCACGTTAATGCCATGTTGATGAGGTTAACGTGTTGACAATATTGGTAAATGTGTTTGAACGAGACAATACCCTAGCATTCTCGCACTAACCATTTACTTGAACGTGGACATTACACTGTCTGGCTATTCAAACCAAATTTTGCAGTATTTAAGAGCCTTGTTTTTAAGGGTTTTGTTATCTTACAAAGCCAACTGAACTAACTGAAGAAGAATCCTTGGTTTATGATTCTTGCAGGATTTTGCATGATTAATACCTATTATTTGAATTATTTAACGTTATAGTCAAATTTAATAATATATTATAACTTAATTATATTCATAGACACATCACAGGTTATTAAGTAGGACTAATAGCGGACCTGTAACAGCACTAGAGTTATGAGCTATACATTGTATGTGTTACTATAAAAGTTGCGAAACTATCACAGGCATTCACACTTCGCAGGCCATAAAACTATTTCTATTATTTCCGTCCACATAACTTTCAGTTTTTAATTGTTATTGCTCAATAGTACAGTTTGGTTACTAACACTACCCGCCTAGATATTTTGTACCATAGGCCAAACTTTACTAAGTTATTTATGATTCTTTGCCACAGATCAATAGTTGCTAGTTTCAACGAGGTGTCAATGGCGGGACTTTCTTTTCTTTTGTCCCAAACACATTCATATTATATATTGTTTGCTTTACCACATACTTATCGCATTACATTTGTATTTGTTACTCATTTTTGTAGTCTCATTGTCATGCAGAATGCGTCCCAAGTTAGGTGTTGGACTGTTGCCCCTCCGAGTTGAAGCTCTGACATATTTTATACATAGTATTATTTATATGTACGTGTCTTCACAACAGTTTAAATTGTTGTCAAATGACATCAGTGAAGTCGTCATTCCGACAATAGGTTCTTCCGCCGTCGTCGGACTGTAGAATCGATTTATTAACATAAGTATATGAGTGATCATAATTGTTTATATTGATAATCTAATAAATGTCGATTTGTTAAAATCATGTCATGAGGAATTTGCCATAATAATGTTGACAGTAAGATTTTAAAGAAAACAACTACCCAATATCAAGTTATAAATTAACTTTTTTATATGTATACTTACCTATAAGGTTGTTTCCGAATTCTATATCTATGTAGGTTTATGTGATCTTGACTGGTTTTTGAAAACCGTTTGGCGTAGTCTCGGCAATGGTTTTATTTCTCGACACAGGTCGTTGCTCTTATTATATAAAACCGTCCGATTGGTTACGATTTCATCGCCGATCATAACTAAGCCTTCTGAGTCAACTTCGAAACTATCTATTCGCGGAATAAAACATTTTATTCGGTTAATTCCATTGTTAAATCGATAAAACTTTAAACAGTAAATGTTATTAATTAGCTATTTACAATTAATTCTCATGTAGTAAGTGCAGCAGCAGTATTAAAACAGACTTTAATTTCGTTTTACGTTACACACCAAATAGTAAAATTGCCACGATTTTTCCCCAAAATTCAACAAAAAGCTTCAGAATATGAAACACGTTAAGCCACTAGAGCCATTGGGATAACGGACACTGCTGGAAACCTTTTTATCCATAGTACATGATGCTCAGGGTAGTGACCGCATTGAGGACGTGAATGGATAATCCGGGTATCCCATTGTAGGAACGACCGTTGTTGTCTATCGTAACATATACAATTATCCCAGTACAGCAAGCTCCCACACCGAGTATTACTAGTACGAGGGTACGACGTGACGTCTATGATTGGTGCTCCAGTGCATCTTGACATTTACTATTGATCTAAAGTAGATAATTTGATCTTAAACAGTTACACACACATTCGTGGTATCTGTTGGTAGGTACCGTATTTGTTTTATTTAAAGCCACTTGCGCCGCCAAAACATATGATGATCGATTTGACAGTTACTTCACTCTTCGTTTCGTAACTTAAACACAACTTGCGGTCATAGTAATATTTTACAGTCTTAAAGATATTTTTCAGAAATAATAACGTAATCGGTGAAAACATACTTATAAATAAAGAAAGATAATGTAGCAATACATAATGTTAAAGAGTGAATTTATCGTAATGAAATGTTACTGCGGAAGTTTCATTCTACTATTACATAAACACGAAGCTTGTGAGAAAATCTGGGTGGAAGTTTACAATTCACCCACAAACTATTGAACGGATTTGGATGAACTACGTATAATATAGTACAAGAATTTTCACATTGCGCCGATTTTATCTATTAACAGAAAGCAAGATTCGGAGCACAAGCAAGATAGTTTTATTAAAATATGATAATAGTTTGACACAATGCGCTGCTCTCATATTTATGATGTTAATATTATTTCGTTGAACAACTTTGAGTCACCGTGTTTTTGGCAACACCGGCGAGTTGGAATGTAAACATTCAAAAGGCGTGAAGTCCTTGAGTCAGTAGCCGTGACCGATTGTATTGAAAATTAACGCGTACTTGCCTTGCTTATTACAATGAGAATGAGAACTCTATAGAGAACAAGTGGCTTTGGTGGGCTTGCTTTTAATATAATTAGGAGTCTGAAATAGTCCCGTTAATTTTACTTGTGTAAACAATAACAAACAGCTCGGCTCGCGACATTACACGGCACGGCTCAATTGTTTTGGATACTAAACTGCCACCGTTGCGGTTCGTATGGTAGGGAGACACCAGTCGAATTTCAGTCGAAACTTCTTATCGTACGAAATTTTTTGGCTGTAACAAAAAGTATCTAAGATACACATTAGTTTACTTTTATTGAGTATAAAATCTTACAGGAAGAAATTCACACATAAAGGCAATGAGATAGGCATGGTAAATAACTTAAGGGGATCCATAATAACACGTGTCACAAATATCCAACGTTACCCTACACGGGATCCTCATCACACGTGTAAGCCGTTTGATAGACGTTTCTTATGACATATATTATAGTGAGAACTGCGAGGGACCCATCGCGGGGAGCGGCCATTATCTCTACGACTCCTCATTAATTAAATTGTGAATATCATGTGCTACTGTAGTTACCATTTCGTGTAAGTAATTAAGTAGGTCGGATTTTGTGGCCAGTTATGTTCATACTTCTTATATTAAGAAACAGATTTTATTCCCTCCATCGACGGGAGGGATAGATGTTAAGTTTTAGAAGAAAATCGAGTAAACTAGCAAAAACGTCACGTGTGGGTTCAATAGGTCATACCATTTGATAGCAGATTCATTTAGACTGAGCGTTGGTGTATCAGCTTATCTGTGATAATCTTCAGTCCAAAAATAGCAGTACTTATGTGTAATTCATGTGTACAGTCCACGTGTGTGCGTGTTGAACGGAAGCCGCCGATTTTCCGCGCACGCGC
Source organism: Spodoptera frugiperda (assembly GCF_023101765.2). Classification (NCBI taxonomy): domain Eukaryota; kingdom Metazoa; phylum Arthropoda; class Insecta; order Lepidoptera; family Noctuidae; genus Spodoptera; species Spodoptera frugiperda. The sequence goes on from NC_064215.1 coordinate 5,602,914, forward strand.
ATCACAATGATCTTCCTCGCATCCGTCCACCCGCGCCGCGCGTCCCACCCGCTGCGCTGTCATCTAATTATTGACTCGCCATCGTACTTTAATTAACATTCTTTATGCTCGGCTGATTCCGACAAGTGCTCTTGAGACCCGATCATATGTTATTACCTACATGTAACGCTAGACTCACTGCGAGGTGTACAATGACGACACGGGATCCCGTACATTCTTTCATTAAGTTTCACCGAAGATTTCTTCAACACCTATTTTCCAAAATTCTAATCAAAATTTATTGAAGTTTATGAGTCGTAACATATTAAATCAAAGTGCGACGTAAACAGTTGTAGCTATGACGTTAAAACCTGGCCTTTTATCACATTTTTTTTGCATAATTAAGACGTTTTTTTTTTTCCACGAAGTGAATACATTTTCACCCAAATACATATTTAATATCTTAATTCATTATGCTGGCTCCTAAAACCACAGAAAAAAGGTTTTTTTTTTAAATAAAGTTTCGTAGAAATTGTTTATCCGAATTATTTATTTATAATTATAGTCCAAGGCTTTATTTTGTACTATTCTTAGTTAATCAAATCTGCACGATACAGAAAAAACGTTTCCTCTTTTCACAGCAAATGTAGTATTGTTATTTGTGCAAATGTATTACCGAGATATTTGTTCAAGCAGCGGACCATGTTCGTGTTGTTCTGTTTCGTTGTGTTCTAAGGATTATACCAACAATGTTCTGTTGTTTCCAACTATATAAAACAACTAAGTTAACAGTTCTGAATACCCGAAATACTGCTAAACAAAAACATGTACCTAACTCAAACGGGAAACTTTCCAAAGAAATTAACTGGTGATCCATATTATGTACGTCTATGTATGTATATAGGACACAAACTTATATAATGTACATAGTATGTTATATGTAAATGGTTAAACCCACGGACTGAGTTAGTTTCTAGATGCTACTGATAGTATATGTCGTAATTCTTGTGTATTTTTGGTACCTACTTAACAGATGTAATAAAACTTTTTGTCCGGTTGACGCAACTCAGTTTTAAGTATTATGTTTTTTGTGCTTTGTCATCTCTCAGATATATAAAAGCATGCCCTATATGAGGATGGACTCTTCTCTGTTTTGATGTTTATATTTTATGTACATAAAAACATGTCATTTTATGTTGACATAAAAAGATTTAAAAAATGTTTCACACTGGGATTTTCCTCTATGACGTGGCGGCGTTTACCAATATATATATTTACATACAACATAACATATTTATTTTTAAAGTCGTTAGTGACTTGAAACGTATAAAGAATTTAAAGTCTTCATTTAAAAAATGTCTTAACTTGTCTACAGACCAGGAAAAAACTTTCTATTCGTTTTCTTGGAAATTAAAACTAGGTATAACTTATTATTCGAAGATTTCTTTAGTTTCTTTTTTATAGATTTTTAAATTATGTTTTTTTTTTATATTCGTCAAAATTTCTGAAACATTTGGCCATTATGTATAATGATGGTCATTGGTGAGTGAACATGCACATAAGTAATTATGTACGTGCGCTTGCAAGTGACCTTTGTTAGTACACTCAAATTATGTATCTATAGTGTTGCCATCGATATACTTCACCGCGTCTCAGGTATTCAGTGTCTAATTTCATTTTGAATGTTTCAAAATAAAAGGTGCTACGTTACAAGTACCTACATACATATGTATATAGTTCACATTTATTTCAATAGTTTTGTGTTAACACTAACGAAATCAAAATGTGATTCAAATGTTGAGGTCTAGTTTTACGTTACGCTATGTCATTTAGAAACGTACGGTAATAGTTTTGAACTAATAAATCACATTACATACATGCATCCTTTATTACTTCTCAACATAGGGAAATGTATCTGATGTTGCTTTACATTAATCGATTTATTTTTGTTGTGTCATTCACATGTGTGAGCCTACTTTGTATTCAGGCTGGAGACGTTGCTAGCTGCTATTTATGTATTTATAAATATAATGCGTACAGAATTCCAATAGCTCTTGGCAATGTATACCATTTACGTACGCACAACTTACTACGGTATACAATAAAGACGCGAATATTTGTTCCCTTCGTATTAAGTTCTTTGTTCATAGATGATTACTTACTTTCTGCGAGAGGTGCAATTTCCTTGTTATCACGCAACGTTCGACATGGCAAGCAACAATAACTATTAAATGTTTAAAACGTTTCGTAAATCCAGTAAAAGTGTGGTGGGCGTAGTGCACAATGCGACAATAGTTGTCGACGTAATCGTCGTTTTCTATCAGTTGCGGTCGCAAACACTTCGCGCTCCGCTGCGTCCTGATACTCGACAGCACGCAGAACTTTATTTGCACAAGGTGTGCGTATCTCTTACAAATCTGGCTTTTCCACGACATATCTAGAATTCATCACTGCCACGCGCACGAACAGTCTCGATACCTGGTAGTAACGACACACGTACCTTCCAAGATGACTAAACTCCAAGACTGCGTGTGATACAGTTGACTGTTAATTGTCTTGTTTTCAATGATTTTAAAGAACTTGCGTAGGTGGAGCCCTCGTGGCGTGCATAATTTTCAAATTGAATAAGCTCCTGGATAAAGACGCAATTTATCTAGATTTGCGTACGATCGAATTGCTTTGGTTGAGCTTGAGAGACAACGGGCTAAGATCATTATTTCATCATTAATCTCTTAATTCGTGGATAAATGTGCCAAACTCCCGATCTTTACTTCGATATGATTACATTTTACTTTAAATCAAGTTGCATTTTGGCAACATGCCATGATTGTGACTTGGGTGTAGTAGACCGGCTACACTATTTACATAATTTTTTGAAAGCTCCGGTTTTCTGACCTTTGTAAACAAATAGTCACCGGTCGTTCATTAAGTCATTCTGTGTAATCAATTTGCTATTGTTTCGGAAAGTGAATCGAATCTTAAAAGGGACGCGCGGACGTTGATTTTATCGGTTTTGTGATTTTGTTTAACAATCGCCGACCTGCCCCTTGTCCGCCAGGTCTGTCTGTAGGCTTGCAGCCTTGCACTTTGTTGTATGAATGTTTTTTAAGCACATTGCATGTTCGTGGCCGGCCAACAGTAGTCATTATCCAATGAGAATACTGCAATTGACATGAACAATGATGAGACGCGATACCGTGTGGGTAAATACATAGGTAAATGAACATAGCCTACGTAGTTACGTAAGAGGTTGGCTGCATGCTAAAGGCGTCCGCCATTTTGCGATGAGCACTTTGATGGTTTTTGCGCGAAAAGTGAGCGGCGAGGTTGGCAATGCTTCAACTTTAATTTGTTGTAGAAATTACTATTTTGCAAAGATTTCCTAAATACCTTAAAGCGAGCGAGAACAAAAAGCGGTTACGTGGAAAACAACATTGACACAGCCGTGGTTTGGGTGAACATTTCTAGAACTTACCAGAGTTACAGTACAGTCGTAGTTCGTACGGCTGTTGTAGGAGTTGAGCGTGACCTTCTTATTTATTTCAATTTACCGATTCAGGCCTTATTTAGCTTCAGGTAACATTTCGAACACAGCGTACTATTGTGTATTATTAATAAAGGTGATAGTTATATTAAAATAACATATTTTCGCTACCAAGTCTAGATTTTATCGTCGCATCGATCATTAAAGTCATTGCAATATAAAATACAGGAAAATAAAATAAAAATATTTATAAAAGGTCAAATGACTGACGCTGATGGGAAAAGAGTAGTTTAATTTAGTTTTTGTTTTGCAAATAGTAATATTTTTAAAGAATTTGTGTTAAGTAGGATCTAAAGAGCAAGATCAAGACGTTGTTTTAAGGAAAATGTTCTAATATATAGGGTATTTATCAGTATGTTGTGTAATTTTAGGACGAGCCTTTGCCGATAAACAACGCGCACGCGCTGCACGGCGTGCCCCCTTCGTCTGCAGCTCCGGAGACGTCTTCGGCGTCCGCGCAGCCGGCGCCAGTCCCCGCCAACCAGCTCAAAGATGACGCACTTAACCACGCCGAGTCTAAGATCGACGAAGACAAATTACAGGTAAATATATTTTCCCACACTGTCGTTACTTGAATGCTAAGGAGTCACATTGTGTAAAGATTCTTCGAAACGTTTTATGAGGACAAAGTGGATTTATAGTTTCATAAAATTTGATTTGAATATCATACTCAAGCTGTGTTTAAAAGAGGAAGGCTAGATATCATATATATGTGAATTTCTGAGGAGAAATACAATTTGACTAGCAATGGTAGAGAATTGAGATTCATGTTTGAGCCTTTACACCAGTAGTCTTTTCTATCATTTCTTATCTCATCAAGAGTCGGACTCTTAGTTATTGCTAGTTACGCTCTCTTCCATGAAACGGTTGTTAATGGTCTTGTCAACAATTACTTGTTTTGTTCAAAGATTTCTAGAACACACGCTACTCACCATTATATGTATTATCTTTCCTGCAATAGTAAAAGTTCTGACGACAAATGACCGATTGGTTAAGGCTGGCAAGAGGTTTCTCTCAGTAGTTTCACGCGTGAAAGGCCTAAGATAATTTGATTCGATTTAAACGCAAACAAATCTAATCCAACTCAGAGTTTTAAGAGAAAATGCGAATGTAAATAATTACGTTGTTTACATAAATAAATTGGTGCGATTAGTTTTGTTATTGCATATTATATTTTTGAAATGACGTAAATTATGGTAACGATGTGTTACTGTTTTGAATTAAGATGTACGTTTACTAGATATGTGCATTCGTGAGTGGGTGCAAGTGGTGACGTCAGTCAGCTTTCACTGGCGGGTGGAAGGGAGGTGGGGGAGTCCCCGCACGCAGGGCGCGGGGCGCGGGCCTCCTCGACTGTTGCACCACGACCACGTGAAAGCGGCCACTTTGTATTATTTGTATTGCTCAGAAATTGTCCACGAACACAAAGTGACTTGGACATCGCTGATATTATATGTACATTTCATATTTATGTGATGAACACACGATGAAAGTTTTTATTTATTTCAGTAGCTACATTCTCCTGGCTTTATTTATCGTTATAAATATTTTAGATACATGGAAAAGTGTGCTGTAACTTTAACTTGTTTAATAGGTATATTCGAGCTATTCTTATCAGATTATGAAGGTTTAGATAATTACATGCACCGATTCAACGTTACACAAGAAGTCCATGAAACTAGTCAGTAACCGCTAGTCGTCAGTATTTCACGGTGTTTGCGTGAAGGCAGGGAGAGGCCGGAGAAACAATGCACTGGACCGATTCTTTCGATACAATAATAAGATTTGCATAGACATAGGCTGATTCAACGATGAGCTATCTATCCGAATGTTAGTAATATTTACAAACGGAGGGCGGTGGAACAATGGTGCGCGGGCGCATTGTCTCTCACAGGATGTCCGAACCCATTGTACCGGGTAAACAGCACAGAACGAGATATATTATGTTCTTGTTTCACACGTCGCTTTTCCATTAAGTGTTAAATGCAATTTACAGTAGTACTTTATGACATTTATAAACGAAGCGAACGAAGAGCATTAAAAATATAACGTTCACTCTTTATTTCTAAGCTGGAATTATCTATTGCTAATCGTTTCGATAAATGTCGCGGCTCTTGCTTCCTTTCTAGTTCAGGTGTTACGAAAGCGAAAGCTACCTTTCTAGGGCTGGTGAGGTCAGAGATGTGAGGGGTCAAGCTAGTTCCTGAACATCTAGTGTTTGAATAACATCTTCACGTGCGAGTGGCTCTCATGCCCTTATTCATTTCCTGAATCTATAATTATGCTTCTTACAAGATTCTCGGTATCTATATCAGGTCATAGATCGATTTGCATATCACGAATGTTTACATAATGTTGGAATTAATGTTTCTGATTTTTATACGTAGATAATACATAGTATACATTGTACTTGATTAGTGTAAAAACCCAAAACATTATTGTAATGCGCAGTAGTGTAATAACTAAGTTTTATTATAGAATCAACTAAAACGTGAAGGTAAAGAGCTTATCAATATATTATATGTGTATAAACTACCTACGGTATTAAACATGAGTATATAATATATACTGATATAATAGGTAATAACAATATGCCTCTTATTTTCTGCGTGTTGAAATGAAGACTAATAGATAAAATTACACACGTATATAATATTAAAGTGTAGTAAAACAAATAGACATTAGGTCCGAGACGGTGGCGTGCACCGTATCGCCATTCCACGCCATAAAAATAATCAAATATATTCGTTCCATCTCATTTGGCGGCGTCTTAAACGATTTCTCTCGTCCGTCCTTTATTACCGAAAACATAACTCCTCATTTTGTTTTTTATCCCCTATCCACGCCACCCCGACGGGGCATAAACCTTACGGGGGTAACTGCATATATTTTATGGGTTTTACGCGGATTTTCCTCATGTACACTGCCCTCTTGTAATTTTAATCACATCTGTTAGAAACTACTTCGTTTCTAGCCGCCAACTAAAACAACTTTATAAATCAAGATTATTGTACCTTCTAAAACATTGTTTATGATGATACAATTACTTTAATTTGGCCCATATATTTCGTTCCTTAAGGTTGAGTTTCCCTTGGGCTAAGAGCATCATCCCAAACCGTAACTGACAGGAATACATAATAACACATTGTTTCATTTACGCGAAAGACGTACATAAAGTGTTTTATCAGTGGGAGCCCACATATTGTGAGGGGACGCCATTTTTTCCTCGTTCTACTGCGGTTAATTTCCTTTTTCCTCTTTATTTATAGTAATCCCTTTATAAGGTGATTACGGAAATGTGTTTTTGTGGACGTAAAAGAGCGCAGCGTGGGGCCTGCAGGCTCTCCTTACTTACGGAGCTTAGGTGTGGCGGGACTTGGGACACGCGCTTGTCAACAAACCGCCGCTAGGATCAGCGACACTCTCAATGACTTGCTGTCCACTAAACACTTAGCTACATCAGCCCCAATTTATCTCTGACCTCTACTGGAAACATTACTAAAACGTCGCTCAACATATTGTTCATACTTTAAAACTTCATAACATAACTTCTTATATAGAATGATAAAATTACATGAAACATAAGTAGCATTGAACATTCGATAGCTTCCCATCTTAATAGACACATTGAAATGATCTCGAGTGTTCTTAAATTATATTTTAAAATGGAAATGTACACAAACACGTTCGGAAACTGATATTTGAATGCAAGACTAGTGTTGTGACGCATTGAAGTCCGGGACTACATGATTTGTCCTTGGTACAGCCCATTCATATTTATGTAAGTCAGAAACGGTCGCAATCTCATAAAAATAGTCTTAATATTAATGTGATTGAACACTTGTTAGGAAATATATGCAGGTCTGAAATAAAAGACCTTGTTCCTTCATTTTACGTTTAAAAAACAAGGCCGTTTGTTTATCAGATTTTGTAAATTATGGAGAAGTTTTTGGAAGGAATTTTTGTAAACAATATCATTCACATTCAAATACGAATACTACACATTATATATCTTATAGTAACTCCCTTTTCTAATATTGGAATGTCCAATAAGAAAAAAATAACAAATTCAAATTAGAAAATATACTCCATTTTAATCCTGTTTTCCTGCCAGTCATAAAGCTAAGACATATTCTACAATTTCTAATTTCCATAGTTTTCCCTGTCATTCACCTCGGTACGTCAGAACTTTGACAAACAGACAACACTTCCTATTATTTCCTGTTCGGATCCCGTTGGACAGGGTTGACAAACCTTGACCCAGAAATGGTTACTAATGTAGTCAGTAGCTATCAAACTCATTGACGTATTACTAAATGAAACATAGAATATCGATGATAACAAAAAATTGCGTCGAAAAATTGTGAAAATCCTAATATAAGGTTTTTTTGGTCATTTAGAAAGTAAAGCTCTTATTCTGTTATAAAAAATTTAATAATTTATGCTACATACAAAAAGACAACTTTATTTTAACGTTTCCTTACTAAGTGTCAAGATTACTTTTCAAAGAATTTCAGTTTGCATTTCATAGTTTTTCTCGTTATCTGAACACTAACGCCATCTGTTATGCTTTTCGAGAAACTATAAAGTTTTATTTATAGCTCTTTGCTATGTTGATCGTAATATTTATTCTCAAGATAACGAGTAGGTAGTATAAACTAGTTTATAAACTAAAGATAACATTATTTAATAAGTAAATCGAATTTCTTCATGAACATTACTACTTTAACTTTAGATTTTTAATGGATTTAGTACAATGATATAATATTTTTAGCATTTTTCCCTAATAATCAGAACAAAACATCAAACGAAAAATACTCAGATATAAATTACATCACCCTTTAGCGAATTAAATGTGCTTTTTACTCCAGCGCACTTTATTCTTTCACAAAGACAGCACAAAACAAAATCCCAAATGTGCTCATTACGGGAGTGGCGAGAGTGGCGTACCCTCCACCCTCTGCATATAATTGCATCTTTTTGTCTAAAAAATGCTCGCCTCGAGCACTGATTTACGCATACAAGGTGTGCAATAATAACGCCGCCTCAGAAAAATATTATTCAAACATACCACCAAGATTAGAGGAATATCTACCTTAAGGATTGTAAATACGACATGTTTTTCTATGTACTTGTAATAAACAGAGCGTTTTTACTGTAAACGTTGAGTAAAGAAGCTTGGGGTGGCCCCTGTCTCACCCTCGGTTTTTTCGAGCATCTTTTCCTTAATTTATATAGAAATGTTTGGTCTCATCTAACGCCTTTGAACGTAACAAGCCTTACTACGCAAGTGAATTTTTTGATTTCAATTTGCATTTTCCATTAGTTTATTCTTAATTCTCTTTTATTTTCTATCTAAATGTACATTATGTATGTGCTGTAGGCTAGAGGGAGTATTGATGCTATTTTTACGCGCTTATTAAATTTTATAGAAGAAAAATGCCGAACATCATGTTTATTGGTAGATATCATATTTAACTATGTATTTTTCCAGTAACTTTCAAAGTTCTGCCTATCAATCAATGTTTTAATTAAAAATACTACTTACAGGTAAGGTTTCAAGACAATTCATTTCAAAGGCATTCTAATAAGAGTACCTACGCCTCTCTAATAAGTATGAATTAGTTCCATAGTTGGCTTTCTCCTACAGTCTCCCGTAGACAACAGCCTCAAGTTTTATCGTCGTAATGTTTTGTCATTCAAAATTTAAGTACAAAAAATAATAATAAACATTCACAAAAACTTCACACTTAGATTACGGCGAGATTCTCATTTCTTGTAAAAAGAATTCTTTCTAACGATGACTTTCTTTAGTCGAATCGTTATTAAAAATATATCCCCTGCTCCCCTCCGAGGGAAAGTTGACTCATAATAAAGGACGGCATAATTTTTCCTTTTAAAACTTTTTGATTAGATAAAATAATGGGGTGGGGTGGGAGGCCGAGGCTCGCGGCGATGCGCCGATATCGGCTATTCTAATTGTTGTTCCTCCGCCGATGTTTACATTCCTTTGTAATTCAAAAAAATATACCACTTCGTTAAGTCCGCCGGTTTTTCTTAACAAAAATATTTGCTGACTACGAATTCAAAGTTGGATTCTAATTAATCGCGTTTGAACTTCAAAATCGATACCGTCAGCCCTCTTTCGAGTTAGCACATAAAGCCGCCCTCTTCCTATCGATTTAAATTGAAAAAACATCGACAGTTGAATTTGACATGTCGTTAAAGTTTGGCTGCTTTGTGTCGTACACATCGCCTGTTTGTATTGATTTCTATTCATTTATTTAATTCATTGAACATTATTTGCGCAACCTAACAAATGCTTACAATTGCTCGATAAGTAAGCAATGGATACATTGATTGCTTACCCTTTGAATGTTGCTGTTAGCATATGCAGTCATTCTTCATACAAGTAGGTCCAGATACACGTATGACTGGTATTAACTCTCCCATATTTGAACGAATAATATATGCATCATTATTATCTTACGTGGCTCGTAATGAAGCAAATGCTAGTTTGAATACAGCGGTACTGTTTACTTTGTATTGGACTGCTACTAGTATGTACTAGTTTAACAATTCACATACATTTATACTACACAAATCCACAAGTACGGCCAACTCCAATTAGTTGAGGTACTTTTTTGTCCGAAACCAAGTATAACGACTCCCCAAAATATAAAATGTCACAGACGCATTACTGACCCGGGTTTAGGGTTGTCCCCCGTTCTTTTTTCAATTTAAACCGTTTGACAAGCCGCGCGTCGAACGCAGCTATGGCCTTTCCGATGCCATACAATGCCAGTTTTCAATAAGATTGGTTACACTACACTAAGCAATGCAATCAATCAAAATTGCATCGGTTGATAGACTTCGACGCACGCTCGCCCCAACCTACCCACGATCGTTCGCGCTTGAGTTTTATGTGGCTATTTTAATTTTCGAAGTTCATATTTCAAAATTGAATATGAAGAGAAATATTCCAACTTTTCCGTGAAATCCAATATTAAAATTATTATTTAAAAAAGTACGTATTTGTCCGGTCATTTCACATTACAAATCGGAATTAAACCATTAAATTCAACTCACTGTTGTCCAACAACCCAAAGATAACATCTAATGATGTTAATCTACACGTACTAAAATGTAAAACAATTATACCAGTTCGACTTAATGATGAACAACGAACAATAAATCCTAGGCACCTTTTTTCATGGGCAGTTGAATCACAAAGAACAGTGGGCATCGAGCGTGGAAACCTATGTAATTATGTTTGTACGTAATTAAATAAAAACAGAGTCTATAGCCGTTTAGCTAAGTCGGGCTATGTGTCAAGCGGTGCATGAAATTCTGACAAAAACTCGACAATTACTCGATATATCTCTCATCACTTAGTTTTAATGACAGCCCTAGTACAGTTTAACACCTCGTTGACAGCTCTCCATAATTATCGGGTTTTAATAGCCGTTATTCTGTTGTTTTTATTATTTCAATCCATGTTACTTTGTAATAACATTTCACACGATATGTTTTTATTGGTGTGTTTTATATACGGAGTTTAGTGTCGGACTAGTTGTCCGATGATTAGTACGTAGGTATGTATTTTAAAGTAGTTCAAGCTTAATACGTCGAGAAGTCTAGATTATTAGTTAACCATAATTATGATTTAATCTTTCGCTTAATATAAAAAAACCTATTTTGCGCAAATCAAATTTTTTGTGCAAATTGCTATTTTCATAAATTATTAACTACAAAGCAAAAAAAATAACATAACTAATGAAAAGCAAACAAACAACATTCCCCTTCGTTAGTGTACGCAATAAGAAATATCTATCTCCAAAAAACAAAAATCTAAAATATCTATAAAAATAATTGAGACACAACAATCAAAGAACAACAAAACGAAATAATATGAAACATTAATAAACCGGCGATGTATCACCCTTTAAATAATTAATCAACGAAAAAAAAAAGTGTAAGAGAAACAGTGGGAAGTTATCATTAGTACTAATAATAATTGGTGGGTTGTTATTTTACCCGTTTCAAACAACAAATTAGTGAATAATTAATGCATGAGGTCCGCCCACGGAGCGTGTTCCCAACATTTCTTCATTTGTCTTTTCTACCGTTCGGTTTACCGTATTTATTAATTTTTTTTTAGGTACGTTATTTTTTCCACATTCCGTTTTTACAAACTCGTGTACTACTGTAATTATAGTTTATGTTCCTTTAAATAGCAGTTATAACTTGATAACTAGTTATTTGGAATCGGTATTTATTAATCAGTTGGGTTTTTTTTGCGTTTTACGTGTTCCATGAAACGAGAATGTGTTACTTTTCTTTTTAAAACGAAGTGTCGTATTATTTAACATTGTTTATCTAAGATATAGAGAAAAGAATGTAGACTCTACATGCTTCAACATTTTAGTAACTGATTATGTCGCTTATAGGAGGCATGAAAATATGCCAACAAAACATCTCGATTTCAATTGACATTGGAAACACTATTCATGGAATACATTGCCCTTGGTTTACCTATGTCATAATATCAATAAAAATGTCATTCCTTTAAAATATTCACTGAGAAGTCTAACACTAAATAATTTACACTACCTGCATAGCATAGAAAATACAGTGACATTGGCACCTGACACCCCCCACACGAAGGGCATGTAATTAATAGCCCCTACACTGAACACTGACCTAGTACAACTTTCCCATGAGTTTTCCTCCCCTCCACTAATTGCCAACCCTAACGAACCATCGGTTAACCCTGCAAACACCGACATGCAAATTAACCCTTTCTCCGCCGTCTGTTTGTGCAGTTTACACCGCTTTATTGAATTAAAACGAACTGACTGACTTAATAAAAGGGTTGAGGGATGATACTGTGTAAGGAGATTCTCTCTCGGTAATTAATGAGTTCGCCCCAAGGGCCCTGTGATTAGGTGAAGTTGTTTAATTATTATGGGAAAGGGTTGGGAGCTAATGTGGGTTAATCGTTCCGGTGCTGTCTTAAAGGAGCAACTGCGTATTTGTTTAGGCTTGTGATTCTATTTGTACCTCGCTTTGATGTGGTTTCACCTCGGGTTGTAAGGTAATGTGTGTTATTAAATTAAATGATCATATTTCATTCGCTCACAATAATTATTCCAAAGTAGGTAATTGGATAATACCGTGACCATAAACTTAGAAAATTAATCTCCATAATCGTGTTCACAAAATTCATTACACGAGATTAAACAAAAAGCTTAAAAGGAAATCCCTGTAAAGGAAACTGTAATAAACTTGGGAGTAGACTTAAGCCATAATTACCATAAGCAACAATGTACTATAAAAACAAAATCCTCCCCTAAATCTGTGGGATCCTAAAATCAAAAGTTTCCCAACAGGAAAAGCCGGGATTGTTCAAATGAGCGAGTGTCCGCCCGCCCATCCGCGTTAATTGCTTAATCGCGTCGTCAGGGGCGGATTTAATTGGCCTCAGCCTGACCACTTAAGCTCGTCCAGGGGCCGACAACTGCCGACAATTTCCGACAACTTCCGACAACTTTGAGTCGGTAATTACAAGGCGAGATGTTTAATTACGCTCGGTCGCCCGCTCGGACACCACGAATTAATTACTCAGCTGAACTTCGCCACCGGGGGTTCGTGTTGCTTACAAACTGTTTCTTGACTTTGAGGTATTTGAATTGCTGGAAAAGCGCTTGTTTTATTTTTATGAATAATTAACAAGGGGAAATGTTTAATGATATCGCTGCTTTGAATTGTTTATTCGACGCTTTCTTTGCTGTAATCAAGTTTTGAACGCTGTTCTTTTTTTTCTTCTTTTTTAATTTAATGACTGTTGTTTAACTTTTGAATGTTTTATCACGATTTTTTAATTCAAAGCTCTTTACGAATTCAGTTAAGTGCTGCAAGGACGTTTAATATTATTATTTTTTTCTTTAAAAATACATAATTAACATGTCAATGCAATTGACAAAATCTTGTTACTCGTACAGTATTTACAACAAAAAATCCAAATATTCTTTGTTAACAGAAATCATCACATACTCATTTCTTAGAAAGACAAATTTTCTCCATTCTTCACTCAAAAGCCAACACAATTCATACATCTTACTCTAACCTCTACTAAAGTCTACAAACACGTATTTGCTAATTATAATTGGGTACGGGATAGGAATGAGGATACAGTGCGTGGAGGCGGCTCTTACAATGACATACACCGGACACCGCACTCATTGTTTAATGTTAGATAGTAGGTCACTCGGTTTAGGGTACCGATGATACTTACAGCTCTTAAATGCCATTGTTATTAAGACAAGACAACATTACAAGAAACTTTTGGTTATAAGTTAATTTTGAGTAATTGTGAAACTTTGTTGTCTTGTAGATTATTTTAAAAAATACTTTTCGATTTCAAATATCGCGTGACGTCACATCTAGGTACGTTTTTACATAGAAATGATGTATTTTCTCCCACTCCGAAACTTTTATTCTTCATGACAAAATAAAAAATACGTGTCCAATATTACGGACTAAATAGATTTTTAATTTTGATACCCCATCATCATCCCTATTGATATTAACAATTTTTCCCTATTGAAAAATACTAGCCACCTTATATTTAACTGGCATAGGAAACTCATGGAGTTAGAAGTATCAGGAACCTAATCTACCAATAAACTGAAACAAATGACTCCACATTTTTTATCGAAGCAATCTTAGAAAAAAAAGTATCATAACTAAATGAATTACTTACCGTATTCTCAATCTATAATACCAATGAGATATCGAAGAAGATAGGCAGTGGGAAAATTAAAGAAATCTGAAAGTGATCCAAGCAAACACGTAATTTAATATCAATCAAGCGGTCCGCTAGGAAATTACTCAGAACGAGAAAATAGAATTAAAAGAACACGGATGCTAACAAGTCTCGATTACAAATTAAACAGACTGAGTGTCAGCGCACAGCCGCTGATTTAAGGAGATGAAAAAGAATCTAATTAGAACGAGACTCCGTAGCCGGTCTTTAATTGAGAACTTTTAGCTCTCCCCCACACCCAAGTCCTGTTTGCATTTCCCCCCTAATCGCGCTCCGGCGTCGATTACATTTTTTTAACATTTTTTAATTTCGTTCGAGCTTTTAATTTTCTTCGCGCGCCTTTTCTTTTATGCGGCGTTTTTCTTTTCCGTTCGCCGAGCGATATTTCTCACCGCCATTATACCCGCTGTAATGAGATTTTCTTTCATTATGTTTAATCTCCCGATTAATTCAAATGTTAATCTTCTTTTTCCACGTAGCTTTTTTATGGATTAAACGCTACCGTGGCGAAATACAGAGGCGTCGCAATCAACTACGGATTTCGGGCGCGACATTTAAAAATAATTAAGAAACGTGACGCTCTTCCGGCTGACCGGGTGGTACCTAACTCTACAGCTAGCGCCAGCGGTGGGTGTCCGAGTGAGATCGGCTCGCCGATTAGATCGTCAATAATTTAATTCGCAACAAATTCAAAACGCCGGTCCGCCCCCAGATAGGTGCGTCGAGACGTGTCCGGAACGCCAATGGCGAGTCCAGGAGTCGGCAAATTGAAAACACCTCCGCCGCGGCTGTAAACACGTCACGTGATTTAGGTTTTAATCAAGTAGGGACGCACCGCCCCGCCGTAATTGTGACAAATCCTCTGTTTGTCCGAAGAAACTTTTAACTCGGCGGCAGAACGGGGCCGGAACGACTCTTCGCACGTGCCCGGAGAGGGAGACGCTTTTTTGTCGACACATGTGCTCCCTTCCCTCTACCTCGCCCGTTCGGGCTCTTGATTAATTTTTAATATTTTTTCTTCCAGTTCACGTACGCAATTTTCACTTTCCCGCTTAGACAGCGCAGTTTCGAACCTCTCCGTTTGAAATAGTGACGTCACGCACTCTCGGTAAATATATTAGGTCGGTTCTACTTACCGCCCATACTTATAATAGTTGCATCATATGCAGACTAACATTCTTTCGTCTAGTTAGTGTTAATACGCGTCAGTTGTTAGCGTTAAACGTTTATTTCGCCCGCGCTACACCTACATACCTCATTAACGAATTAGCAAGACTTGCAATTGTCGCACTTAACGCCGGTAATAAAGTCAATGAAGATTAAACTCAGAGACGCGACATTTTACCACTGATTTTTGTCCCTACAGACATTGATGGCACTTCAAAATGAAGTACCAGTTAAGGCTAGCTTTAATTTTTATTATTACTGTTTCAAATTTACCACAGGCTGTTAATGAGTGAATGGCTGTATAGTATGTAGAATACGCGCTGTTGTCGCTTCTGTAAGATGAGTCCCGTAATCGGAAGAGCGCGCATTGTGTCTGTAATCTGTCGCAATTATCGCGTGGCGCATATCCCGATTAGACGCGGCGCGACGGCAATTAGGTCGGCGGACACACGCGTTAACCTGCGCAATGAGGATACGCCTAAACACTCGCTCGTTGTGCCAAAACGACCGGTATGCGCTTATTAACGACCTCAATGCTAATGGAAAAAATAACCTCCAGCCGAAATCAATGGTCAACATACACAGCCAGTCTCCCCTGTTTATAAATCACATCCGCACTCTTTGTAAATTCACCTTAGAAGCCCACCCTCCCGAGTTCAAAGAGTGCGCCATCCGGGGCAATGTCCAAATTATAAATTCGCATTAGATCGGACGCGCACGGTTCGTTTACCATTTCATTTTGGTTCAATATCGCCACTCTACTTTGTTCCACACACTCCCCCTCCCCCGCGCACCCTGCGCCTTAAGACGCCGGGAAATATCTGCGTTTTAAGCTATATTTCTTTCATCCCTCATTTTTGCAGTTCGTAGCAATCTGAAATCCAACACGTCCCCCGCAGGGGTCTCCTTCCTCCTCGGGTGGCGACCCCCTATTCTTGTACCCGGATAAAAAAAGCGATATCTATTTATAAAATGTACGCACGCATATACGCGGCGTGTGTGGACGCAGCATTAGCGTATGTGTGAGTGGTCCAGGCTCCGTGTGTGCGTGGCCCGCTCATTTGCAAACCGTCTCCTGAGATAACGTCCTCTAGTCGGTTATCCCGTTCTTATTGCCTCCATCTTTCCTTGATTGCTGTGTGTGTGGAAAACTTTGGAGCTCTCTCACTGATGGAAATTGATTTTGCCGCTGAAAACGAAAAAGTTACAATACGTCTTATTTGGAGACGCATTGTTGTTGTTGAGGCTTAGTTACATGGGCGCGGAAAATATACGAAGGATGTAATCGTCTGCTCTCAACTGGAAACATGTTACATTAGGTTTTAATAATTAAAAAATAATCACATAGGAAAGTATGAGGAGAACTATTCTAAATAAGTAATCAGAAGGCGCCGGGAGAGGCGGCGGTGGCGGTGGAAAGCGACGGCGGCGGTGGCGGCGGCGGCGCGGGCAGCGGCGGCGCTCACGTATGAACGTAATTATAAAAATTGAAGGCAACTCAAGACCCACTCCTTGGGTCTCTCCCTCACTCCCGCAGCGCCGTGCATTTTTTCGTACATATTAAAGTCCCCGCCGCCCGCTGCCCGCGTCACTTCGCCCCGCGACTCCTCTTTTTAATCGATTTTCCCGACACAAGGGGTGAGTCCTCTGGGGTGAATGTAATTTTTTATGCGTTTTTTTCGAAGGAGGAAACCGTCGCCGGAGGTGCCATTACGCCACGGCTTGTTGAGAATATTTTAATTATAAAGCATTAGCGCGTTTTATGATACCACTCGCGTTCGAATTTATAAACGATCGAGAGCTAAAGTAATTAAATATTTGAATGCGATGAGATTTCCGCGGGGAGTTGGAGGAAGCTGGGATAATGGACGTGGCGGGCCGTCCGCTCGCGCGTTAATATGATGGATATAAAATTCGATGAAATTATTGGTTAATGGCCTTTAGAATTGCTTTGGGGGTGAAATGATGTTTCAGCGTTTTCACGAAGAAATTACATTTGTTTGATAACTTTAGTAGACGGGAATAATTAATTGTTGTTTACATTCGAGTAGTTTCTACTTAAAAAATGTTCGTTGTATCCTGTTAGTCGAGATAGTGTAGTGGCTGATTGATGACTGTAGTCAGTCGGGACGCTCCCTGCTTCCCTCCTTCGTACGATTATCGCTTTAGATTGCGAGACACTTTATTTGTTCAGCAAAAAACAAGGTTTTCAATTGATTCCTTTTGTGATCCCATCAGCGTTAACTTGCATCAACGTGGACGGACGGATAAGATTTATCATGCGAATAGGTACGCCACTACGAACATATATAATTAGGACAAATCATTAAAATATGTAGCAAAAAGTTCTGATTACATATGCATACAAACTAACCACAGAAGAAGGGTTTTCAAAAGAAATTTTCTTAAGACACATGACAACCAAGCATGTTTACTGGTAGGCGCCACTAATTCGATTAACGTAGTGAACACGGTACAAAGCGGATTCACGTATTTACACTGGTACAGGCGACGGTGGAAAACGACTGACACCTAGGGTTTCATGCCAACTATCGACTTAAAGGTGTTAGCGTGCCCATTTGTTGTGTAAGTGGGTTATAATGCTCGTGGATGATATTAACACTTCGACTACAGAATGGATAAAGTAGGTTAACTGGTTTAGAGAAGCATTTTGATTGTCACTTGTTTGGAAATCTTTTGATTGAATAGTTCATCTGTTGAGTCGGTACAAATGAACTATGTATTGTGATTTCTTGAGTAACATTATTTTACAAAACAGTATCATGTAGTGGAAGAATGCGTATAGATTAAAAGTAACTCCCAAGTGATGGAGACAAGCCTAACACTACTCAGTCAACAGTCATAGATTTGGAACTTTTGACAAATAAATAATCTCAATAATACTTTGCTCGACCCGAGAATTACTAAGGATCTTTACTTCTCTCTTAAAATCACTACCTACAATTTTCTATTTAAACACACACTGCCTACAAATCCAGACTTACACAAACCAAAACAAACATAACAAATCCAATCAACATACAAGTAATCACACAGCTTCGTTACACGTTGACACAGAGAACTCTTCTAAATAATTGCCATGCAAGATCGATCTCATACGTTTCCCGGAGCCTACAAACAAGGACTTAAGTTCAAGACTAAGGTCCGTTAGTCTAATTGCTTGGACGAGTTGGACAGTGATGGGACGGACGGCTGTCCGGGCGTCGTGTCCGGGAGAAACGCACGCAGAATATACTACTCCGATAATGTTTCGCTTGGGAGATTGATTTGGTGATAGAGGTTTATGTAAATATCTGCTGTGTAGGAGCAAAGGTTGGGAATGTTGTTGCTGTGAACAGTAGCAATGAGGTTACTTTGTAAGTACATTAAATTTTAAATTTATCTTCGTTTCAAAGGTACGTGGTAGTAACGTGACTGTACCAAATAATGGGAGTTCTTTATTAGGTTTTTTCTACCAATATACTCTACTATATGGTTGTTAAAATCAACAATCTGCGAGTGATATTACTTTTTCCTGTAGGGATTTGCAGTTTTCCTCTAACGTTGGTTGACTCATCACTTCAGATTGAAGACATTAATATAAATCTTTCTATGACTACACTAAGGGCGAAAGAGATGATGAAACATTATGATAATCATTATAGGTATCTTAGAATGTGCATACCTATATGTTCTAGTATACTTAAAATTAGATTTGAGTTCTATCAGTTAAAAGAAAATCGATATTCGAATATAATTCATTATTCGCTAAAGTTAGCATTGCCTTCTAAACCTAGCTTAGCCTAATGTTAATCACCATCGTTACAAGAAGAATACGTCAGTCATCATATTATGGTTTAATCACCATCCATCAAGCATCGACCACTGGATCATATTCTAGACCAGTGTACCGTGAGCCTCAGTAATTGATGTTTGTTAATACGATGTGTTTAGGGGAATATATGTACACTGATCGACTACGGATGACTTGTGAAAAAATACGAATTTAATAATAATTTGGAATTTTAAAGACAATCTCCTTTTTGGGATGTCGTTAGTTTATTTCTATGTGGTGATTTCAATTAATTATTTTTAATTACATCTATGTGACGAAATTAAACTGACTACTTCAACATTTATTATTCATTAAAATGTACGAAAAGAACAAAAAACTTAACAATACATCTTAAATATCTCCGAAAGAAAAAAGAAGACACTTAATCCCTTATAAAGGAGTTGACGCAATGCTCAAAAGTCGAGCAGTTCCAGCGAAAGTCTACATAATGCGCTGTATAGTCCAATAATAGCATCCTTAATGAGATGTAAATGAGCGAAGAAATACCCGACTCAGGCCGTTATAATAACACGTAACGACCTACAAGTCCGGATTAAGAAGCCCTTTGACTTAAACTTGCCCACCGGACCAAGTGGACGACCTAACCCTAAGAAACCCAGCGGATAATCAACTTTATCACTCACCATAAAGGTCCAATATCCATCGTAGATTTCAAATCGTTAGGTGCGATGTGTGGTCGTGTTAGCAGCACAATAGTGTGGCTATTTTGAAACTAATTGGCAGAAAGGGTTGCGAATTAACGTCAGGGCCAACGTGTCGTGGCAGCCGGCTTTGTGCCACCGACGCTTGATAAATAAGAATAGGAATTATAATAATATTAAGACAGATTATTTTACACCTATTATAGAAGCTTAAACGGGTACTCCGAACGTCTAAGCCGTTTATACTTACATCCGCAGTGGAATAAATTATATTAGAATGGTCTGTCGCTAATAAATAACAATGTACCCGTCATACACGTCTGTCAATACCAAATGCGACCTTTTACTTTGTCCTACATTAGAACAAATGCTAAGCTCAATTAGCTTTTGAATTCCACTTGAGCCATGTACGGTGTTCATTACCATTAGAAGGAACATGACATACGTATGAGCAGTCCCTAAGGCCTCATTACACGAAACACGACTGGCCAATCAGCCCGAACGGATTGTTAAGAGGCTGATTGAAAGCCGCGCGGTTTCGCACGGGATTGTTCGAGATACGGCCCACGATTAAGCCGGTATCGCATCACCGGAATGGTTACGAACTTAGATCCACTATCGAAAGTAACTTCGCGTTCAATGTTTTCGAAACAACTTTCACGTTGTTTTTGTATGAACCTATTGTATTCATATAATAACTATTTAATACAAACTTTTATGAATATGCAAAAATTTTATGAGTCATGTCTGCGACAAAGCAAGCTCTTTTTGTCTAATATGCATTTTTATTGATAAAATATGTTTTCGTAGTATGTATGAATAAAATCCGTTGAATAACGTGGCACATAACTATATTTTAAGTTCTTTGTTCTCGAGTTCATCGTCAAGCACCACTTTAAGCTTCGTTGCTCGTTCCCCGATATAAAACTCGATGGCGACTCAAAAGCTATGTATTATGCATTCGTGAATATAAGCCGCATAAAGCAGCGTCCGAATCAATTACAGAGCCGGGCCGGGCTCGTTAGAAACGCATCACGCATGTACAATCGCCTCGCAGTAAGGTAAACACTGTTTATCTGGTGCTAACCTATTGTGAACAATGGGACTCCCAATTTGGGTCTGCAACTCGACGAGATCGACCGATCATGTTTTACTTTTCGTCTCTCCGATGTATTAAAAACATGGACTTTATCTTTCTGCAATGTAAACAACTTATCGATGAATAACAACACATGTTACACACATATTTGTACAATTACAAGGACAGAGTTGAAAAACCGTGTAAAAATTGTGGCTCGGGTAAAAGGTCAGTTCACGGCTGCGGGCCGACCCTCGGCCCTTGATGTAAGTGGATTAACCCCTTTACAACGCGTCCGAGTGTCACACGACCGTGTGTCGCCAATGTCGATATTTGATGCTCCGCGATGCGATTTTGCAATCCACTTAGCCATATGATACGTAGACAGATGCAGGGTACCGACTCAGGGGGATAATGACGATAAGCCCTAATTAGAATAATGAAACGGATTACCAAATATTATTATTAATTTTTATTTTTGTTTGTTACAGGACCTACTGTCAACCCCGCTGCCCTCCAACCACAACCGCAAGGCTTAATAGTGGAGACGGGGAACGGTGCCAGCGTGCTACAGCTGCCGGCCACTACTCTGGAGCAAATCCGGCACATCGCAGCCGACCCCGGCGCGTCCACACTGCGCCTGCCGCCACCCGCTACTGAGGCTCCGGCGGGTGCTCGCGAACTCGACTTCGATCTATGCTATGTGTGCAAGCACTGTAAAGTAGCCTTCCCTTCGCCAGCGCCACTGCAGGTCCACCAAGCGCGCTCGTGCTACGCGGGGCGCGAGGCGGCACGTGGCGTCATCCGCGTGGTGCAGCCCGCCCTCGAATGTCGCTCTTGTCCCGGCGAACGCTTCCGCACCGCACTGGAGTTCCGCCGCCACGCAGACACCGAGCAACACCTCCGCAACACCATGCCGCAGCCGCAGCTGGTACAGCAGCCAGAAACCCTCACTCACGAGATGGAGGATGTAGTGAACCAGATCACGCTGCTGGCAGCCCGCGCCGCGCAGGAAACCGCTCCACCCAAGGACCCGAACGCTAACTTCTGCGCGCCCGGGCCACGCTTCCAGCCCCCCGGCGAGCTCCCCCTGGCGAGCGCCGGCCACTAATCCTACTCTGAAGAAATGTATAGTTACTATCTATTAGAGCCCCTCGCTCTCTCCGTTGTCCGACAACGCAGCAGTTCACTATTAGCTCTTAACGCTTCTTTTCGTTGATGAATGTCGCCGCAGAAGCGGTACTTTCCTAGTTATATTTAAAGCTTGTAGTCGTTTAAGTATAGGTTAATAGGGAGCCGGCCGCGGCGACCGTCGAGTGGCGGTCGCTGGCGAGCGCTGCTGGCCAGCCGGCTCCCGCGCCGTCGCCGCGCACTGGGAGGCGGCGGCGGCGAGCGCGCCCAGCCGCGCCGCGTGCCCGCACTTCATATCATACGTTAGACAGGTTTTATTATATACGTTTATCGTTGCGGTAGCGCGCGCGCCGCGGCTGGAGACGCGCCTCACACTCTCAACATCAATTCCCAGGAAAGCAAGTTCCTATCTTTATGGCATATAATATTATCGATATTGATAATTACGATTTAATTATTGTTTAAAGCTATGTAATACATACATATAATCGTTCTAATTTTAGGCATAGATACGTTCTCGTAAGAAGTTCCTGACGCATCGTAAATGTATGGAGATATATATAGTGATATACGTATATGATTTTTTTAAACATGAAGCGAAGTTAGGTACGTATGTTAGGCAGTAGAGCGGTCGTCCTCTCTCGCGGGTTCCACGCTCAGGAAACGGCGTGAACTCACGCAAACGCAACTGATCTTTATGGAAATACGTCGAGTATTGTAGTGCGGCTTGTCGTTCGCACAGTGCCGCATCACGTGAGCACGCTGATGTGCACTGGACGGCGCCGCACACCGCACGGACGCGCGACGCCGCGGCTACCGCCGGTACCGCGCGCGACCCGCACTAGCGCGCAGAGCCGCCCGCGGAGACGCGACGACACCGCGTAGGCTTATTGGTAACACTTAATTATAATGATTATTATCGTAGCAACTTTTCCAAAACGAACGAACTCGAAACTCGGGCTGCGCGCTAGCGCTCAGCCTACCTCGCAAACAAGTGAGTTTATTTTGGAACTAAGTGTGATTCTTGAATTTTTATTGATATTGTAATGATTATTAGTAGTGGCGTAAGTGAGTCCAGTGTCCGAAGGCGTGGGGGGTTGGGGGCGGCGGGCGACGCACGGCTCGCTCGTCGCCTCCATCTTCGACCGCTTTACCGAGTGCGTGGAGTCCTAATATTTTCGATGGCACAGATCACGTTATTAAAAATATTTTACATATTTACATTTTATCTAGCGGAGTGTACTACAATATTTTATCTAAGAGTGAATCCTACTACAACATTGAGTTTGTTTTTTTATAAAGTGCAATGTTTTATTCCACCGGTTGCCGGCGGTCCTTGTTATGTGTATACATACTGGTGTGTGTGCAATGTGCCGATGTTCGGGCGCGCCGCCTCTCTCCTATCGCTTTACTACTCCCAGCGGCGTCTGGGGTTACACGTCAACCTTATTATTGCAAAAATTACATTTGAAATTGAAATAGATTTTATATGATACTGGAGTCAATACCAGCATAGTTAAAGTGTATACCTAAATATTGATATCTTGTGATAGTACATCGTGTGTGTATGCGATGGCACAGCTGGAGACGAGAGAGATGTGGCGCGCCGGAGCACTGTTATACGCGAAGACGCGCGTCTACAACACAATTATTTTGTTTGATTAGTGTTTAATGTATCTGCGAAGTGGTTACTGGTTACTGGTTACTGGTTACGCTCAGAGCTCCACCGCGACGTGACGACGGTCGCTCGCGTCCGTACTCGATGTTTCTTTAATTTGTTTGTACTCGGGAGTATATGTACGTGTAAGTTTGAGTTAGTGTAGGTGGACGTGTGGGTAGTGCGATGTTGTGTCTCCGCGCGGCGAGAGCCCGCGGAATGAATCATGGTTCCTATGTATATTTCAATATTATCGCATCTAGAGTTTCACTATACTTTCCGAATACAAATTTTAATATTTAAGATTAATTCGGACTAGTCTGTTGTGTCTGCTGCTAGAGGTGCCGCCACGGCCATGTTATTTGTTTATTTGTATAGTATTGTTTCCTTCACTCTCCTACTCTCATGTATAACATTTATTTCTGTTAATAGTGAAACAATTTTGTAGACTTTTGATGCCCTCTAGATATTACATAATGTTGGTTACGAATATTAGTTTATGATCGTAAAAAGGTAGCATTCATGTCTATCATAGTTCCTAATACTGTATTGTAATACTAAAGTTATTTTAAAGTTCTTTACTAGTAAAATATACCGTTCCTACTATTTTAAATCTGTGACAAGATGTTAAATGTATACACGAAGTAAATGTCAACATTGATTTTGAATTTTGTTAATGTGTTATATGAGAATGTTCTCTGTAATTTATTTTTGGTACAATCGAGAAAAAACTCCTTTTTTATCTAATTATAGAGCTAAAGTCTGTTATACATTGTACGCGGATTTTTCAGAATTAATATATCACTTGACTAAATAATTGGAATTTTCTCTGAATGTACCTCTATGAATGTTAAAATATAATTTACAATATTTTACTTGTCTAGTTGGATGTGAAACTGTCAACTAAATAGATGATTTCGTAGCGATTAGTTTGAGTTCGTCCCGCATGACGTGTGCGTAGCAACACTCTACGCGCGTGCTACGCGCCTACGACGCATGCCATCCGTAGCCGACAACAGATTACGAATACATTGTCAAGTGTAAATGGTAAAAATAAACTCAAAGTTAGTTTATCAGACACTCGAGTTTCATTTATTTTCCTAATTGAAGTATATTCTAATTTATAGAAGGTGTATTTTATACTACATTTAATTACCTGAAACTATTCGTAAGTATAATACCATTAAATGGATCTCAAACAACCGGCCTATCTGAGGGCCATTGGGGAAGGCCTAAGTTTAACAGCGGACATCTTTCGGCTGATATGATGATGATGAACCTACAACAATGATGTTGAAACATTGTACCTCCATAAACAAAGACGCTGTTTATTATTAAAAAATATTAAAGTGACAATGAGTCTACTTCACTAACGAACATTATCGAAGCAAATATCTGGAACTTAAAAACTGAAAATATGATCGACCCTTTTTCGAACAAAGGGTTTTAACAAAGTAAAGAAACAGGTGGTTGTTATAAATTAGTTTCCGTAAATAATAAAGGCAATATATAACGAATTATAATTATTATAATAATAATCGATTTATGTAGAGAAAGTATAGGTAATTCTTAAAAGTTATCTCTTTAAATGCTGGCGTTAGCAGTTAGTTCCAGAGATTTCTATATTCATTTTCTTGATATGTCGCTGAACTATTGCATTACTTAGATTCAAGTCTCATTAATTAAATAAACCTATAATTATGACTGCACGATTGACGCGATGGTTGGGCAACTGACGACCGCACAACGTGTGGCGGGTTCGATTCCCGTACGAAATAGCTCTTGGTGTGATTCACAAATTGTTGTTCCGAGTCTTATAAACGCACCAACTTCATGAAAAAAAATGTTGATGCGGTTAAAGAGATTTTCAAGTAAATATACTTTAACTTGTAGTGACAACCGCTGGAGTAATGGTCTAAGAAACAAAACAAAATCTATGTTTTTTTTTACATAAAACACAAGAAATGCGAAGAAGTCACAACCTCTGCTATTTTCCGAAGAAGTAAATATATGTAAGTATATTTTTAACACCTTGTCTCGCAATTTAAAATTAATCTGACTAATAAATTAAAGAAGGGCCAAATTAAAAGTATCCTTAACAAATTCAAAGTCAAAGCAATCATGTCACTTAATCCTTAATTAGGCACTTTTGAAACGTCAATTGACCGACGAGCACTCATGAAAAGACTTATGACTATTGATGTCTTCCATGGGGGTAGGCAGAGACTATCGAACGCCAATTGCTACGATTCTTACATACCTCTTTCGGTTCATCAACAGTCATCAGTAATTTTCATGCATGCTCGTCGATTAAGGGTACTTTTAATTTTAAAGACAAAAAAAATATCTTAATTCAATTAGAATATGCGCACTATGAAAGATAATCTAAAATAAAATAGAAATGAGACAAAGTAAGTAATATAATGAATTTAAAGATAATAATCGATTTTAAAATACGCATACAAATGCGTAAATATTTAAAAGTGGGAAAATATACCTATAATTATGCGAGCAAAGTCACACAGGATACAACTACTTACCATTCAATAAATTATAATCTCCGGTTAAAACTGACGGTTGTATATAAACAAACAGGTTAGTTATGTCAATTGTAAACTGTCATTTGACAAACTGACGGCTCAATTGAGTAGATCGTGGGCTTATTTGAACCTTGTACATATGTATTGAACTATTGAGTTAACTTAAACAGGTTAACTGCCGATTTTGTTAACCGATCTCAACCCAAAATCTATTTAGTTGAAATCAAGTAAATTTCATGACATTGATTTTTAACTAATTGATGTAGAACTCTATAGAGAGTCTCTGTCAAAAATGAAGATTGATGCAAAGTTCAAGATCGGTTATTTAAATTAGCAAAAAATAGATAATAGGCGCATGATGAATAGATGATATGAGTCAACACAACTGATCTGGAACGAAATTCTTAGAATTACACATTTTAATTTTCATACGTAATAGAAGGTAGTTGTACTTAAGTTCTTCAAATTAATTTGCTATAAAAGGAATGAAGGCAATAAGACTATTAAACATAACTTTCTGAGTTCGATTCCCAGTTCATGATTTTTGTAAAACTTAACTTTACTTGAATTTAGAATATCCCTAGTATTTACAAACAAATAATTATTCAAGACAGATAATATTGTAAGTCAATCACAATCACACTAACACGATATCCTGAGTTCAATAAATAACCTGATCTTATAATTTCTAACTATAGGTTTGAAATCGCCAAACTGAGCAAGCGTGTAATTAATACTCAAACTTCTCTGTACGAAAAGAGACCCTTGGTCAGCAGTGGCCACTGATAGGCAATTTACAATGAACGACAATTTGTTGAAAACAGTAGTGCCATGTATTATACTATGTCATTTATTGTATTAATTATACTCTTAATTAATCTAGTTAGCTTACGTACCTTCACATAATACTATTGTAAGGAAAACTATAGGTAAGGTAACGGCACCTTTAACCTAACCTCGAATATTTCTATTAATTATGTTTATTTTAAACATACATACTATAGTTTTTCATGTGTTATATTAATTTCAAATTAAAATGTAATATGAGATTTAAACGTGCCTAGAATAGAAATATAATATTTATCTTGTAATAAAACTTCGTGTGTTAAATAACTTTGCCCAAAGACTTCGGTTACCATAGAATTATAATCATGACTTGAATAATATGAACTTTTAATGCCCCATACACTTTCAAGTATATTTTTTATAACCTTCTGTATTAAATATCATTGTTTATATTAAACCCCCTGATAGCTCTTTACGGTCTATTTCTATAATCTATTGTATTTCTAATTCCAAATATACCTAAACAATACCTCGGAATAACATTTTCTTATTTCACCGCATTATATATACTGAGCATAAAATGAACTATAGAAACTAAAGAAAATTGAATTTTATATCGTTTTATAATCTAGATTGAGGTAATCTAAAAGTTTAATCCCATCTTAATACAGCTCCTGGCTACACTTACCTACGCTTTGTATTTATTAGACGAAGGTACCTACATGACTTTGAACTCACGTATATGGATTTTTAAACCTAGTTTCTAATAACATCGAGACCAATTTAGATGAAATATCTTTTTGTGGAATAAAACGAAAGCTATCAGAATATAACATTCCACACCAACGACTTGATAAACCAAAATAAAATTAAATAAATGACGCAGACAGGTACCTAAACAGCAAAATATTTACGCAATTTACCAAAATATTCAAATCAAAACACGAACTCGAAAATTGTATCAACACGCGAAAAATCACGCAACATAACCAAAAAGGCGCACGAATCAAACAAATATTGACACACGTTTATGCAAAAGCAAAAAAAAAAATCGAGAGACAAACATTTATTACCGAAAATCACGAAATAACGAACGCGAACTATTTCGAACGACGTCAAGTTCAAAAAGCCGCACGGAGCGTCTCTAATCACGCTGTTTGAACAAAAATGTAAAAAACAACCCTTAGCCGCTTCGATTGGAGAAACTGTCACACGGCTGGATGCAAAGGGGATCTCACTAAGTTATTGATTATATCGGAATAAGTCGCTCGCGGGGTTGTGTCTCCTCGCACCCCACCGCCCACTGCCGGGGGGTTGCGATATATCGGCCGCATTATTTTACATATATGAGACATAGTTGCAGCTAGTAATTTACGCTCGTACTGTATCGAGTAGATAATCTTAAATTGGATTTTACTTTAGGGATTTGATGGTTATAGCGTATGGCGTGGAGGTTTTAAAAGAAAATGGTGCTAGATACAAAATTTCGCCTTAATGCGTTTGGTGTTTTATTTTCTTCAGGAATTTAAGCTGAAATCAAATGACATCTCTTCTGATTTTCCCCGCACGAGCAGGTAGAGTTCACGCACTTTTGGCAGTTACATTATTACTCCCATGACATAGGGGTCCCTACAACGTTTCTATATACGGAGAACAATTTCAGACCCGACACTACTACAGACAATTTTCAAATTGAAAAAACCAAGAGTCAATCAAACATATATTATTATCTTTAAAAGTTTTACATTTGTCTTAAGCTCCATAAGACCGTCTTTCGCTTAACAACTCAAGTCTTAGCATAGATATGAGATGCAAACACAACCCCTCTTGTTCTTAAAGCCTTTAACTTATATAACTGTTGGAAAAGTTTTATGAATACCTCGCGATTATGATTACGACACATATCATAAGAACAATCTTACTTCAAACACATAAAAAGTTCGAGAGCTACTATTTATACTGTAGTACGACTATAAAGAAATTGATGACGTAATTCCCCAGCCCTTATTGCCTGTATTATTCGAGTGTCATGTCTAACTCGTAGTTAGAAAGTTTGTAACAACAAACTAAGTTAACGTTACTAAATCCATAAGGTGGCAAGGTCGGCCCAGGTGAACTACAACATTTATACTCCTCTCACACTACGATTTCTTTTACAAGTTCCACTAAATATAAACCATTGAAAAATGAGTGTTTAGCAAGAATTCAGACAGTTTACGAATTTGATTTAGTTTTGCTGATGACTTCTAGAATAGTTTCTCATTCCACTTTCGTAAGATAACATAATAAGAAACGTAATTTATACAGAAAAAAAGCGTAGTCGTAAAAGTACCCCCGAAAACAAACAATAGCTGATGATTGGAATAATATCGTATGTAAATGGCGAGATCCAAGGAGAAAGCAACTCGGGCGCTACTAAATCG
Organism: Spodoptera frugiperda; assembly: GCF_023101765.2. Classification (NCBI taxonomy): domain Eukaryota; kingdom Metazoa; phylum Arthropoda; class Insecta; order Lepidoptera; family Noctuidae; genus Spodoptera; species Spodoptera frugiperda. Next base: position 5,632,544 of record NC_064215.1, read on the forward strand.
TATTGCAATATCGACGAGGACATATGAGGAGGCGGCGATCAGGAAAGGCGCGGGTGGGAGCCAACCCTTCACGCGTTCACGCCAAATCCTTAACGCGCGATTTAAAAAAGAAAACTAACGGCTGAGGGCGGCGGCGCGGGCGGGGGCGATTGAGATGGAAATGCCGATTGTCCCGATCGACGATCGGTGCCCGTCGCTAACTCCTCTTATAACGATGGGGAGAGAATTTTAATGTGCCACCATTTTGGCGCAATGCTCAAATTTTACGACCACCGAGTCATTATGAGGGAAATTATTGGCGCTCTGATTGCTTTCACTGTGATAAAAATTCTCAAGTCGGCAATAAGGTGGAACTAATTCCGAGTTAGATTGAAATGGCGCTTACCTAATGGAATTAGGTACATGGTTAATGCTGCGGTGACCCGCTCTCGGAGCGCTCCGATAAAATATTATCTCATTATAATAAGAATCTATAATAGTATTGTTTATTAAATTGAAACAATTTTCCATTACTCGTTGGAAATTGAAATTGGATTATTCAATTATCTGTTATGCCAATAGCCATGTATCTAAAAGTCTTTTGTTTTACAACTAAATTAAAAAATAGATTACACCGCTGTAAGCGAATCTTTATTATAATCTGTATTTGTGGTTACGTAAGCTGACAATAACCACAGAGTAGAATACATCAATTATTTTATATTTCGATGGCTAGCAATAATGTTAATTGTGTACCTATCCACATCTACATAGTAACAGAAATCGATCTAAACGTCATGACACAAAAATATAACTATGCGATATCTTAATTTATGTGTCATTGTTTTTCATAAAACTTATGATGAATTAATGTATAATTAGGGCATTTTAAAAATTTGATATACAATAAAAATTAATGAACCAATCCTACCAAACGCAACCTAAAAGAGAAATCATAACATAACAATATTAAAAAAACATGCTTAATATAAACAAATAGTATCAGAAAACGCTAGCAACATCACTTGATAACACAATAAAGGAGCGCTCCCAGCGCAAGATATATTACTATTCAACTTACTTAAAACTCCGAGTCCATCAAAAGTTTTGAACAAAGCTTAAAAGTTAAAGAAAATATCCGAGTCAGGTGGAGTCTCAGTTGAATAGAGAAAGTTTGGTGGCTCAGCGTGATTAATGAGCACCCTGTGTTTATTCTGAGCATTTCCAATGAGGATTACACCGTAGACGCTCCTTGACGGTCGCTATTCTGATGCAGGGGATGAGTGCTCTTTGAGCCGCAAATACAACTTTTGACTCAGAAGGCATTTTGACTACAATATACTTAGAGATCAGAGGAAGTAATGATAACATAACGTAGCTGCTTTTAATTCCAGAGAGGAAGGGAGAGATGCTTATAATACAATGTTACATCAACTTTTCACCAGTTGTGTTATAATCCCTTGTTATAGGACAGCCCCAATTAAGAAGTACCTAATGACATATTCATATGTAGACTTACTTAGAAGTCATTTTGTTAACATATTAGAATTTAGAATTGATGTCACATCACACGTCACATTTTTGCCAGTTTCTAAGCCAATCATAGTTAAAAGTCTGCTATCCATATACCTACGTAGGTAAATAAGTATGTAGGTATCTACTATAACTTTTATCTTCTTGAATGTACCAGACACCTTTTGATGTTGTATATTACACTGAAATACTGAATGAACATTATTTTCAGCGTGGGCTTGACATCATATACGTACCTACCTAATGAATAAATCTAAATATGAAATCGTCAAAAGAAATTCATCATGCGAGTTAAAATTACGTGAAGAAAAAGTGCTTTACAGACGTATAACACATAATAGAGAAGGGGTAGGTAGACACTAAAAAGGGTAATTTACTATGATCCTTACATACTTCTTCTGCGTCTATTATGAGGTTGAATCTGATCATAAAAGTACGAGTATTCAGAAAGCTCTGTCAGACGATTCCATAGAAAGACGGTTCAATTGCAACAACCATAGATAAAATTTCAAGGTAAGAACTAACTCATACATTAGACGTGTCGTATTGAAAGTTTCTCATCATCATGATCATCGACAGCCTAGCAGTGGCCACTGCTGACTAAAGCCTTTTCTAGCACGGAGAAGGTTTGATTGAGCATTAATCATCACACCACGCTTGCTCAATGCAAATTGGCGTAATTATAAGGTATTCATTAATTACCTATAAGGGAAGTATTTAATTACCTATCGAATATAAGGACTTTAGTAAAGAAGACCAGACAACAGCAACACCAGTACCTATATTACGACTCATTCCTAATAACATGAACTCACTAAACAAGTACAAATACGTAGCAATCGGTCAAATTCCTTCGCGTACGGACTCGAAGCCGCACCCCGTCCATCGGTCTACGGTACAGTTGCGCATTTGTATGGTCGTACAAATTGCTAACCCCCTGTTTATCTGCGATAGCCGACCTCCCGGCCCCTTGTACGTATTTATCTTCAACCCTTCGGCTGCGACGACATTGCATTGACTTTGTAACGTTTTGTTCGATCTCTGGCCGATACTGAGTTTTTAGGAGTCTTTGTTTGTCGCGTTCGTTGAATTGTTTTGGTTAAGTAGGTACCTACCTACGAGGATTTTTTAATGTAAGTTTAGTTAAAACTCTTGTGTTGGCTCGTCAGTCAGTCTTTGAACGTCTTTAAATGTCGAACTTCAAATACATTAAGTCCTAAAATTCTTTATTAATGGAAGACTTTTACTGAGTGATTACAGATTAATTTCATAAATTATTTGCTTACTATTAATGATATTTAAAATTGTTTGCAATCGTTTATTTACATTTGGCTCAAACAGTTCAATTTGCACACCTAGTAAATAAACCTAAGTAATCTTTAAGCCCTCAAACTTAATAACCTTAATATTTCCAACGATTAATCACAATAAAATCGCTGATGAAATAATGAGCAAACGATTTAAGCGTCATGAAAACTTAGTAGGAGTTAAAAGGTCGGCAATATTATTCTGGTAGTATACGAGTAGGCACCCCGTAAGAAGTTAACTGCATAATTTAGTCAGCTATTTGGTACTGAAGCCAAATGTCAGATGGAATTTTGTTCTACGACCGTGGCCACACCATTGTATTTTCATAGCGTGTTTAATCACAACGAATATGCAATATCACACGATCGTGTAGCTACTAAATATAATTATGGTACGTAGTTAAAATTTGGTGATGTTATTGAATATTTTTATGGTGGCTGTGTGATGCGTTTTCAATGTTGGTTGTTTTCAAACTTTTCTATAGAGACATTTTCTACCGTTTTCAGTTGGGTTTTTATTCTTCTTGGTTATATTTTCTTGCAATTTGGACCATATATAAGTGAGACTAATCAGGTTGCTAGTTTTTCATTTCGGACAGTTTATAAGCGAATCTGGAGATCGCCAACTTAAACAAGTTACTTTTAAAAAGTTTTAAAGTTTTAAAGTCTGGCAACGTACCTGTAACTCCTCTGTTATTGCGAGTGTCCATGGGCGGCACTGATCGCATACCATCAGGTGATCCGTCTGCTCGTTTACCCTCTATACCATAAAATAATCGAACTATAAATTATAAATAGTTATACTTACCATAATTTACTAGACATCTCACTACAGCTTTATATTAATTTTCTCTTCAACACAATGTAACCAAGACACAAAGTACAAGATACGGAACAGATGTAAAGCACCTACAGTTCTAAAACATAATTAGATACACGCAATCAAAATGTACCTGATTATGGTTTATCGTCGGAACAGGAACGAACCGCTGCAGGCTAGGACGGCAATGAGAATGGGTGTAGAAACGTGGTGAGGGTGACAATAGCCCGTAGAAATATGAAACTCAATAGTTCTCACTATAGTCTATAGTGATAAATTTATGTATAGCTATAATAATATAGCACGCACGTTACTGGTACTTTTAGTGATGTTTAATTTTTAGCTTCAGAAAATTTAATGTGTATGTATTATTGTTATCTATCGTCAAACTAATAAAAAAGCCAAATCAAATAAAATCTTTCATTACGAAAAAGGCTCAAGGAAATCACAAAATCGGATGAGAATAAACCTTACTTATTGTAAACAGTGTTCATAATGTGCGTCTTACTTTAAAATAAAAAATATGTCATTATTTTAACAATCACACTGACTATGCGATACAGCAATGGCGAAAACGGACTGCAGATTTTGAATCAAATTGCGTTGTAAAGGCAAAACAAACAAACAAACAGCAAAACAATAAACAGAAACACTAATGAATGACTTCATTAAATTTTTCCTAATGAAAGCAACTGCTAAACAATGGCAGCGCAGATCGAAGACCAGTCGTGTGGTGTAAACGAGCCCTTCCATAGATTTATAGCCATAATTCCGTGTGCAAAAGAAAACGGCGAGGTGTTATCGAGGCCGTATTGACACTTTAATGCTATTGTTTGATTTAGAGGGCTCATTACAAGCGCGGGAAGAATGGCGATCGTGAACCAAAGGTGCGAACCAGCGCTATACAATCCAGTATTCATAATTTCTTTATAGAAACGCTTTAGTGTCGCACCAGCATTTGTAGTGTTTATTGCCAACACAATTTATGTTGCTGTTGTTCAGTTGTGGCTGATATGATAGCGGAACTAATGGACGATAGTCGATGCCGAGTGTCTTTATAAGGCTGCAGTGGTCAGTACTGCCATTATGTACGGTACATTAGCGAGTGAATTAATATGGATCGTTAATATCGACAGTTTAGAGTGAGCAGTTTCATTCGCTTGTGATGACTAAATTGAAAATTGTTTGAATGTTTCTATTAGGTACAAGATTTTATGTCTGCAATTGGTTTCAGGCTAAAGAAGGTACCTTTTATCCTATCTGGTGCATCAAATGATCTTTGTGTAACAAGTTGTGTTACTTTGTATTATCTCATTAACAATCATTTATTATGGAACAGTTTACAGTTGTGCTAAACGGATCGTGATTTGCCCGGTCGTTGTATACGATCCGCAGCGATGAGGCGATACGGACAGAGGTCTCCGCGGGCCCTGCGCCCCGCGCGTGCCGCCCGGCCCGTAATAACAACAGAAAATTTTACGCTCCGGGACAATGCGATATAAAATTATCTGTTAGATCCAATAATCGCACGGAACAGCCGGGACTTAATGCCGGCCAATCATTAGCTACGAGGGATAACGGAGCCGACGGCCAGCGGCCCATTAACGTTGCAAGAGAACTGCGCTCGCCGATGCCCCGTGACCAAACGTCAATGCAACATCTACAGCATCCATGTGTTTGTTACGACGGACTCATCCCTCAGGCATCTCTCGACAAAAGAATGACTTCATTGTAGCCTCCAATAGTCTTCAGATATTTTTATGACTTTTCACGGATTCTCGGAATAAGTCCTATACCCTCTTGCGTAATTGCACTCCAATTATATTATTTAGTATTCGTTTAATTATTGACATACGCGTTCCCACAGATTTCTCCAGGAAATTTTAAGTGCGCACGTATGCAGCATACTTAATAACTAGTATAAAGCTGCGATTAAGTGCGAGCACTTATAAATACTGGTAATTATTTTATCGGGATCGACTAAAGAGGACGCGAGCGCAGGCGGCCGCACTATCATTAGCGCGAGGAAAGCGATCAGTTATTTACGCGGCCGGCCGAACGGCGAGCCGTGTTGGTTTACGGCGGGCAACCCCCGAAGGAGATGCATTCCGCCATTCCACCGGCTCACGAACTCACGACTGCACAACAATAATTACCCGTGGGTGTACGCCATTATACTTCGCGAGCGATTATTATCAATCGTTGTGCTAGCGAACGGTCACCGCTTAGAACCCGATGTAATGGAGCAAAATTATCGTAATGTTATAACGAGAGATGCAAAGCAGATTATTCGATAATTATACGAAATAAATCAAAATCTCGCGAGTGCAGCGGGCCGTCCCTTTCTGTCGCACAGGGCGCTGGTGTCGCGCCGTGTCGGTCGCGTGCGCCCGCGGCTTGCCCGCGCATGCGCTGCGACGCCGCGCTGCTTGTGCCCAGTATTGTTCGCTCGCCGCAGTCGCCGCCGGCGGCGATTCATACCTCACCCCAACTCTTACCAGGATGTTGCTAATTTTCTATCATTGCGATCACAGCCAAGTTTATAGACCTTTAGATTCTGAAATTTAGGTGTCAGTGCAGTATTTATTGCTGATGCAAAGTAGGTAATTTCGAACAATGTAAGAACAATAGCGAGGTATTTGCTACGGTAATGTTCAAGACATTTTCCACTTAATATAGGCAAACCAATTTGTCGCTGTTCTTAAAATATTTAAATTATATCTTGTATTTCTAGCATAACTTATTTCTTTCAATGTCAATTAATTATCAATTTCAGATTTCAAAATACCTTTTCAGGAATTTGCGTACAAGAATTTCAAACGATTCGTCTTAATAGTTAATTCACTGAGGATGGACACAATCTAAATACAATCCTACAGCAGCAATTAGAAGCAAGACCTCTACGATCTCCTTCTCAATATCAACGAATTCCTGCCACTACAACTAGAGGTAACAAGCCAAAAGTCTACAAATACTGCGTTTCATTAACGTCAAAACTTTTATAATGAAGAATAAGAAAAACTGAAAATATATCAATAAAGAAACACATTACAGTCAAGCGGCTCTGAAGTCAAATTCAGTGCCAAAAGTCACGATCACGAATGATCTGAAAACTGGTGTTCTAAGTAACGTTAGCCAGTCATAGGGTTTATTTAGAGCCTACTCCCAAACGCCTTTAGGAATCAGTAAATTGTAGACTGCGAGGTTCACGCGCCTCTCATTACGGACAGTAATGTGTTCCGTCATCGAGATTAACTCCTCCTAATGGCGCCACTTCTTATACATTTCTACAACGTCACTATTACAATTGCACATAATTGAGGTTTGTCCGCTTTTAGTAAAATGGCCAATTTTGTTCTTAATGTTGTTGTTTTGTTAAATGACTTAGAATTGTCTCGTTGTAAGCTGTGGTTACTTTTCTTTTTTCTTTCTACTTAATTTTATTTGAAATAAGTAGGTTTACGGCTTTTGGATGGTTCTCTTTGTACACGATTCTGTTTTTGAATTGCCTACGTTGTGTAAGATAAAATCAATTGTATCAAGTAGATATTTCATAACCTCTTACATAATTTAAATTAATTTCAAACTTTTTAAATTTTCTAAACTAATCAAGCTTTAGTTTAAGAAATGCTGGCCATAAAAACTAAAAAGAAGTAATTTTTAGCGAGTATAAAACAAAAATCGCAAGAACATCTAAAACGATGATTAGTGAGCAGATTGTCCGGCAATAAGTTAATTGACGGTTGGTTGAGTGATCGATCTATGGCGGCGTGGGGTGCGGGGCCCAGCCTGGCGAGGGGGGTGCGCCTGCGCAGCGACGCGGTGGACCGCCGCAGGCGACGCACTGTCTCACCTGCAACAACACTGTAGGGTTGGCGAATTATGAATTTGCGCTTTAGGTGATTTACAGCTAATCGTTCATATCTATATAATTGTTACTTACTTCAATTGATCTGTTCTTTGACAACTGAATCCCAACATCAAAATTGTAACTGCACCACAGCTTAACGAGAAGGATAAAAAGTATAGATAAATATGATGCTCAAATCGTAGAAACTTCAGTCACAGCTTCAGTGGGCACCATTCTCATTACCCAAACAGACAAAGCAAGAGAAGTTGACGCTATAAATCTAGCCCGCAACACGTCTACACCAATCCCAGCACGTGTGGATAACGAGTTGCTTAAAGATCACGATCGCGCGTAAATGACAGGCTCCTAAGTAATGGTGTGCGCCCATCACAAATGGCCACGACTCCTTAATAACCCACTTCCTCACTTGTACCTTATACTTGAGCTGAATTATAAACAGTTAAAACAATTGAAGCCTTTCCAACTTCTACATAGATAGACAATGGACGAAAGTTTAAAACTGTTTCTGTTTATTCCAGAAAACTGATTTCTTAATTCAAATTCAATGATCATGTGCTTCATTTTAGGTGAGACGAATATCGATTAGGAGTTATTAGAAACGATTGGTTACTACCTGAATTTTGATACAAGCATAAGGGTCATCCACTGTAGTAGTAGTTTTAGTTAACTCTAAACGTGCAAATTGCTGGAGTAGATTTAGAATAAGTAAAGATTTTCTAAGTTCTATGATAAACTTCAGTACCTGAAGTTTATGATAGAACTAACGATGACCAATTTGCAGAACATGATGCAAAAATATGCAAAAACTTCACAGAAGCAGATGGCATTACACCCAGTCCTGAAATCGAACAAATGCCCATTTTGTAAGGCACATCCCTAAACAAGCATAACAAAGCAAAAATGGTTGAGATAATGAACCATAATGCAAAGCGTGATATAAACTTCATATGCCCGCGGCTGGATTAACTTGTTAGTTAGAGGCTCAGCTCTACCCCACACTTCACGTCCACACCATGTCAGGTTCCAGATTAGATCCAGAAAGATACCTAGACTCTAGAACTTGAGAATTACACGTTGTTTAGTTCTTGAAAAAAGTAATTAACTTATTATGATAATAAATGCTGATTTGCGAATTGATGACTTGATTGATATTGGAAGTTGGTTTGTCACTTGCATGCCATTTCTCTGTCTCTACCTTTAGGAGTAAAAACATTGATGATGTTCAAAAAGTGCTACATTGGTTCTGTTAGGTTTGCGCGACTAAAATTATTTGATCTATGCATCATTAAGAAAATGCTTAGATATTGGAAGTTTCATTAATTATAGATAACGTACTTGTTCAAGATCTTTTAAATGAGATATAATCCATGCAAACGTAACTTTAATCAGTTGCATTTTCTATGTTCGAAAATTCAGTAATTAATCTTCTCATTCATTAGTAGCACTCCCAATTCAATTGCCACTAAGAAACCAAGAGTAACACCAGATGAACGATTAAATTACACGGCTAACTACTTCGGAGTTCTTTGGTAAATCATAAATATCTCTTAACGTGTTTAACCCCAAATCACAGTAAATTGTTATTGGAAGTTTACATTATTAAAATAATGAAAATGATCGCCGTTGGCCTCCGTGCCTCCTTGCGAACATAAAAACCACTCGAGGCGATTAAAAATAAACAATAATTGGGCCGGCCATTCACGCATGTAGCCTCATTAAAACAATTAAATCTTGATTGAACAGAAATTATAGCTGTCGATTCTTAAACATAATGCGATGGTACCTTGCCGGAATCTGCTCCGAAAAAAGATTAACGTTGATTTTAATAAGAAACAATTATATACGTAGGTATGTGTCTACATCCCACGCTCAAGTAGTTTGATCGCGTTTTGGACCGGTTATACATAATTATCAAAAATTACCGATGGCGTTTTTTAATGTAATTTCGGTGTTTTTTTTTTCGGGCTAGGGGTTATTAAACATACCTTTTGTTGGGTGAGTCATTGGCATTACACAATGATTCATAATGTTCTTAATAACAACATAATTATTATTTTATGAAACAGCCAAGAAAATATCTAAAATCTTTGTCATCTACGAAAGCTCAATTCAGTAGAATATTATATACTATATTGAATACTTATTTTGGTAGATTTTAGAGGGACATTATCGTTGGTCTATTCAGCAGTACATTTTAGTGGCACTTCAGGTTTGAATTGCGTCTGAAAACCATGCTGTAATTATCTAAGGCACCCTGTACTCAGACTCTATAATTGAGCCCCAGACCGAGCTGTTTCACAATCAAACATAATTGTGGTTTAGTTATCCAAAACCACAGTTAACCGTCTGTTACCTGTAACTGGGGTATAACTACTAAATCCTTTGATATTATTATTAGTTTTAATTACATTTGTAGGTAGATTTGTGCAGGATACACTTGTTACTATGTCTACTATGTCCACGATCATCGTAAAAACAGACTAAAGGACACAGCACCTGCTCCAACCTAGTTATTAAATGTCATTTAAATTTGAACCTTAAATCGTATGTTGTATGATATAGTTCGTAACGTAAATACAAAAGGGTGGTAAGCGCGCTGCCAGCCCGCTTGAAGCTTTTTTGTATTGTTTCCAAAACAAAAATCCTTTAAAGAGTTCATATTTGATATAAACCTAACCCTTGGTAACCACGATCTACCTATCTCAGACTCGGCTAGGTTCTAGTCTAGGATGCTGTTAGTTTTCATGAATCCTCTACCAGAAGTAGTAATGTACTTTTACATTGAATACTATTAATTGATATTGACTGACAAGAAAAACCGATGAAAACGTCTCTCTTCTCACATTTTTTGCTTATCCACAACAATAATGTAATTTACGAAACACAAATAAAAACCAACACTCTGTCCAGAAAAAATATTTCCACATTACCTATATTTATAGAATACACGATGATGCCTCTATTTGGAAGGCGGTACCGAAACCTTAGTATTAGCTATGGAAATGGGATCGTTAACATAATTATAATTAATCTTCTAAAGTGGCCCATCAACGATCATCGACAGGATTAAGGAGGGACCCTCCAACATACAACATATACATATACAATAAACTTACTTACTTCATATACATATACCTATAATTACATTAATTAATTGTTACTATGCTATAAGTACACCAGCAGATCAACCTACACCAAGCTGTAATTTTTATTCATTGGATTTTCAACTATATAGTAATACAATACAGATGAAAATGGTATATATAAATTTGAAAGAAAAGGATAGGTTACCGTGCTGGCAACCGTACTTATGTCTTCAATTTCATAAGTGTAATGGTATCACGGAATATTTTTTATGTCAATTAACTTCCAATGTTATACATTACTAAACTTAATTGAAGTTTCGTCATTAAGTTAATTATGTAGAACATTCTTTTGGAATTAAGTTAATGCTATTTACACGTACTATAATTAAATATAAATATAGTTGTAGAAGTTATTGTACTTTTTATTTCTATTTATGATATTCGATAATTATTATTTCTTTTTTACTTTTTAACGCTTCCCATATATTCGTTCAAAATAACATTAACGATAGTTAAATACTTAAAGACGCCACACATATTATTATAACGAATCGATTAATAATTTATTTCTCGTCACTCGATTAAACAACAGCCCGATTTTCAAACGAAAAACGTAATAAAACCCGTAAAACTATTTTCGATATCAAACGAAAACTCTTGATTTAACATTTTACTAGGATTAGATATAATAAAATGCCTATCTCGAATATTTGCAGAAAGTTATTCAAATAAAACTTATTTAATCTAAATCCGAAACGTCTGCGGCCTGAGTGCAGGAGCAACATCATTACGATCTCCATACATATTTACGTCTTATGATATTTTTAATTTAATTTTCCCGGCGAAAGTTCGGAACCTACTCCGTTGAGTGTTGAAAGCTATCCAATTTGCGTAATACTGCCAAAATATCTCATTTCTACGCTCGCTACCGATATACTACGACCAGACGACCTAACTTTGTGCAACTCCTGAAGAAAAATATTTCTTTCGCTTTCTACAATAGAATTCAAATTCGAACGAACAATGTCTACGGTACACTGTTTGGATATAGAACGCAAATGGAGTTTTGGCAATTCCATAATGCGAAAGTGGTCTGTTCAAGCTTTTGACTCTATGAAAAAAAAAAATACGAAACTCGGAAAACGTTAGAAAAAAGAGAACATTTATGTTTTCATAGAGTTATTATTTATGGTTCGATGGACGTGTAAAAGCGATATTTAGAGGGCAGCACTCTGCCGATTAGTGGGGCTTGTGTGCGCCGAGCTTTACGGAATTACGGCGCTTTGCGAGCCTCAGTGGCCGGTAACCCTTTCAGCTTTGAAGCTATCAAAATTATTTCGGAGAGGGCTTAATACAACTTGAATTTCATACCGTCGTAGTGGATTTTAATATTGCAAATTTCACGTGGAATATTACGCACTGATGACTGTGGCCTTCTGCGAAAACGTTATACACTATTTTCTTATTGAAAACATATTGAAATTGAAGATGTGAAAATAGAAAATTTCTTCGTTTATACAGCAGAGGTTCATTTAAATATGAACTCTACTGACATTGTTAATATATTATTAAGAATGTTGAACATATTTACATACCAAAATTACTTTTGTTAGGAATACTAATAGGCTATAAACTAGACGAGCCGAGTCAACTTTTCATGTTGCTTAGAAACTAATTTAAGATTAACTTGTAACTCTTTGAAGCATTTTAGCATAATGATTAGTCTATAGCAAAAATATATTAAGATCATCTGAGACTTTAATAGGACCTTATAGCTATAACACGTAGTCTAAGAACTATAATTAATTAAGCACCTTTATCAATGACACAACCACAAAAATAATCCATTCATTCCTCACCAAATACAGGAAAACAGTGGAAAAACCAACCTATAATTTCAGTAGGGTTAATTGAATGATATAAATAATAATTCGTGGTACAACCGGCCCCCGATGGTGTGATGGCGGGTAGAATATTCCCGTCACGCGTCCCACTAATAAAGCGATGTATGAAGTGCTTACACAATACAATATTACCTCGTTTTCACTGAATAAAGGAAATTATATCAAGGTCATATTATTATTATTATGAACTGAGCCGATATGGTAAAATATGAGCTGTTTTTCTTTCATTGGCGTTGGTGATGTTGGTTGAATTCTAAATAGAAAGGTGGATAATAAGATAAAACAGTTTCTCTTTTAAGTAGAACAGGATTTAGCGAAGTCCTGATAAATAATTACATAAATAATGGGTAGATTGTTAAAATTATGGAGCCATGGTATTAGTAACTTCGTCCTCACAACGGCTACGTTGGAATACAGATTTAGTCACTCTGTCAGTCAGTTAATTAAAATAGAGACAAGCCCCTATTACTCCTTAAGTTAGGAAACGTACATTAATTTTATTCGTGTTAACAAAAAACTCACCATTTCAATGCATTTTCCCCTTCATTAATGATTTCCCAAATAAACGTACACCATAATCAAAATCGAACTATTAATTAAGAAAATAAAGTTCACATTTATAACACTACTTTGCTCTTAAAATATAAAACTAAACACAATAACCGGACAATGGCGACTGTAAAACATTAGCAATATATTACCAACATAACCTTAGTTCTCAGTAAAGGCTAACAGCTACGTATGTGAGAACTAAACCATATCAGAGTAACGACACATCTCACACACTCATAATCCTATCTAGTTTACAAGAATGCAGCTCTTATGTACTGTTCTCTTTGAAGGCGTTCAAAGAGGCAGGAAGTAAATTATGTTTGTATTTACTGTTAGAGTTTTTAGCAATTTCATTTAAAATCTTACGCATAGATACAACTTGAGTATTATCTAAGTACCACGACTAAAGGACATTACATCTTTAAAATTTTAAATTTTCAAATGGATTAAAATAGATGCACAAGTACTTATCATTTCCCAAATTTCACTAATTATGTTATGAATATATTTTCATAACTGACATTCCTGGTTCGAAACCCCAACCACGTCAACATGTCAATTGTTCATCAGAATAATACAAAGATTTGCTCCACCAAATATAATTCTAAATATATAGAAAAGTTATTAAATGTCCAGAAGTGGATAATATCTAAACACTGGACAAAGGTCTGTAGTAAGTCCTTCCACGTGGTGTCTTATCGTAAAGGACCCTTATTTTTTTAAATGTAACTAAATTGTACTTGTTCAAATACATGTTAGCAAAACCAAAAATATTGATCAGTTTTTAAAATTCACAATATTATAGTTTGTCACGACAAATAATACGTAATTAAGCTAACTATCACTTTTTAAACAAATACAATTCCTACACAATCATTTTCCTGATTCAAGGCAGGAACAATTTATAAAAGAGGCTTTAAATAATTAAACCCTGTAATTAACACTTATAAAGTGTCGAAAAACACCCTTTATTAAGCTGCCCCCGTGTTGCCGTGGCGGTTGCTACACCATATGTCCGCCAGGTTAATTTCGCTCTCTGGCTATGAACGATGACCCTTTTATTACTTATTAAGGAGCTTCTGGCCGCCTCACCCCTGTACCACGTTATTTATGTCGTCTAATAATAATTTGTATTAAATCACGGACGCTTCCCACAGGACAAACGGGATTTGTTAGCTTTTGTTGTTGACGGTGGCCCGTGCTTTCTTCGCGGAACGATAAGATATTATTTGTTTGTGTTATGGTAAAAAGATATTTCTAATCGTGTTCTGTTTGTTTGTTTGCTCAGATTTTCACTATTAGGGTTATATTTTCTCGTGGTTTTCCTTGTTTTGTTTGGGTTTCATTCATTTTGGTTGGGCTCTATTTGTTATAAAGACGTCGGATTGTATAAAAGATTTTAGTTACAGAGAAAAGTAAAATTATATAGAATACTTATTTCATCAAACTTACAAATCATTATTTCCCTAAAAGCACAAAGATACCTCCGGCGTACTGTGTAGCACTTAGCGTAGCGTATTTTGTAGCTGGTAGACATAACACCTTGTGGGGCACTCAACGTAGTTGTATTTGTAGCATCTAGCGTAGTGAGATGTGTCGCATCTGACGTAGCACATTATGTAGCATTTAGAGTAGCGAGTGGAGAAGCAACTAGCGTAGTACGTTGAGAAGCATCGGGCGTAGCTAGTTGTGTAACATATAGAGTAGCGAGTGGTGTAGCAACTAGCGTAGCACGTTGTGTAGCATCAGGCGTAGCGAGTTGTAAAGCATTTAGAGTAGCGAGTGGTGTAACAACTAACGTAGCACATTGTATAGTACGTGGCGTAGTGAGTGGTGTAGCTACTAGCGGAGCAAGTTGTGTAGCATCTGGCGTAACGAGTACGGTAATGTAACTTAGTGAGTTGTGTGGCATCTAGCATAGTATGTTGTGTAGCATCTTGTGTAGTGAGTAGCATTTTATCTTGTAACTTTATTAATTAATTAACGATTTTGGCGTAGCGAGCAAAGTAACATTCTGGCGTAGCAAGTTGTATAACATCTAGCGTGGCGAGTTGTGTAGTACCTGGCGTAGCATATTGTGTATCACATACGTATTGTTAAATTGTATAATATTAATATAGTCGTGGTGACTCGGAGGCTATAGACGTCCGCTTTTCATGCATAAGTGCGTGGGTTCGAAACCTACCAACAACATTTACCAATGTGACTTTATCCGAATTATATGTAATTTCTAAGAATATTAGACACCATTGAAAAACGTTGAAGGAAAACATCGTGCGGAAACCTGGGCTTATAAATTTTCCAATTATAAGTTTGAAATCGCCAACCCGCATTGAGCAAGCGTGTGAGGAGAGGTCGTTGGTCAGCAGTGGCCACTACTAGGCTGTTGATGTATGACGTGATGAGAAGTACTAGGCATCAAAATATGAACAAGTAGTCGACAATTACTTACAACGAAATCCAATTTTTCTTTAATGCAATTTTCACCATAAAACCAACCAATTTTCATATTTTTTGTTGTTATTTTTAGAATCACCGAAATACAGGCGTTACTCACGAAACGCTTATTGTATGCGAAGTAATGGAGTGCAAATGACGCTATTCCCATATCACTAAACGTCAGATTGTTAAAAAAATATTCCTTTTTTGAAGCTCGGCGTTGATTTTTTAAGACTTGATGTGACCACAACACGCCTTGGGGTTGTGAAGAATATGAATTCGGCCAGTCACACTTAATACGGCACGATACAGTAAATTGGCTGGCTTGCGAATACGTATGTTTGAGAGTATACTAAACTGAGGAACTTCGTAAATTTTTCGCTAGTATAGCTGTCTGTTTTGTTCCTATCATTTTTTTTATGGAATAGGTGGTGTCACCTGATGGTAAGCAATCAGCGCTTTCATGGACACTCGCAACACCAGAAGAGTCTGCATTGGCGGCCTTTGAAAAGAAATACGGTCTTTTCTTGAAGGTTTGAAGGTCGTATTACTTCGGAAATACCGCCGACGACGTAAGTATCGTAATAGGAGATACTGTTATTAGACAGGTATACCACTATGTTTTACTTTAAACTATATGTCGCAGATACTTTGAGTATTTTTCATTTTGTCTAGTAAATGGTACATGATAATATGTATATTATTTCTACGTAGTCGTGTCCTCAACATTAATATTGATTTCGTAAGTCATAACATGAATTTTCACAAATTAACATATCGTTGCAATATTTTTTACCATATTTGTTTCCGAGAATGTCTTAATCACACACGGTTCCTTAAAATAAACCAATAATAAATAACCCCTAAAACAGTGTCGGTCAACGAACGGTAAAGTTTCATGTCATGACACGGCGAGGTGTAAATCTCATGCGCTTATCTGTTCCCGATTCGCATACATTACAAGTTGAAGATACTCGGGGCGACAACATTTGCATTTCAACCACACACACAAGTAATTACAAGTGGGCGCTTTAATTATCCGCGGTTCAACAACTCGCTGTGACGTCGGCTCAGGAACGCGCTGCAATTTGTTTTTGTGATTTAAACGTGTCGAAAACGCGCTTGCACATTTCAGACGCCTTGTATAAGGAATGCGGCGATGCATCTCTGTAGATTATAAGTTACGTCTTTACTTAATTTATTATGTGGCCATACAATGTCGAATGCTAGAAAAACATTACTCATGCCTCTGAATGTGTGTACATATGAATTATTAAAATGTTGCTCTTTGTCGCTTCTTCATAGTAAACTATATAGAAGACAAAACATGCGTCTGCGCTTCGCACAAACATTTTCTTCTACTACTTTTCAGCGCTTCGTCTACAACGTCAATTTTATTTTTTAATTATGGAACTGCCTAACGAACGCCTCCGTGTTCATCCTGTTCAACGAAGAAAACATTAAAAGCGGTTCTTCATACTTCCCAATCTAAACTTTATAACTTGAATGATAAAGTTTTTATTCCAGTAACGATAAGTTAATGAAAGCCTTTTTAAATAAGTCATAGATGGCATCCAAAGCTCTTCAGCCTGTCCACAGCCGTTGAGCTTCAACTTAAGTAATGAGATATGACTTCAGCTCATTATTATTTTCCTTGTAATTTGTACTGTGAAATAAATAAATGTGTTGTAAATTTATAACGTGAGAGATTTACTGCGCGTTTGCGCAAGTTATGGAACGTGATCTTTTTGCTTGGGCGACTTCGTTAATCAACCACTTAAGTATTTACTATCAACGTGAAACCAGATATAGATGTAGTAGTCTACTCTTTTTCTAAGCTTCCACGGAGTTGTCTAGTGTTGTCACCGTCGAATGAGTAATGATGTAAAATAATCTGCGTAGACATTCGCTATGCAGCACTATGTTCGCTAGGGGCAGCACGCCAGCATCGCATCACTGCGTCCACGTCATTACCGACATCATCGAATCACTGTACGTAAATGAAAACTCGCCTCATCACGTTCCAAATTGAAATCCTTCGTTCCCTCGCTAAGGCAGCCCGCAGACGTACTTTTTCCCTTTGTTTTATTGTATTGGCCGAGCCTCGATTATTCGAATTATGTTTAATTCATTTCCATCTCGATGGTAATGCCCGCGGTCTATGGACTAATGGTATGGTGAGATACTAGGGGTAATCGATTCACTGTCGATTACTGTCTAATGTGTAGTCTTGTTAATCGATAAGATTAGTTTTGATAATCCTTACTTTACTTGTCTGTTTTTCAGTGGACGAAAGGTGGTACCTTGTCATATTACATCAACAGTTCAGCAATGACACAAAGTAAGTAGCTTACCTATTACAGCAAGGTTGCTTGCATTGCGGAAACTATCAATTAAATATTATTAAGTACGTTTCTATGCAATAGGTACCTACGCATGAACCATAGAAATTCTACTGTCGGTTTTGGAGAAATTTATTCAGTGAAGTGTCACGAATATTTGCGCGATATCAATTCGTGGTAGACACGCACGAGTAAACGAATCGAGTTACTGTAGTGGCGGCTGCTCGACACAAATTAACATTACCTAAGAAAGGGACCATTAACGGCAATAAATGCGGTTACGCAAGACAACAGATGCCTTCACTGACGAATTTTATTAGAAACGTGATGAATAATGAGTATATTCCGAGCCGAAATCAAAATCAGTGACGAGCGAGTGATTGTGGCGAGCGGACGTGATGCCAGCGACACCTTCCGGCCGGTGTGAAACATTATTATTTTTTGATAACTTAATGCTCCATCTGTAACGCTGTAATTGCACGTTTAGCGGTTTGTATTCAGACGAAAGATAATTTCTCGGTATCTTCCCACCCTTTGTTACGGCTAAACCGATTTCCTGCCGGGCTACGTGAAAATTTAAACCGGCTTAATCCCCTATAGAGCTTTTAATGACATTTTCTCGGAACGTGAAGCCACAAGAAAACAACCAACATGCCCGAGGATGGTTAGCCGCAAATCATAGAAAGATTTGCCGCATTGATAAAAATAAACGAGAGACGATATTACGAAATCAATATGAAATTGCATTTCCTAATGTCAATTGTTAGTTACGAAGTGCAATAAAGTTCCAATAATCATGATATGAAATAATTTCTGAACGATGTGCTCGGTGGGTTGTGTTTGTCTTTGTCTTTAGTTTGTGGCCGGGATACATCCGTCTCTGTCTAGGCCCGAGGATCGCACGGGGTATGATGAACTCGGTAATGATCCAATCAGAAGTGAAGTGCATCAAGTCTCGGCCGCTCTGTGAGAATGCGGTTGGGGGTGCAAAAACTACGTGCACAGATTTAAATTAAACCGACCATTTGGTTTTGTTTCAGATCACCTGGCTTTTTAAACGAACAAATGATTGGTTAAAATAAAACAAATGTATACGTATTGCACGTAAGTATTATAACTTAGATACTTGTATGTATTGCTCATACCTCGTTTCGTTCTGTGTCATACAGAATGGTTTGACAACATGCACCTCTACGTCGTTATAGAGATTTATTGATCAGTCTGGCAGTGGGTTAGCTATTTTTATCAACTCAATATACTTGTCATATACGAAGGACCTACATATTATTATGCAAATAATGGATTAGAATTAAGTTCGACATTCTTATGAATCCATAGACCTCAACGTCTTATGAGCTTCATAAGAAACACCCAAGATGCGAAACCCTTAATCGATCTAATTTCCTCAACCTTTTAAAATGAACCATTTAAGAGGAAGGTTTCGACCTTTAAGACACCCATACTGCACCTCTTCACCGTGCAATTATTTCACCGAAAATGCTCCAATAATAATATAAATTTAGTGCAACAAAATTACACCAAAACCTTGTAATAGTCTCATTTATTGACCGCATTGCACCAAACAGCTCTAAGTGTGTGCTTTTAAAAATATTTTTTTGAATTAAAAAATAAGTAATGGTCTCAAAACACTGGCTGTTACGTTTCTCCGATGGCTTGTAATTATTTTAAATGTCCCGCGTGCGTCTGGGCCGATGCGCCCGCTCACAACGCATTGCTTCAGGCAATCCGCGCGTGATTGAGAATCCATATTGAACAAAACTTTACACAGTCCGTACGTTTTTAATTAAAATAATACACCTGAAAGTGGCATCAGGTATTGTTGGAATTTGTTTGACAACTAAAATTATTACGAAACAAAGGAAATTGCAACACGGTTCGTATAGTTTATAAACTTTAATTGACCTTATTACGAACAAGATTTATTAATATAAACAGTTAGCTGTGGAACATTAATGTTGTGTTACCTGCTTTGCTTTTTATAGACCTTTATAATTAGTCGACGACGTAGAGACCTGTAATATTTTCTAATTACGAAGTTATCTGCAGTATAGATCTGATTTTAAAGACAATAAATTAAACTTGAGGTAATGTAACGAAATCTACAGCGTAGTTCGATGCAATAAAGTATTTATCTGAAGATAGAAGCGATAGAGATCGTCCTATTTTGAGTATTTTTTCAGTACGCCTGACAATAATTACTTTATCTGCTCATTAAGGCTGGCTGGTTCATTAACTCTAAAGAAGTACCTTCTTACTTAAAACAAAAGATAGATTGAACTCCAAATTTGTGCCAGTCACAGAATCGCCAACCTCTTTTTCCAATCATACCAAATTCTTTTTAAGACTGGACGTATTATACAATGACTTGACTTCTCTCGCCTTAGGTGAGGCGAGAGCGAGTGTCAAACTCTTACTGACTACAACCCACCCCTTCCTACACCTGTTTTTCGAGAATCAAACCAAGTTAGTACTAGGAGGTGTGTGACAGATTCATGATCTATACATATAATAAAATCGTAGAAAAGTGCTGTCTGTACATTGAAAATAAAAATAAAAAATATAGCAGGGGTTATTGTTATGTCGATGTCGAACCCAAAAATGTAATTAACTTTTTTTTGTCTGTTTGTCTGTTTATCTGTTTGTCTGTTTGTCTGTGTGTCTATGCGCGCTAATCTCAGAAACGGCTGATCCGAGTTGGATGCGGTTTTCACGAATATATTGTGGTATGCTTCAATTTACATTTAGTGTTTGTTTCATGTCAATCCGTTCATAAATAAAAAAGTTATGTCAAATTAAAGAATCACGTCGAACACTATTCTATGCTTATACCATTAATCTCCGCAACTATTTGACGGATTTTGTTGAAATTTGGTACAGATATAGTTTAGAACCTTAGAAAGGACATAGGATAGTTTTTATTTCAAAAATATATAGTAAATAAATAGTAAAAAGGTATGAAAAAAATAATATCAATATAATAAAACTTTTAGTACAAAGAAAATGCTCTAACGGAGTATAGATAATTCTATGTCGATCGTTACACGACTTCGGTTCATGTTATTGTTTTAATTCATCGAAAAAAAGTAAATAAATAGTAAAAAGGTATGAAAAAAATAATATCAATATAATTAAACTTTTAGTACAAAGAAAATGCCCGAACGGAGTATAAATAAATAATCCAAGTTGTCTTTATCCTCGATATATGGCGTTGGGATCGAAATAGATCGCGCTATGGTTTCGTTACATTCATTTGGTTGGGTATCGGCCGAGCGCTTCGGTACTATCGTGGAAAAAGTGTATTATCAGTCGTATGATTATTTGTCTGTAGAGGTCCTGCTGTTTCGTATATTCTAAAAAAAAGGTTTCGTTGTATTTGTCAATTAATAAGTTTATTTGTTGGGTTTTCTGGTTAAATTATTTAACGTAGGTTTAGTTTGATATCGATTATTAGTAGTTACTGTAGTTAGTTTTTTTAATAAAATTGTAAGTCTAATTTATTAATTAATTAGATAAATTAGATTTAAGTCGTTTCTTTTAAATTATTTAGTTTAAGCTTGGTTATTATAGCATAGAGGATAGATTGTAATATAATTTCTTTTTTAATTGTTATAAATTCGTAATTCGTAGCTTTCTTTAGTTTTAAGTTAGTTTTCATCTTAAGTTCGGAAAGATTATAATATTTCTTTAGTTTAAGTCCGTTTTTAAACTATTTTTTCAATGCCCTAAACGCAGAGCTCATTATGTTGATTTTTGAAGAGTTCCCTGGAATATCTTCTACATCTCATTTTTGAAGAGATTCCGCGAGATCGGGAACTATGTGGTTAAAAACAAAAATTTGCCGGAAGTCACTATTCCACGCGAACGAAGTCGCGGGCAAAAGCTAGTACCTACTATGAATGTGATGAAAGCTAAATAAATATGTGAATAAGTATCGTAAAATAACTGACACTGAAGCAAAGACGTTGGTTTATTTAAGGACGTACCTACGCACATGAAAGATTCACGGTGTAATAGCAAACAAATCATACCTACAAACATTTTATAAGTAAGTATCCTTTTTAATTGATCATAGCTACTGGATCATTAACTAAAGCTAGTATTTTAGAGGAATACTTAACAGATGCCGTTATACAACACCAAACTACCATCACATATCACCTAAATACCATCTAAGAAGAAAAAATTACCGCAACTTATCGGCATAAAATTTATCTTGAGCCGCCATTGTTATCTGAATTATAATTCTGTGCAGATAAAGAAATAAGTTAGCATTGGCGTTAATATCAACAGCCTTTATCTATACGCTCACTTCAAGGCGATCGTAATAATCGAATTCACGTCAATTTTTAAATTAAGAATTATTATTTTTTCTTTACAATGTCCACAACGACTTTTTACCAGCCTAAAGTGCCTGAAATCCGAAACAGTGTGAGTACTTTGCTTTATTTTTATTATTTAAAATATTTATCGATATCATAATAAACGTGAAGTTGTCCTGTTGCCATACTCTTATCTCACTTTTTTATAGACCACGTGATACACATTCAGCGTAGAAAATTTGTAGAAAATAGTTTATGGTTGTTCTCTTTGACTCCTAACCGGCTAGTGTCTGTCTGCACAGTGCTGCCACGGTAGGAATTAAAATGTTGCGTGAAATAAAATTAGGTCATAAATTCCTATTAATTAGATACCTACCGATATGCATCTTACAGGTTCAGTTAGCCGTTCCAAATTCAATCAGATAGTTTATATGTAGGAGGTAGGTAGAAATATCATACAAGAATTTTCAAATTAATTTACCCTACTCAATTAAAACCTCATTAGTTAGTCTATATATAACGAAAAAAATCCATTTAGGTAATTCATTTAATTGATGCCAAGGCCGTTGAAAAAAGTATCGATGCAATCGTTTTTGACAATCTGAAGATTGTATTGACTTGTTCGAGTGACATATGAGTATTTGTTTACAAATAATTTGGATAGTATTCACCTTAATGGTAGAGGATGGTTCTAAAAGCGTTCTAAATTGTTCTAGTTTAAAAAAAATGTAAATAGTGTACTTAAGCTTTTGACACAAAAGTGCAAAACCTCTCCTTTACAAATAAATACAACATAGGGTTTACGAAGCTATATGAGTGGGCTAAAAGTTCAGGTGAATTTGTGAGTTATTTACAAGATCATACCATGAAAAACATTAGTTAATGAGCTATACAAAACTAGCAATCGTAAACCAATATTGAAATTAAAAGTAAGTTCGTAACTATAGTTAAAAAATTCCAATAACAGGTAGACACAGGTATGTGAACAATTACATACCTACCTACATGCATATTATCGTCACGCCTGTCTCCCATTAGGAGACACGACACAATGTGGCATCTCTTTCGATTTATCAACCTTCGCCTTCCCTCGGTGAGGCGAGTACCTAAGTATCAATTATTAAAGACCTAGGTCATGTACCGAATCATTACTCTTCTCTTCTTAAGTACTATCAACGAAATGATCTCATTTAAAAAAATATTACATTTTCTTTAATTTTACTAATCACTGGATATAAAGTAGGTAGGTACGTGACTGGTAAATCTAGTGCAAAGATTTCATAATGACTAGGTGCTAGGTAATCTATACCTACTTACTCAGTTACCACAATTTCATTAAAAACCTTGTCAATAGCTAGCTATTCGACACAATAGAAGATTAATTAATTGTTGGCTAACAATGGGTGAGCAAACAGGTACTTGCAAGTACTTGCTACAAAATGAGGCAAACCTTTCCACAATAAAAATAGTTCTTAAGTATAACGGCTTCCCGAAGTATCGGAGGTGGTCAAGCGCAGCGTTGAGACAGTGAACGGTCGGTCACGGCCAAGGCCGAACTGAAATTCTGGCTCATTTATCGTAAATAATAATTAAAATAGCCTTTCACCGCGTTCAGGGAAGTTTCTTATACGTAAATACAGTGGGTGTTAATTTCGTTCTGTTGTGACTGATACTAGCTTCAGTAGTTCTCCAGAACTGTTGACGTAGCAAGTTCATTTGGACTCAACCTATATCGGAAAACCGTTACCCATTACAGTGAAAGAAAGATGATGAATTTGGTGCTTCGAGAAATTGTAGCGAAAGCTTCGGTTGAAGCTAAGCAAGATACGGTTAGTACTTTGAAATCTGTTTTATACAAGTTTATTGATCTTTAATTAATGTAAGATCGGTAGACGCCAGCTCATTAAGTTGCCCAATCTGTCAAATATCTTCAATCAATACTAGACTTTATAGTAAAGTGTTAAAGTTCAATATACTATCAACGCGGTTTGTCAGCTCCGTGTACCTTAATGTACTTGGCGCCCTCTTGCCTTCACTTGAGAGAGTTCAGTAGGTAGGTAAGTACCAAGATCTAAAAAATGTAGTGTTTTATAATTTGTAAAGTAATGTGTTTTAAAAGACACGCATTTTATTAAAATACATAATTGGTATTTAAATATCAAGAAATAATTTCCCCTGAAAACTCTTTACGGTAAGCATTTACGAAGAACGCTAGAAAGTTTTTTTAAAAATATTTTCATGGCTCAAATATCGCCTTTAATTTGTTTAGAATTTTCGAAATTGAGGATTTTTATTTATGTATACTTTGTACAATACTATATTAATTGTAATATCATAATAAATACAAGAAAAATACAGATTTCAAGCAATATTTTGAACGATATCTAACTTCGTAAACACTTACATCTGACTTCTGTCCCTCTAGCGACGTCTGACAGAATTAAATTTGACATTTAGGAATGTAATGTTTTGATCGTTTTTATAGATTTTTTTATACGAATTATACAAAAAAGTGTTAGGATTATGATCTAAAAAGTTTAACTACGATGAGTCAATGCGGCCTGTTGCAATAAATGCCATATAAACAAAACATAAGTGAGGTTATTTCAGAAAAATCAGTGGCATTGATTGATCTTCGGAAGATACTAAAAAAAACAATGCTAAACTCCTTAAATGCACCTTACTATTAGACTTGTATACTTAACAGTCATTATCCATGACATATTGACTGTTGGAGCTGAATATAAATCTCATCTGAACTGTTATTATACGAAGGTTTGTCAACAATACCCTTCAAGAGATGGAATCAGTAATTTAAGTCCGAAGTACTCGCAACCTGGTGTAGAAGTGCGTGGCAGTAACGTAGACAAAATGACGAGCGGTTCAGGAGTCAATGGCTTCTATCGGCCCCGAAGTGCTCTTGCCCGGGCTATGTATGAGAAACAACACAATGATAGATATCTACAGGAACTTGACCAGAATGAGGTAAGTTTTATGTTTGAGTAGATGGGAGCACTAACAATCATCTCATTGCATTAATATCAAGGTCGAACCATTTGTTTACATTACACAATAGCTGTGTACTGAACTAAATTACTATCAAACATAGATAACATTTCATCCTCATTGTTTAACTTATTTATATGCCTCTAAGTGGCTGTTTTTGACTGAATTTATTATAACAAAGGTGTACAATGTCTATAATATTTTCGTCCTGTTGGAATCTGACAGTAACAACTTTCCACATATGGACTTGTATGGAAGTAAGAAGGTAAGTATTATCCAAGTTAATAATTCAAATATTACTGTAACAAATACAAGACTGCACGGTCGGCAACTCTGTGTGAGCCACAAATTGTTGTTTCGGGTCTGGGTGTCACGTGCACTTGAAATTGTATATTAGTAAACGCACCCATGACACAGGAGAAAATCTTAGTACGGAGCAAAGCTGTTTTTAAAATTTAAAAAAAGATTGGTTAATCCTACAAAATAAGCCGGTATATGAAACAAAATAAAAAATATGTTGAGTCTCGCTTATACCAGAAAACCAGAAATAACTTGGTTGTTAAAACCTTAGGTGTACCATTTTATAAGTTGGATAATTATTTATGTAATAACCTACTTACCTTAGATATTATTGTTATATTTTCTATCAAAGTTTTCTTTATTGTGATTCTCAATTCATGTGCTTCTTTCACAACTACTCAATGCCTTATAGATCTCACATGGATTGCAATGTAACACTCAATTGATGTATTTAACTATACAACAGAATCAATTATTATTATATTAACAAAAAATTTTTCATTAATGATTAAAAAAATTTGACGTTTTTAAGTAGTTACCTTTTTTTGAGGGTAAGTTAGTAATGTATTGTCTAATTAGATTTTTGTTGTGTATTACAACATCAGACAGCAAAGATAAGAGTAAATATAGCTCAACAACTTAGTACAACATCAAACCTGCTATTTTCCATAACAATAGGCGTAGGCACAGGTGTGTTTAAAATACATTGTATTAGTACCAATTTTTACTAAACAAAAAGAAAATAAAATTTTTCATTGTACTGTTAACTACTGAGAATGCTGAAATCGAAGTCCCATAATACCTTTAGTGACATGGGATTGAACTCTTGACCACGTGCTCGGCAGTCGCGTGGGCCCGAACTCTGGACCAACGAGGTAAACGTCTAGTGTTTTTTATGCCGCAATACGATATCGAAGTTACCTACAACTGTAGCAGGAAAACGTATCTGTGCTGTAGAAATTATCTGTGCTGTTTCGCACTTACGCACTTATAATAAACTAGATACTTCCGCGCGGTTTCACCCGCTCTGCTCGCCTCTTTTTAATCGTAGCATGATGTTATATAGCCTTTCTTAATAAATGGATTATCCAATACACAAAATAATTATTCAAATCGGTACAGAGATATGAGTTACTTTCGTATTTATATGATTTGTCAACCACTGCTCTGCTCCTATTTGTCATAGTGTGATGTTTTATAGTGTAAAGCCTTCCTTAATAAATGCACTATCCAACACAAACATGATTATTTAAATCTGACCAGTAGTTCTAAAGATTAACGCGTTTAAACAAACTCTAGCTTTAGATTTACATTAGTATAGATTATTATTTATCTATTAGTATAGATGTGACAACTGAATTTTGTCCCAACTTCTACAATTGACGAACAACTATTTTTGACTATTCACAAGTGTTATGACTTGAAATAAACGCTATGAGTTTAGACTTTGACCATAAAACACTTCAGTAAAATCCACAGGTTTATAAAATCCAAAACGTAAACGTTTCACTGGCGACATGTTTGACAGCGTGTTTTCTACGATATTCCGTAGTAGTCAAACGTGATTTTTGGACGTCGACTTCAACGTTGAACGTCTTATCAAATGGAGATCTATTTGATTCTAGAAATCTGATCTCACTAGTTCAAATAGGTCGGATATAATTTCGTTAATTACATAGCTTGATGACGTATGTATGATCAAACTGCGTCATTGTTACAAGAGCGACTACTTAAAATTCGACCCTTGAGTTCACCTAAGTAGTATTACTATGGATTTCGGAATAATTAATCTAATCGTATTGGCTCTGCGTGTATAACCAGCAGCCTCGTTGCTAATTGTTATTGGCGAGAAATATGAAAATACAATCAACCACATGGCATCAGATCACATACGAGTTTTAATATAAAACCCGCATGTTATCTAAACATAATAGTAATAAGATTAGTACCTACACAAAGCAGACTTTGTTGCCCCTAGTCTAGATAGACTAGTTTGTTTAAATAAAGTTTCCTGTCGTGTCACCGAGTCTCGGACGATAACGACGCAACGTTTGTCCAATTCGCCATTTGATTACTGAATCCAATTTTGTGACTGGGGCAATTCCCACGGTTCACAGTAGCACTTACTCGCCAGGGGCTTCCATACTAGACGCACACGCAATCGTAGGCTCACGTGTATCTCCGTAACGAGGATATATTTGCGTATGAAGAACACGAAATACCTCTGAATTGTGGAGGGAATAAGACATTCAACCCGCTCCTCCCCTTTCACCACACCCCCCTACACACCCCTCGCGACCCTTTTAACTTTCATCTCTGTCGAGTGCTCGGTCCACATACTTTTGTTCTATTTGATCAATGTTATTAAAATGTCGCGGGCTTGCTGGATTACAAACATTTGACTATAGTAAAGCCGATTTAGAATAATAATGCCCTCTGAATTTCAAAGAATTATTACAGTTGATTTATTACATAAATATCTTAAAACGAGTCTTGAGGATGATACAATATTGCTCTGATTTGGTCGAATTAAGTAAGGTACATTAACTCATATTAATTGTTTACAAGCATGTAACGGACGACATTTTAAGTTGTAGAGCCAACAAGTGCGTTACAAAACAGTACCATCATACCATGTGATCGATCCTCATCATTGTTGAGCCGTGTTATACTTCCAACAATTGTAACGAATAACGTTTGATTGCGGTCTACCCATGTGTGTGTACGCGCATCTCCGGCGCGACTCGAGCGTCACACGAGATCGTCGCCATCGGCCGTAATCACTGCTATCCATTCTGTTAAAACCACCCGAGGATAAATTAGTTAAGTAGAAGCTTCCGTTAATCGTCGGTCGCCGTCGGTGCCGGTCGCTCGCTCTAAATGGATTAATTTATACTTATATGAACGAGGACGTTTTCGGTGTCACGCGAGGATGGGGTGATTGTGTTGTGATTGCTTGCGCTTCCTATGAACACGTCCTATATTAAACGGCCTCGCCTTGCCCGCCTTGCCCCGTAGCCCAGCTAGCTGGTGCCATTAAAACGTCGCTTTACACTTTATGCTTGGACATTGTTATGTTGATAATGTATTTTATGACTTCCAAACAGAGTTGTCATGAACTTTATTTAATTCTGTGTAAATTAACTGTTAACAGCCTACAAACCAGTTTTATATCATGTAATTGTATTTTATTAGTCCATACTAAAAGATCTCATAACGCGGTCACGCTACGTAATTATCGTGTCCACGAAATACTTTATACAATTTATATAGCATATTTGCGTTCAAATAAATAAAATATCCCATTAAGTAATGCAGGTATTATTTGAAGCACCACTTAAGCGGGTGCTGGAGCATACAAATAGTTATTTACTGTCACGCGGCGCTTATGTATTACAAACATAGATAAAGCTCACTGCGCGGAGCACAGGAGGCGTGATGTCCACACACTGAGCTAAGACACCTGAGTCGCGCTGGGCGCATCGCTCACTGCAATCTGTACATTATTTCTCCATTGTTCGCGTAACGAGCCCCCACCCCCTCCACTGTGCCACCCCCGCACCCCTTCCCCCTGTCTCCTATTTCCCACACCCCACCCTGAGGCGGTGGGACCTCGCTCGCGCCTTTCTTTTATCATTCCTCTCTTTATTTCCGAATGCAAATAATCCTCCACACGTGTGAGAACCGAAACCATTGTTCTCGCCTCCCCCCTCTACCTCCACCGGGGACCTTGGTGACGAAATCTTTTTCTACAGCATTTAGGCAAATGTACCTACACAAATATTTCACTTGCTTACATCATATCTCATACGAGCTTCCTCGTTACCAACATCGTTCGTATCAGAAAAGAACATTATTTGCGTGCACTGTCACACAAAATACTAAATAATGTAGAATATTTTTGGCAAATGTCCTTACAATGTAAGAAATGTAACATAAACGTAAAAAATATGTAAACCTGGATATACGTAATTCAATTTCCAATTAATTTCAGCTATAGATTATCTTAGTCATACATGATGAACACTTGCATGTGTCCCATAAACTTAGACCGAAATTAATTATAATTAGGTGTCCTTAAAGTTATTAGTATATTTAAAAATAAATTCGCAGTAATTGGATATAAACAATTCTATTGTTTAGCCCAAATGTTTATCAGCCGACATTCTGATTAATCTACTGCACTGTAGTAATTTAGACGACGCCAAAGCGTAGAGCAACAGCCGCCCTAGTTGCCGCAAGTAGAGGACAAACAGCTCGTTAGGCCTCCGGACGGCGGAAGGGTGGAGCGCCGCGATTCCCAAGAAAAACGCTAAGTGGGAAATCAATACGTATTAGGCGCGATATCGGACCGGTCGCCCGTCATACCATGATGGATGAACGCACCCAAACTTTCCGCGCCAAGTCTAATAATGACAATATACAAATTGACGTCCGCGAACACTTCCGAAACGCGATAGCGCTCTGTCGCCAACGCCACTCACGTTATGTATACAAACATGAAAAAACTGATCGCTTTCAATTTCTGTAATAGAAATCTCAATTACGGATATGTTTTTTGGGTCTCATCTATCATGCGGCGTCCTGAGGAGGCGGTGCTCCCGTGTGAGTCAATCGTCGCATCGAATAATGGCGTCGCCTTCGTGACGTCTCACAAGGAGTGCGATATTGGAGTGGATCGACAGGCGGGAGTCACCGCGTCTCTACATATTGAAAGCTATTCGGAATTTGCAAATAAATATACACATGCACGCGAGTACAAGCCGTGTCGCGTCCCGCGGTCCCGCCACCTCGCACACCACTGCTGCTTCTATAAAATTGAAATCGCATTTACTACCTCACAGACACTATCGTTTTACTGGTGCTTCATATCTATAAATTAAATAAATTCGTTTTAAGGCATTAAATTGTATGCTCACCTTTGGTTCAATATTATGTTATAGAGCTGTATGAGTAGCAGGATTGTAGGTGGGGAGATACAGGACTGCTGAAAGGTTAACAAAGACATGCAAAATGCATTAGCAACGCACCCATCTAGGGTGCCCCGTAGCTTTTAAGTTTATCTGCGTCTTTACGTCATAATTAAGTTTTCTTAGTACCGTACCTGCCTCGTGCGGATTTTTGTACCAGTGCAGATTTTAAGTAATTTAACCTGTGGTTGGCAAGATGTTTTAATGCGGTCTGCTTCCGTGGAGTGTTGCCTTACATGAGATTAACTCTGGGTAGTTGGAAGCGAGGAGTTAGGGGGTAGTATTTATGTCACCTCGGGGACGCGAGCGCTCGCCCCACCCCAATTATACCGCAGTAAAAGTCATAAAAAGACACCCGAAGTTTTTACACGAACCAAGAAGAGGCTCACGCGAAATTAAGAGGGGCGCCGAAATGTGAGATGAGCATGAATTTTTTATAAGCCCAGATGATGGTGCTCCGTTTATGATGTCTTATGGCGGATAATGCCCACGGTGCACGCTCGCTTTGTTTGCTCGCCTGAATCATTGATGAGCGCAGCTTTATAGCCGCCACAAGCCATAACTAATAATTAATTACCAATCCAACACTCCGCCGCCTTAACGTGACCAACTCCAAATATGTTCCGAGTGTAGGGCCATTGTGAAACGAAGCTCATTGATGTCAACATTTTAATCGGCATCATGTTAAATATAGTGACCATCTGCAATTTTTTTCCCGACAGCCTCACTCAATTGGGCTGTATTGAGCGAATATCGTAAAGTATCAACGTGCCCAGTATAACTCTTTTCGTAAGGCAAAAAACTGGTCAACGTTATTTCTTTAAAAGAGGTAGTGCTTTCAATAATGAATCAATTTACTCAAAACGAACCACGACGACAATATCGTGTAATTTAAAAGAATACGAGTCGGAATAATAAGTATTTTTAAATTTACCATTGCAACGGCAGTCTAGCAGTACCTACAGGAAAATGACAAATATTTATCGAACTCAAATAATAATTTAAAGTTTATAGTCAATGGGTCCCATTTGAATATTCAAACTCAAATTTACTTTTTCAATTCGAAGTATGGACCTCATAAATAATGCTTTTATTTAATGCGATTTATGTTCACGAAAGCAGGTCGAAAACGACCTGAGAGCTGGTTAACGCAAACAACGATTTTCGTTTTGTTCACGCTTGTATGAAACAATACATTCTCACGTTTAATTTCTTTCGGGTCTTAACAATTGATTCTTTTACGAGTGTGTTTATTGAGCTCACTCGAAATGCGTTAATTTCAATTGTGATTTTCGATATCGCAAGTTGTTCGAGGGTAGATAGGTGTGACGTCATGGAAAGCCTGCATTAGAGCTTTAAAGTTTTTCTAGGACATATGTAATAAAAATCTAGCGCAGTCGATGGCATAATGTGTTCGATGCCCCGCCGGGTATGAGATAAAGAGTCTGCCTGGACACAATTCAATGTATAATTCATATTGTGAAAACACTTACATTAACGCGTTGCGTATCGCTCGCTACGCCATGTTTGTAATCGCTACTTTATGTGTAGAGAGACGTATTAAAAATTATAATGAGTTTTACTTATACATCGGCGCCGGTAATAAGATCCTTTTATTAACTTACACTAACACAAAATGTTAAATTAAAAAGATATATCTTTGCATCTTGCCTTGTTTGTTATTTTATTGAGCAAATTTATTTTACTTAGAAAATAATGTCGTCATAAATTTTACTTGTATCTCTGTTTCCATTTGCCAATTGTAATTGGCAATTATGGTGCGATTGTTTTGAATGTCTTAATGTTTAGATTGTTGTGAACAATTTCTTAGATACATTTGATCGTTTCGTATCATACCAGTGCAATGTAGGTACTCGTAGTCGCATATAATGTTTCAAATATTTCAAATTGAAAAGCTATTTTTATATATCATGCCAAGCAACCTGTATTTTTATACACTGGACTATTGCTTTTTATTTCTATTGTTTTCCATCTTGTTCTACTTGACAAGAGCCGCAGTTTTAATTACTAGACTATACTGTGTTTGCGTCCATCAATTATAATTTATAACACAGGGAAACAGCTTAACTCCCTTAAAACCTGCGTAACTGATTGAGGTTCATAAACGTCACCAGATTATTCAGTACAAATGTAAGTTGTAAGTAGGTAGAAGAGTGAGTTTAGAGTTAGAGTAAGTAGTGGAGTAAGTGCGCGGTGCGTGCGTGCGTGCCTAGCCGGCCTCCGGTCCGGGCTCCGGTCGCGGCTAATATGATTATGACAGCAGTACGTGCCAGCCCAGCTCCGGGAATCCTCGCACAAATATTCATTAATCTTTCACGGTCCGACGTCCGCCGCGATGGAGATTTAATCAGATTAAGGATCATCTTTTTTTGCGGGAAAAGTCATGCCCTTTTGTTGCTAGTCGACCGTCGCTCGCACTTTTGTGGTGAATTTATGACGGCCGATGTTTGCTCTGAATGTAAATTTTATCTGCTAGAAAATTATTTTCGTAACCTTTTTCGTAACTGCTATGATTGTGTCCAACATAATTACTAGTTCCTTGAACTTAGTAGGTTGTTTATGTATGTGGTATGTTGTGTGGTAGACGGCGGCGCCAAGACGACTGTCGATGTCGGTGGACGCTCGAGTCGCGACCTCGCCACGCAGTCTGCCGCGATCGCATCTCACTCGGCGGGTGCGCTTGAAGCCGATAGGACCGTCACTTTTAGAGAAACCCACTCATATACCATTTGTGTTAGTGTAAAATAATAATGCACTTACTTACCAAATAAAGCTTTCTGATCTTTCATTAGATAAAATAAAAAATATTGAAATAATGATGTGAGTGAGAATGAAGAGCTACATAATGGAATTCGTTGCTAGTATACAGTTCATAAAATATTCGCAAGACTTCTCAAAAATGTTAACACTTAAATGGGCGCGCGCGAGCAGGCTGTTTGATTCGTAGATAGGGCGCGGAAGGCCAAATAAAAAGTAGAATTAAGCGCTTCGAAACGCGCGTAAAATTATTTTACCATTGTATGCAAATCAACGCCGCCGTGATTATTTTATTTCCTAAAAGACTCCGAATATAAATCTCGATTAAAAAATAAACCAGTCTGCAGAACTTCTCTCTGATAGGTGTTTAAATACTTAGAGCTTTAGATTAAAAAATAAATGTTATTCTGGTTTTCAATTGACTTATGGCATCAAGTTTTATGATACAGACGTTTCCGAAATAAAATTGCAAGTGGTCTGCAGACGCACGGAAAAGCTATAAACAAAAGGACAGACATACAAGAAATGTATGAATGAGTAAATAAATACACGAAAAGTTGACAACGGCGGGCCTGGTGGAGTTTGAGGACATTTACAGCTAACAAAAAGATCGTACTTACATACGTGCCGACCGAAAGTGGAAATACCGACAAACATTTTTGATGAATTCTGCATTGACAGCTACGCATCATCCCAAAGAACTGAAAAATGTATATCTACTTACTTTATTTTCAATCTGAGTTTTGATACTCAACAGTAAGATATTAAATTAAGAGAACGAAAACGAGTGTAGTTCATTAGGTGGCACAGTTGGTCGCGGGCTGAATCTTAATAACCGGTATCCCAATAAGATGGTTATAACAATATTTTTGTTAAACAATGCAAGTGTATAAGTCAAAAAGCTCGCGGCCATCGTAACATTCTTGACACCCCAGTGGTATAACGCGAGCAGCCATCTTGGATATAAACGCATAACTCATTTATTAAAAGGAAACGCCTCGGTCCCGCAGCGCGCGGTGTCTAATGAAAGTTGGCGTAGCAAAAACGTCGCCTCGTCGAGAATGTGTCGCCCTCGCGTCGTGGGACGTGTACAGGCTATAAAAATACCGGTGGACCAGGCACCGGCCTCGACACCCCCGTCTACATTTCTTTTTCAATCAATTCAATCAACGGCAGTTCGATTGGCTTCTGATGGGAGGATATTGTGACGTCCCAAACAAATGATACTGCTCAAAGGTTTTCTGACTGAGAGGTTTAAATAGATCCACCGACTAAACGCCAACGAGTGTAAAAAAGATGGGACATTTTCAAAGCTTCATAAATCTTAAGCTTTTGTTACCTGACCAGTTTGTTAAAGTACCATTAAGTGTATGTAAAATTTAACTAATCTATATCAGGTATAAATAATCTGTTTTGCTGCAGCCTTGCCAATTAAATGCACAATTTATCTAAGAGGTTATTTATTATTTCGTACCATAGGATTAATACTCTGGTCACAAAGTAAAGGACCACTGTCTGATATTTCCTTCAACTAGAGTAAAGACGATCTTAAAAAAATAGGGTTATTGATTATCAGGTCTGTCTTAACAAGAAATAGTCTATTTTTTCTGAAAATGATCTAGAATGTGACTGAAAAGTGAAATGCATCTTTATTTTCCTCAATCTATCTCAACTCTCTACAAGAGTACTTCTAAAAATCGTTTAAAATATTTGTAACAACGCTTTAGTTGGCTTGACTGTTTCGTTAAACGTGTTTTTTTTACGGCCACTGTTAATTTCAGCGGACAATGGGTGGGGCCATCGACGATCGAGTCCGAACAATCGGCCGGGCGTGAGCGCGCTTAATTGCTCTTTGCCGACGAGTAATTTCCATTCCAACACCTTAAATAAACACTAGTTATTTTAACAACCTTCGACGTCAAACAGCTTTATTGTACTACAGAATCGCTGGGCGAATCGAAATTTCGAACTCTGTATAATACGCACGTGCGTATTGATAGCATACATATAGTCAAGTATAGTAGGTATCAGTAACAGATATACCACAATTCAATCAATGAGCTTCGTCGAAGTAGTGACCCATAGTTAACCTGAAGTTAATTTAACAGTCCACCGCTTGGGTGGTAACCAGCGACGATATTGTCTCGAAACATAACGGCTGATTTTACGATCAAATCGGCCAAGTTGGTGCTTAATGTAAAACCAGTTTAAATACACTCGTAAATCTCTTGAACGCGTGCCCACGCTGCGGATGACGTTCTGTCTCATGCAACTCCAATACTTTTCATTCCAATATCGTTCATTTATAGTGCCAACTTATTCCATGATCCGAAACATAAATAAAAATATCCAAAAAAATCTCATCCAAGATAAGACGTGGATTGTAATTCTAAAACGAGACAGTTTAATTAATTGTTAATCACAATTGAAACAAATTATTATAAGAAACAAATAAAATGTTACTTTATAGCCTGACAAAGCGTTCCAATGAATTGTTAGTTGATTAAATTTGTAGATGGTGCATTCCCATGGTCCGACTACGCGGAAATAATAGCGCAAATGAATGTGAATGGCATTACGGCTGGAGATCACGTCGGCCCATAAATCCCAACCCCCGATAGAACAATTAAAAGACGAGTTTAAAACAATTACGCAATGGTTGCCCCCGGGCTTGCTCGTGATGCCATAGAACAAAGATCAATAAAACCGTTGGAACATTAATTAATATCATGTAGCTTCAACACAAGCTACAAATACTAAACAGTTTGTCGTTCCAAATTACTTTAACTCTTGTTTTTCTTACAATTTATTTGGGCAATTTAGTCCTACTATCCCTTAACTCAATAAAGGTAAACTTATTCAGACACAGATTTATTTTCTTAAAAGCTAGAATAATATGTAATCACAATGGAGATAGGTACTAACCTAACTTCTATACCTATCAAGAATGTATTACACTTTTAGATTTGTCTATCATTTTTCGATTCTGCGGGTTAGTCTTTGAGCACGTGAACATATAAATCTGCTAAAATATATGCGTATCTGATAGAATGCTTTATTGTTTAGTAGCTTTGTCGAGTGTTAATCGAAATCAATTGTTTCGCTGCAATAAGTCATGCATAGGATTTTAATTGAGAGTATCGCTCTTATGAATCTGAGCCCTGGGCTATTACTATAGTTTATTCACTACCCAATATGTGTTTGCTGTAGGTCCAAACATAAATTCTATTGGGTACTGTGTTAAAAACCAGGGAGTGAAACAAAGTTACAATATCCACTAACTATTTTTGTAGTCAATCTTTCGGACATATTTTATACTTGACAGTTTTTCAAGAATGCTTATGTGTATCTCTAAATAAGCATATCGCAAATAAATTTGTAATAATAAAATCATTATTCCGAAATCTAAGTCTTTGTAACTGATTAAGTAAGTCAGTGTTTGATCTTGATCTTATTGTATTAAGTCCGTTCGCATGTACACGAATTCTAGTGAAAAGAGAAACCAATTGCTACCCCTAATCTAAGTAATTCACATATCCTATTGTAAATCATAACGCTGTTGGTTTTCTAAATAAATAAAAAGAAATACATAAGTACTGATTTACTTTTTGTGAACACATACTCTGCGCTTGGTATAATCAATATTGTACGTCGTATATCCTGAAGGCGGCAGCTCATGCGTCCCGCTTGCAGTACGTCCAAGCGATCTGCATCCCGCCTGATCCCATTTTAATGAAGCGCCCGGCAAACAAGCTTCCGAGCCGCTTACTGGCAAATCCACCGGGATCCCATGCGCCACTTAGCTCGAAAACGTAGTGTTATATACTCGTCCCAATACAGCCTGAATGTTCTCCATCATAATATGAAATTATTCATTTTATTACCCTCACTTAATACCTTTAATGATTTCCCAGACCCCATAAATTACATTCTTGTATACCTACCTCAATAATAGTTATTTATGCATTAAACCTGCGGTAAATATGGAAATTTTATCTTCTGCAGATGTCGCGACAAATTGTATGATTGAGCTTTCAAAGACATCTATTCACCATTCCATTCATCTATCGGAGAATTGATGTGTAGAAGTCAAACAAAACGTCACTGGCCGAAGCGGTTGCTTTTAAATGGCCGCTGCCCTGCCATTTATTCGCACATTTAAATGGGAATTAATCTGGCATTGTGCGAGCAGAGCGCGTTCAGCGTTAATATTTCGCTTCGTATTGACAATATGCTCACACTAAGGGCTTTGATTCATTAGCTGGAGGCGAACGACCGCTGGATAAAGGAGCTGGATCCTTCCATTCGTTCCATGGATGCGCCTCCGCTGACCTGTGCGCTAACGAGTCAGCCGAGTATAATGATCGCATTGAAGGCTATGACTGGCCAAATGACAAGTGTGAAACACAAACGAGAATAAAATAAAGCAAAATTTTCATCTGACCTGTTGACCATTTTACGAAAAATGGTAACCCACATAGACAGTATAAAATAAATAAGACATGGACTCGACCTCGATAACTCGATGGATTGAATAAATCATCCGCGATTTGTCTTCCTCAACAGGTAGATTTTTAAAATCAGGTAATTGTTATTCATGCAAATCTAACTTACACGAGCAGAAAATGAATCCTAAGCATAGACTCTCATAAATAATATAATCGGATGGGTACCTACCTCTTGTCTGTGAAATAACAAAGAGATAATAACAAGGAAGTACCGCCCATATTTTAAAATTTAAATTCTTGTCAGTTTAATTTATCTCAACACACAGCAAATACAGTACCTAAAGATTATGGCGTTTAGGCAAGCCATGACATGCATATGTTTAGTTCTGTAACTTATTTTCAGTTTTATAAATCCTTAACCAATACTATACACATTTCTTCTCAAACGATTGTTCCACCATTTACGAGGCGAGAGGCAGACTATAATTTTCTATCATTTTCGAAACAGCACGCAAATTATGCGTAATTTTGATACAAGACCCAATGTTGTCTATTAATAATTTAAACTGAATGCCATAAGAGATTACAGAATATATTTTTTAATCATTGGTGATTCTTCAGGCTTCAAATATTCAAAAAATTTCCACGTTTTGTATTCTGTCTGGAGAATTTACCTCGTCGAATGCCGTAGTTTCGATGCAGGCTATTTTAAATGTAAAGACGGCGCATTGCATAATCACCAACGTGATTCGCTATCAGTATTCGGTACTAAATATTTATTCCCATCGGTTTTTACGATACTTTTTGCCTTTCGTCGTAAAAATGTTTTAGATGGTTATGCTATCATTTTACTTTTCCTAAACCGTATGTATGGCTACCAAATCAAGATAGAGGGCGACAGTTTAAGGAGGTAATGGAATTCAATCGGTTGGCAACATCTTATATGTACCTATTGCGTTTGTATTTCGTTTACACAATTTAAAAACTATTGCACTTCAAATGTTAATTCGGTACACCTGCTGTACCAATATTTAAAATATCCTAGTTCGTAAAAAACAACTTCAGAAATACTAGTAGCCGAACGAAAAAACGATGTCTAATCGGATGAATAATAGTATAAAACATTGATTGTATTACACAAAGTAAAGGCGGCCATCATTTATCGCCGCGCCGAGTCGAACTCACTATAAAATTGAATACGAGCTCCCGGCCTGACGTTTCGATTTGCCGTGACGATTGTTTCAACTACCGGTTTTAGACAATTTGGAGTTCCGTGTGTTGCCTTCTGAAGCTGTATTCTGTCACTTAACTCCACATTTGTCACTCTTCTTAACTGACGCTCACTCCTGTCCTTTTGACAATTATTTACGTCGCCTTTATACTTCAACACTTCACGAGTTTTTGAAACGTATGTTTCTTTGTACTTTTTGTGATTCGCAACAAAATAACACGTGATTTAGAATCCAATTAGGCAAAAAACCCCGATATTATAATTGCTATCGTACATTAATTATACGGACATTAATTACACGCTGTAATTAAACACTACGGAGAACCCTGTTGTTTAATATGCAGCCAGTACCACCTTCCCAATTTTTTATACGGCCGCCGTTCGATTTTAATACAAAGACAGATCTGGCATTAATTAAGTTGGGCTGATGAGTTCGCATCGTCCGTCTCGCTCGTCGCTCGGCATCATTACGGCTACATGTAGAGGCGAGAAGTTTTTTAATTCGTCATTATTCTGTGGCGTAAAGAAATGTTAATTCGAGGCAGCGTGAAATTAACAGCCGCCGCGTTGCCCTTTGTAGGGCCGCTGCGGCTGACTTAAACACACAACGGGTGACGAGATGCACGCTCCTTTCATACTACACTCTCTTATTTGCACTCGATTACTCTTTTTTGTATGCTTTCATTAAGAAGTGCTGCAATGGGTTGTTAAACATCAATTTGTATAATGGTCGAGAGGAAGAAATTGCGATTTGCCTTTAATCATGTCATTACTAATATGTAACGCTCTAGACGCAGCATGTCTTACTTTAGACGTCTCATCTAGATCTACGTTGTGTACTCTATATTAAAACCAAGCTACTTCTTTGTTAGGAATGTAGTCAGTTACTGATCTTTCGGCAATATAGTAGTTACCTAAAACTGACGCTATAGCAATACTTAGCAACGCTATCTGATCTGACTACGACAGACTCATCAAACGAAACTCAATTACCCACCCCACGCTCCAATATCCTCTCATATTGGAGGTATAATTATCAAATTACTGCGGGATTTTCGTACAATTTCCAGCAATTACGTGAGTAATTAACTGTGCAGTAACCAACGGAAGAGAATAATCATAATTTATCGGTCTTATAAAGAGTATTCATTACCAAAATAGCTCTAAATAAGTGGTTCTTGTTTTTCAAAGTAGGTTTTAGGGTAAAAGTATTTAAGTGAGTATCTTGTTGCAGTGGTACCGTGTGAACAAGGATCGACTGTGTCCCGAGCTGATCAAGAAGTTCGTTCAATTGTACCCTGATGAAGAAACCAAGGAGTTTCTGTCGGCCTCCATAGATAAGTCCTCGTGGGTGTGGACGCAGATCTGGTACCTGCTTGCTAAAGCTGTGCTGAGACACTTCTGGTCCGTCACTGATATTAATGGGTAAGTCTTATTTTTTTTGTCGAAAGTATGTGCAGTGATATGCTGATGAACAAGCCTATTGCCTACCTTCGGGAACATTTCCAGACTCCGTATTACAAAGATGAATTTAAAACGGAAAATACTGATTTTGATGAACTTAATCCGGACCAGAAAATGATCGCTAGACTTCTTACTTAACAGAACGTGATCAATCAACTAAATAATCGAGTATCTAAAACGGCAACATTTTTCTTTATTGTCAAAACTGTTATAGAAATGTAGGTAAGTGCAGAATTTCAACAGTGCTGTGCCGAACAACTGAAATATTCACAGGTAAGGTGGAATTATTTTCTCTTAATAAATAGCTTCGATCTTTTAGATCTCATTGACAATGTCCAGAATTGCGACCTATTCTTCCAAGAATTAGACCTTCTTTAACATATTGAACGCCGGGTGGTCACTGGTAGTGGTAACCGACGTAGCAGAGGATTTGCCTTCAACAAATGCCTGCTATTGGCAGTCAAAGACTTAATTATATGGTTACATGTAAAACTCATGAATTCTTCTAAACCACTTCAATCCAACTTTAATTCCTTTCATCATTACTCTCAGCTTCCAGCGAGAGGTTCGCACTGCTCCCAGTTAGTACGTCAAACTTTTTAATTTAAAAGTAATGAATCATATCTTTTACAAACGATGAATTGCCATTTGAATGACGACAATGGGACATTATTAAGTGCGTCCAGATTCGACCAATTACGCCAATTACAATCTCCCGGTACATACATACGTAGATGTGGGTGTATGTGTTATTTCCTCATCCATTGTGTTGTGTCTGTACAAATTAACTAATTCGGGTTGTGATTTGGTCTTTTGTTGCTGTTTAGCTGATGGCTCTGTGGTACAGTGATCTGGTTCAAATAATAAATTAGATGAGTACAAAATTACTGTATCTATAGCTATAGCGTTTTTATAAAACTCTATGTTTCATAAGAGTTAAACGCTCATATTGGATTCGAAAATACAGCAATGCTCACAATTTCTGGTATGTACTGTTTTGAAAAAGATACCAATTACCAACAGAATGTAGTCTTGATGGTCGAATGGAATGTCTCAACACGTTCTGTCCAGAATGCAATGTCAGTACATCTGTGGATATCGATAACAGTATCCATCCGCCATAATTGCATCAGCAGGGGCGTCCGTCCGCCGATCGTTGGGTGTCTATAGCGGACCACTAATAAATAATTTAAATAAATTGACGGACGAGATTTACTCATTGGTGGCTTCCGTCTCTCAATTACTCTTTATTTATCACTTACTACGCGTCGACCGCCACAAGTATTGGGCGAACGATTGAACTATTTAGACGCATTTGTTTTCATTTTGGGAAAGGAAGCTCCAATACATTTGATTGAATGTCCATCTGCCATTCCAAAAATAATAGTATCGTTACTGCTTAAGTCTGGTTAACCATCCAACCAATTTTAATGTCTAATGGATCTTTCTAAA
The DNA here is from genome assembly GCF_023101765.2 of Spodoptera frugiperda. NCBI lineage: Eukaryota > Metazoa > Arthropoda > Insecta > Lepidoptera > Noctuidae > Spodoptera > Spodoptera frugiperda. Next base: position 5,674,366 of record NC_064215.1, read on the forward strand.
ATGTTCATTAGTGATTCTTAAAACAGTGAGGGATCTTACTTTTTCTTCTCTGTGAATCAAATGGCCTTTTCCCACATTTAAATTAAGTCACATCTATCGTCGTACCTTCGTAATTATAATATTGACTGAGCTCCAGTTTGATTATCACCTCTGACTTTGATGAAACATCCTTGAGGTACAAAATAATTAACATTCATAATAACGTGTATTTGTGTATGAGCAATTGCCTCTGTTTGGTGGCTTCCGTTATCCTGCTGCATTTATCCCAGTCATCATCATTTGGGTTGTTTTGTTTAAGTCGTCTTGATTCACTTTGTCTGTTTATACGGTTTCGGATACTAATGTAATATGTAAACTTGGACGTAACATTACACCATTCGCCAAAAGAGGATACAGAGCAGTATAGCATTAAAGTAGTCTAGTCTATGTCTAGACACTAGATTCTGTCTTTGAGAATTTCGATATTGAAAAAACCAATGAGGTACACATTTGCCAAACCTGAGACCTCTAGAAAATCGAACCTACAAGAGATGTAACAAACCTCTCCTGACTTCTAAATAGGTGCCAAAAAAGTACTAATATGGTATATGGTCATAGTAGATTCACTTCAAAATATCCTCATATATCTTTCAACAGATATATGAGGACTATCTTAGAATATAGTAAGACAATTTTAGTTAAGAGGGTATATAATTTAATCCTTCTTTTATAGCAGCATTGAAACTCTTATTAATATTTACACATGCTAAGCTATATTTCATTTTAGAATGACAATATTTTTGTGAAATTTCCGTATCGCAATGGTTCCCCCTTACATTTTGTATCCGGGATATTAATCATAGTGCTATTAGTTAGGATGGAGGACCCATCGCCCCATACATTTTTCTGTCCTAAATGAATCTATTTTCAATGAATTTCAATTAGTTTACATTATACGTATCCTGTTCTTCGAACTGTTCATTAGGTTTGATTGGAAAGCATTGCTGAGGTTTGTAATTTTTAAAACCAGTAAACCCACTTTATCTAAGACTCTGAAGTTATGTCTAATGACTCCAATGTGTGGTGGTTTCTTTACGATGGTGTCTTAAAGTTAAGGAATATCTCTGTCTTATTCTTCATGCTATACATGATTTTGTGTTATATGTAAGATTTTAATTGAAAAACGGGTGTTTACCGTGCCAGTTTATATTACCACTACTTTTACTGATGTTTTCCACTTTACCAATAAACAAGATTGCAGAACTCATGATATTGAATGTCGAATCTCCATTGTTAGCAAAAGTTCTTTCCTGCTTTAAACTTCTGGTTTACATCGAAGTTTTTATAAAGAACAGAAATACAAGAAGAGCAAAGCCTTATCATTTCTCAACTATCTTATTACTACTTTTAGCTTAAAGTTCTCGAACCCCACGACTATCATAGAAACTACAGGAATGCATTTGAGAAATTCCTTCTAAAAGAATTGCTTTAAATTTACACTTTATTTTAGTTTTAACTAGAATTGAGGTATTGCCTCCTAAGTATCCCTAACAGAATTGAATTAAACATTGACAGATTTTGATAGTACATTTACATTACATTCATCACTACTAATTAAATTCTACTTACTATCATTTAGAGTTGAAAATGATTATTTTCTCCTGTCAATGACTTTCTTGTTCACATAGTCCGTACTCGCAATCGATTACAATCAATCAAATACTCTACCTACTTAATTCAAGAAACATTTACCTTTCACCTCTAAACAAATGTTGGTCCAATATAATTATTGGGTACACAGAATTAAAGTCGAACAAACGCATTTCAATCAGCAAGCAGACGGGCTCATTGACACCGGACAATAAATTTGGCAAATCAATTGGCAAACGGTAATATTTGGACTGAGTCGTATATTAAAGACGTCTATGCTAATGTACGGATGAATTAAACGCATTGGTGTTTATTAAGGCGAATTTGCGTCACTAGAGAGCACAAGGTACTTTTCCATCCTGTGGTTTGGGACTTCTAAATAATTTTAAACAGCATAATTTGGGCGTCATTCATGTCGTCCTTGAAACGAAACGCTATGTTCCTCACGTGCGTTGAATAAATACTAGCTAATACACTCTATTCCACTTATTTTGAAATCATGACATCAGTATTCATTACTATACGTAAGCCATGTCCCGTAAGCTGAAATGTCCGTTACTACTTGGATGTTGCGTTCAGTTTCAAGAAGGCGCCTCTTGAAAAAAGGCAGCGGCTATTCCTTGTACAAGACGGTTTCTAGTTCATATTTTTCAACCGAGTGTATTTTTGTTTGTGCTTTTACGCTTTTTGTTTTATTTTGGTCTTGTGAAATGTACAACAAGCTTTTCAAATTACCTGAGTTTCTACAAGAGCCAGTACTACTACTATCCAGTATGAAGAACAAATACGATTCGTTAATGGAAAATAATACCCTAATTATATCAACAATGTACCTTAATTATAAACTATTTTCTTTGGAAAAAATCAAAGTTATAGTCTGAGAGTCAACAAAAAAAGTTTAAGAACTCGCTTAATATGGCATTTGGCTCACCATAATTTCCTTATAAACCTAAGCGACTTTGATAAATGATGTAGCATTAGATTTGTGTCAACTGAAGACGTCAATAGACGCTGTAATGCTCAAGTATTCAGAATGAGGTCACAAGTCCCCTAGACTAGCACATTTACATCAAAGTTCGTTATGTTCACGTTTGGGAAAACAAAATGTGTCATGTGGCTGTCTTCAAAATTACAGATGTTTCATCTTCTAAAGTAAGTACATGCCTTGTGAAACTACATAATTTTGCTTCTTGTATATTATTTTAATTTACAATAATTAACCCTCATCTTACACGAAGCTCCCAAATCACGTACCTGATATCCTTATACAAGAAAATTCCACGAAACATATTTGCACAATAATTATTTGTGAATTAACGCGATAAACTTAAAGAATCACCACAATATGCAAATTCTTGCCGTAAAGGGTTAATATAAAACATTAAAATGATTGTTATTACACACGTTAATTATCTCGACCTTTTTAAATCGTTCAAGATAATAATACGAAAATGCCATATAATTATTTTTCGGACACCATTAAATATTATTAAGTTTTTTGACATTTCTTCTTAATTGCTTGTTTTTTAAAAACCGTAATGAGATTCCTTATACAATCTCATATTTTACGAAGCAGGTAAATTGATTCGATTGTATTACAATATTAAGTTTGTTTGTAAGACTCGACCGATATTAATAAGGTGTCAATGAAACACTGTAAGTCTGGAATATTTATTAGCGTTTTATATTGAAAACGATTAGAGTCAGGTTGTATATTTCCTTCACGAAATAATCTTTATTATAGCCTTTGGAGCTCGCAATGGGGTTCTTGGCAATGACACCCTTTCAACACATTAACTACGAATATAACCTCTTGGAATAGTAGTCGATGACGATCGTTCCCCATTAACCTATTTTCCGCAGTTGCGTCTGACAACTTGTGCGGAAAACAACTGAACAATTGTTTTTCCACTGGTAGATCGTTTGGAATGTTTATTTATTTATTGTGGCCACTAAACGAGCGTGTGGTCCGTATTCCGCGGCGGTCTCCACTTTTCAAGCGGCGGTGTGCGATCGCTCGATAGTGTACCATTAGCGCGAAGAGTCGCGCCGGCATCCAATTGTGCGCTTAGATAGCGCATACAAATGTCGATCGGCGGGCTCCGTTCCCGCCTCGCTCGCCCCGCTCATCTGCATTCAATCCCATTGTTGCCTTTATTATTGGATATATGCGTAATCGCTAATTTATGGATCGCACTGACCGCGCCAACGTCACCAGTGATCTAATCTACGTTTGCGGCTTTCGGCTTGTTTACGTACAGTGCTTCCGCGCAAACAGGCTTTTGTTGTCAATTTCAAACCATTTTGTTGTAATCTGAAAATTACCTAAGAATGTACTTAAAGTTTCTAAGTCAGGAGAAGACTAATTAATGAATGGCATTTATTTAAACACTATTAATAGGATGAATCGACAAGAGTACTTAATATGTATATGGTAGAGAATGAACTGTACTTCTCGGTAAGTATTGAATGTTACCGAGTTGTTCTTTTAGTTCCCGATCTGGAAGCATATGGCTAGATATCGACGTGATATCGTAGGGTGACAATAATTACCTGCAACAAAAAGGCGACAGGATCGTAATAGGGACTGAAAAGACGCGCCGGGCGCGCCGTCGCCGTAAAAAGCGCAAAGAATACACCTCGATATAATCGCACAAAAGCCGCTCCTGAATCCTACCTCAATGCTAATTTCCACTATCGCGCTCGCCCTCATTCATTTTCAATCGGAGGCAGCCTCCGCTTACTTCTATTTTTTTAAAGATCACATTAAAGAATCGAATATGGTGGATGTTTTTTTGTGCGGCTGGTACGTGCGACGCGATTTATTTATTTGCAAGGTTTTTTAAAGCGACATTCCGGCTCGCTGTATACTTGTGTCTACCCGCAATTGGCATTTCGGGCTAAGCGCGAGCTATACAAAGTCGCCGGTTTTAACGGTTGTTTTTAACGCTCGACCCTCTCGCGCAAGAAACGGAGGATACAAATAAATTATTAATCGTTTGTCCTGTCTTTTATAAATTAAAATCCGTCCTTTTTTTGGTCAACCGCGCCCCGATCGTGGATTTTTTGGTCGCGTCGCGTTTCGTTGTCTGTCCTCGAATTTATTAAAAAGCTTAAGCCAGAGGTGAGCAATTAAATCTGTGACAGAAATTAATACGGGAACGGGCCGGGGAGTGCGGGCGACCGGTCCGTACCGCCTTATTAATTCACAGGTTATATGCTTTATTAATCCGCTTACTATAAATAAAGATCTTTCAAAGTGTTCCTGAATTAATGCCAGCACAAATTTAGTGCGACCCTTAAATTATTAGACTGCACAACCAGACAAATTGTAAACATACAATCTGCCCTGCATTCTAGGTAGGTACTAAATATGTTTTGCTACGTGTTATTTCAGAAAAAAATACCTAGAAAACTCACATAATATATTAAAGTAAGCCTTCCGGGTTCGCCGGTCCGAGAAATTCATGAAAATTATCTAATTACGTGTGTGCAGAGAGAAAAATCGCGAGTTACTTACGTAACCGCCCGGAAAATTACAGGCATAAATCACGCGGCAGCGGGCGCGCAGGGAGGGGATGATTTTCCATTCGCTATCTTTTACGTTGGTATTATTTTGATTTATTTCCGTACGTAATGAAAGCGTACGTCTCGGTGTTGATGTACCAGAAATCCAGTGGTTTATTCATTTCTCTAGATTGCCTTATTGGATGGGCGCATCGTTATTAACTAAGTAGCTGAATATAAATCTTGGTGATCATAAATTTAGTAATAAAATAGGATGAGGATTACCACAAATAGGTGTTACTTGTGTGAGGAATAAAACGGCGGACGTTGTGGCGAGGTGTGGAGCAGTAGGATGCGTGATGGGGCGGTATACATGCTCGTTAACATGGAAAGTGCTACATTCCGCGACACCGCACATTAGGCTGCGGCCGTGCGCAATTATGCCGCGACTCTCATTGCGCGCCCCCGAGTCTCGCGTCCCTAGCCTTGTTGAATAAAGATGTAACCGCTGCAATCAGACGACTACTTACTTACTGGCTTGGCTATACTTTGTCATAAATATGGATCTATTTTCATCTGATCACCGAGTTCGAATTAAGATTTATGCTTCAAGAACTAAAAATACGTATACATAATGGTTTTCGTTTAGTATTCTCTTCTAATCATCAACTCGTATTATCAAACAGCCGAATTCTAAAATGGTATCAATGAACTGCTACTGTAGAGTAGCAGCGTGACAATCGCCGCGTCGTGTGTCGCGAAATGCTCCTCATGAATATGAGCCTCTTGCATGGCTTGAAACTAGTCGAGTTTATCGTCAAAACATTACGTGAGTAAGCCGATAACATAATAATTATCTTTAAGTGATTCCTAAGAACACTGCATTTTCACGCCGATATAAAAAAATTATCTTGTTTGATGAGAGCTTCAATATTAATGGCTAGCTAGCTTAGGGACATATGATCAACATTATCTTTTAACAAATATGTCTGCCCCACACGTAAATCATAGGTACCTTAATAGCATAATGAACTGTATGTACAAAGTCTTAACCAAATTCCAATGGCTTGTTGGTGAAAGTAACTGTTATAAATATCACAGCATTCATTGTAGTGTTTGACCCTTGGGCCGAGTTCACGACAGCGGTGTTTTGTCGTCGATACGCCACGTTGTTATTGTGTACGTACGCCACGCAGGAATGTTGGGAATGACGCGTAATGGCTGCCATTATCGTTGCGCTAAGCAGCCGACGCGACGCGACCACCACTCCGATAGCCAATCGTGAGCCTGCACGCACCTTTATGCACAATCTACGCTGTTACAATACTGTCTTTCTACCGTTCATAAGTGTAATGTTTTAATATTGGATGGTTCTAAACTATATTATGAACTATGGACCTACAAGTCTGCTTAAATCTCAGGGCTCTGTGCGCAAAAGCTCCTGATTGGCATTTAAGTTCCTGCTTCCATATATTTTGCAGTAAAACCAATATGTTTAACACTATCCTACCGAATTATTTAACTACCCAAAGTATAAAATAATCGCCTCGTAATGCATAAGTCTATATAAAACAAATAAATTCGATCTAAGAATGTTAAACTTACGATACATATTCAGCTATCAAATCACCATCGAAACATAAATCCGGCTATCAATCGTGCTAAAGCCTGCCACATAAACCTTATCCGACACAAACTCGAACGGTACACCTAAACAAATCGTATAACTTGGGACGCAGAACAAAAGGACCACAAATCTCAAACAGCAGCTCGAACATTTCTTAATTAGCCACTTTTTATTGAACAACAAATTCGGTTAACTTCAACAAAGGCTTCTAAGAAAATAAAAATAAATTTGATTCGTGACGAATCACGAAGGTGTTTCGCCTGATCCCTCGTAACCCTTTTTGTGACTCTGACTAATCTAGAGATGGCCCCTGGAAGTTTTTAATTAAAGATAATGTAACATAGCTGCACGTACCTACTGTACTGCGACAATCAGGGTTGCACCGACATCCGTTCATTATGTTCCGTACTCAAAGGAATGTCCAATCAAGACTAGATTGACGATTATGAATACATTTTCGTAAAAGGTAGATAAGTACCAACATAATTAAGGAAAGCGCATTTTACAAATGTTTCAGACGATTGACAGCTTTTGTGAATTCTAAGATAAACTTGCAAGTTTATGTTTTACTTTGGTCAATGTGCATAACTCGAGAGCGACAGCCCTGCCCGTCAAGTGTACGGCAGCAGTAATTAGTAGAAAGCGCTCTCGAGCAGTGTGAATAGCATCAACAATGTAGCCGGTAGCCGCCTCACCTCCTCTGCCTATATTCAATTAAAAACACAATGCCGGCACAGGCTACAGTGGCCACTTCTAAAAAGAAAACCACCTCGCTCATCTCCACGCAAACTAATTCATCTCTACATCGACCATAAATTATACGTGCCGCACTACATGTTGTTGAACGCGAACTTTTATTGGTTGTAACGACAAATTATCCCAATCGTGATCATTGAAAATCACTCAACATTCAAGACACTTGTAACTGCGCTCGAATTCAACCTTTCTAACTCTTTGCCCAAAAAGTTACATTAAGATGGTCGTTAATAGTCGACTTGATTACCATCTAAGTTGAGTGGTGAACGATTATTTCGGAGTCGGCTTCTTGATGCGAGAGAAATAAAATGTACGCGCACGCGTCGCCACCGGGTTACGCTGTCGTTAAGAAATTACCGGGCGCGCCGTCGACGCCGCCGATTTTATCGATGGAATTTATCGTCGACACTGGTCGACGAGCGCGTGCGCCCTTCCCTATCAATGCGCATACGATATATGGCCGCTGAGAAAATCCCATATGATATACCTCGATATCTACGCGTTCAAAACATCCAAAATCTTCATTTCATTAAAATGTAGTGAACGGGAACAGTAGTAAGTACCGTTACTGATGACCAAACAACTAACTTTACATATGAATCGAGTGCCTACATTTTGTTCATTCATTTGTTGTCAAAACAATTTCTCCAGTTTCATTATTGAGAGCATTGGTGACCTGTATGTGTGCGCAGGCGCAGCACAGTAGTAACGAGTGTATAATTATTGTTGGCCGCGGCGCCGGTAGCCGAAAGGCCGACTCATCGTAATTTGATGGCGTCGGCCGGCCCGCCCCGCCGCTGCCGACAAAAAACTAATTAACAGAGATGGACCACGAGATAGCCACCTCTACCTACTATGTTGCATTCGCAAGAATAAAATAAAACACTGTGGAACCATGACGATGACATTCAACCAGATCATTTTTGTGTTTCATTTGCTGGCACTACCTGCCTACGTGAGTCGCTTGGGCTTAATTAGAAACCAGTTTTGGCATCTTAGCTGCATTCCATCTAAGACCTAGTGGGAAGCCAAACTCGACGGATCCTAGGCTTAGCTGAGAAAATACTCAGTGTCAAATTACCATAGAAAACCTGTCGCTTTGGTTTATGATCGTATAGATCGTATATCGCTTAACGTTTTTATGGCTACCTACTGTGCACTTGAAGGCAGAATATGAACACCCACACGCTTGACGTATATAGGTGTGTTTATAGGTATACATAATGTGTAAAACATGCGTGTCGGTTGTAGACGGACGCACTTGGTGATAGATTGTCGTCATGATGGATCGCATGGCCGCCGCCAATGGTGTCCGCCGGCCGGCCGACCGCAAACACGACAACACTCGCTACTTACTACTTATTGCTCGCCACCTTAACAACATTGGAAAAACAGATCGGCACTGTTCTACTTTTTAACACTGAAATGAAGCAAATCCTTATTGATTAATGTAAGGATACAGCTGCAAAGCATTATTTTTCTTTGGAATTAAAAGAAATCCCCAACCTAAAGTCAACAATGAATGAACCGTTTAAAATTATTTGGTAGCGGCCAGGACACGGTTGCTCGATTTCCGAAATTCGATAACCAGCCGCGACGCGTCAACAAGTCGAACTTAATCATTTTAAATATGTACTTTTAACTGTGCAACTGTATTGTCGCTGACGTGACTCGCCATTGTTTGCCAGTTTTACCACCGTTTTATACCTTTTTAGTGAACGTTCCCAAACGTAGATATATTATTATGGCAAACAGGCAAATCGAAATTCTTGCCACTTTGATGCAATGAAACATTACAAGTGATGATATCCGAAAACAATTAAATATGATAAGATCCACGCCATTATTTAAAACAAGTATAAAATAAACAGCAAAAGCTTTGGAGAAGTGCTAATTAACGATTTTCAGAATAGAATACGACCTCGCCTTGATTACCCAAAATATGATTGTTTTTTGGCGGCGCCGAAATCGGACGCTTCATTAACACAGGGACACGGCGCGACCCAAAGAAATGTCACGTCAAAATCGTTTTCCGAGAAGCGTAGAGCTACCGGAGCCGAAAGGGAATTAATAAATACAAAAGGGTTATAAAAACTGTGACAGAATTAAGAGCGGGCGCGTTAAAAATGGAGGTGCGAGCGCGACTGCGACGCGAACAAGTGAAACATAATGCGCGAAACAAAGCAGCCGGAGCGAATGCCTTAAATCATTTTTAATTATGTTATGGCGCGGGCGCGCTCGCTGCGTATGCGCACGGCTTGGGTTACAGCGGCTGCTGCGCACACTAATCACGCAGCTCTGCGCACATGTATCTGTCCGGCCGATGCGTGACCCCGTCACGTCCAACTCGCTACCACGCACACATTATGATCATAGAAAAACTTTGTAACACCGCCTTCCAAGGATATAATTACAACCACGATGGAGACAATACTCTAAAAATGTACTTCATACTAAAGGACTATGGAATCATGATCCAAAACAATTAGAAATAATTTACAAACTAGTAAGTTAGTTAACAATCCCGGTTTCTCATTATACAATTTTTCACACAAAATCAGTTTTAAGCTTTTAAAGCTTCCACAGAAGTGTTAAGTGTGTGTTGTATGAAAAACAAGCGATTATTTAAGAGTCATACGTAACTCAGTGACTCATTGTTGGCCGGTTCTTATTTCACGGTAGCTTAGCGGCTTACTAGCATATTACGTGCGACGATATAAGGTGCGAGCCTTGATACGTATATATCTGCACTGATTTAGATAGATACGTTTTAAAATTTGAATTTGATTTTGGTAGTACACTTATGAAATTGAAATGAAAAATCAATAGACAACTGTCCATGGATTACATGGGTAAGGACAAAATTTACGATTATACAAGAAAAAACATTACCTAAATAGAGACTGCACTTTAATATTTTCTGTCCTAGTTTCAATTTTAAGCTCTTATATCGTAGGTCCCAACTGATTATAGTCCCTCAACATAATTCCTTTTACACATTTTCCAAATCTGTGAATTATTGCGGACTATACCTAATAATCTTATAATATCATCAATCAACAGCCTATAAGTGGCCACAAAGACATCTTCGCACAAACACAAGAAGGATCGATTTAAAGATTTTGGTTTACAATCGGTTTTCGGCCATACGACTGGACCTGTATCAGTTCAAGGATGTCAAACAACCTTGAAACCTGGCTCATTTATATTAAAATAACGTTATTGTGTGTGCTACGAATATTTTTATTTTCAAACCGAAGGATATCTTTAAATTCAAACTTTTGCGTCAAATGAAATCTCGCACCTTCTTCGTCCGCTCAGGCTCACGCCGCTACATTCCTAATGGTAAACAAACAACAAGAGTGGTTTGCGTCCGATTCCAACAGAAACGTCTCCTGTTATGTCATTGTACTGCAAATATTCGTTTCCTAATAATAATCGAAGCACCAATGTCGATATTGTGAACAAACTGAACAATTAAAACACTTGGTTCCACTCTGTCTTCACAGTTCACAGATATTTCGCTTATTTGCGTTTCGGTTACAAATAGTATGTATGTTTGTTTTATTTGGGGATATCTCGAGGTCATGCACGCGCTAATTTGTCATCAAACTGATATCGAACCCAGTCAGCAGTGTCCGCGTTCGGAATGCATGACCGATCGGGCACAGGGAAAAAGCGCTCGCTCGTCGGTGAATGAAGCGATTAGCGCTGAATGGTCGGCCGGCACGCGGAACCAAACGCCTGGCACGACGCGCGCGCATCCACGCCGCGCTTTGTCTCAGCTCGCTTGACCCGTGCCCCGGGTAAAAACCGTGCCTGACCAAAAACTAACAAAAAGCACAAAAAACTACCATTGGAACTGTTTTTAATTGGAGAAAAAATGTAACTAACCGCGTTTTTGTAGATCAAACCGACTCAACTGGTTCTTTTTAATATGTTATTCTTGTTACGCCGTACTCTATTTTAATGCAGATGAAGCTGCCTGTCTTCGTAATGATGATATTGCTACATTCTACGAACGTTTTTGTGTAAAATATCTCGGATGTCCCCTATCATTCTATTTTAAACATAAATATATTTACAGCGTCATTAAAGCTCTTCTACACAATTGCACACGATCCGTATCCGATTGTATTTTTTGTGCAAATGGCTATACGGCGCTCGACCGTTACGGGAACGTTTTCCTCGACGGATTCGCTAAATTCGATGCCTGAACGCAAGATCTCGGCAGAAAATCCGCTCGTTTAGGATAAATCCCTTAGGTAACAAGGCGTTTGTTAGGCGAGCGCGCGAGTCGCGAGTCGGCGCTAATTTAAACCGGGGCTGTGCGCTGGAGCAGGCTCCGCATCTCATTTACCTTATTAAGCGGGAGGGTCGCGGCCGGCCGCGTCACTCAACGTCACTCGCGCTGCTGCGCGGACGCATAAACACCTCCTTAGCTACCGTCTATCGGCTCTCTAATCGGAGGCGCGCACACTCACGCGGTTGCTAGCCGATGCTGTTCGCACTTCTAAATGTAATCAATAAATCCTGGCTCATCAATTACCAACAAACCTAACACCACCAAAGTGATTGCAATGAAGATGACACCTAAATGAAGATAATTTCATTACGTTACTGTCTCTCAAAAATTCGACAAGCAATCCTAAATCTTCTTTAACATGTGATGCGAATGGAAATTAAAAATAGATGAAGAGCAAAAATAGCTTCGTATAAGGCCAGCTAATGGTCTCATTGGTGCTGGTGCAGACGGTGAGACGGGATAAATCTCCCAGCGCTGGCGGTGTTTCAGTAATGAGCTAATTCGGCATGCGCTCTCGTACGTGGGATCTAATGCTGCTGGGAATGCGAGGAATGCACTCTGCACGATCGTTTTCATAACTCAGTATGGTGCATTATCTACTTTACTTACGATTAGACATTCTGAGAATTATAATCTTTGTACGTTACGTGGATAGCTGTGTTTGTTCTTGTTTGTGCCCATCGAACGAGTAGTCGTAATGTCTTCTCTGGTTGTATTGTTAGTTTTGTTACTGAATTCTGTATAATCGAAAATGTACTTTTACTTTACTTACGTAAAGGTAGATTAGAAATACCCGAAAGAATACGTGTAATAGAAATTTAGGATTAATTTTAATACAATTCATATCCAATTATTGTCTTTGTTTACGAATTTCAGATAGGTTAAAAATTTTTTATATGTCTGTTTTTTTTTTTCTTAGTGGATTATTTTATGTGTATTTGGTTTAACAAACAAAACAATAGGTAAGATTATGTAGTGAGGTAGGTAACGCTCACAATCAAACCACTAGAATAAAGTGTGAATCGAGATAACATCGCAAAGACAATAGGCATTGTTTCACAGTGTAAACAAGAAATGTGCCGACCAATCGGATGGCGTTCCACTGCTTGCGAGCGAGAGTAATTAAAAATTCAAATTAGGAGCGTCGCCCCTCGTGCGACGCGGTTGGTGATTACACAGCGTTAATTACCAGCGACCAATTAAAAGCCGAGGCGACAGAGCGGCACGTTTAGCCGGCCAATGGGGGCGCGTCGCTGAAGCGAGGCGTGGTAATTAAGACGAAACGAAAGGGTTGTGATTTTCCGGGCGTTGTAGGGGGCGTGCAATTAATCACCGCCCGGCGGACGTGAGGAGTGGCAGCGGCACTCCCTTGTCTGTCCTCATTGTTTTAAATACTCGTTCATGTACCTAACGCTGTAGTTTACATATTAAGGCTTTAGCTTAAACAAATAATTGAGCATCAATGATTTACAATTATTGCGTAAAATTCGTTAATAGTGAGCACGTATGTGTAAACACTTCATAAAGTTTTCCAAAGCTTTTGGTTGAAGTGAAAATTCCATCTTTATTTCACCTTCGTGAGAACTTAATATAGCCACTGAGTAAATAAAGATCTAAACCGTCTTACGCACCCTTCAAAGAAACAATAACGCAGGTTTATTTGCATGCAGCGATCCATTGGGACGTAAAACAGGTGTAGGTGGAAGAATTCGGCTTAGGCTTTAGTGGCTTCGAACGACCCGGAGGCACACAACCTTTTTCACGTCAAACTTAAGTGATAATAGGAGACTTTAGTCGATGAGCATAAGGTTTATTTTATCGTCGTTTCTTAAATAAGAAACTAAAACACGAAGAAGATAGTAAGCAATGAGACTAAGACACCTTTCATTGAAGTATCTTGGATGGAGAAAGACTGGCAACATTCTGCCAGTTATAAATTCTCGCCCTCCTGAAAAGAACAAACATTCGTTTCATTGTTGCGAGCTTACAACACTGTTATTAACAAAGCCGATGAAGTATAAATGATCCGCGTAGCCATTCCTGAAAGAGAGTTATTCCAGCCTCGTCCCCCCCCGCGCCGCACCCCGCACCCCTCGCCTCCCCCGGCCGTCACCGCCAGAAGAAAAATGCTAACACGCCCCCGCGAAAACTATTAGTTATTTTGGCACCCCCACAACCCTCGCTTCCCTCGATTATGAACCACTACACATTGTACTTTAAGAGGTCACACGCTTATTAATTCTAATTTAATATTCATACGACACGAATGGCATCTTGCAATGACAGTCCTTACACCAACACCAACACAGATTGATCTTCTTCAGATTGCTGAAATTCGAGTCTGGTCTAGAAATAAGGGCTGACTGGCAACTTCGGAACGGAATGAGCTTCAACCCTGTTTTTATGGTACGAAATTTAATCTATCATGATGGCAATTCAATTATGAACAGATTATAAGATATTCAAGTGTCATTGAACAGTTTGTTTCCATTTGAAATACCAATAGAAAGCTAATTTTGGTACAGTATCGGTTGTACATCCGAATCTCGCGTCACAATTTTATATGTACTAAAATCGGTCCGGATCACCGTACTGAGAAAATCCTGACTGATAAGTTATTTGAATCCAATCTGGAGATTGCAAAACCGACTCTAAAACATTGGGAGGTTTACAAAAAGCCAGCTTAACACTTAAATCTCGCGTTGCAGACGAGATGATGAAATTCAAAACAAGATAAAGAATATGGCCCATAAAAGTTTCATTGCTGTTAACTTATTTATGAAGTCGGCTACATATTTAAATGTGTACTTACGTCAACTGTACATACACACTAACTTCGCGTTATATCTTTCCTATTGTTTGGTATCTATGTAGGTACGAGTATATTGCGCATTGAGATATTCTTCCTTGATTTTAGTGTCTTTCCTAAAACTATAGAGAGGAGTTTTGTTCATGGAATAAGATTATTATATGCAGCTGCATAATTTATTTTGGAGTATTGTAGCGTAGTTGAGTTATCTTATTGTAGAGTGTTAAAAAAAATGATCCTTATTCTGGTACTAAGGTAAAGGTTTTGATTGAGAATGTAGTGCAATAAAAGGTATAATACTGATGACATGAAAATTGTCGTAATCTGTAGCCAGTAAATTAAATACACAATCGTCATTTCTAATTTCTACCACGGTTTTTTTTATCCTATTGTTTACTATATCTATACTAAGCTAGAAGTGTAAAAGAAAAACAAGTGAGTGTGAACACAAATATGAGTAGGCGCTTAAGATTCCCAGTTTCCGTCCCCATTTTCCTTAAGATGTCGACCCCAGTAACGTGCTCCTGAACTTGATTTAAGTTTTAAGGTACAAACATTTATTGAGGTGCTAATATTTGCTCGCACATTCAGGTGAAAAGGGGTTAAAAATATCGTTTTCTTCTAATGAAAATTATTCCACAAAGCAAACATGTAACTGCTGATGAGTGCTTTACAGATTTATTTATTAAAGATATCAAATTTTCTTTCGTTTTTGGTATAGTAATCAAGATAAAACAACCTGGAGTAGGTAATTTACCGACCCTTATAAATACATAAGGCATTCGATCACAGTCCAGACTATGTGGACGAGATACGCAAACATGTCCCTCGGCGCCCTCCCATCTGTCATACACGCTTCCGACGCACGGCCTCCTGCTTAATTGACCTCCCTGTCCAGTCCACCCATCCTATACATGTACATTGCGTACCTACTTATCTCAAAACAAACATCAAAGATTAATTAAGTTACAACTTTAGTATTATGCCCGTACATGATACGAAAATGTCATTCAATACTCTTAACTACTAACTTGATTTATTGACTTACAACTATCGACAGACAATTTCAATGGCTGTCTACGACAAATAGGAAGTGGTTATATTATTCAAATTGGATGGACTTTGTGAAAGTGGCGGATGAATGCATGTCAATTACTGTAACTTTGGCAGCGAGTACAATGTGTGGTGTGCAGTTGTTTGTGTTCGTCCGTGGGACACGTGACAAAGTTACCGCGGCCGGCCGGGGACGAGCTGTAGGTAATGTAAGTACACGGCGGATGACCACTTACATAACATACACAGTGTACACAAAGGGCCGACACTTGCAGCACACAAATGAACGTAGTTTGCACATACGTTGAATAGACAAAGCACACAGTCACATGAGGTCATCTCCCCTCATTAGGTGGTTAGTTTTCCGGGCGTGTCCGCAGACTCCGGGGGTGAGGTGCACGGGGTAGGTGGCGACGAGGGGGAGGGGGTGTTGGTAGACGGGAAGTTACTTAATTAATCCCCGCGCGGCCGCCATTGGCCAGCGGGACGTGCGGGCGGGCGGACGTCTTATCGCCCACGCGTTAATTGGGCGGGAAGGCGCACAGATTACAGCACTGGCTCCCGTTAATGAAACCGGACTCCCGTACCTACTGAAATCACTATCTCTTATGTATTGATGTTCGAGAGGCGTTAATGAAATGTCTGCCCTGACCTCTGGATTTATTGAAAATTATAAGATTCTGCCTACTCGTACAATATTGTTCAGCCTCATCTTATTTGCTTTTAACAACAAAGAACTTTGAGAAGCATAAAATCTTTTCGAATCTCGCGCAGGAATCATTTAGATTGGTTGCTGTATAAATATTTCTGGAGATACAAAAAAGTGGTTCTCTAAATCCCGTTAATCTTTTATACAGAAGGTATCAAAGGAATAGTTTATATTAGGAGCATCGAAACAGGTTTTAACGAAAAGGAAATGAAAAAGTCGCGTATGGCGCTGTTGAAGCGTTAATAAATATTGTAGTAGGGAAGGAGTTGACTCGGAAACTAATATTGCTCTCGTCGCGTCAAGTGAACGTATAAAGCTCAGATTTAGCGTGAGCCGAGGGCTGAGCAGGCGCGAAACGCCCAGGTAAAGTACCTACTTACACCTCGATATACGAGGAAACGTAAATTATAATATTGTGTGTGTCGGTGCTAACCCTCTCGCGCTCACGTCGCGGCGCCCCGCGTGTGTGCGCGCCCACTGAAAGAAAAGCAATTTCCTCCGGGCGGCGGGCGGCCGCAGGGGGTTGAGGTCTCGCGCGAATATAATTTTGTTCATTTTTTTCATTCGGGCGAGTTAATTCGGCTTCGCGGCGGAGTCGGCTATTGATTAGGGCGCGTCTTACGTTTTAATTTGTTTGCGCGCGCAGCCAGCGATGCACCCGTCGAGATGAGCGCCCCCCTTGGCCCGGCCGTGCACCCCCAGCACCGTCTAATGAGCCTCTAACTACGCCTAGTGTAATCACGAGCCTTTTCATAATCACAACCGCGTCTCACATGTTCCACTGTATCCTTTATAGGACAGCGCTCGTCCGGCCTCTTGTTTACACTTGAAGCGAAACCCTTACACGCTGGAGAGTGGTTTCAGGGCTGTCCTTTTGTGAATGACCGGTGTATTATTTTTATTCGAAAATACGTTACTGGAAGAAGTTACGTTCTTGTTTTTATTGAAGTGTAACTTAGGTGACTAGCGATTTCTTAATTACAATTTCGTTGCCTGTCTCAAACCTAATGGCATAAAAACGCTGCCTACGAATTGAAAATATAATTGCGGACCAGACATTTTGATCACAAAATATCGCTTCACAAGCACAAAAGTAGGTACTGCACATTGTAGTAAAGAAGAAGATACCTAGACATAACTTTAAAGTTTCCCTGTAACGTAGAGACGCTATCAGAGACACACTTGATCATGATAGTGTAATTAACGTTGCATCGTCGGTGCGGCTCGGTGCGACGCCATTGGTCATCCCTCCCACCCCCCGGACCGTCACCCGCCTCCCCCCTCTTGGTCTCAACCACCTTACCTCACCCCCTCGCACTCCTGCCTGAAACAACGCCGGCTGCATGTGACACATTAGTAAATGAGACGACATTCGTTACTGGAACCCGAGCGCAGTAGGAATTTCCTCATTGAAAGCCTGCGGAATTGCCGAGTTGATGGTTCAACGCAAATGCAATCTCTATAATAAAATGTTGGCGATCTCTGTTGTTGGGATTTGTTGATACCTAAGCCTGGAAATGATTTAGTTACGGAATTTTAATTCAGGTTATAGTTGAACACGCCTGAATCATTGTGTAACGAAAGACTTAAACGACTTGTCAACAATGAACCGATTAATTAATTCGTTACCCAGGTAGGTAATTAACCAAGTTGGTAATCATGAACCTTCTAAAATCGTAATTAATTGGCATCGTTTTATACTCAGACCTAAATTATTATTCTTGTGGCTGAACAATTTATCCCAAAGCTCTATTGTGATATTATTGTGTAACACATTGGGTACAGGTTAACAGGACACAAATTTATTAAATCGCATTGTTTGTTGAGTGTGTGCTTTATACTAATTACGGACTTTCATCTATTTTCATCTCCGAGTCTATGTATATTCTGTTCGAATATTTTGTTTCCTGTAGCTTCTTGATAGATTAGAATAATTTACAGGGAAAATAAAACTTATATATTAATCGCATTTACCAATTTTGTCGTGTGAGGTCGAGGGGCGAAGCACCTCACTCAATAAATCGAGAGGCTGCCGTGGCCGCCTCCGCTCGGCCATTAAGGCTCGCGATAGTGGATACTCTTCGGGGTTCACTTTGTTTTATTACTTTCATTTTATTGTTTTAATTTGTGTGCGGGTGCGCTATTTGCGTGCGCGCAGTTTGTCGCGCGCCCCGCCCACCGCGCGGTGGCCAATCGCGCGCGGCCCGCTAACGAGGTGCTGTCGCGCCCGCACCCGCGCCGCTCGCCACGCGCCCGCTGCGCCCGCGCTGCTCCGCTGTACCGCCACGCCGCACGCCGCACACGCACAGACATCGCGACAATGCTCATTGTTTCAAACTATTCTTATTTTGTTTTAGTTAGGTCCACCTCGCCGGCCGGCATCGCCTCCCACCGAGCGATAATTTCAATGTCGTCGCGTATATTGTGATATTGACTGAGATTCCACTCTGGCCATGTTTTATCGTCGGAGGCGCGTTTCGTCAGAGCTACTCAATAAGCAATAAACCATTCGCCTCCGAGGAGTTATTTTAAACCCTGACTGGGACTCGAATTGAGCCCACGCCTTTACACCTTTTAAAGGTTATTGTGTTTCCGAAACGCTAAAGATATAAACATTCAACAACCTCACAAACATTCACATCTTCAAGTAAACAAAATACAAATAGACATTTTGGAATACAATAACCAATATGTAAAGTCACGTTACCTGCGTAGGTACGTACCTACACATATTTTACATAATTTCAGTGTCGTTTAAATTCGAAGGTTATTGTTTCTAATGGATCGTTAATATTGTCAACAGTCCGTGTGATATTCAAAGCAGAATCAGACACGACACAGCAGGAATAATATTAGGGGGAAACTAAGCGATTGATAGTAAAAATGGGCGTCGAAATAGAAAAATATCGTTGGACGCATTCGTGGCCTGGTAAAATATTCAATCGGGGCAATTCGGGTCCGCGTATAAATTCGGTACCGCCATTATTTGTAGCGCGTCCTCGCGACCGAAAATCGGTACCTACATTGATAGTCGTCATTTTTCTTGTAGGTATCGTTAATATTTTACGGGTGCGTGTCAACGGTTTATGGGCCCACTCTTAACACTAAAACGTTTTAGCCGTGCTCTCATTGTTTATACATTTTACTATCCACTTTTTATAGTTTATTGCAGCTTGAGTGCTGTTCGGGGTTATGACACCGCGCGTAACGTTCGGCAGACGTTCGATTGTATGCTATAGAACTTGATTTTTATTGCGGCCTGATGTCAAGCGGAAACTTACGGAATTATCATGTGTATATTTGGCTGGCCTGCCAGGCAGTATCCATGACCGTTCTAGTGGCGTGCCGCGGCCAATATACCTGTAACCGCCCAATAAACCACGACAGTCAACGGCAGGACCATTTAATGACAATCAAACTCCACTCACATTACTAATTCGTGCGAGTCTCGCAGTCTACCCAGCTTTTACTTCTATCATACAAAAATCCTAAAGCTAAAAAGGTTTTACTGTTTTCCAAGTTAATTTCTATCGCATTACATAATATAATTCGTTTCACATAAAACGGTGCTATCGTAAAACACATAACAAGGACGGGTTCTTATCTAAGTGTAATTATCCGTCCAAGTTTGCGAGCTGAGAGAAAGAATTGCTGGAAAGTGTGTGCATGTGTGTGTGGGGGAGTCGGCGGGTGAGGGTAGGCTCACATGGGACGCGCTCTAATGAGGTGCCTGAAAGCGACAATGTCTTTGAGTAAAGCAAATGTGTAGGTATCTACATAGGGGGAGCTGCCTCCCATCTACGTTCTATTTTAATGTGTATCTAGTGTACGTTTACGATGGATACATAAAACGTTATGTTGGTTTAAATAAGTTTCACGATAAAAGGTGTGGGGCTAATTAATTTTGGCTACAACTGTTTAGATATAGTAATGAAAATTGTAAGTGATAATGGATAAGTAGGTATATTAATTCTATCATGATTCATGATCGAACTGCGACTTACATATTAATTACAAAAAGAAGCCGCTTTCCAATTGCATGTCGGATTTTTATAACGTGAAATGAAAACACGTGTTGTTTTTCCAGACCACACTCCTAAGAAGTGTAAGGGAGGTAGGTATAAGTTGTACAGAGTATCATGTTCTCATGTACCGCGTTGTAAATCAAGCGAGTGGAGCGACACGAGGTGTGTGTGCGGTGTGAGCGGCGGCCGGCCGTGAGCCGTACCGTACGACAGCGCGAGGGTCGATTGCTCCTTCCGGTCCGCAGCCGGTTTTAATTTCCCGCGCGAGGCGGTGGCGCGTTAAGCTTAAACGGCCGGAGATGAGCCGCACACGTACTAATATCATGCACGGCCCGGGCCGTCGCCATAGCGACGCACACTCTTATGACGTGTGTGGCGCTGGCGCGGCGCGGGTGTGAGGCCGGGGGTAATATGATTTGAGCGCCCCCGGCGGGGTGTCGCGCCCGCTTGTTTGCTCTCCGATGCAATCGCGATACGAGCGCCACCCGCGCCCCTGCCCCGCCGGCGACACATCTCTCACCTCCGTCGTCGATAACCGCATCGGATTCCTTGTTGCAAGCCACCGCATTCTATTGAAATAGATATCTACCCGCGCTCCCGCCTATCCACCTACCTACTGCTCTACTCGATTTACACGTCACCCTGCGCCGCACTATTTTCACACAAAAACAACTATCCAATATCAAGTTATAAATAAACTTTTTTATATGTACCTATAAGGTTGAATTCCGAATTCTATATTTATGTAGGTTTATGTGATCTTGACTGGTTTTTGAAAACCGTTTGGCGTAGTCTCGGCAATAGTTTTATTTCTCGACACAGGTCGTTGCTCTTATTATATAAAACCGTCCGATTGGTTACGATTTCATCGTCGATCATAACTAAGCCTTCTGAGTCAACTTCGAAACTCTCTATTCGCGGAATAAAACATTTTATTCGGTTAATTCCATTTTTAAATCGATAAAACTTTAAACAGTAAATGTTATTAATTAAGCTTTTACAATTAATTCTCATGTAATAAATGCAGCAGCAGTATTCAAACAGACACAATTTCGTTTTTACGTTGTATACCAAATAGTAAAATTGCCACGATTTTTCCCCAAAATTAAACAAAAAACTTCGGAATATGAAACACGTTAAGCCACCAGAGCCATTGGGATAACGGACACTGCTGGAAACCTTTTTATCCATAGTACATGATGCTCAGGGTAGTGACCGCATTGAGGACGTGAATGGATAATCCGGGTATCCCATTGTAGGAACGACCGTTGTTGTCTAACGTTACATATACAATTATCCCAGTACAGCAAGCTCCCACACCCTGTATTACTTGTACGAGGGTACGACGTGACGTCTATGATTGGTGCTCCAGTGCATCTTGACATTTACTATTTATCTAAAATAGATAATATGATCTTAAACAGTTACACACACATTCGTGGTTTCTGTTGGTTAGGTACCGTAGTTGTTTTATTTTAAGCTACTTGCGTCGCCAAAATATTTGATGATCGATTTGAGAGTTACTTCACTCTTCGTTTCGTAACTTAAATATAAGTTGCGGTCATAGTAATATTTTACAGTCTTAAAGATATTTTTCAGAAATAATAACGTAATCAGTGAAAACATACTTATAAATAAAGAAAGATAATGAAGCAATACATAATGTTAAAGAGTAAATTTATCGTAATGAAATGTTACTGCGGAAGTTTCATTCTACTGTTACATAAACACGAAGCTTGTGAGAAAATCTGGGTGGAAGTTTACAATTCACCCACAAACTATTGAACGGATTTGGATGAACAACGTATAGTACAAGATTTTAATTTTCACATTGCGCCGATTTTATCTATTAACAGAAAGCAGGATTCGGTGCATAAGCAAGATAGTTTTATAAAATATGATAATAGTTTGACACAATGCGCTGCTCTTATATTTATGATGTTAATATTATTTCGTTTAACAACTTTGAGTCACCGTGTTTTTGGCAACACCGGCGAGTTGGAATGTAAACATTCAAAAGGCGTGAAGTCCTTGAGTCAGTAGCCGTGACCGATTGTATTGAAAATTAACGCGTACTTGCCTTGCTTATTACAATGAGAATGAGAACTCTATAGAGAACAAGTGGCTTTGGTGGGCTTGCTTTTAATATAATTAGTAGTCTGAAATAGTCCCGTTAATTTTACTTGTGTAAACAATAACAAACAGCTCAGGTCGCGACATTACACGGCGCGGTTCAATTGTTTTGGGTACTAAACTGCCACCGTTGCGGTTCGTATGGCAAGGAGACACCAGACGAATTTCAGTCGAATCTTCTTATAGTACGAAATGTTTTGGCTATGTATTCAAGATCTAAAATCCAACGAACATCTATAGAGTATAAATTGTTACATGAAGAAATTCACCCATAAAGGCAATAAGTTATGCCTGGTAAACAACTTAAGGGGATCCACAATAACACGTGTCACAAATATCCAACGTTACCCTACACGGGATCCTCATCACACGTGTAAGCCGTTTGATAGACGTTTCTTATGACATGTATTATAGTGAGAACTGCGAGGGACCCATCGCGGTGAGCGGCCATTATCTCTACGACTCCTCATTAATTAAATTGTGAATATCATGTGCTACTGTAGTTACCATTTCGTGTAAGTAATTAAGTAGGTCGGATTTTGTGGCCAGTTATGTTCATACTTCTTATATTAAGAAACAGATTTTATTCCCTCCATCGACGGGAGGGATAGATGTTAAGTTTTAGAAGAAAATCGAGTAAACTAGCAAAAACGTCACGTGTGGGTTCAATAGGTCATACCATTTGATAGCAGATTCATTTAGACTGAGCGTTGGTGTATCAGCTTATCTGTGATAATCTTCAGTCCAAAAATAGCAGTACTTATGTGTAATTCATGTGTACAGTCCACGTGTGTGCGTGTTGAACGGAAGCCGCCGATTTTCCGCGCACGCGCATCACAATGATCTTCCTCGCATCCGTCCACCCGCGCCGCGCGTCCCACCCGCTGCGCTGTCATCTAATTATTGACTCGCCATCGTACTTTAATTAACATTCTTTATGCTCGGCTGATTCCGACAAGTGCTCTTGAGACCCGATCATATGTTATTACCCACATGTAACGCTAGACTCACTGCGAGGTGTACAATGACGACACGGGATCCCGTACATTCTTTCATTAAGTTTCACCGAAGATTTCTTCCACACCTGTTTTTCAAAATTCTAATCAAAATTTATTAAAGTTTATGAGTCGTAACATATTAAATCAAAGTGCGACGTAAACAGTTGTAGCTATGACGTTAAAACCTGGCCTTTTATCACATATTTTTTTTTGCATAATTAAGACGTTTTTTTCCATGAAGTGAATACATTTTCACCCAAATACATATTTAATATTTTAATTCATTCTGCTGGCTCCTAAAACCACAGAAAAAAGGTTTTTTTTAAGATAAAGTTTCGTAGAAATTGTTTATCCGAATTATTTATTTATTATTTTAGTCGAAGGCTTTATTATTGTACTATTCTTAGTTAATCAAATCTGCACGGTACAGAAAAAACGTTTCCTCTTTTCAGAGCAAATGTAGTATTGTTATTTGTGCAAATGTATTACCGAGATATTTGTTCAAGCAGCGGACCATGTTCGTGTTGTTCTGTTTCGTTGTGTTCTAAGGATTATACCAACAATGTTCTGTTGTTTCCAACTATATAAAACAACTAAGTTAACAGTTCTGAATACCCGAAATACTGCTAAACAAAAACATGTACCTAACTCAAACGGGAAACTTTCCAAAGAAATTAACTGGTGATCCATATTATGTACGTCTATGTATGTATATAGGACACAAACTTATATAATGTACATAGTATGTTATATGTAAATGGTTAAACCCACGGACTGAGTTAGTTTCTAGATGCTACTGATAGTATATGTCGTAATTCTTGTGTATTTTTGGGTACCTACTTAACAGATGTAATAAAACTTTTTGTCCGGTTGACGCAACTCAGTTTTAAGTATTATGTTTTTTGTGCTTTGTCATCTCTCAGATGTATAAAAGCATGCCCTATATGAGGATGGACTCTTCTCTGTTTTGATGTTTATATTTTATGTACATAAAAACATGTCATTTTATGTTGAGATAAAAAGATTTAAAAAATGTTTCACACTGGGATTTTCCTCTATGACGTGGCTGCGTTTACAAATATACAAATTTACATACACATCACATATTTATTTTTAAAGTCGCTACTGACCTAAAAGGTATCATGAATGCAAAGACTTTATTTAAAAAATGTCTTAACTTGTCTACAGACCAGGAAAAAACTTTCTATTCGTTTTTTTGGAAATTAAAACTAGGTATAACTTATTATTCGAAGATTTGTTTAGTTTGTTTTCTATAGATTTTTATATTATGTTTATTTTTTTAATATTTGTCAAAACTTCTGAAACATTTGGTCATTATGTATAATGATGGTCATTGGTGAGTGAACATGCACATAAGTAATTATGTACGTGCGCTTGCAAGTGACCTTTGTTAGTACACTCAAATTATGTGTCTATAGTGTTGCCATCGATATACTTCACCGCGTCTCAAGTATTCAGTGTCTAATTTCATTTTCAATATTTCAAAATAAATGGTGCTACGTTACAAGTACTTTTGCATGTAGTGCACATTCATCTCAATAGTTTTGTGTTAACACTAACGAAATCAAAATGTGATTGAAATGTTGACGTCTTGTCTAACGTTACGCTATGCCATTTAGAAATGTAATAGTTTTGAACTAATAAATCACATTACATACATGCATCCTGGACCAGTATATAACGATACACTTACGAGTATGTACTTCTCAACATAGGGAAATGTATCTGATGTTGCTTTACATTAATCGATTTATTTTTGTTGTGTCATTCACATGTGTGAGCCTACTTTGTATTCAGGCTGGAGACGTTGCTAGCTGCTATTTATGTATTTATAAATATAATGCGTACAGAATTCCAATAGCTCTTGGCAATGTATACCATTAACGTACGCACAACTTACTACGGTATACAGTAAAGACGCGAATATTTGTTCCCTTCGTATTAAGTTCTTTGTTCATAGATGATTACTTACTTTCTGCGAGAGGTGCAATTTCCTTGTTATCACGCAACGTTCGACATGGCAAGCAACAATAACTATTAAATGTTTAAAACGTTTCGTAAATCCAGTAAAAGTGTGGTGGGCGTAGTGCACAATGCGACAATAGTTGTCGACGTAATCGTCGTTTTCTATCAGTTGCGGTCGCAAACACTTCGCGCTCCGCTGCGTCCTGATACTCGACAGCACGCAGAACTTTATTTGCACAAGGTGTGCGTATCTCTTACAAATCTGGCTTTTCCACGACATATCTAGAATTCATCACCTGCCACGCGCACGAACAGTCTCGATACCTGGTAGTATCGACACACGTACCTTCCAAGATGACTAAACTCCAAGACTCTCCGCGTGTGATACAGTTGACTGTTAATTGTCTTGTTTTCCATGATTTTAAAAATCTTGCGTAGGTGGAGCCCTCGTGGCGTGCATAATTATTAAATTGAATAAGCTCCTGGATAAATACGCAATTTATCTAGATTTGCGTACGATCGAACTGTGCAAGAGAATTCTTTGGTTGAGCTTGAGAGACAACGGGCTGAGATCATTATTTCATCATTAATCTCTTAATTCGTGGATAAATGTGCCAAACTCCCGAAGACCTATGTTCGATATGATTACATTTTACTTTAAATCAAGTTGCATTTTGGCAACATGCCATGACTGCACTTGGGTGTAGTAGACCGGCTACACTATTTACATAATTTTTTGAAAGCTCCGGTTTTCTGACCTTTATAAACAAATAGTCACCGGTCGTTCATTAAGTCATTCTGTGTAATCAATTTGCTATTGTTTCGGAAAGTGAATCGAATCTTAAAAGGGACGCGCGGACGTTGATTTCATCGGTTTTGTGATTTTGTTTAACAATCGCCGACCTGCCCCTTGTCCGCCAGGTCTGTCTGTAGGCTTGCAGCCTTGCACTTTGTTGTATGAATGTTTTTTAAGCACATTGCATGTTCGTGGCCGGCCAACAGTAGTCATTATCCAATGAGAATACTGCAATTGACATGAACAATGATGAGACGCGATACCGTGTGGGTAAATACATAGGTAAATGAACATAGCCTACGTACTCAAGTTACGTAAGAGGTTGGCTGCATGCTAAAGGCGTCCGCCATTTTGCGATGAGCACTTTGATGGTTTTTGCGCGAAAAGTGAGCGGCGAGGTTGGCAATGCTTCAACTTTAATTTGTTGTAGAAATTACTATTTTGCAAAGATTTCCTAAATACCTTAAAGCGAGCGAGAACAAAAAGCGGTTACGTGGAAAATAACATTGAGACAGCCGTGGTTTGGGTGAACATTTCTAGAACTTACTAGAGTTACAGTACAGCCGCAGTTCGTACGGTTGTTGTAGGAGTTGAGCGTGACCTTCTTATTTATTTCAATTTACCGATTCAGGCCTTATTTAGCTTCAGATAACATTTCGAACACAAGCACTATTGTGTATTATTTATAAAGGTGATAGTTATATTAAAATAATATATTTTCGCTACCAAGTCTAGATTTTATCGTCGCATCGATCATTAAAGGCATTGCAATATAAAATACAGGAAAATAAAATAAAAATATTTATAAAAGGTCAAATGACTGACGCTGATGGGAAAAGAGTAATTTAACTTAGTTTTTGTTTTGCAAATAGTAATATTTTTAATGAATTTGTATTAAGTAGGATCTAAATAAGGAGCAAGATCAAGACGTTGTTTTAAGGAAAATGTTCTAATATATAGGGTATTTATCAGTATGTTGTGTAATTTTAGGACGAGCCTTTGCCGATAAACAACGCGCACGCGCTGCACGGCGTGCCCCCTTCGTCTGCAGCTCCGGAGACGTCTTCGGCGTCCGCGCAACCGGGCCAGTCCCCGCCAACCAGCTCAAAGATGACGCACTTAACCACGCCGAGTCTAAGATCGACGAAGACAAATTACAGGTAAATATATTTTCCCACACTGTCGTTACTTGAATGCTAAGGAGTCACATTGTGTAAAGATTCTTCGAAACGTTTTATGAGGACAAAGTGGATTTATAGTTTCAATAAAATTTGATTTGAATATCATACTCAAGTTGTGTTTAAAAGAGGGAAGGCTAGATATATTTCTTATTTACTGAGGAGAAATACAATTTGACTAGCAATTGTAGAGAATTCAGATTCATGTTTGAGCCTTAACACCAGTAGTCTTTTCTATCTTTTCTTAACTTATCTCATCAAGAGGTGGACTCTTAGTTATTGCTGGTTACGCTCTCTTCCATGAAACGGTTGTTAATGGTCTTGTCAACAATTACTTGTTTTGTTCAAAGATTTCTAGAACACACGCTACTTACCATTATATGTATTATCTTTCCTGCAATAGTAAAAGTTCTGACGACAAATGACCGATTGGTTAAGGCTGGCAAGAGGTTTCTCTCAGTAGTTTCACGCGTGAAAGGCCTAAGATAATTTGATTCGATTTAAACGCAAACAAATCTAATCCAACTCAGAGTTTTAAGAGAAAATGCGAATGTAAATAATTACGTTGTTTACATAAATAAATTGGTGCGATTAGTTTTGTTATTGCATATTATATTTTTGAAATGACGTAAATTATGGTAACGATGTGTTACTGTTTTGAATTAAGATGTACGTTTACTAGATATGTGCATTCGTGAGTGGGTGCAAGTGGTGACGTCAGTCAGCTTTCACTGGCGGGTGGAAGGGAGGTGGGGGAGTCCCCGCACGCAGGGCGCGGGGCGCGGGCCTCCTCGACTGTTGCACCACGACCACGTGAAAGCGGCCACTTTGTATTATTTGTATTGCTCAGAAATTGTCCACGAACACAAAGTGACTTGGACATCGCTGATATTATATGTACATTTCATATTTATGTGATGAACACACGATGAAAGTTTTTATTTATTTCAGTAGCTACATTCTCCTGGCTTTATTTATCGTTATAAATATTTTAGATACATGGAAAAGTGTGCTGTAACTTTAACTTGTTTAATAGGTATATTCGAGCTATTCTTATCAGATTATGAAGGTTTAGATAATTACATGCACCGATTCAACGTTACACAAGAAGTCCATGAAACTAGTCAGTAACCGCTAGTCGTCAGTATTTCACGGTGTTTGCGTGAAGGCAGGGAGAGGCCGGAGAAACAATGCACTGGACCGATTCTTTCGATACAATAATAAGATTTGCATAGACATAGGCTGATTCAACGATGAGCTATCTATCCGAATGTTAGTAATATTTACAAACGGAGGGCGGTGGAACAATGGTGCGCGGGCGCATTGTCTCTCACAGGATGTCCGAACCCATTGTACCGGGTAAACAGCACAGAACGAGATATATTATGTTCTTGTTTCACACGTCGCTTTTCCATTAAGTGTTAAATGCAATTTACAGTAGTACTTTATGACATTTATAAACGAAGCGAACGAAGAGCATTAAAAATATAACGTTCACTCTTTATTTCTAAGCTGGAATTATCTATTGCTAATCGTTTCGATAAATGTCGCGGCTCTTGCTTCCTTTCTAGTTCAGGTGTTACGAAAGCGAAAGCTACCTTTCTAGGGCTGGTGAGGTCAGAGATGTGAGGGGTCAAGCTAGTTCCTGTACATCTAGCGTTTGAATAACATCTTCACGTACGAGTGGCTCTCATGCCCTTATTCATTTCCTGAATCTATAATATGCTTCTTACAAGATTCTCAGTATCTATATCAGGTCTTAGATCGATTTACATATCACAAATGTTTACATAATGTTGGAATTAATGTTTCTGATTTTTATGCGTAGGTAATACATAGTACGTATATACATTGTACTTGATTAGTGTAAAAACCCAAACATTATTGTAATGCGCAGTAGTGTAATAACTAAGTTTTATTATAGAATCAACTAAAACGTGAAGGTATAGAGCTTATCAATATATTATATGTGTATAAATTACTACCTACGGTTTTAAACATGAGTATATAGACTGATATAATAGGTAATAACAATATGTATGCTACGGTCAAAATACCTTCATTTTCTGCGTGTTGAAATGAAGACTAATAAATAAAATTACACACAACTTCACGCCTTTTTATCCCCGAAGGGGTAGGCAGAGGTGCACATTACGGCACGTAATGCCGCTATACAATGTACACCCACTTTTCACCATTTGTGTTATAAGTCCCATGTAATAGGGGGTGAGCCTATTGCCTATAAATAAAATTATTTGTACTAAAACTGACATTGATGATGTTTTCAGAAAATCGACGATGTGAATGACGCGCCGAACTCAGTGAGTGATGACAGCTCGGAGTCGGACAGCTCTGCGGAGGAGGAGGACGAGCTCGACGCCGTCAGGCCCATGCTCAAGCTGCCCATACAGTTCGACCTCGACGAGCTGGCCGGAGCCTTCCTTGCCAACAACCAAAAGTGAGTAAAAGAGAGAAGACAGATAGAAAAGTAGAAGAATACATACATACATATCGCCATGCCTTCAATCCCCGAAGTGGAAGGCAGAGGTGCACATTATGGCACGTAATGCCACTGTGTACAACCACTTTTCACAATTTATGTTATAAGTCCCATGTAATAATTGATGAGCCTATTGCCATTGCCAGTAGA
The DNA here is from genome assembly GCF_023101765.2 of Spodoptera frugiperda. Lineage (NCBI taxonomy): Eukaryota > Metazoa > Arthropoda > Insecta > Lepidoptera > Noctuidae > Spodoptera > Spodoptera frugiperda. The sequence goes on from NC_064215.1 coordinate 5,704,528, forward strand.
AGAATAAAGTACACTATTTGTAATTATCGTATACTAGCGACCCGCCCCAGCTTCGCATGGGTGCAATGGTGATATATTATGCATGTATTATACGCATAAACCTTCCTCTTGAATCACTCAATCTATAAAAAAAACCGCTTCAATATCAATTGCGTAGTTTTAAAGATTTCAGCATACAAAGGGACGGGAGAAAGTGAGTTAGTTTTATACTATGTAGTGAAGTACCGAATATTTTACTAAAGACCTAGAAGTAAATTAAAAATGTGAGCTGTGTTGTAATCCGCCTCAATTCTCTTGACAACAGTTTCCACTAAATTAGAAATGTCGCAAAAATAACTAGGTACAAAGATTTCTATTGAAATTTATTTATAAAAATAACGAAAATTGTATTTGGTTTATAATGTTAAAAATAGATTGTGTTGTTGTATTATGTTGTTTTAGTAACATTTGCTTTTAATTTGAGTTGATTTTCGGTCGTTGACAATCTATGTAGGAGTAGCTTTATACTTAGGTACCGGCTTAGTAGCAGCTTAACCAATACAAGGTTAATCTTATTTTAATAGTTATTACCTTTCTTAACTTTCATTTAATTACCTAACTTCTTTATAGTTACCTAATACCTACTTAGGTAAACTGGACAGTCACTTAATGATGTGTTTACAAATATGTTAACATACTACTAAGCGCCTGTCTAGTTTGAGAGGCAATGTGCCAGAGAATGTGCCGTGTGTTTTGCAATTAGTGTACAACAGCTTAGCCTTCAAATCGCCTCTACAAACAGACCCGTACAATGTCTCCATCTATCCCATTTATGGAGTAGGTGAACAACCGTAACGGCCACTTACATGGTTAATCCTGAGGCCTACACGGTAAATCCAAGGGTTAAACTAGCCACTGATGCGTTACTGTTTATTCCAAACGTTCTGCTCTGACGACCAATGGTTAATTCAAGGACAACTTCTTCCACAACTAATACGAACCGTTTGTTTTAACCATATTGTTTTCAGCCTTGTGAGTTGTGCAATCGTTTTAAAAAGGCTAATCACGGGTCAATTGTGTCGTCTAATCTATCATGCTTATACAAACAAATTATATTTGTTTTGGATAATGAGGTTTTGATTGCAGTAATTTTAAAGTGCGTCTGACGTTTGATAGTGGCCAAATGTTAATATCCTCTTTTTGCTAGTGACGTTATTAATTCTAAACTCGTCAAATTCAGAAATCCAAACAACTCTTCTAACTACTAGACAGAGTGAGGTTTGCAAAAAATACTGAATAAGCGGCAAAAATGCAGTAAAGTAAATTATGTAATACGCATTAATAAATCTAATTAATACGTAAATATGTAGGCCAATGTTACAAATAAAAATTGACATATAAAAGGATTTTATCTACTTAAATATCTTCAAAAACAGTTGTAAACAAGAATTGGTGACAAATAACAGTTAGTTACCTAATTAACAAAATTTGAATGCGAATGAGACAACTGGCACTCATTTCAATGAGAATATCTATCGACCAAAGCACCGTAATAACGGACACTCCCCAAAATGTTCACCACTTTCGTAGCTGTTAATACTATAATAGCAAGGAGTTAAATGAGGATATTTGTAATGGCCCTATTTATATACATTCTGCGTAAGCAATTATTATTATATAAGTTCGCATGATGAGCTCCCCCCGAGCGATTTCCCTACAGTTGTTCCTGTGTGTTTACCCATTATAACGTTTTGAGTAGTTGTGTAACATCAGAGTCGGCGCTAGGCGGAAGGAGCCGCAGAATCTTGTGTAATCACATTAATACGAGCTCATTGGTAATCAGTAGGAACATGTGTGATGTGACCTAACGTGCCGCGAGATCGACGATGCACCTCGTTGAATATTGCAACGATCGAAGCGCCTCAATTATACCTAGAGATAATATCGATGTTACATCAATACAATATGTTCTCTAATCGTCATCAACTAACTTCATAACAACTTAATCTTCATTGAATATTTATATAACATAATTAGGTCATGTTATAAAGTTTCTACTGCTGCAGTATAAAATAATTTATTAAAAATAATGGCGGCAAGTCATAACACTGCAAAAGCGTGAAGTGAAACTAATAGCAGATTTTCATCACATTTCATCGCAAATTGAATATTTTACACAAGTCGGTAGTAAATTCAATAATTGCTGCTCCACATTAATAAATCAACCGCTGTAAAATCCGCAATTAAATAAGAATGAGAACCCAGAAAAAGGTTTTTACAGTCAGTACCTACATAAAAGCACCGGCCAATCAGCCATTTGATTATTTCAGCTTATTTTAAAACTGTGGGTTGAACTTTAGGGCGGGTGATATAAAAAAATACCTTTTTTACGAGAGTTGCTGGTCCGTATTTGGTAAACGACTTAATAAATGTTTGTTGGTTTGCAGAGGTCGCATGAACTGTGTGGTTGAGAGGCGCCATGACGACCCCATGGAGAGACGATTCCCCTTCAACATCCTCGGTGCGTTTGCACCTCGCAGCGCGCACGCAGAGCGCATCGCCATCATCTGCCACGGAGGAGACGAGCCTAGGTATGTCCAGTACAAAACTTAATAACAACTATGAAACCAACAAATTACCTTCACCACAAATAGGAATGTTAAGCCCGTTTTTACACTAAAAGACAGTTATCATCCAATAATACATAACTTCGTCGAGGTTGTTTTGTTTAGGTTAGACATACAGACAGGTCTACATTAACATGAATCACATTTTAGGTTTGTCTAAGATAATACAGTTTCATCATTTGTTAATATGTTGTATAAGTCGGCTGAAGGTGTATAGAAATTAGAAATATTCTTTGGTGCGTATAACGTACTTGTATTAATAAAAATAATGAAGAATGGTAGTCTTACGTTAATAAAGCATTTTCAAACATTGTTTTTAAACATTGATAGGTGTTAACCTACTATTTATAACTAAAAATAAAAAAATGAATATGGGACGTTGTACTATGACGTCAAAGTACTCGTACAACGTTAATTTTGTATGAGATATTCAAGTAATCAAAACTTTAGACGCATATAATTTGGTCAGTATTGATTGTACGACAAAACAAAGCACACAGATCAATTCGTTATATCAAAGGCTCCATTCTTACACACATGTCTAAAAACGTGAACAATCTCTATTAGAGTGCAGCACCTGAAAATAAAATCAGTTTAATCTTAAATAAGAATCCGGGCCATGAATTCTAAATCTTCTAAAAAATTACAGCTAAATTTGTACAAAGTTTACATAAGATTTTAATAAAGTAAGAAACTACGAGAAAAGTAACATTTTTGCTAGCAAGACTCAAGTCTTGCTGTATCTTAGTTACGTATACAAGAGTATGGATTAAATTCTTTTGTTGAGCATTTTGCGTGGTTCGCATTGAGATGCGGCGAAGTGGACCGATTATTCTTGTTTCTTAGAATCTCAGATGCTTGAAGTTCCATTCTTCGTGCTTTATTGTAGGTACCGTGTTTTATTTTTTGTAAGACCTTCTGTAAGTTTTTAGACTTATACGACAAAGTAATAGGAGGCCAAGGTCGTTGGTTCAAGACTGATACAAGTCATTGTGCAATATAATAAGTGTAAACAGTGAACATACATTTACACAAAATCTTATCCTCACTTTGTTTGTTCGTGTATTTTTTATTGATAAATTCGATATAATATGTTTGCACATTCAACACGTTTAGTTATTTTAACCGCACTCATCTGCGTTTTTTACCCACGTATTTATTATGTAAAGCATAGCATGAAAGGCTTCGTTGAAGGTCGAGCTTAAGGAGCAGATCTAAGTATTTTATGAAATGATTAGAAGTTTTATGTAAATATTTCAAAGTGGCATATACATAATATGTTATGCGTACCTGCTATCATGAAAACTCCACACACACACACACACAAAAAAAACACTACAGTATAGACTGCTATGGCCATTCAATTTTTTTTTTGTGCTAATATTTTGCGTTCTATTTGATGTTAAACAAATATACTCGTAACTAAAGATTTTTTCTAAACATATCAATTCGTTTAGTGCTCCGAAGGGATCTATAGTCTAGAGAGTTAAAGTTACAACTTTTAATTATTCGCATTGCAGTCGTTAGAGACATGGATGACGTCACATACACGTGTCTTTGATACTGATGACAAAGTGAAAGGTTTGTAGTTCGCAATAGTCCCTCCGCGCGCAGTTGTAAAACTTTATCGGCCAGTAATACACTCGGGAATAAACGACTTACTTAACTCAGTACTTTCATTAAATTCTTATATGACTCTTTATAGACTAGATTGAACTATTCTTTATTAAACTTCTTCAAATAAGTATTACACAAAGAGTTTTATTACACATTTTTTATTTAATACGTAGCTGCCTATGTGGTTGTGGATGGGAAAACAGAATAACTAAATGAACGTGATTAGTTAACTGAGTTTAGTAAACTTATGGTTTTGCTGACTGATACGATAATGTGTGGATTTCCATTCTTGCACTCAAGCTTTATGAATAAAGGTTGATTGCAGGGATTTACTGATATAATTATCTACCTGTTAACACAGCTTTACTTAGAATATATCAGTGTACCGATTAGATCATTTTAACGAAGGTATTTCTATTATATATTTATTTTATTAAAGGCATTTTATACAACATTCGTAATGACACCTTTCTATCTTTCTGCGGATAATCTCCTTGTACAGAGTAAAACTTTATTAGGCAGAACACTCACGTGGAAGACAGATATAAAGTTCGAGACATAATTTCTCTGGAAATATTTACATATGGGTGGTACATTTACTTATATCTCTTTGTAAGTGGTGATAATTAGAGACAAAGGCATATTTAGATTTTTGGGAAGAAGAAGTTCAGAGTACCTAAGAGAAGATATCTTATTTCTGTCATACAAAAGAAGTCGTTACATAGACACAATGACTGAGGTGGTAGGCTTACCAATTAGCTAAGTGATCATCCGATCACTTAGATCACTTACTCTCACACACTACACTACACTCTACATACGGGGATTGGTTAAATAGTTCGTACTAGGATGACTTCTAATAGCGTAGATAGCGAGCGTTAAGAGGTATTGAATACCTAATACTAATGTAGGCTTTTATTTTTCATCAACAGTAACTATTTACTTAATCATCTATAGATTTAATTACTATAGGGAAAAACCAAGCTAGGTACAGAAATATGATTCTACTTGAACAAAGAACTTTCTCTTCTATTTAAGTGATAAAAAATCTGAGCTTAGGGACTACGGTATTATTGCCAGCACTTTTAAGACTTATTGCTAATTTAAATAATGAGAAGTTTAAACAATGAATTATGATTTTAATGAAAATCTAGTAACAAAGGATTTATTTGTGTAGATGTATTCAAGCAAAGGTCACGAATTAATAAGGTATTTTGTTTCAGGCCAATGAACTTCCCTGAGCCACAGTCACAGGTGTTCGCGTTCCCCCTGACTGGCCCAGTCCGTCTGCCTCTCCGCCCACAGCCTGAACATGCGCCCGCGCCTTCAGCCGGCCCTGCGCCCCCCGCACCACGCATGTCTCCCTTCGCGCCCCTGTCTCACAGACAACCACCTTTCCCCCTGCCCGTGAGTACATAATAATATTTGACTTAATTCTGTTTTTATATACCGCAGCCTCTTTATTCTCGGCTTGTGATATTTAATATTCTCTGTGGAAATCTACCGCTTCATACGGTATACTATATCGCGGGGAAAATCTTGTATCAGACTTAATATAGTCCCGGAAGCTGCGGTCACCTTGTGATGAACGAGTGAGGCATCTTAATGTGAACATCGCAGGCTTATAATTGACCATAATAGCTTGGTTCGTCTTCCGGATACATAAAGAATAAAATAATTACATAACTAATTAAATAATGGAGGAGGCACGAGACAACGAGACAACAAATGTAATGGCGGATTCTAGGCAATAACTTAGTTGCAGGATTTTGTGAAAGCCAGAAAGGGATGAGCCGTGTGTGTGACCCTTGCATGTAGTCGTACGTTTGATGTGGCAGAGAGGCACGTAATATGAATTGGTATTTGGGTCAAGAGAGGCCGTGATTGCTGGGGATTATCCTACGATCGTGTCGTTTATCGACCAAGTGTTCTAACAGTTTCAACTGGTTTCTTTCGTTACTTCAATCTCTACACAAAAGGCTTTCAGTTTTCACATAAATGTAATAAAATAGATATGAAATGAGAATTCGATTTTGATGTATCTTGAGTCTAGATCTATTTCAGATGTAAAATGGGTGTTATTTCTAAGATTTCAATATAATAGTCAATTTCAATTGAAGAGAGTGAGGTTTGATGATATACAATGTACGTATAAATATTGGATTCATTTGAAATATTAGCAAGATATCTAAAATTCGTTCAACATCAGTTTGAATGTTATCGTATAATTCTATACGTAATATAGTACGTACGTATAATAGGTATGTACGTCTATTGAGCGCTTTGATGAAAGTTTTCAGTCGGTACTTACTCCACGTAGCACGTAGTATACGGAAGATATTCATCAAATTAATGGTTCGCTTCTCAAACGTCGTGTACCGCCGACCGCTGTAATACACCGGCGAAATTAAGGCTATTGTGCTCCGTAAGAGTCTGTACGAGAACTTCTTTGAGAGACGTCCGACAAATGATTTCTATTGTTATTGGTGATTCGTGTACTCGTGTGTACAATATCAGCGGTTTAGTTGCTACCCAACAATCTTGTTGTTGCCATGATTACCTCATGCCCGTGGCTACATGCTATTATATAGCTTTTTTACCTGTAACGTCGTTTTTCTATGTTTAGCTTCTTGTTTAACAAATGTAAGTTTTTTGGAAACATAATGTGATCGATTCACTGGCTGTTTTTTTTAATGATCTCTTGTAGTAAGTTGATTCTTTTGTTACTTAAAAGGTCATTAGCGCAATGCTGATCATGTTGTAATTTGGTATGTTTTGTATTTGTTTTGGTTGTACGTCAACTAAATTGTGGATACTTATGAGCTTTTTCAATAGACTTTGTCTTACCTTTTAGGGAATGAGAGGTCACACTCACTTTAATGAGTAAAGTACAAATATAATGTTCGGTAAGTCCATTAAAGTAATGTATTCGGGCCACAAAGCATTTCAAGTGCTAAACAATAAAAGTGATGTGTTTCCGCACAATAAGAGCGACGCCGAGGGACCATTTGTTATGGCTGTCATATGTTATGACCGCTATAATAATTACATTACGTCATAGTCATAACATGATTGTCATAGTCATAGCCAACGCATCCGAAGAAAGGTTATTTTAAATTCTGTTTAATACTTATTATAACAAAATTAATTAATTAATCACGTTACCTATTTTAGGAATATATTTTCGTAACTGTTCATTGAAATTCATATGAAACACGATTATAGAGAAGTCAGCACTTACCACAAATCCTTTTAGGGAAGTAAGGTAAAACATTAAAGTCCCTTTTCCTCACATTGATGATTATTTGGATTTTCTAGTTAATTACGTTATTTCAAAAGATTCCAAGTAAGTAGCTACTTAAAAATAACTTATCTTTATATAGTATAGTGCACCAAACAATACGTAGTGTCCCACTTCGGCAACCCAAGTCCCGCTTAAGTAATTCTGGATTGCTAGATTACAATCCCATATTTTACGTGTCGTCAGGAATATTACTTATAGAACGACCAGTAGAGTAAAATTGTTTAAATTATTACACAACACAAGTTGAAAACAAATCTGCTTACATGTAAAAAAGATAATTACACTATATTTAATAAGTTAATTCATATGCATAAACATCTGTAGGCACAAATGCACAATAAACCATAGTCAATTATCTCTCTTAGAGAATGTAAATATTTGTTCCTAGCGGAGATTGGACGTGCGAAACTGCGAATGTATTATATCTAATAATCCTTCTTTTATATATGTGTATATATAACATAACTTTAGAGACGAAAGAGATGAGGTTACTCTTGGTCAGTGATCTCTTTTTTATGAACAAAATCTATTGTTATTATTCACTATAAGATCGATCGAATAGAAATACCATTTTGTTCTACTCAAAAATTCAATTACGAAACAACTAATACTTGTACCTATCTGTTATCTTTATACAAAGCTTAGAACACAATACCGGCTCTATAATACATAATAATTTAAAATATATATGTATTATAGTTATAGAAACTACTTTAGACTCTAAGTAGTTTTTGACTGTCGATCGGTATCTAAAAGACTTTAATTTGTTGCAATGCATCTCTTGAGAGATAAAAGACAAAAAACTACAATAAATTTTATACAATCAGTTAAAAAGAAGTCGATTTAAAAAGTTAGTCGATTATTTGGTTGGGTAGATAGAATCGGATTAGCGTCTAACTTGATAACGACATGATGAGGCCGGCCACTCGGTGCGCCGAGCGAGTGATGTAATCGAGTGAAGTCCTGCAATTTTACAATCTGGACGACTACCTACGTCACATGTAGGTAAAACCTATAAGTAATATACGATATTCCTCGTATAGTATACAACTAAAAAGATATTTACCTAGAAACGTTTATTCCTAAGTAACATCATTTTCATATGATTAAAGTCTTATCCCTTTAGAAGTGTGGAGTTGAAAAATTTGTACGTACATTACGTATATTAGAGGCGTAAAATTTTTGGAATGAAGTAGATGGAATAGAGTCTATCAATCACATTTAGGACTTGTTTTACGTCTATATGGGTATATCTACATTGTATACAGATATAGTATTAGTTAGGCATGGTATGTATCTAAAGTGTGAATAATAGTTGTTAAATATTTTGTAAGTCTCATTCTCATTTCTATTATCATAGAATCTAATGTGAATTTTGATATGAATAATGTTATAAAATCTCAAAACAAAGGAAAGTAGTTCTCAAATATTTATAATAGGAAAGTGAATTCGTAAATATTTAAGAATTCAATGTCCGACGACTGAATGATCTGTGATATTTTGCGTAATACAACATTAAGTATTTAATAACTGGCCCATTATGTGATAGAAGAGTTGGTACGTAATCTCACTATCCTATTACTAACATAATAGGAAAGTTTATGAGGGAGAATGGATAGGCGTTTGTTATTCTCCCGCAAAAATATTAAACAGAGTATCTATTTATGGTAAAGAATGGTTAATGTATCTTGTCTTTATATAGAGATAACTTAATATGGTACACATTGTATATAAAATAATGTTAAGAGAAACAAGCCGAAAATGGGAATCGATTTTTTGTTTATATAAAGTATAAATACAAATTAATTTCATGTTTCCATTTGATTGTTGGAGGCTCCTCTCACACTTTCTATTGACAACAAACATTATGTGAAAGCTGCGGTATTTCGATGAGGCACGTGTTCTGAGAAAAGAATTATTCTGGCAACAGAGATGAATCACTTTTGACGTATCCTTCGTTATTTCACGCGGGCCGCGAGTACGCACGTTTCAGTTTCTTATAATATTTCCACATTAATTCCTTACATAACATTGTGATGATTCGGTTTGCCAAAATCTTAGAGGTATTTATTTATTTCACTCTAGAAATGTGGGGTTGTTACTGACGACAGTCGGTATTGTGATTACTATCTCGTTGAAATTTCATTATGACTTCTTGCTCATAGGCACTATTATAGACAGAAGAAGCATCTGTTATTAACAGAAAAAATTAAAAATAAATGAAAATGGTGCATTAATCAGTTTTCTGTACCTTGCTTTACTTATGAATTGTTTAGAAGGTCCCAGTTTTCCGTCTGTTTGGTAGGTAATCAGGTGCGTCTCAACTCGACTGAAGGCTTTGCTCGTTGAGATCCATTTTAAATCAGCTTTATTCGATGCCAATTATGTCGACGGATTTAAACGTTGTTCTGATGAAATTGAAGGGAATTTATACTGTTTTATTATTTTATTGGAACAATTTTGTACACCGTCTTGTTTTTGTTTACCTACAGTGTAACATAATCTCCGGTTTTTGAAGGCAATTTGTGGCACTTGTTGTTTTTTGAGTTAAAACAAGATAGAATACAAGTTATTAAGGATTTGGCATTTCCTACGCAATTATGACTGACAATACTTTTAAAATTTATTAAAGAAAACTAATTGGTGGGATCTCCAAACCTGATAATCTAATACGTGTATGCCTGTTTTCCTTGAAGATAATAAAAAGTTTATGATACAATCCTTTAATACTTTAGTCTTAGGTCCTAATCACCGGAAAATTCTTAATAAAACTTGTAATTATCAGCTGTTAGCAACGATCATTGAGGTAATATTTAAATATATCCTCACAAAAATACAATGCATATAAGGAAACACATAACCAACTTTGTATGTCATTATTTATTTCTAGACATCGATTTGTGCGGAGGTATTCCCTAAAGATGGCTGCGGTCGGTCGCTATGGGCGCTCGTATCAATTCATTTCTAATTATAGTATATAGGTTTCAGTATTTACCGCAATTGGACTATGTACTAGCTTCTCACGTCACATGTCGTGACGTAAACTCACACCTTAATGTAGTGCCCACTTTACTTTAATTATCTTATAAGTTACATGTGCCTACTACGAGGTGAGCCTATTGTTATCAAGGAACTAGATTTTGTACTATTACTGAGACTTTTTAAAAACAAAAAATACCGAGGATAATACTCGTGGATCAAATAAACCTTTACTCGGTACTCGTGCGTGTGATTATTCGACGTCATATAAGTAAGATGACGTCATAATTAATTACAGTACATTAATAAAGTGATAAATAACAGCAGGAATATTTGCTTCTAATGCCGCGCGTGCCTCAATAAGATTAGGGAACTATATAATCACGTCTCTTTTCCCCAAGGGACAGGTAGAGGTGTAATTTTCACTGATTATGTTATCCAACTAGTAAGTATTAGGGAATAATTAAAATGTATAATATTTTGTTTGACTCGGATTGAATCTAGTACTCCAACTTCTAGACTTCATGGTTTCATTATCAACTTAAGTTTCATTAACTGTAGACAAGACAAAGCTGCGGCATATGTGTATGTTCTATAAAGATTATTTTAATCAGGCATACATTTTAAAATATCTGTAATCATTGTTGGAATTCATATTACTACTATTTTTTGAGAGGGGAATGTCAGATTGTTACTGACTAAAAACCACCCCGTTCCTAATCCTACTTTTGGAGTCGGAGCCCCGGTAACCCACTAGACAATCCGCATCTCCGGGAATATTACTAATTAGAACGCATTTCAACAGTATCTAAGCATGTTAAATGGATAATACTATAGTATTAACATTTACTTAATATGTAGAGAGGTACTTGTGGTTAGGCTTGCGAACTATATCGACAGTAATCGTATCAAAAATACGCGAATTGTGGTCGAGGACATGTGAATTACGATCACCTATTAAATACTTGCCACTTACTGTTCTACTACTGAGATAAGCACACTGACTTGTGATCTAAGTAGCAGTATAAGTTCGATCACGGGTCTGTTTTCCTTAAGACGTACTTACACCCAATTTTCAGAAGTTTACAATTTATTAAATAAAAATATTCGCATTACAATTTCCTCGATGTAATAATACACTGTATATCGTCGTATACAAGTGCCTATTTACCTCCCCTGCTCTTAAAATACGTTTTCCGCGAAACATCGTCCCGGTCCCTTAGAAGTAGAAAATCTATGCAAAGAGAAAGTTTCCTTGAGATCCGACCACGCGTCTGTTTCCCTCGCGGTAAAGTGAAAGAGAAATGCCTTTTGTTACACTACCTACTTACCTATCACGGATACGTTTCTATGACTGCTTTCCGTTGGCGGACATATTTTCCCTTTAAAATCTTTTAAGCTCGTTTTTTTCTTTTTTTATGTCCCCAACGAAGATAAATTAATGAATATTCGTTTCTATTAACGTGCTGTCTCTCATGTAGTAGTCGTGTGTAATAGACGTGGGCTTTTGTATACCACAAACTTACCTTAATACCTTCTAAGAGAGTTCACGTTTTTATAAAAGACTAATGTAATGTCACAAAGTGTAAAACCATGTACCGTAGAGCGGGCCGTGTGAGCATAAAAGGGTAGTGTGGCGTGCGTCGCCCGATCTGGCCCGCAACCCTTAGTGGCAGATAGCAGCAACAAAGTGCGCCCGCCAACAACATCAGCTTATCTGATGGCGTTCCACAAAGACAGATTCACAGGACTTTATGACCAGTTCGTCCTTTACATCACACAAACTAGTACATTCTTTGTTTTCTGAAATTCTAATGTGACATATCTCTCCGACGCAGGCCGCTTCCCACCATTATGGTGAAACAGCCAAGAATAACATACAAAGTTTTATGTATACACAGGAGCGAATGAAGCAAAAAGGTAGTGTTTTTTGTAAGAATTCCTATAAACGGTATGTTTGTCGTATTTTCTTGTGGAATCATCGCACAAGGACGAGTTTAAGTAAAAATAACTTGGTACATTTGCATTTATTACAAAGTGGTTAGTTTCATTTTAGCTGGGGTTGTAACTATGAAGCCTAGATTTTATTCCAAATAAAAAGAATACTTAATAGTACGAGTACACACAATAAATTCATCATTCTTAGTTCCGAGTTCTGTACATCATAACGTGGTCCCATTCTATCCGGTCGCTCTGTCCGGTGTGTGACAAAATAAAAACAAGTATTTTAAAAGGGTGGCTACTTGTCGTTGCACTGAACAAAAACTAGCTTGACCAGTGTCGTTCCTAAGATAAAAGTGTACTGTCCGTACACCTATCTATTCTACCTTCACGTCTACAAAGTTGACACCCCACCTAAAGCAAATATAAGATAATGCATTATAATATAAAATATGTTTTCTACATGTTCATACAACGCATTTTGTTGTTCATAGAAAGTTATCAATAATTAAGTTGTAAACAACTTTCTTTTATCATGTTCATGCAAATTGCTCAATTATAGTCCATGTTCAGCGTTCTAATAGTCGGTTTAATATATGTATAATATTGCTGTTTATGTTTAAATATTTTATTGAGTTTGAAGATAATATGAAAGGAGAGTCTATTTCTGCCACCCTTGAAGAGGGTTTTGTATAGTAGTTAGTGTGGGCGATGCTCTAAGCTTTGTTTGCCAACGCTTCATTGTGTTTTTAAACCTAAAATATTATTTGTACGTGTTCTCGGGCGACACCGACGCATTATAATGTCTAACTATTTTTAACCTCGCTCAATTATCCGTGTAGAACAAAATATTTCAAGTTACAATCAATCATTTCCACACCATTAAGCTGGTGTGTAAACTTCGTAAGTAAAGTAAAGAATAAATATTTACACGAGCCATGTGCGGTTCTTTAAAAATATCCTAAAGTTTGTTCTTGTACATGAACCGAATTTTTTGCAAAAATCAGGGTCGCACGGTCATCGGCCCGAGTCCCCGACACTGGTTGCAGCGTGCACATGTGCTTATGCAATCCCCAACATTCCGGTTTTCGGGCTCACTTTACTTGTTTTGCCCTTTCATTTATCATTATTGAGCACAGCAGTTAAAAAATCAAACTATATCAGCAAACACAACTATATTGCCCAATGTTGCGTGTGTACCTATTACTGAGCACCTAGGTACGGTAATAGTATGTAGGTACTAATAGGGAGTTGTAACTTTCAAATTATCTTTTTAACAAGAAAGCGGAACAAGACATGATAACTTTATTCTTGTAGTGAAATGTACGCGGGAGTTATTTTTAATATGAGTAAGAATTTTATTATATACAATAACAGGCAAAAGTAACCTCGGAGCAAAATTCCACCTCGGGGTGTATTAGTAGAAAAATGGGCACGTTGGCACTCAAACGATTTTCTTTATTCTCATTGCTGTTTCCATATAATCGTTTTTTCCTGTTTACTTCAGCGATGTTTCCCGAAAGTTAAACTGAAAAAGAAACATAAATGACTCGGAAGAATGTAGGTGTTGTCCTTTGAAACATTTCACGTTAAAAGTTCTGTTTGTTAAATAAACATTGATTTTATTCTGTAAACAACTTTCTTAATCACTATAATTAGAATTTATAACAAGAATGTAATCAATAGAAGACAAAAAACTAATGATCAAATCGTAGCGAATGTTAAATTATTAAAATGAAAAGCAGGTGCACGACGAGAGCTTGTAAATAAGTATAAAGTAAGCGGCTAGTCAGATTACTCAAAATAATGGATGACGCCGAGAGACGTTAAAAGTTTTAGTAATTACAAAATGATAAACTTGAGATCGCGTCTTACTCAGGGTTGACTTTTGATTAACTTCAACTAAGAGGACTTAAGCTTCGAACAATTAGAGCTGAAACTTTTTAGTAACGAGGTAACACAATACACGACTGCTGTACAAATTATCTACACTCGGAATAAAGTTTGAGTGATGTGACACTTTATCTTACTTCGCAAAGGACAAGGGTGAGGATATGAATGGAATGATTCAAGTCACGCGGGTTCAAATGTGTGTTTGTACCCCATCCCTCGAGGACATCTCGTGGTGACAGGCGCTTCGACGCTTCGTCGCTGGGGGGTGTCTCAAGGAGCGGCGCGGCCGAAGGTGGGGAGTGGGGACACAGACATTTGGAGTTTGGCCACGAAGGGAAGGCGTGCACGAACATAAACAAATAAATGTAAGCGTTCCCGATCACAACAAACAAACGGGAGACAGCCGCGCCGCTCCACACGCTCCACACGCTCGCGCTCGCGGGACACTCGTTGTAATTAAGTTTTGATCATTGATTGAAGGTGAAGGCCTCGATAATATGCTCGTAGTTAAAGTTTTATAGTTTTTGCTTGTAGATTAATTAATCAACTCGTCTCTAGTTAATATGTTCCGTCGTCAGGTAGATTAATTAGATAAGAGAGATGAATCACAACTGCTATAAATATAAGTATAGATATATGATAAACAACATAAAACCTGCTTTAACGTCGATGTGTTATTATGCTAACGATGGGTGTTACATAAAGCGATTTGGATGCTAAGCCTTTCATTAGTTCCAGTTAACAGAGCGTTAAGTAATAATACAGAAAAACTTTGTTCTTTCATGGCTTGCTTGAGGTCAGTCATACATACATTTAATATGAGTTGGTACAGTATGCTAACTATTCGTACATGAGTAATTATAGCTTTGCATATTTCTAAGTTGTTGGGTTTGATAAACATCGCAGTCAATAATAGTCGTAAACCAGATATTTACATTTGCATGATTACTCATTATGTGGCATGTTTGTAGACCACACGTGTGTAACTGCAGATCTAAAGGGCTTCATTACATGACGTGTGAGACAGGCACCCTAAATGGTAACACTAGGTACAGATAGAGAAGATGTCATACTGTGACACTACAAATTACTTATGTCATCTACCAGTACATGTAATGACACGACAACTAGAATAATATACTAAGGCGCTGTCTCGAACTGATGTCCGTACAAGACAGTTAATGAAATAAAAGGAAAATAAATTCTATACGATGTCGTAACAGAAAATGTATCTAGTGTAGAGGTAGTTCGGACAGTCTGTCACGCTATCAAACAATTGAGTTTCACCTAGTGGCCACATCGGTCCGTAATAGTTCCTACACATGTCAGTTATCTTTAACCAGTTAAGAATTTATTTCACACTTCCTGCTCCAAGCAATCCCCGTGGTAATTACAATATCTAACATCTACCCACGTTGATATCACTCATACATGATTAAGTTTACTTTGATTTATGCTTATATTATTTTATATCTACAATAAGTTTTCAAATTAATGGGTTAGGCCTTGGCTAGGTCAGATCCATGTGCGTTTATATGCATTATGTCTATATGTAAATTGTGTACTCATTTATTCTCGGTACTTAGTTCTGTGTAGGTATATAGGAGTTTTTGTTTGTGACATTCGATTACATAAGTAGCAAAAACATTACCTTCGTAGTACGAGTTAAGTAAAAAGGTTTTGTATAATTAGTTGTAGATGCGATGTGTTTGCTCGCGAGGATGTCAAAGATATAAATAACAGGTACTGTAGTCAGCAGCACCACAATAACAAGATCACGTACCGCGCGGACGCTCGCTGCTGCGATGCTTTCACCAGATATCTATGTTTTTATTGCCTTTTATATCGCATTAACTAAAATACAATAAATTTGAAATACATTTAACGATACTAAACCTTTCGCATTATTTACATTTGTAATTTTACTTAAAAGGTATTTTAATCTAAAACACATTCAAATGTTAGTAGATACTTTGAGTACGCTAAAAGATGTACCTTTCGAAGGTATAAGTCGTGAATAAGACCTAAAATAGTACGTGAAAGCAACTGAAAATACAATCCATTTTATATTAGATGGATTTCTTTGAGGATTACACTACTAACATAATACTTTGAAGCGAACGATTTGTAAGAAATTATAATATTATGAAAGCCGATAAAATACCACTAAAGCTTTAACAAATCCTTAAAAATACGAGATGGTTTTACTGTAAAGTTTTTCTCAGATGTATTAAGTTTACGACGAAGAAAATAAATTCATTTTGAGATAGCGCGGAGGAGCTGTAGGCCCTCATTATAACCGAACTGAGATAGATGAGAGCTGGTCACAAATGAGGTCAGCTCGCAATGAAAGTAATGAGTTATTTACTAACCATTTTAGGTTAAGGTACGAAAACTATAATTAATAATTTTATTTAGACAGGCTGTGTGCACAAGAACCGGGTCTTGTGCTGAATACTTGTACAAATATAATAGTGGTAAGGAGTCCAAGTACCGCTCGTATAGCTGGTGAATAGCGGTACTAGATCGTGCGAGTACCTACATAAGACAATAATTAGGTGTCAGTCGGCCATCCGACAAATCGTTCATCTCATACAGAAAGCTAACTGTATCTGACGTTTTTACACGTCTGACAGCTTAACAATTGTCGAAGTGAAAAGCATTCACCTTTGTGTTGTGTGTTTGTATCTTTGAACGGTGTGAAACGTTGAAGTCCTTTCATAAGAGAGGAACGTTTGCATATTTATAAACATAGAATATGTTCCTGTAAATGAAGGTCGTGTCGTATGGGGCATTTAAATTTTGTAGATCTTATATGGGCGTCATATACGTATTTCGTATATTTGAAACACGAACCACATTCAACATTATAATTTCGGCTTAGTATACAGGTTTTACACTGTTACCAATATTCGGACTAACTAAGATTTATTTGAATATTTAAGAGCTCGGTTTCGGAATATCTCAGTACCTATTCAATGACCAGCTCCTTTACCAATCAAAAGGAATTCCACCTCTATACAAACCTTTGAAGATCAAAGTCCTGTGAAATTATATTTCCTACGTTTAAAATACTACGTTTTAGATGTCACAGATCCTTTATTTAATCTTCGAATTAAATACTGTCATTACAAAGCTGATATTAATAGAATCATTAGGAACATTTCCATTTATTTAATTCTTGAGTCATTTGTTGATAAAACGATGTTATATTTTGGTGCTCTCTCCTTTATCAAAACTTTCTTTTCATCTTGATTTTAAAAGTAAAATGTAGCTTTTCCCGGCCGCACCCACATTTTTATATTCATCAGCTAACATGTGGCATGTTGTACGCTTTCTTATGAAATCGCATCGTGCTCGCCTGAGGGTTCTTGTTTATCCAATGTACATATGTGTCCAAGTTAATAATATAATTTTATCCCACGTCATTATTAAAGAATATGTAGGATCCTACTACGGCCAAATAGCTAAATTTTGTGTGAGACATTTTTATATTTTCAGCACGTTGTATTATAAATGATAAATGATAAATGATAAATGATATTTATTTTGCAAATAGGTTATAAAATAACACTTTTACACGTCAATCTCTTAAATAACTAGATGAGGCCGGCATTTCCTATCCGACTACATTTTTACTCTGAGAAGAAATGCCGAAACAAACTCAGAGGTCATATATTATCAACGTCATATATTATCAACGTCAATACATTTCTAACTGATTTATGAGCACCTGATCGTATACAAACGTATCGAAAGACAATACAAAACCACAAAAATATAATATAATCGAATGAAGCGTAACTTAAGTAAACATTCTGATTTCTCGTAATACTTATATTGAAATCTGTCATCGTAAAATATTTAGATGTTTTTATTATTGGATCGCTTGAGTGAAAGTATCTGACAGTAATTGTGTAGGAGTTGTGGGGAGGGTAGGTGGCGCTGCTGTAGGCTGAAGGGGGTTCCAAGTGCTTTGGTAGTAGAGTGAGTGCTGGAACCCGCAGAGTGCATGTCGGCGTCAACCCGACACCTTGACAACTAGCTGCCAACTGCTACAACTGCTTCAACAACCTATAATGACAATCTTAACATTCTGATCGGTCGTCGCTTCCTAATCTCTTTGTTTCGGTTCGTTCCACTGATTTGATACGTGAAATTCTTGTAAATATCTGAATACCCAGGTAGAGTTTTCATGAATACGAAGTATATTCTTAGTCCAGTTACGTGAGGTTATCGTCAAGGTTCTCTGCACTTACATTCGGAAGTACCCAGCTGGCTCTGATTTGAATTTTACTTTAAAAAGATAAACATTACCTTGGAGTTCTCAGTTATTTAATGAGGAACTTTATGTACGATCGTATATTTTTATTATAGAAAATAACTACAAACATTCAGTTTTAGTCGTGTATTCAATGTTAATAGACTGTATTAAAATTGATGCCTTCAAATTACACCACCTGGGAAAATCGACTTCACTTCGTGGTGAACCGACGTCGCCGCATCGCGCATCGATTCCAATGAAATGTTAGTGATTAGGCAAGTTTTGAGACGAGCTAGCATAATAAACATTATTGTTTTTTATAACACTATACATTAGATGAGTTTTTATGTTAAAATATTGATTATAAACTAACGAGCGAATTTTAAAAGATTATGTTATTTTTGGATTTCGAAATCTCTTTTTCTCTTGCAATATTTGTGATGTATGTCTATGAGTTTTTACGCGTCATGTATGGGTATAATACTTCTTAATAATCTTATCTTAAAATATTCCCAGCATATATCTCTTTAAAGTTCGGTATCTGAATAACAAGCGTTCGGATGACTTATTCGAGCTCAATAACTTTATCGAACGTAACTATTAAACTCCAATAAGTTTAAAGTCGTTAGGATTCATGATAGTTACCGTTATTTCAAGAAGTCGGAGAGACGGAGTTAATCTCGAGAAATAGGATATCAGAAAAGGATTGTCGAGAGATCTTTTATAAAGGAGCGGGATTATTCATGGTACTGATGGTACAAACAAACGAAATATTCTTTGTCGTAGCCACGACTTTCTTATTAGTTTATCTGATTTTAAAGAAAGAAACAAGTTTCGATTAGAAAGTATGAATTTGTATTTACACCGGAGTGACATGTAAAGTTAATCAAACAAAACTAATGATATCAAATCGAGTCAGTTTGAGTAACGATTGTTCGTGTAGTTATTGTAACAATTCATGCGTGTCCTCTGAAACTAGACAGCGATCAAGTATAACGTCTAAGAACAGGCCTGGCTGACACCGATTGTAGCAACTGCATTTTAACCTCGCATACATTATATTTCATTGTTCCCATTACTAAATGATAGGGTCTAATTACTGTAATAATCTGTGTGCCAGACTGTTCGTGTTTACACGCGATGCCTTCGTCGTGCTATTGGTACCTTAGTACCCCATCATGTTGTAGGTATCGTAGATATCTGCGTAACACGTTTCAAATATAATTATATAAAACGTTTTCAATTGAATGAGTACAAAAAGTTCTTCGAATACGTGACCTTCCAAGATTAATTCACCGACGTGAATCTATGATCACTGTTCTATCAGACACATGTATGCCAATTTGAATAAGAAACTCACAGTTTCAAAATATTCGACGGTAAATGCATTTTATTATAAACTATTGTTTGAATATTTAAGGATTGAAAAAATATAATTTGGAAAATTGCTAAATATTTCGAAGGGGATTTGGAAGATGGAATAAAATTTCACTAATGTTAATAAGCGTCTTATGAGCTTTGCTTTTGAGTTTGAAGCAAGTTTCAGTTAAACGAAAAGTAATTTTAAATATTATCGTGTATTATCTAATAGTTCTTATTACATAATTTTTACAACACTATCGATGTGCAGTTCATATTAAATCTATAACTCTGTCAATCGTTGCCTCTAACCGTTCAGGTAACGGCATAACTTGAGCGTTCGATCACAGCCACTTCATATAAATAACATTAAACTTAAGTACAGTCTGATCTGGAGTGCGCACATCCATGCGCGGGGGATGCGCGCGCGGTCTGCGCAGCCTTGACATTTGGTGGAGGCGAGCACCCGCCCGGCGGCGGCCACTAGCCCCAGCGCCGGAAACGGTTATAGGTGGGCACAGGGAGGTACGGGTACCGCGCCGGCACCCTCACGTTCTCCAGGTTGTACCCTCGTCGCTGCCGAACCAGTGCATCACTCACTTGGCTTTCCACATTGCGTTTCGCTGGTCTCACTATACTTAACACATTAGATTGTAACAACACATTGTCTTCGGCTACATCTTCAATAGGTCTGGGCTTGGTGATGAGTTTTCCCCTGTGTTTGTGCGCGTTGAGCTGTGTATCTGTGAGCACGAGGGAGTCCACGTTGAGACCAGAGTACCCGCGGGACAGTATTTCCCTCTTGTAGTTGAGGCGGTCGGTCTCGGGGGCAGCGAGCGCGGGCGCCGCGAGCGCGATGACAAGCGCGAGGTACGCGTGCATGATGCGGTGTGTGTCGAGTGTATGAGCCGCGCTCGAACTACACATTTTTATATATACCTACCAGTGATCGATACCATTCGTGCCCAATTTGTGTAGGTGCTTATTTATTTTTTGTGATCGTGATGCCCGAGATGCTCTTGAACTTGGTTGTTGTAACGGAGATGCAGGCGGCTGCGGACGGGGCGCTGCCGGGCCCGTGGTCCGCGCAGGAGACGACCGCGTCGGTTGCTCGCCTTAACCGCGGTGCAATTATTCGTATAATTTGATGCACCGGTGACTACGAACGCTCATGAACCTTGTTCCACTTACATTAACCAACATTAAGTGATGTTGTTCTCACCGGCACAAGGCGACCGTTACATACTTGAGGTAGACTTATGATGATTGTTATCATGCGATTCAATATCAATCGTGATTCTATTTTATTTAGTTCAAATTAGTTCTTGATTAGTCTTTGGAGGTACCGAATTCAAAAGAAAAGGAGGTTAATTATAATTTTGTTCTTGAATAAAATAGAGATTTAGTATTTTATTTTGTAACTTATTTAAATGTAGAGCCTAAAACATTCAAATGTTTAATTTTTGTCCAGTGGTGATTATAACCTCAAATTGCACATTTACAGACACAGAGCACGATTTGTTCAAGGATAATGTACCGGCAACCGCTAGTAAACATTTAACGCTGGTACACAGGTACTTTGTCTTGCGCTTGTCTACTTCTCTCGTATATTGCGTACTTATTACGTGCTGGAGACTTATGAATGATTTTGTTGCCTTTTAAACAATGTCCTTGCCTGATAACCTGTTATTGTATAGCTGTCAATCTACAGTAATGAGGAAGTTGCATAATGAAGATTGAACATCCGATTGTACGAAGACTACGCGATTTAAAACAAAAAAGACGTATTATAAAATGTCGCTCGCACATTGCTGCAAACCAGTTGCTACTCCAGTGCTCTTTACTCTACGATAATGACCATTGATTGCATTGTTGTTGAGTAGTTGATAAAAAGCACGTTCCTTTCCTACAGTTAATGCACTGCTAGTCTCTGGATCAAATATGAATAGCTCCACTTCTCACACGAACATGTTTAGAAAACTTTACACACGTCGAGACTTAAACATAATAATATCACCTTAGATTTAATTCAATCGATCGATTTTGAAATTTTATTCAAATGTCCTTCCTATGAATGAAATATTTATGAACTTCTGGTTTCTTCATCCTTATTCGGTAGTATTTACTATTAAACAATTAATTACAGCAATAATTCAAATAGAAAGCATCCGGAACTGAACACGCGAGGTCGTCTCCAAAACGTATGAGTGTAGAGACTATAGTAGGAGTGTAATATATTGTGTGTACATATGTACAGGAAATACAGAGCAAGCTGGCGGCCTTCCGAGATATGTCTTGGTCCGGTGATTACATAACACTCAGTTAGCCAAATGAATAAAGATAAAACGTGATAATGTAAACATACTTACGGTAAGAATATGTTTTCCACGGCTTGCGGGAAATCTTTAATATGCACATCTCACTTGAACTGTGCGGACGAAAGTGGTCAGTCTGCCTTGTGTCTTTATCACCACTTTATTCAAATATATGCTCTCTAAATCATTATGCTAATTGATTGATATCGTATACGTATAAAAGCTCACTGTCTACCAATTACATACTTTCCATATTCACAGCTCTTCGCTTTTTATTTTCGTCTCAACAACGTCGATAAAACTATTTCCGTAAAACATAGAAACAGGACGGATTAAATGTAAATAATTTAAATGATACACTTCCCATTAATGCCCAGAACAAACAAAACGTGTCTCAGATATAAACAAATAATAAATATTGACTGCGCAAGTACAACGAGTGGACTTGATTATCATATTTTTAGTATTAATGTAATAAGTTCTATATATAAGTATATAAAATGGTAATGTGTGAGTGAACAGGTTTCGGTGGTTAGGACGGAAATCGTTTAATTATAAACGGAAGTATAGTTAACGTGCAGATAGGCGGTCGTGAATGTGGATCGAAAGGAGTGGAAGTAGCCAAGGCAAGGAGCTGCGGACCGAGCCTTATCGACGGATTGCGTTATCAGTTGCCTTAAAAAAATCTTGATATAACGACTTCGCATTGCCCAATTCTATGATGCGTTGATTTAATTACATAGGTGACATTTACAAATTGTTTCTATAACATATTCACAATAGGTAGACTTTGAATTACAAATTACAATGTTTATCGTAGCATCAGCAGTTTTTGTCCATCCATTATTTTATTATTACCTAATATTCAGATCTATTAGATACCTATTTTTTCGTCCTAGTAGTGAGACAGGCGGCGTCTTTCTAGCAATAACTGCGCAATACTTCGACACATGAGAATAATTAAATGTTATAGTAAAAAATAAAACCACAACTCCATATGTGTTATGGACCTTATACAGACGAAGATGTTAGCTAGAGCCAGTTTTAAATTAATCCGTCAGCTACATTAATGACGTTAATTAATTCAATCACGTTTGATAAACGAAGCGGTCGGTCCCGGTTTTCTGTGATCAATTACACATCTGACAATGGTTACAATCATAGTTCGTCTCCTCTCCGCACAAAGAGTGAGGAGCCAGCCCGTGAGCCAGCCACAAGGATGAATGGACAAAACTGTGCTCGTCGCTGCTTCCGTGTTTTTGTTTCGTTCCGCATCAGGCGGCATCATCATTAGAATATTAATATTCGTTATCCTAATTCAATGTACGATGAGCTCCTTTGTCCACATAATAGTTGTGTTTTTGCTTCGCTCGATCCTTTGTTGATCTAACATTTAGCTTGTAAGTTTGAATAGATGGAGAGGTACCGGATCATAGTTCATGTTTCATTTTTGCATATATTTAATATCAGAATATTTGAACTTACATAGGCCAAGGTCTACAATATTTTATCTTGACAATGTCTTGTTTTGAAAGCCGATTTTTGAGAGTGGGATGTAAAATATTTTTGAGACATGGATGTGTGTGAGGCGTGCTGCGAAGAGTTCGTCGGCTTTGTTTCGCGTGGCGCGCTTCGGGGCTGGGCTCGGTCAACTCGGAGTGCGGGCCGCGTCGCGCGCGTCCTCGGGTGTCAGCGGTCATTGCTTCCTGATCGCCCGTGTTTATCTCTCCGAGATGTGACGCTCCCGCTGCGTTTGCGCAATGAACATGCATTATTCATAACCGGCACGATCGTGCCTCCATTTTCCTTTGTTCCCGATAATTTGATATTACAATGCTAATGCACTTATCAGAGATAACTTGCTACGGTTTTATTAGGTGACTCTATTATGAGAGGACATTCGTCGAGGTTATATTTAGAGGTCTCATAAAATATGCAGCAGCCAGCAACGTCATCGAGTTCAATGGGATAATCATTTTAAAATAAGTGTATTTGAATTGAGACAAGTTCGTTTTACGAGATTCTGTTTTGTTTTTGTTTAGATGCCTTGGGACTCTTCTGAGGAGCAAATGGGTGGACCCCGTGAGATGCGCATCCATGTCCAGCGTGTGATCGCCATCCCCGCGCCCCACAACATGCCACCACCACCAGAGACCATGGGACCCTTCGCACCTCCCCCACCCCCACCACAGGGCCATGACCAGAACGAAGTAAGTAGCTACATTATTAGCTGGAGGAATCGTTTTTGTGATGATTACTTATTGTTTTAATAATGTGATTGAACAAAAAGAAGGTCTACTCGCTCAATACATTCATCGCTTAGCTTGCAACAAAATGTTAAAATGTAGTAGTAAGTAAATTAAAAAAGGGCCAGCTGCCTTTCATTGCGCAGCAGTATTGTATTAAAAACAATTAACTGAATGTCCAGTGAAAAGTGTGTACCGTACACTGTGACTGCAAAATAAACATAGGCTATGTTTGCTCGACGAAACACCAGACTAGCTACAGTTAAACAAATTTTGTATTCGGTACAAATGGCAACATAAACAAAGAATGGAGTTGCAAATCAAAACGGTTAATTAAAAATTAAAAGACCGACAGCAATCATCATTGTGAACGCTAAGTAAATATTAACTTTTGTTCTAAAGCGACAGTTTTTGCTATAACAGTAACTGCACAGTTATACATTGATAATGAATTCGTAACTTGATATTTGTATCTGTAATTACAAAGCAATTAAGGATTTTATCTGTCTCAGCACGTACAGCTTTACTTTAAATTAAATTTTAATACTTATCACATTATTTAATTCTAGATCGTTTCTTCGGGCAAATAAAATAAGTAATAGTTTTTACCATACTTACTATCGAGCTCGCTATGTTAATTCAATAAGTAATTCGGTGTCAAAGACTTCTACTTAAGAGCTTACAAAAAATGAGTCCGTTAGTGAGCAATTTACAAGTTCAGTAATGAGTATTGAGATGATGTTACACGGAAGCTTAAATGTATCATTATGTATGTACCGACGTGGCTCGATAATGGCACTTGCCAACAACATAGAACCATTCGAATAAACTCAAGCATCACGATAAGAATCGTAATTATGTAACAATAAATATGTCAGGTCTGTTATGGCGAACAAAACACATCGTAACTTTACATAAATAAGTATAGGAACTGGTATTTATTCTATACCAATAAATATTTATATTTCCTAATTGCGGATAGTGATTTTTTAAAAAATAAGCCATTAATTGTGATTATTTATTATCTATGATTAATTCCTTTAAAGTTTCCTAGAGGAAATATTTGTGTTTAAAGTGGTCTCGAAGTTTTAACGAAATGTAATATAAATTCATATAGGTGGAACTGGTAGGTATTGTTTAAATAATACCTATCTACAAGTGCAGAAAATAAAGAATTTAAAACAAGGATTGAAAAGAATATTTAATGCGCAGTAGAGTGAATTGTAACCTTACATTAATATTATTGACGTGTTGGTTATATATAGAGAGGTTAAAGAACTTTGTTTTGTCTGAGTGAAAAGATCACTTAGACAAAACAAAGTTCTTTGTTTGTGTCAGCGATTGTGACTAAGCATGTAGTTCAGGTAAAAAAACAGAATTCAGGTAAAAAGGATTTTCCTCCTTTGCACATCGAACATTTACCAAATATGGGCAAAAATGATTTCTTCGTTTCATAATGTCTAAATATAGATGTGCAACATCTAACATTTACCTAATATGGGCGGAAAATGATTTGATCGTTTCATAATTTCCAAAATTAAAAATGTGCCTCATCTTAGGAAATTTTAGTTTGTGTTGTTTAAAACCATGTTATAAGGAATGGTTACTAATGTTTGCTATCCTTTATTACAGCAATCCACCGTTCTTCACCAGTTCGTTCCCCAATCAGCTCCCACTCAAGAGCTCGACCAGCCAGAGGTAACTCTTTACACTAATATGTAACTTAAAATATTATATGTACTATAAAATAAGTGCTAACAATGATTTCTCAAGTAGGGGTATTTACATTACAGGTCGTACTTATACACCTTTAAATACATGTAATACCTAGGTTATTGGAAAATCAGAATATATTTTTATATCTATCTATCAATCATTTTTTATTATCATTATAGGTGGAGTTAAAGTTTTAAAATATCTTGCAATACCTTGTTTATTATTGAAACATTATAATATAAGTACTTATTATTAGAACAAGGAATACGTTATGTAGGTACGTTGACTTATTAGCTATGTATGTATAATAGTTTATACAAAGTAAATAAAATCATTAACAGGCAACTTTGTACATGTATATATGCAATTTGCGTCAATTAGATATCCTAAATATATATAAATAAACATATGGGTTGAACGATTTTGACTGCAAGAATTTATATGAGATTTTCATAACGTAATTATAGTATGTAAAACTAAGGATTGTTAAGAATTTTAATCGATATTTGATTTGTTTCCTCTGTAATTATCCAATTAGCATATTACTCACAACATCGCTATGCACATGTTTATGATCATATTTAAGTAGTAATTTAAGATTCTACTGGCAGGTATTTTTAAAACATGGTAGGTACACATAGGTGTTAATAAAGTTTTCTAACAATTTTGAAAGTATTAGTGTATGTATACTGAAGAAGCTATTACCGTTAAAACTTTTGGAAACATGTACCTAGCGGTATTGATGATTTTAGTTTTTGTATTATTTATAACTGTATAGTATTACGTAGGAAGTTGGTAAATAGGATATATGTGTATATTATATGCTAGATAGGATTCAACACAATCTAAGTAAGAAAACATATCTTCAAGAATTATTTATTTATTTTATACACAATACAATTAAATAGAGGTACATAAGGCTTATATATTATCTCTCTATTTTTGCCAATATACGTTACAACTTTTTGTTACAACACTTAGATTTTGCCGTCACATTAAGGTTTTGTAGTCTTTGATGCAGGTCCAGAAGATCCCGATGGACGGTGGCGCGGTTCAGATGAACTTGCCCTGGAACCTGAGCCCTGAGGAGCTCCACATGATCCACCGCACCGCTGAGGACGCTGCCGCCAACCAGCGCCGTGAACAGCAGATCGACAATGACATGCAGGAGGTGGGAAATAGTCTAAGCACTTCTTAACAGATGTCTAGACTGATGATAATTATATAAAGTTACTTTTGTCCTGTGTAGTCTTGCTGCCTAGGTATTATATGGTTCAGATGCACATTTTCATAGCTGACGTTATGACAAGAGTTATACATTAATAGTATTTATTCGAGACAAATTAGACTTTTAGAATATTCGTATAATTAAGGAGTTGAAAAAAGTAGGATTTATATACAGGTTTATTTTCATTAATTACCATTTAGGTATGCTCCATGTATCGAATTATTTAGGTAAATTACTAAATGTTTACATCGATTTGTCTTTATTAACAACATCGTTGTTTGGTAATAAATCGTTAATAAATTGTCCAGATATCAGTACCTTGCCATAATAGATCTGCCAAACATCCATTTACCACAGGACTGCGACCACAAACAGGAATTAATTAATAATTTAACGTAATGAATGTGCTCGTTTCGATAGTTTTAATTAAGAGGAAAATGATGAAGTGGAGTTGTGGAGCCTTGAATCAAATGTGAATGATACTTGTTTACATGTATCAAATGGGATTTGGTGACTAACTTGTAGCCAATCATCCTTTACATTTGTTTATTTCTGTCTTTTTTTTTTTTAAGGGGGGAAAATAATCCAATGACTTTTTTCACCTTAGGCGAGGCTAGAAGAAGCGTCAGAGTCTTACTGTCTAAAAACCAACCCGTTCCTACTCCTGCTTCTGCAGGAATAGATCTTTGTTTATGGAGAAATGCATACTCCTTTCTTAGGTTTTTACCATTTACTTACAATTCTGAATTCAAAGTGATCCTAGAAAATGTGCAGGTGAAATCAAAATATATAAGTACAATGGTTACATTTGTTACAGTTTCACAGAAATAGTGACTAAATAGGTAAAAGCTAATTATGATGTCATGAAGCTTTTCAGTAATTATAGTTGAATTTTGCGCAAACTGATTATAGACGTATCCTTTGTTTAAAAGACAATTAGTCGATTCATCAGATCGATAGTGTATTTAACCTGCACAATGCAACCGCAATGATACATACACCGCTGTGTTAGATAGACTTACACAAAACAGTCCTTTATATTTTCTTTATATACCTAGGTACAAGCGCGGTATAAAATTTATGTAGTTAATTTTTTATGCCAAGTTGAGTTAAATAAGATGTTGATTAGCCACATGTTTTATTATGATATTTAAGCATACTTACTTTTTAACTTCATTGTAAAAAGAGTTGACCCTGATAGTTTTTAAATACTAAAGATAATATTAGACGCAGTAGATTTCTTCTAAAATATAATGTCCAACTTCGGAGCCTCAATGGTTGCACAAATTGGGTATTTTCATTGTTTCGTTTCATGTCGGCCATTGTTTTTGCCTCGCAGATATATTTTTCCATACTCATATACAACGTAAACATCAACCCCTTGTCAAGTGACCACATGTTTTTGGTGCACATTATTCATATGTATGTACCTCTATGTAAACTGCGAACGGGTTGTGTGTCATGCCCTATGTTGATTATTTAAAACTTTCCTTTATACAAAATCTGTCATGACTTACTCAGGCAAGGGTAATGGCTCATTAAATATTTATTTCGTCAAGGATATTCATTTTACCTCTACCTTTTGTATACCTTTAGCATGCGGGTTAGGTACCTATATAAGAGATCCAAAAATTGTCAGGTAAAAAAAACCTGTTGATTACGGATTTTCCTTAGTTTTGTATCAGTTGAATATTACGAGACAAGAAACTGTTGGGTGTTACTTTACCTAATCCCACAATCAAAACTACAGTAATTCTAGACTTTATTTTTACTCTCTAGGACTTCAAGTTAAAATGATAATAAAACACAATAAACTTGTATTCCAAGTACTTAATAAGCCTACCTTGTTATACGCTAAGGAAATGTGCTCGTCAAGCTGTCAATCGCACAACAATCGAGTGCTACAGCGACAAAGAGAGAGAAGTGCAGGAAATTAAGTGTCGTATTGACCGATCATGTCGTACCTAGGCGGGTATCGATCGCGTACTAAAGGTTAGATGGTCAGAACTGTAAATACAAATCATATTTTTCGATAAGCTGTTGATTTTGATTTGATTTACTGCACGGTTGACTTGGTGGCTGGTGCGTAATGTGCAGCGGGTTCGATTCCCGCACGGAACAACTCTTTGTGTTATCCAAAAATTGTTGTTTTGGGTCTGGGTGTCATATGTATGTGAACTTGTATGTCGTTGTATGTATATACCCACGACACAGGAAAAAATCTTAGTGTGGGTAGTTAATGAGGTAACGTTGTATTTTTGACAAAATGCTGTATCGTTTTAGGAGCCAGTGCTCTTCCAATACAAAACATTGAGTAATATTACAGATTGAGCTGTTACTACTGTAAACCAGTACTTTGTTCAGGACCTTGAACTAGAACAAATAAAATATTTAGATAACAAATATAAATCAGTTACAAGACTACGTTACTAAAAATGTATTTTTAGTGAACGTCTAACTAAATGTATAACTATACATACAAACGTACCTCCTTATATCTCGGTAACTAGAAATAGAAACATATTTTCGGTAACATGTTCACTTAAGTAGTACAGTTGCGCTGTGCTCGTCATATATGAATACAAGATTACTATATTATTGTACCTCTATATTTTAATACACTCAAGTATTATATGTATATTGTATACCCATGCGAGTCAATTTTTCGGCAAAAGATTTGCGATGAAAATATTTTAGGTATCTAATAAAAATTTGGGACTTTGGAAGGTCATATCGTTAGTGTTAAGCCTCGTCCCCACTAGGAACATTTGTCGAGCGACATGTGTCCCCGGAGACATCGGGCGATGTCGGACGACATCGCCGCGACATTGTTGAAACCGTTCCTTGTCGCACACTCAACAATGTTGCGGCGATGTCGTCCGACGTCGCCCGACATCGCGCGATGTCTCTGACACATGTCGCTCGAGACGAGACTTTTAGGGTGTCTACAAACAGATACGACAAACATAACACCACAACACAATCACTGTATACATACCTGCAGTAGAAATATATATGACAATGCAAAGACGACACCAAACTCCATTTTCAATCGACTCCGATAACGGATGACGCCGACAAATAGTTGTACAATCTGCGTCTGTTTCACCGAACTATATCACACAAGTGCTCCAACTGGCACATTAAAATGTAAACCTTGTTCCTATGAGGGCAAGATTCTCTATTAACTGTGTTTATCACACTATTTGAGCTCAATTTAGATTCATCGACTCGAGAAAATTGACCAATTAATGCGCCAGACGTATTGGTTGGATAAAAGTTGGCGATGGAGACAGAACTAACTAAATAGTTTTGTTGGTTATTTTGCCGAGTGTACGAGCGCCTTTAGGCGAATGTAATATTTTGTGTCATTGGGGACAAGCCAGGCTTAAAGGTTTACTTTCTAACTCCATTTGATGATTTTCTGAGAAATAAATAATGTAAGATATGTAAATATGCAAAAACATTTTTGTTTTTGTAAGCTTATGAGTATAAATAGATTGATAGTATAAGGCTATATGATAACATACGTACCTAATACGTAGATATCTAATTTTAATATAAAAAGCTATTTGGTTTTGATTGATGGCTCAAGTTTATAATAAATTACTTTTTATTTCAGGTGAAGACCATCGTGAAGACTTTGGCGGCTGCAGCGGAGGCCGAGGCCGAGGCTGAGGCGCGTGCGCAGGCCGAGGAGCAGCAGAACGAGCCACGACCTGACCTCACGCACTCCCCCCGCGCACCCCGCACCCTGCTCCTGCCTCAGGACATGCCTTCTGACGAAAGGCCACACTGTTAGTACTCATATTTACTATCACTACCGATACTGTTTTAAGTTCGTTTGCACGATTCACAATTTACTAGAAATACAACACCTATATTCGCCATGTAAGTGCTGTATTTCTTGTGACAAAGACATTTTTTCGCTTCACTTGAACTAAGGTCAGCAAAGCAGACACATGAATTTAGCCGACACGCTTGGTACTAAACATTTTATTACATCTAAAAAGCTATTTTATTTTACATAAAATATTTATCTAGGTGACCTAGTTTGCATTGCAAGTAGATACCTATGAAGGTGCAGTGAAATTCCAGGTACAGATGGCACATAATCCTTTGACGCTTTCCACGGGCTTGTTAACAGAATTTGTACGAACATTTATAAACATAATGGGGTACGTGGAAGCGAAACAGACCCAATTGGTTCCGACAAATAGGTACTTGAAACCTGTATTTCAGTACAGTGAGGTTGAGTTGGCACATGCCTACACAGCGAATGTGAAAACCAATGCGTTATTAATTCGTGGAAACCATCCTTTTGATGTTGTTAAAATGAAATTCAATCTGCATTCGAAGAATTTTACGTTCCAAAGATAAATGCAAATATTCATTTTCAATATGGCGCGCGCACATAAGCCG
The DNA here is from genome assembly GCF_023101765.2 of Spodoptera frugiperda. Taxonomy (NCBI): domain Eukaryota; kingdom Metazoa; phylum Arthropoda; class Insecta; order Lepidoptera; family Noctuidae; genus Spodoptera; species Spodoptera frugiperda. Next base: position 5,736,418 of record NC_064215.1, read on the forward strand.
ATTATTTACATACGTGTACATAGTATATTATTGGGAATATGAACTTAATATTCAGTCTCTGCAATAAATTGATAACGTAAAAGGTAATTAAAATTAAAATATTTTCAGCACAGAGAGATAGAAAGAGCAAAATATACTTTTACTTAAACTATATGAGTACTTAGTGCCTGTTATTTTGACTTTGACTAGTTATTTTGTCTCTCACATTGTACCTACTAAATAGGGGCCAAACTATTGACAATACCTGGGCGAACCGATGTGTGTAATTTAAAATCAAAAGTCTCATAATACTTCCATTTGGATCCTTATAGAGCCGACTAATGGAAGTAAAGAAACATCAATTAAAAATTTCGTAACTAGACGTCTCAATTGTATGTCTCTGCTGTCGTGAGCCTTAGATACATGTCTTATACATATAAGTAAATTCATATGTGGCTTAAATTGTACAATTTACTTAGATATTCTCTGAGTAAAGTAAGTAAGACACCGCTTAAAGAAAAATAACTTGAGTTGAGATAGAGCTTAAGCTTCGAGTGTAATTAATTAAACTCGTCTCAGCGGCGATGTCTGCTCGTGTAAACATGTCTATATGTTTGTCTGTTCAGTTGAAAACTTTACATTTTTCTAAGCTTGTTAAAAGTTCAACTCGGTTCATTATTGATGAAGCAAGAAAGGTTAGTTACAAGGTCTTGAATGTTGAATGTGATTTCAAATGGTATTTTACTTTCTTATTCAGTTTTAAAGTGAAACTAAGTTTATATTAATGTTAGATAGAATTGAACAAATACGTATCTATTTACAAAAGCAATAAAATCACTTAGGCAACTAGTAGAATAATAGTGATCATTCACCAGCCGTTTCCTCAAACACAATGAATGAATGAATAGACACATTGTCTACCACAAAAACACCTGAGTCACATGAGTTCCAATAAATCAGTGTCGTTCCCGTATCGTCCTCGTGTCGTAACAACGAACGGTTGGTAGTCAGTCGCTTTGTAACTTTACCAACTTGTATTTAGTTCAGGTGAGACACTACAAGCTTAACAACAACAATTCATGCATAATTAATTAACTTTAGTGGCAACAAACTCTGAGATTTCAACGAATACAAAGCACAAAGTAACGTGTATTATTCGGTTCATTTGTTAAATTAAAAGTTGCGCAGTATTCACACCCTTTTTGTAGCTGGAGTTTCTGCACATCATTCCATTAAACAAAATTATAAGTTTGTTAAAGTTATAAACTGAGCTGGTAACACAACTGAGGTACATACTAGGTATATCGTGACACGATGAATTTCGAATTAAAAACTCTAAAAACATATTGGTCATACGACTGAGGTAATAATTCAACAAAACAATACATTGTTATGCTAGTTCCATAATAACACAAACTCATCAACATGTATATTGGGATTATAGAATCGAAGGACGCGTGCATAGAGATTTCATTTCAACTTTTATGACGCGTGTATGCTAATACAGACCAATCACGATCTATTGTCGGGTTTATTTGAAATTTGTTTATTATTCAGAGCAATGCATATTGTCACAGTTCGTGTTTATTAAGTAAAATATCCCGTGTAATCTCCTTGTCGAGGGTTGCGGTCGGGAACTTCGTTAACAAACATTGTTTGGGTAATTATAGAACAGAAAGATCAAAAGAACTTGACAACGATACACCTTTACGAGCGAGCATACAGTGTTAATTAGTATTAAATGTTCTTTAACCCAATAAAAGTGCAAACGAATGGATTAAATATTGTTTATTGTATTTCCCATGTAATGAGTCAAGATAACGATGTGACGACAGAGGAATCGTAGCAAATGCGTAATACAGTAACCTAGATATTTGACGTCGATGCACGATGATTTCTGGAAATTGGGTCGTTCTTGCATTCACTGATTCCCCACAACTAGTAATTAATGCAGGTCAATACATTGTACCTCCGTTAAGACAAGGGCAAGGGCAGGAAGGTATGCCATGCTCACTGACCTGGATAAATCTGTACATGTCTTGTTCTCGATCTCACCCTAATTGTTTACATGAGCATTAAGAGAATGGGACCGTAAATGATTAATTACTTACACCCTTGTCTATTAATGTTCAATGAGGTATCTTTTTACAAAAATAACCATTAATTAATCACAAATTGTTTTACAGATTTGCAGCCCCGCTCAGTTCGCAGCGTAGACGCTTTGGTGAAGAGCGAAAAGCGCGTGAAGCGTTGCGCGTGCAGCTGCGGCAACTAGGGGCGTACCAACGAACGCGCAGCGCGCGTTATAGCGCATAGCGCTTCTTTCCGTCCATTTTGTCAATCTCCATTATATAGTTACAGTTAATGAAACCTTTTAGTTAACATAATAACGGCTTGTCTCTAACATTTCTGTAAATAAAGTTGTTAATCCATGAGCTTCCGATAATGGTTTTTAATTACCTGTCGCTGCATAGAGGTTGTATTTATGGGAAATTTTAATGTTTGTTAAATAATTATAAATTTTATAGTTGGTTTGTTTCCTGTTTCGATGTACCAATGGATTTCTATTATCGACTGTAGTCTTGAGAATGCAATATGTAAGGTATAATAATAGTTTTAACCTTAGGTACGTGTGTGTAGGTGCATACGTGCATGTTGTAATTGTGAGGGTAGGGTAGGAGGAGGTCGGCGATGCAACATCCATCTGAAAGATTAATTCACAACCTCGAACACTCTGTTCTGTTTGTTAATTGGTTTTAGAGGGAATACTGATTGTTAAGATAAGAATATTTGCATTTTTTGGGGTTAATATCGAAATGCATTTATTTCAAAAGGAACTCTTTAACCTTGTTTGCATACACCTTGCTCCTTAATTAACTAGTGGTGATATTGTAAAAAATTAAATCAAACTTGTATTCTATTATTGTGATCCTAAATTAAATTTGTACTAGTTTTATTCGGCTGATAGTTTTATTTGATTGTTTATTATGATAACCCTGCGTACAAAAATCCTTAATTTTTTCACATACAAAGGAATACACACAGTACAGGATGTAGTAACATGGACAGATCATTTGTCAGGAAGACAAAGCTTTAGTATAGCAGTACTAAATTGGTTGTTGATAAACATCATAATATTACACACACAACTTACATTTAAGCCAAGTCTAACTTAGCTTAAATAGTAAGCCCAATGTAACTCGGATTGCAATCCGATCGATTTTCATACATTTTTTATCCAAACACTCGACAGGACTTAGTGTACGATACAGTGAGTGTCGTTATGTAAAGGTTTTTAGATAAATATCTATTTACGATAAACGAGTACCCACCTAACATTCATTTTTATCTTTCAACGTGATTCACACTCAAAATATGTGTGTAGTGAGTACACGAGTATGAACTCATATTATTTTAATATCGCCGGAAATTACGCGTAGTTTACTATTGCAATTCCGATTTATCATCATCTGTTTATTAAATGATAGCAATATGTTAAGCACTTCGAACTATTGCCGTACACGGGACACAATACCCTGTGTTAAAATTACAATAAAGACCGAAGGATACTAACAATAATGATTTGCTCGACCGCCAATCAAACCCTACCAATTTCGATGCATTGGAAACCTCTGTGGACTTTGACTACGATCTAAATTAATAAGAACCACTTAAGAAATGAAATCTACGTAGCTAGTGCACAGAACAGAAATGCCTTATAATTAATGCGTTACCTCTGACGGAGGGATTACATTAGAGGTAACGTTCAATGAACTTGTACATACATTACATATACAGTAAGTGGCTGGGGATTGGTATTTATGAAAATCTGCATTTAAACAACAGCTCGGTATTTCACTTCACTTGTTTAGATACTACAAGGTTTTGAAAAAAGGTAGCCAATGCTACATTGTGTTTCTTTGAGAATATTTCCCAAAATTAATTAGTCTAAAATAAATACGAAATCAATTTAATGAAGGTCTTAAATCATACCTACGACCCTAGCAGTCAAATTTCAGTCAAAGAAGTGTCTAAAAACTACCAATTTTGATTTTAATTGACACGACTTGCGGTTGTGGGCAGTGACCACTAATGATCAAGTGGTTTGAACAGTCTAGAACACTTGGCGACTTCAAACAGATTTTGATATAGAAAGCAAAGATCTGGGAAATTGGTAACTTGCCGTAGTAATATCACCGCTAATATTAAAGGTACTAAGTGGCGTTTAAATTGACTTGAGACACCGAAAGTTGGATCAAACAATTGATTTTGCTCCTTATTACAGAAGGTATGCTGAGTATATTTAAAAAAGAAGAAATTTTTAAGAAAGTAAAAAGAAGTGGCTCTTTTACAACCTTATCTGCTGAATTAGTATTAGATTCTTCTCAGTCGCTTATACTTCGAAGTAGCTAATATTTGCAGCAATTTAATGACACTCTGATACACAACATTACAAACAAGGTTAGTTGGTACTTAATGAAGTATTTCATCATTCAAAAAGTTGGAATACTTATTGAAATGAGTTTTCCTCAAGTAAGTAATCATTAGAGGTACTCTGTGACGTGTATAATTGAATGGGATTCACTAGTTTTACGTTCTGACGATATGGCTACTTTAATTAATTTAAACCTTCTTGTTTTACAATAAAATAAAAAATCTATTGATACCTGTGCTCGCTTGACGTGCAGTTCACCGGATGGCAAACGATCTACCCTTGGCTATCCTTGGACATTCTCAGCACCAGAGAAGTTGCAAGTGAAGATAAGTTCCTATTTACCTTGAAATTAAAACTCACTAGAATAGTAAGATTAAAATCTTTATGAATTGACTGCTATGTTAGTCGAGTGGTCAAATTAAGTTTTCCAATTTGACTATTGGGGTATACAAGAATATTGAGCAATATTTTTTCAAAATTATTCGAGATTATGGAGCTGTGCGCTGGTGGAAAACGATCTGTAAAATATACGTTTATGAAACAATTGCTGCAATTATTGTAGTACGCTGGCTGTAACTATAGTATCTGTGCGAGATGATACACGTGATAGACGAGATATTATGTATGAAGCTCTTATTTTTCATTTCTACAGATTGCTCTTTGTTCTACAGAAGTTGTAACAAAACCCACATTCATTTGTTTTCTAAGCTCTGAACTCGATATTGATATTATTATGTAAGATATTCCGTGTTGTGTTCCCTTTATGCATATTGAAATACATATATACTACAACTATACGTGCAATTTATACAATTATTTATGGAAGCTACCGTGAGATATACTAAATTAACTAAAAATCACAGTTTTATCACGCAAATTAATGTCGAGTCACAGAGGGACTCTTTACTATGAGCAGCCTACAGTAGGCTAGGTATATTGTATAGCACAACGTATTGTCAAGACACATGTTAAAAGTAATAAGAAACAATTCATTTGTGACGTAAATCATTTATAAATGCGATCAACTGTTTATTATAAAACTGTAAATAAAAAACCAGACGAGCAAGTACTAGTCAACATCACACACAGAGGGTTCAAAGTATTTAGATAATATAAAGTTTGTGATGCATTGACTAAAATAAATATATTTTGAAAAACTTGCCTTTTCTTTTACCAACCCACTCAACTTAAACTTTACTTGAAGTCTTCATATTATATGCATTTCTGAAATACAGAGTCTTGAGAGAAGAACTAACAGGAGACCAAAGTGATCCTCTAAAATTTAGCTTCTTTTGTTTTTTATATACGGAACTTTAAATATGTGTTGTCCATTCGATTAAATGGGACTAAATTGTTTTTCCTTCTATGCATTGAAGTTTCATGTCCATTGAAGTTTAAGGAACACAATTAAATTGAAACAATATAAGTGCGGTGTTAAATAAATTATATTATGTTAATATAAATAGGCACAAGTTCTATACATTATTATACAGAGTATTAAGGTACATAATATATTCTTGTTAAAGTCACTCACTCACAATCCAATCACAAAACTGGAAAGAGGAATGCTTTAACATTTCATGTTCGAATCTGCTAAACTATAGTCAGGTAATGATCTTGATGACTGTGTCTTATTCTGATAAGTTAATATCAACAAAATTATATACAAGACAAGTATCAGTACATTCATTAAAAACCCTGAAATGAAACCAATCAACAACGTCGGTAGTGATACCAAACACCACAGGTCCATAATATCTTTGGAGAATAAATATACGTTTATAGTTAAACAAAGCAAGAACGTAACCACGGCCAGGCTCCTAGCGAACTGTCTTATTTTGTCGGACAGCACCCTGTATATGATGGTGATGTAGACGCCTGTCCCCACGAATATCAGCGGCCATCTGAACACACTGCACATCAACAAGTTGACGTACCACTTGTCCACCAAATTTGTGACGATAATGACCGTACAAACCACAGTTATCGGTATCGGTATCAACCAAGAATAGGACATCACTTTATAAAAACTATTCTGGCTTATTTTAACTAATACTATTATTAAACTGTTATACATGTGTTTTATAAAAAAGAATACTAAAACTACTATCACAAGATCAATGTAAAGTTGAAAACAATACAAGAAATTAGCGACTGCCTCGCTATCTGTAATTTTATCACGACATTCAAAAAACTTAAACGTAAATATAATTCTCTTGATAAATCGTGCGACGGTTAATTGCATTAACATTTGATTTCTATAGTTCTTTCTCCACTTCTCCATCTTGATAGCTGCGACGATTGATATAATTAGTTCTAACGTAGTCATAACAAGTTCGATCACGACAAATGTTCCAAATATTGGGTATTCACTGTACATAACACTTTCTGAGTCAAACACGGCGCTGTTATTGGCAGCATCTTCACTGTCACTCGGCGGCAGGACCGTAGTATCACTTTCGTTCAGTGCCGCGTCTGCAGCCGGCGTCGCGAGCGTCGTCAGCAACTCCATGACATTGTTGTTGTCAACAACTGATTGCACGCTGTCCTCCGACATTTTGACTACATGGATATTATTTTATTTAAACACAAGAACCACGTGTAGAGTGCGCCCACCGGGCTGCCAGACTGCTAGTCAAATGATACTGTAATGAGAAACGGGAAACAACAGCTTACATAGGTATATATTATTCATAGGTAAATGATACACAAGTTATTGGAATTTGCGGTTTTGTAGACGTCATAGCGGTGGGTACAAAATACCCGAGTACGAGTGACTTCTACTTAGAGGTCGATATATTGTACAGTATGTACTTACACATGTAATATGTTCCACAATAAAATATTCAAGTAGATTCTATTCTAGAAGATATATTTCGAAGTATTCAGAGGAATAAGTTATTTTCTCGTGTTCGGAATTTAATATTCCACGAGTTACCTTTGATATCACGATATTAAATGTTATTGTCATACTTATCTGAAGCAAGCTGCTGGATATGCAACTGTTAAGTTGATATTTCTTGCCGTACATATCTGTAGCACATAATAAACTCGATATCAATGCACAATGTATGGTGACATATGTATACCTACAACACTATCTATTTATTAGTATGTAAATTAACAAAATATTTAATAACATTTATTAGTAATTCAATTATACTTAAATAGGCATTTCCTCCCGAAATACTGCGTATTTAAAATTTCAGAAAACATGACAAACGCAAAGGTAACTATTTAGAAAAATTATATGAGGAAAAAAGAAACAACACACGTCTTACAGGAACAGTTATTTTCCTCAAAACACATACAAAGCGAAATTGGGTGCTTTGCAACCGAAGTAAGTTGAAGTGAAACTCGGCACTTTTCCTTAAGAAGACCTTTAACTGCGCTAGATAAACATGGCTGGCAATTGCTTAGTGTGAAGGGTCCTTGCGAAAGCGGTGCGATCAATAGGTTTAAAATATGGGTCAAGCTCAGCGCGAGTCCTACGCTACAGTGCCCACCTGCGCCGTGCCTTTGAGTGCACACTGCACGTTGCCAATTCTTATTGCACTCTCGATACATTACCCATCACATTATTTATTTACTATAAGTTCACCTCTCATTTAAAACTTAGCAAAATAAATTGACCAGCTGTCGTTTTGAAGGTACCTATTCTATTCTAATAGGTATGGAGACCGGCGACAAACAATACAGTTTAAATGTAAGTAAGTACCATTTTTCCCCGATCGATGACATCGACGTTAGTAATTGCAGGCAATAATGGAACTATTTTGTTTATGTTTTGTAATAGGTATCGAATATAATCTTCTGCTATGAATTCATACAGTAACACATGGTTTGTGATTTTATTAAAATGACTAAAGTCGCGTGTGTGTGTGTGTGTGCTTTTCGAGTGAGACGTTGAGGGATGTAAAAATAAGTGTAGTAGGCAACTTGATTTTATACAACGTGTAACAAAATACCCATATACATCAAGTAGCACTAAAGAATACAGGTTGAATAGAGTCTCTACATAAAGTTTCAGCTTAAAATAAGTTTAAAAAAATTGTTACCAAATACTTGTTGTCGCATGGTTCTTAATTTTAAATCATCATAGAAAACATATCACAGCACTATAAGGGTCACTCGCTAATTACGAAACATTTCTTCTGTAAATCTGATCGCCTAGTACCTGTATCTACCAATTTTTTCTGGAATTTTATGTATTAGAAAAATTCATAATTTCGTTCCATGAAACATGAGTTTAAAAAGCCCTTTCCGTGTCGTTTGTTATGTTGTCTAGAAACCGTGTACCTGATATGTTTATCCCCTTTTTGTTACACCGTGTATATGTATATCTCAACTAAATAGTTATAATGGTGTGTAGCATTGTGCTAAGCTGATTAATTTAATGCATTTATACAAACGTGCCCTGTCCATACGCATATTGGACAGCTGGAATGTTATTTCAATTAGTGCTCGCTCTCGACATTGTAGGCCGGATGATCCGCGCTAATCTGCAAGGGATCAAAGCTTATTTTATTACTACTAATTGATATAACATTGTTCATAATCCTGTTGCAAGAAATACTAATTATTTTGCATTTAATTCTGTTTACAATGTTTTCAGTTCGTATATTTGAACTAACTTTACAAATTAAACAGGTTCAACTTTCAACGTAAGCGGATTATTTGAATAAACATTTTCTGTTAAATTCAAAATTGCAATTTTAAACGGTCAACAATGTCTGAATAACAAATATTCACTTGTTATACCTACAGAACCAAATTACCAGGATAAATTCTATTATTATCCTGCCTGAGATAACGTAATATTAAATAATTAATAGTTTAAATTGTTTGTTAATTAAAGTAATAGCTGAAACCACATAGGTGCCTACATAACTCACGTAGGTACCTAGACATTAGTAGTTATACGATAAACATTTTAAGTTGGCAGGAAGCGGGTTTGCAGCGCTAGTTCTAACGATCTTACTAAAGAGGTTAAGACAGAAGGTTTAATGTGCAAGGAGCTAACCATCATAATATAAGTATGGTATAAAGAATTAACAACACAAAATAAAACGTCGTGACCGACATTAAAATTTCTAAAGAGAACTGGAAACGTAAGTACATCATACTGTATTTTGTGCAGGTACCAAGCAAATGAAACTAATCTAAACGGTTTATAGATTTTAACCTTTATTGTAAAAATCATACGCTTCAAAAAGTATTAAAGAAAGATATGTTATAAAGGTTCATGTTTAAATACCAGTCTAGAATAATTAGAATTATCTAATGTTAGAAACGATTTGCTGTAAAAGTTAAACTATACATATCAATATAAAATCATTATATCACTTCCTTCTATTACGCACGCAAGGCTATAGACAAATCATAGCTGTATATAGGCATAAAAATGTAAGTAGGTACCCTAAAAAAAATAAACTCATTAAATGACGCAGACTCACGAGCGTCGGTGTGCGTATAAGTAATTCATCAGTAAAGTGAAGGGACTCATTTGTTACGCATTTTACGAAGGAAATTGAATACAAGTGTGACACATGTGTGTGTGTCGACAGACGAGTGACGAAACGTAACAACTCGAGAATTAGGAGGCACGAGTATGTGACTCAAAAATATTGATAAATACATGTAATAGATAAGACGCTATGACGACAGACTGTAACTTCTTTATTTGTGGGTATTTTGATGTAAAGGTTTGTTATGTATACCTTGTTAAATGTAGCATAATAGGTATATAAGTTTCATCTAAAGAGTTATACTGCGGGTCGTAGAATTATTAAATAATCCAGATTCTATTATCTTCTCTGTTACTCTACTAAGTATTATCTTTGTCTTAAATAATGATTATCACACTAAAATATTTCAGTAATAAGATTATGTATCGTTGTAAATGTTTTTTGTTGGATTAAATCTATGCCTCTTATATGATAATCTATTGTATTATCTGTGGTCTTTTCTATAAAAACAAGATTAATTGTGTATGATTAGTGTACTAGTGCAGTTGTATTTTACTCTGAATTAAAGTTTTTCTACATTTTACAACGAATACAGTGATTTCACTACCGCGTAACAACATTTTTATTGTCATCAAGACCTTAAATATGGAACGTTGTTCAACAAAACGTGAAAAAGTCCAAGTAGAAAAATGCTTTCCTTTGTTTTATACTTAGTGCTTAATTACTAGAACTCTTTAGTGCTTCTGAGCTTGGTTGTGGCGCGGTGTAGTGGAGTGGCCGTCACTCGCCGCGCTCATTTCCGGTCGCCAATCGATAATCAGATCCATTGATGTGCACTCCGCTTAGATTGGATTTGCGACCTGTGGATATACGCCTTGCCTCGACACGCACGTCTCTACTCGAACGATATTGTTATCCTTAATATCTTGATAACCGTAATAAATATCCCTCTATACATATGTTTTATATCCTAATATATACCGTGGTTAATTAATATATTTAAAATGATTGTAGTTCAAATAATAATCAAACATTTGTAATAGTACTTATAACCTCTAGTAGTAGGTATTGTACGCAATACGCATTCGTACAAACATATATTGAAGGAAAAAAATAAGTCACAATTTCGGTGTTTTGGATGTAGTTGGGAACTTCCAATAAACTATAACGTATATTGCTTCTCAAAAAACTTGTTCGACGAATCAAAGAGACTCGTTCGTTCCTCTATTCCTTTGTTTTTCGTTTTGATCGACATTTACAATTTTGAGTCTCCTGCGAATAAGTCCAAACCGATTTCATACCAATCTCGCGGGACAAAGGTTGCAGTCGCGTCGAGTTCGTTGTGTTTCCCTTTCATAACATTTCATATCTAGACGAGAGAGCTCTGAACTTGTTTCTGCTATCTACACATTTTATCACATGTCATGTTTGATGAGTGATAACATTCAATATATATTTTTATCGCCGAATTGTAATAAAGCTCTATGATGAAGGTCGTATTTATTCTTTTTCTATGAACGTTTATCGCTTGTAATAATCTCCCGTGTTGTTGCTTCTGACGTAGAGTTTTACGCGACGGCTCACAATTCCTATAAGTTGATGTGGATTTTATGGTGTGTGCTAATTTACGCGCTCGTAACAGCTCCGCCAGTTGGTGTCTAATGACTGTGGAAGACAATCAGAAAGCTATCTAATAGGCTGTTTACTTAATGTTTACCCACATCCGACACAGGCCCGTGTTGACATGGAATTCTAACTTTGTGTTATCATGACGGGTTCATTTAATTAAATTAGCTTTTATAAATATGACAACTGTAATTGTTCTGAAAATTTATAATAAAGAGGATGAAAATTATGAAATTAAATGTTACGCTTATATTTTTGTGATGAGGTCAGGAAAAATGTACATGTTGTAGGTACTCACAGTATTTGTTTATTCTGTTTTACTATGCTTCTTATACACAAACTTTTTCACTAGTCTTTTCTCAACTATTATAGAAGTGAAACATATTTCTCAGACAATAATGACTGTTGCCATTTGAAACCGATGAAACGGGTCGTGGAACGTTCAAATTAGTTGGTTAATTGGATGTTGGAGTTAACTGCTGCAGGAGCTCGATAACGCGCAGTCAAACTAGGCAGCTCCGAGAACAAAGGGAGACTTAAGCCAGACAGCGGACACACTGGTGACCCGCGCACCTAGTTTCTAGCTAGAATACATTCGTCAAATTGCCTCATAGATCATTGGCCAGCACAACTTCCAGACTTGATTTGAAAAAGCGTCACGTAAACTGTCCTCTTTCATTTTTCATTTTGGATTTATAACAATGTTTTTATTAGAAATACAATGACAAGCTAATCCCATTTGACGCACGTTTATTTAACCAGAATTTAGACTAAAGAAAAATATACGAAGAAAGCGAGAGGAACCGTCTGTTCCTCTCGCAAAATATAACTTATTCCTGAATATTTAAAAGACATTTATGTTGAATACGTAAGATTGGTGTGTTGCCCCTGTTTACAGGTGATCATGTTGTTGACATGTAATATTGACACGGATCCTATACTAGCCTCGTGCCGAACACATCGGATTGACAAATTATTCGTACGAGAAACGTGTCACGTGCTTCTTTTAAATCGAGCCAATGTATAAAACGATAGGTAATTCTTTTATTTCTTTAAATGCCCATTTGTAAATCGTGTTTAGACGTGTTGAGTGTACTTACGTAAACATATGTTGATAAACATCTGATCAACTTGTCGCAACAAAGGGCAAGACTGTACCTACATTCGTTTATGATACACATTATGAATATGATATTTAGTTAAGTTATACTGGTGATGTGTAGAGTAGGGTTAGGTGCGTTAGAACTTATATTGTTCAAGTTTTTAAGATTTTTTTTATTACTTCTGGCGATTAATAGCATTAAAATTGTATTTAGATAGTGTAACTAAATAGTGAACAGTTTGGGCTCTCACTTGTGAATGCTCTCAATGGTGAATAGGAATAATATTTTTAAATAATTATTTAATTAATCTTTTATTTATATTTAAATATCCTTTAATTAAAATGTTCACTGTTAGAATTAATTAGGTACCTAATAAACCCAATGGTTTGTGGTTGTAATAGCTACTCGTATTATACAATTTCGATTGTGGCAGACTTAACGATTTGACATAAGGCCAGCGTTTAAGCCAAGCTTTAAAAAATCTCTCATCTGTTGTTATTCGAAATATTCTATAAATGATTTTTGCAAATTATTTACATAAAGAATTTTAGTTACATTTAAATTAATTATACATTCATTATTTGTAGCGAAGAAATTCGTGCGCTCGCATAAGTAAGTTGGATGTCCTTTCTTTGGATGAGAGGTCTTTGCCCTTCAACAGCAGCAGTGATACAATTAGACTGTACTTATTGGAATTATTAAAAATATTCAAACCATTTTCGTAGAAAATAATTTTTAATTTGTGAAGTTATTTTTCTTTTGGCTTTATTATGATTCCAGGTATACTCCCACGGCTGGTGAGAACAGTGCAGTAATAATGGTGTAGGCGGAGTTACCATCGTCCTACGCTAAACCAGTTACATTTACTCTATTATTAATATCACATCAGTTTAAGCCGTGGCTTTCTCTGCCTATTTTAGGCTTAAGATTATTGGGAATAAGCCTTTGCTAATGGCGTCTAATGATTAGCTTATACACTATATGTTGAAAATTTTAAATAATGATTAATTATTGTAACGTATCGTCATGCCTTTTATCCCAGAAGGGGTAGGCAGAGGTGCACATTACGGCACATTATTAATTATTATGTTAAAATTCTGTTGTTGTTATTAGGAATTCTGTGTTTACTTGCTTCAACAAACCAATCGTATTTTTTCACACCAATATTATACGATCTTTGATAAGTATATGAAGAAAAATATGAAAGCAATTTCACTTGTTTTATCGGGAGACGGCGCGACGGTGGCAGTCAAAACTTTGCTAATCACCGTTCGAACGACCACCCGCTTAAGAATAAATTACCACAGGAAAGTTTTACGCAAAGTAATTAAGTTAGTACAGTGTACAGTGAAGTTGGTGCTTACTAAATATGCGTCGAGAACATCTAGTTAAGTACACCGAGACTCCGACTAACTGCATCGGAGCACAGAGTCCCGAGTGCAGGGAAACTTCCCCGCAGTCCCGTAGTGCATGCGGGCTGCTACTTGTCGCACCAATAACATTAATTAATGGTGCTTAACGACTGGGCTTTTTCCAGTTGTGCAACCTCTATTTGTGCCGTTAGGCTTCAGCCATTCTGTCTCCTGCGTTAAATTTCACCGAAGGAAGTGGAAACTATAGTTTTCTTGTCTTTTTATTTCCTCTAATTATTTTTTCTGGTTTATTTCGTTGCGGGATCCAAGACAGTTATTCATGTCCCTGAGACGCGTCGGCCTTCAGTGTTCCGGCTTTTTCATGGTTTTATCTACTGTAGATCCTGGCTTACAGAAGTTGCAAAGGTTCGGGAGGTAGTGGCAGCCTTGTCCCACTAAAAATATGGTACTCGCAAACTGTTTAGTAATGAAATGTACATTTTTTTTATATAAATAAATATCTACTATATTACTATTGACAAGTTAGAAAAGAATATAAATAGATTTTTGTTAAGTGCACATAACATCAATAAATCTGGAACGTTTTATTTTTCTTGTTACTCTTCAGAAGAACCAGAACCTAAACGTGCTCAGATTTTAAAACTTTGTCTCGAATGTGGTGAAAATTACATTTCTACTCGTAGCATTTCTTTAAAGAAGCTAATGTTATTGCTACGATCGCTACGTCTGCTACGAATACTACGACTGCTACGTCTTGCCGCTACGAACATACAGTGGTAAACATTTTTCCATAATAGTTTCAAATGATGTCATTCATTAAGTATTAATTATAATAATCGGTCCATTTAGCTTCAAGTAAAGTTTATTGCTTTTCACTATAAATCTAAACTGAACCGTTATTAATTGATGTAAAGAACGTTCAAATTTTATAACAGAGCTTTTTTAAGGATTGTTTTATACTCATAGATACTCGAGTAGAAAAGCTATAATATTTATAATATCAGCCGTGTATTTCAGCCCCAAAGTAGATAAACTACGAATGAAGTAATGGTAGAGCGATAGTGAATGTCCGTAAATCAATAATGTGATAGAGTTGTAAACAGAAGTTAGTGATTAAAAGAGGTTTGAGATCACCTGTCGCGTACACGATCAACAGGAAGGGGACCCGGGCGAGGCTCGCAGGAGCACGGAGCACGCAGAGGACGCCAGTCGCCGCCCAGCCGCCCTCCGCGACACACGCACCGCGCAGCGCCCGCGCCCTGCACCCGCCGCGCCGATCCGCCGACCGACTCGTCGCACTTACGCCTCATCACGTACCGTCTTCGGTTTGTGCATTTATTCATCATCAAATTATAACTAACTTTAACATCTCTCTCGAAATAAAAGCTCTAAGCTTCACAAATTAAGTTCGAATATCGGAAAAAGAACTGAGATCGTTCGAAGTTTACAGAGTGCCAACGGATAGCGAAGGATTCTCCGCGCCCTCGTAATGTATTTCGCTTGAGGCCAGGTAAGTTTTAAGTAACATTAAGTGCTAACTTATAAATATCTTCCAAAGACTTTTGTTTTCATAAAATAGTTAAAAATAACTAATTTGTGTAATTTTTCGTTTATGTTTTTATTTTTATTATTGTTTATTTGTTTGTTAAATAAATGTTGTGGCTTATTATGTTGTACTTTTTTTTTATTTGTGTTTTTTGTTACCCTTTACTAAATTGTGGTACCTATGTTAGGTATTACAATTTATTTTTATTCGTATCCTCGTATAACAAAGCAAACGAAATAAGTACTACAATATACTACAAGGATTCACAAAGAAATAAAACCTACATTCTTCTTGTATAAAATAAAACATTTTCTTAAGACTTTTTTCTTGTTTGTACTTTAGAAGTTTTCCGATGAATTGGATAAAATACTTGTTTGTATTGTATTACTTTCACGACGAACAGTGCAAAGTTGAACGTGAGTTGTATCTACGATGTTCTTCTGCGATGTCCTTGGTCAGTAGGTGGGGTTCATATGCCAAAATGTGAAGGCCGCGCTCGCAGCGACTCACTCGCTCGCTGCAACTTTGCATTCATTGCGCTCACATACGTGACGGATACATCAATTTACAGTCACAAGTTATCGCAAATCAGCGCAATTTGTCAACATGACTTTATCGTAAGAGCAAACAAATTAGTTATTGAAAACTTTTGCATCTATTTCATGAGAAAAAATATTTACCTATCGCTCCGAATTTATAGACATACACATGAAGCCCGCAATATGCACTGGAAAGTTTTTGTGAGGCTCTTTTCAAAGTTCAGTACGAAAAATCTCGGATGTAACTAACATACAGGTACATAGGAACGCTCTTTTTAATTATTCGTCCGACGTTTCCATCGTTGACTATTCCCATTTATGAAACACGTCGGAACGGCCGGTGACTGTCGGGAAATTCGGAATTTCTGTTCTGGACTGAACACAATCTGAATACGGGGCAAAAAATTGCAATTTGATACTATTCAAATAACATTGGATGGAATATCATTTACATATTTTGAACGGCTAATCAGTTGTATGAATTTAGATGAAATCATTCATGTTTTCTGGTGAAATCGCTCGTATTTTCCGACGTGGAAATTTTACCCGCGTTTTGTGTTCGTTTCACCTGTACATGTACATTGTAATCATGTTAGACGATGATATTTTTAACTTATAGCTAAAATTTTCGGAGCGGACATGAACCAGAAATAAATAAAAGAAGATTTTATCTTCTATTCCAAATAAACGGACAAACGAAGATCATAAAATTAGAAGTAACGCAAGTAGCATTTTATGATTTCTTTATCTCAACATAATAATTTCATTCTTACGTTGGTATACCATACATAAAATACGTCTTTTGAAACCCATCATTCGAGGAACATTGACATGATAAGTTACCCATTCAGATTGTGACAAGGAGGCCACATTATTGGATTTTACAGAAGACGTTTATTTCACCCCGTGATGTAATATCTACGTTACATCACAATAAATGTCAATTCCAGGATCTTAGATCAGATAGCGGGGGCGGGTTTACCCGAACTGATTGCAAGGAAGTTCAGAGTATCGATAGTTATTGAGAACTCACTAAAGTCTCCGTTTCTGAGTATTGTGCGAAGGGGATAACGATAGCTCAACCTCTCTTTTCACACAAATAAACAGCAGTTGAAACAAACAGCATAAATTCTCCTTCTTTGTATTTTGGGCTTTCTTTATTTCTATAAAATTCGTTTTCTTTTAAAATAAAATGTTTGTACAATAAATTCAAGGGACTCGAGACTTGACCCATAGGAGAAATTACGATATTGATCTCAATCTGAACTGATGTCTTTGTATTCTAAATGTTACACTTCTTTTATATGTTTTTCAAAGGGTTTGGGTCAAATATTTCTTGATAGAGGAATAAAACACTAAAATAAAATAATTTCTTCATTCTTTCGAAAGGGTAGACAAAGTAAGACAGCAAGTTTTGCTAGTTATGTTATTAGTCCCTTGGGATGGGGTTCGAGTCAAAACCAGACTCCTTGCTTAGAATTCAAATACAGTGAGATCAATACGTAACAAAAGCAGAGAAATAACAAAATGTTTTCATTTATCTAAACGGATAAAATTATTAGTATCACTTTACCTGTGGTTATATTTTTTTCGATAAGTATTTTCTGTCTGTTGTCTAATTTAGTCCTAGTGACACCTTAAAACATGTTAGATTTTATGTAACTACTGATAATTACGCGATAAAAAAATGTAATACGTTTTTTCTTAACTTAAGAATCTTATCCAGGACCTAGACTAGTTACACTAGTGACATATTGAACTATAAGGCTTTCAGAAAGCCTAGACAATAGGTTTACATAAAAGGGCCTGAAACATACGAGTACCTACTGTTATTGTTACTACTCAGAAGTTTCTAGTTCTTTTTAAGTCAATGAAGTCTCGGAACTTTCCTATGTGAACTTAACTATACGAAATGTACCGAAATCTTGTAACCATGTTACAGACCGACATTCTTTGTGTCCCGCCGACATTTTTATGTACTTGTCCTGATTTTATCTAAATATAGGTTACGTTCTCATATATTTTTATTTCTTTATCAGATTGTATGAGAAATATATTTGTTTGCTGTCGAAGTCTAGCAGTTGTAAGTAAACGTCACATTGAGAGAGAGAGAACGAGATCTTATTTTCAGTTCTCGAGCTAGGTAAGCTTCGATCAGCCTTTTTGATTTTACTAACTTATCTGGGTTCTTGAATCACTATTTATATATAACCCTATTTTTATATTAACTATCGTGATATCTAAAAAATCTCAGTTAACTTACATATATTAATCTCATGCAACGAGCGCAGACGCCACGCACTCTACATTTTGACCCGACTGCGCCAGAAGGAGGGTCTATGTTTTTAGTGTATGTATGTATGTATGTATGTATGTATGTATAATTGTTTGGCACGCTCTGCAGCCTAAACGGCTTGATGGATTTTGACTTGAGAGGTGTCGTTAGATTCGTATTTACTGTGAGAGTGACACTGGATATATCAAAATAATAAAAAACAAAATGGCGGATTTTTGGCGCCAAATTCGAATATTAGCTCACTCTCTAGCCTAAACGGCTTGATGGATTTTGACTTGAGAGGTGTCGTTAGATTCGTATCTTACTGTGAGAATGACACTAAATATATAAAAATAATGAAAAAACACAAAATGGCGGATTTTTGGCGCCAAATTCGAATATTTCTCACTCTCTAGCCTAAACGGCTTGATGGATTTCCGCTTGATAGGGGTCGTTTGATTCGTATTTACTGTGAGAGTGACACTCGATATATCAAAATAAAAAAATAATAAAACTTAGTCCGAAAAATTAATAAAAAAGGTAATTTAAAAAACTAAAAATGACTGCGTTTCTTTATAATATGAAAATGTAAAAACAATAAAACAAGAAAGTCATCGTAAAATTGAAGCAGTCGGGACCCATTCTAGAAAGCCAACCGTATGTGCCCTCACTAAGTCTTCATATTTAGAATGGGTCCCGACTGCTTCAATTTTACGATGACTTGTTTTAAATTTTTTCATTTTAATATTATAAAGAAACGCAGTCGGGTTTTTTAGTTTTTTAAATTACCTTTTTATTTTAGTTAATTACCTATTTGTTAATGTGGATATTGATTTGTCTCCTAGTTATTGACGATGAGATATGAATTTAGAATAAAACTATAGATTTTCCTGTGCAAAAAATTTGGGAAAGTGAACTCTTAAAATAATAGATTGAGATAAACCTATGACATATGTTTAGATCTATCCATTGCACTGCAATAAGTAGTTAGGTATGCAATCTACAATGTGATAGGCGTGGGACTTCTAACCCGTTAAGGCTGAGTACTACATCAAATTTTATCGATAAAAAAATAATATGGGGGTTGAACCCCTAATTGAAAATATAGGAAAATAGTGATTTTTTCGGTAAGAATAATTCACAAATGATTTTTTTTTCTCACCAAAACATTATCAAACATATGAAAAAAGTAATGAATTAGTTAGCCAAGGTTATTAGC
Organism: Spodoptera frugiperda; assembly: GCF_023101765.2. NCBI lineage: Eukaryota > Metazoa > Arthropoda > Insecta > Lepidoptera > Noctuidae > Spodoptera > Spodoptera frugiperda. Next base: position 5,755,981 of record NC_064215.1, read on the forward strand.
TACCGTTTGTCGTCTTTTTTTGTTTCTACGACGCATACAACCTTTGATATCAAAAAAAGTAAAAAATATATTAAAATAGCCATAATTTTTGGGGAGGGGATTCGACCCCTTCGACCCAGGACTTTTGTCGATAAAATTAGATGTAGTATTCAGCCTTAACGGGTTAGAAGTCTCGCCCCTATCACATTGTATAATTGGAATGCTACTGGTAATCTATTTATTGAAATGTCAACACTAATTTGTTGACCTTTAGCATTGATAATTTCATCTCAGGTAATCAAATACACCGACCGCTTATAGAATATTGATTAACCTCGACGGTTGCGTTTAGTACTTCAGTTTTTCCTGTTACATCAACAGCCGAGCCTAAAATATCAACCCTATATATCTTTGTAGTCCCACCACAGATAGGGCCTATTAGGGCTAATGCTTGATCCGGAGCTGTGGACTACCTAGCGGCGTTACCGGGGCTCCGACTCGAAAAACAGGAGTAGAAAAGGGGTGGTTTATTTCCCTCCTTAAAAAAATGTTTATAGTCAGTTAAAATAACAACAATGTCATCGTGTAACTTCATCACCATTATGTATTGAATATAATAACTGTGAAGATATAGGAAAGGAAGTTTATTATGAAAATAATATAAAACGTACTCCTCGCGAAGAGATCGTTATTTCTGAGACGTGCATAAATGAAGAATGATATTCTAGGCAAGCGAACTACGTCGTAGAGCGATCGTCACTTTGAGAAAATGTTAAAAGACTTTATATAATATCAACCCTGCCTTTTGTGGGAAGGTTTACTGAGATGTCAGTACTGCACATCTATTATATTATATCGTTACACATTAAAATCTGAATTCTCAATTAATTTGATGCGCCTTTTGATGGCACTCACAGTCACAAACGAATCAAAAGTAAAAGACCGACCGAAGCATTTCATTTTCCACTCAGAATACAGTTACGATTTGAAGAGAATTCGGTTTAGATGTCGTTTTGAGCAAAGAGAGCGATTGAAAAAGAGGCAGAGGAGATGGACGTCGCAATTTACATGAAAGTTTATTTGCCAAGCCTGCGTCGGACGCGGAGTGGAGGCTTTAATTAAACGCGCCACAGGAACACCCAGCTGACTCAAAAGATTATTTTGTAATTTATTTTATTAATATATCTGTATTCAGTGGTAACGGAACTGTTGCCTTTATTTTGTGAGGCAAGCTTTTGTTTTAGTGTGAACATCGATCGATTACCTCGCCTTTCTAGTACAGAAACGATGTTTAAATTGTCAGATTAGATGAATTATTTCCGTGGTTAATTAAAACAACACAATACAATGCAAGTACTGTCTAGTGTTACACAATGATTCGTGCTGTAGAATAAAGAATATATTTCTCTTCAAATAAATGAAGCCCTAACTGGTGAAAAGTTGAAATTATGTTTTGTATTCAGACTGGAAAATATAAGTGATAATATGGTAAGCTTGTCAGTCAATGTCATTATCAGTATTCATCAATCTCTTGATTAAAATAGACTGGGTACGTGTGTAGCGAGGGTAGGCTGACGATGAGAGCTTAGTATACATAGACTGTATTTAGTATATATACATGTATAGACTGAGGTTAACGGGTGTTAAGCGTCAGCTTATCGAAGTATTCGTGCCTACAGTCGTAAAGTATATCCTTTCACGTGCCTGGCCCGGATTAGCATTGAAATAGAGTCATAATGGACAGTGCACTTAGTACTCGTAAGGTAGTAGAGGGATCGGATTAGTACATAATATCATCACACCTTTTTCTTATAATTATATCGGATTAGAACTTTCTAACTATTTTATTCAAACGTTGCCCCATATTCGGTTTTTCTCCTGTGTTGTGGGTTCGTTTCATCATACAAGTTCAGATACACATGACACCCACACCCAAAACAACAATTTGTAGATTACACAAAGATTCCTTCGTGCGAGAATCGAACCCGCTACACCTTGCCCAGTCACCGCACCAACCGTTATCGTTAACTAACACATAGGATATTTTTACTTTCTTATGACATGGGTGAACGTAAGCTAGCTTCTGCCTAGTCCATTACACAAAGGTTAGCTCACAGTATTGATTGCTGACCTTTGTTTCAGGACCTCGATGTTCCGTTGAAAAGATTGTTGTGCCCCATTTTATAACGAGAGTGTTGTTTTGCATTGTTCCAATAATTTTGTGATTAATTAGGCCGCAGCATGCAATTGGTGTATTGTTTTACGTTATTATACTTCTCCATTTCGCTAATTAAGTTGTAAGCTATATGATAGATTGGAATTGAGCGTTGGATATCTATGATTATAAATAAATCCGTGTTCTCTACAGTACGTAAATCTTCATATTACCTTCTCCAATTTATAATCTGAATAATTTATACTATTGCAATGCTTTTTAATTTGTAATTTTTTTCTCTGTCATCAAAAGTTGCAATCGTCAAACAGTTTTGTCTGATTAAAATTTTAGTCTCATAAAAGTCTGGTGTTACGAGTATTTTACACTTCGAAAAGCTGAAATTCACTGGTAGAAAATTACATAGGACATTTTAAATTGGTTTACATAACGACAGCGGAGCAAACTGACGATGTCTTTATACAAAATGAACCACGAAAATATTGTAAAAATCGCGCGGAACTTAATGAAGTTAGTTACTGTCTCTAGAGCCTACTCTAGCTTTTAAAAGGTTTGACAATTTCACGGTATTAACATAAACCCAATAATAACTTTAGGTAGACATTAGACTTACGTATTATGCTAAAGCTTTAAACTTCATATCAGTAATTACTCAATCTCGCATAAATCAAACGTGATATATTTTTTTGTTTGTGCACTTTTTGTAGCAGGTATAATATACAATTTCGTCACTATATTATTAGGAAGCGACCATCATTACCAAATACCAACCCAAAATAGTAGCTACAGCACGGTAGCGGTAGCGTTATTAAGCATTTCTTACTACTAACTACCGGGCGGTTTTAACGGTGCGCAGTGCTCCGTATCGAAAATCAGGAGAAGGAACTGGGTGGTTTTTAGTCACTTTTAACACGTTAACTGCCACGTAGATCACCGGTGACCTACGTTAGTGGAGGATTTGCCTTCAACAGTTTTCAGATGGCAGTTAAAGGCTTAATCAGTAAAAGTTTGCCTCGTCAAAGCGGGAGAAGTCATAGGATGATTTCACCCTCTCAAAAAAAAAAACATATCTTTATCATGCACAAACCCAAAAGAACACTTAACCTCACGTTTTGTATTAGCAGTTGCAACTACTCTCCAACAAAGCAATCTTAAAGTAATTAGTAATTAATTTATTAAAGAACAAAGTTATAGACCATTAAGTTTAATTGGTTTGTTTATTAAAAGTATTAGGAGTTTTATATCGTAACTGCCGATTATGAGGTTTAGAATCGTTAATAAATTAGGAAAGATTAGGTAGTTAATAGATTTATTTCAGGTCATAGGTACTTGCTTCAAATAAATATTGGACGAATATTTTATTTGTGTGAAGGAAGTGTGGGAATGGCCTAGTTTTCGGTAATGTTGTTACAAAAAACAATTGAAACACGAAGTTTAAGTTAGCGCTCGGCGTCTGCCGCGAAGTTCACATAGGCTCGCCCTCTCTGTTACATGTGACTAAACAAAAGTAGCGTAAACTAGGTTTACTACACCTGTGCCTACCTTTCGAGGAAACGGGCAGGGAGTAAAACTTTTATGTTTTTTTTTAAACTCCCATGTAGGTATTGTATTTACTCTACAAATGTACTACTAACTACACCAACTCATTAGATAAAAGATTTTCACACTTATGACACTTTGTAATAAAGTTCAAAATCTTCTTTAGATACCCAGACGTGCTGCACGAGGGTCTTTCCGTGGCTTCCCCAAAACCATCTGTTTTTCCGGGCGATACAATATAATTTTACCAAATGTCACTCACGGTGGTTGACACTGATACAATCATGTCAGGATTGGACGGTTCCAGAGATAGTGGTCACGTGACTGACATCCCTGACGTCATCATCGTTTTACGCGGTTCTGAAACGCGGATGAAATAATAATTACTGGTTCCGGATAGACCATTTCTATAAGATAGATTAAAGAAGCTAAATTTAGATAAAGTTTAACGAAATAAAAAAATGACAATAATTTTAGAAATGGAATCGCTCCAGACCTTCAATTGGCATTCGTTTCGGCATTCATTCAAACATAATATGTTTTGCTGAATAAACATAGAACCTTATACCATAAAAAAAGAATAAACATAGAATTATGAGTTTCTATTATTAAATTATTATCTTTTATGGCGGTTTTACATGGTGTACTCTTCGGTTACAGAATTGTAAAGGAGGTTGCACCTTTAGTAAAGCTCCGCTGTCTATCCATCCGTCCTTCCATCTGTCAGTCTGTCCGTATATCTGTCTGTCATAGCTTTGTATCTCTGAAAACGTTATGAATGGAATTCAGTTGAAGAGATATTAGAAGGTCGGAGTATTACAGGTGCATATATTTATTCAAAGTTTACATGACGATTAAGGCTAGAAAGTGGTGGTAATCACATTCTCTAGAGGGGATTTCATTATGTAATAAACCATTAATTATTATAATAGTATACATCGCTACCTAAACTTGACCATGAATATAACATCTATACTATCTATACTAATATTATAAAGCTGAAGAGTTTGTTTGATTGTTTGTTTGTTTGAACGCACTAATCTCAGGAACTATGGGTCCGAATTGAATAACTCTTTGTGTATTGGATAGTGCATTCATCGAGGAAGGTTATAGGCTATAAAACATCTCGCTATGACCAATAGGAGCCGAACAGAGCGGGTGAAACCGCGCAGAAGTAGCTAGTATATAATAATATTATAATAGTATACATCGCTACCTATACCTACTTGACCATGAATAGGTATAACATATATGAGAATATATAGAATTCATACACAAAAATCTCGCACAGCGGCCACATTTATAAAAGAAACATAATCAGCAAATACCCGTACGCAATTATAATCTAGGGATTTATACCGGCCAGCTATTGTTATTACAGTTGTACGACTGGATTTCATTACAATCCCGAGTATTAATATCTATCCAGTGTAATGAAAGCAGCTAATTACTGGCCGCTCGCCACTTCAAACTGTAAGGTCATAATGGATTTGTAATCGTAGGTATATGCGTATTAAACTGTTTTCTAACTCAATCCCACTTGAAATAAGCTAGTTTAATGATTTTATATTTATAGCATCTTATTTAACGTTAAAAACTTGATTCGTATTTTATGAGCTTAAATACTTATTGTTTAGTTTTGCTTATTTGAGAAGATGAATAGTTATACATTATTCTAAAATATCAAAACATAAAATAAATGCATAATGAACGATTTTGTCCAAAGAATATAAAATTATAATTAAAAGAAGTCGTACAATGTAGGTAGACACGGCCTAAACATAAACTGACATTTAAAATTACTATACTTATAAACCACAATAGATTATTTTATAAAAAATGGTATTTTTTTACAACTGTGAAAAAGGAAGCAAGAGCATATACCTAATGCAGTGTTTGATTATGTTGTAAATACATATCAAAAATACCAATTAATATTTAATTATACCGATCACCACCAGATTTTCGTGTAAATTTTCTGAATTTATTTTTATTACACTGATCAGTGATGCGACGCAAAAGTGTCCTTAAGCCTGCGTTAGAAGGACATGAGATAACGAATAGAGATCTCTATCTGGCGCGTACTTCGCGGTTCACTCGTTTCCTACCTATGTTCGTATTTCCTACCTACCGGATGCCGTTGCAAATAACCATACAATCTTATGCATTATTTGTTTAAATATATTGTGAAAGTATTCTAAGATAAAATTTAAGTGTAAATAATAAGTTTTTATAATATAAAATACTTTAATTACTTCTCATTAGTTGGTTGCGTTAATAAACTGCACAGAGACTGAATAAAAGCAACAACAAACTTTTAATAAACAAGAAAATCAAAGGTAACAACTGCAGAATAGTAATAAAAATATAATTTAATTAAAATACTTTTTACGGACAGGGCGCTTTGTAAAATGCGAGGTGTGATTTTTTATATGAAAAAACTCATTTTAACGAAATTAAATGCGAGCGAGCAGAGAATGACCCTGGGGGACAACGCAGCCATCTGGAGATTCTGCCTTAATTTGTTCATTAACCCTTAAACAGGAGGCGACCTATTTGCAAAATTCACACTTTGTCTATTGTACGACTTTCTCAGCTAACAACTTTTGACGTTATAGCCTTTCTGTGATCTTTACTGTTTTGCTTTACATCCCCCAAGTAAAGCGGGTTTATATCATGATAATGAATAGCTACACTGCTAAATAAGGTACTTCTGATAAGAATATTTCATAGTAGTGTATTGATTTCTATAATTTTAACTTTCAATACTTGAGTTATTTAACATTTTATAATAATAATAATTGAATAATTGATTGTGATAATAATAATTAAATAATTGAGTAAAGCAAATCTTTCAATCTACTCCGTAATCATTTTTGATTAATCACGTTATACTTAAGGACGTTAGTTAAAATACATTTGTAAGCATGGAGTAAATCTTGTCTGTTTCCATCGCTTCATTAGTTCTAATTGCAAATGCTATGGGACACAAGAGACCAAGAAGATCCTGTTTAAAATGGAACGATTTACTGTAGAAGGATACTCTTCAACTTTTTACCAAAAATACTCAAGGATTACTTTGAAACTTATCTATCTCGAGCAGTAATGGATTTGCTGTTAAAGACGCAATAAATTTTTGCTTAAGTTGATTCATTTATAATTCAAATACTTGAGACCAACTTTTTAATGAAAGTATATCTTATGTAGCTAGCGATGATGTCGCATTACTCAACAATCTCATTCATTTTAACTCTTTACCGAAATAAATTCACCTGATTTATTTTGCACACTAATAACGGACTATAGAAACAGTGTTATTGATAGTTTGTGTACTGGTTTAATAGCGACCGTGTTAATGAATAGATTAATAGATAAATTGGGAAATAATAGACTGGCTATTCCATTCAGCGCAGAAAGGAAGGCTCGCCGTTCGTCGCTTGTAATAGGGTGGTACGTTTAAACAAAGCCCTGCGTAATCAAACCCCAGTAGGCTACAATATAGAGCAGTGGCCCACGGTCAATTCCCAATATCGCTCCTACTGAGAGTGGATTATTGCTGACCTGTGGGCTTCTAGCTTAATAGATTTAGGGTTCTTTGTTGGTATTACATGATCTAGAAAACATGAGAGGTAACAATTACTATTACCTCGTTGATCGAGTGGCCACAAATCTGGTTGTCAAGTAAGGGATTTTGGTTGAATGATAGGCTCACCTCCTATTACTTATATATTAGGACTCGTAACATAAGTGGTAAAAAGTGGGCGTTATATCATAGATGTGTACTTTCGAGTATTACAGACGTGATGTTATGTTATGTAACTTGTATGTAGTCTAGATTGAATATAAACTAACGTGGGAGTAACTTCTAACATGTAGTACAAAATACATAAGCTTGTATAAATGTACTTTATTTTAAATGTATTTCTATCTAGCAAATGTATAAATATTGTTTTCTCAAGTTAACAAGGTTTTCACTTGCTGTTATAGTGAATTGCATTCTCGAAAGAGCTCAACAGACAGGTACTGCGAACTGAGAGCCATTCAAGTGTTATTTTAATACTAATTAGTTCTAGAAAACAAGTAATACTCACTCGACAGCGCACTCTGGACGGAAATAATGACTTTTCTCAATAAAAACCTTATGGTATATAAAAGCAACAAAAGGCATTCTTTTTACAAAAATCCCTGTGGACATAAAATGTTTATAGCTTGAACATGAAAATATTGCTGCTCTTATAAACCCAGTCTTTAATTTTTAATAGCTATCAGATTCTTGACATTTCGTTGTACTCTTATTCTAAGCTTAAATAATAGTTTGTGAACAGCGTCTAGGTTTATAGCTTTATACGTAGTTCCTTTATTTTCTTTTCTTACGGAGTAAACGATTGACTGCCTCGTTGTTCGAGCGGTTTCAACAGCTGTTGGACTGATTTTCGATTTCGTAAGCTTTCTTTTTCTCGGTAATAGTATGAGCTCTTGAATAGTACCAGGTGTTTGGCAATATGCTATATCTCTATTACAATAACAGTAGTACCTATTCGCACATAAATATTTTTTATTGTGTTGTACCTACTTACCGAGGCATAACAAACGAAATGTTTGTGGTAGTTTCCACAAAAGCATGTAGCTACTCGTACAAAACATTGAAACACCTTTTCATTATAAATTAAATTATTACTGTATTATTTGTTCGTTTCATACAGGCACGCCATGGAAGCAAATACAGTAAAACGGGCTTATGTACCTACATAACAAATAAAAAGCTGGCAAAACAATTGTTTTAACAATCAATGGCCATATTGTTATGTGAAGTCGGGGATACGCGATTGTTTTCCGAGTGCGCTATGCTTTCCAATTCAATCAATAATGCTTTTATCTACTGTACTTCGACGTCCGTCTACTTTTATTTTACTTTGTAAATTTAAAAGCACTGCAGTTTATTTAGTTAGTTACTAGCTTTAAAAGTTTATTGCTTCAGGTCTTAAAGCTCAGTTTAAATCAATTTAACTATGTGCTTCTTTCCTCTTGTTATTTTCCCAATTTATGTTAGCCGATAGATCTGACATCTTCTTCAATTAGCCTTCTACGGTAGTCTGGTTTACTTTGCCACTGAATAAATATTATTATTCATCCTAACTCAAAAATCGAATCCAAGACATGACTTAAGTTGTTCTATTCTCAATAGACAAGCCACTGAAAGTCTTTGCTCTGAAAACAATTGCGTAACAGTGCGAGCGGTATAGTGTGAGCGTTAGATAAACAGCGCCTGTCTATCTCCTCCCTGTCTTTCTCGACCACTAAGTAATGGTTTCACTCCGACTTGAAGAACCAACTACCACTCAGCAAACACAGTTGAATTTGTTGCGTAGTAGTAGTATTCTTAATAGCGAGTAGACTTCCAAGAATTTGTATCAAAACACGCAATTATCCTATAAGCAAACGTTCAGTTTGTAATACTAAACAGTAATAAGTATCGTTTCATGTCTGCGTTCTACTACAACATAGTTTAGTTGGAAGGGTCGCTAACTTGCCCCCGACGCCTACTAACTAGGTGCTATGATTCCATTCCCTACATAACAGAACACCACATTCGTGTTAAACTTGGATTCAAGAAGTGTTTCTCCTTAATTGAAACTCAGTTTAAGCCGGCGAGGATAATAAGCTTGATTGTGTGTAGCGTAGGTATGTGTACTGTGCTGACGAGATAAAACAAATTACTCTCTCTTACTTTGTATAACGTACGTGTGCGTTCCTTCTATTTGAATTGTTTAATTTACGATTTATTTGTTTGTTTGTTCCAGGTGGAGTGTACTCACCTGAGCTCGTGCCAACACCTTCACGATGTGTGACTCTGTGAAATTTTAGAACGAGACAGTAAATATGCGCGCGTCTTGAAGTGACTTGAAGGAAATGAGTGTTACGATCCATTGACTGAGTGATTATAGTGCAAAGATTCAAATGAGTGTTTGGTAAATCGGTGTGGTTTAGTGCAGCCATGAGTTTCCTGACATCATTGGGTCAGTATGTGGCGGGGGTGGCGGACAGCGTGGCCGGGCTGGCGCTGTCGCCGCGCCGCGCGCCGCCCTCGCGACACCGCTCCGCCGAGGAGTCGCAGGCTCACCCGCCGCAACCATCCACCGCGACCATGAGAGGTACGACCCACATTATACCCATATCCCTTTTGATTAATCCACTTTTAGAAAATACAAGGGCTTTAAGGACAAATTTTCATTTGTTGTATCTCATTTTATTACTCGTAATTTTCGGTTGGTGCGGTGGCTGGGCAACTGGCTGCCGCGCAACGTGTAGTGGGTTCGATTCCCGCACGGAGCAACTCTTTGTGCGATCCACAAATTGTTGTTTCGGGTCTGGGTGTCATGTGCATGTGAACTTGTATGTTTGTAAACGCACCCACGACACAGGAGAAAATCCTAGTGTGGGGCAACGTTTTTAAAAAAAAAAAAATATTTCAAAAATTCGTGTTAAATATTAAAGTTCTAGTATGATACGTTCACTAATCTAAAGAGCTAATCGTAGATAAAATCTAAAACACCATTATTTTTGTGACGCAAAATGTTTTAAAAGAGATTAGTATAGAGAAACCTATTAAAATATTTTTTTTTATAATCCCAGTCTAATCTCCTTAAGTTCTAAAGTTAGATTATATCCAAAATGTTTACAAAAATCCATCATAAGCGGTCATGTTTATGTTTATCAGTAAAACAAAGAAGTTTACGCCTAAACCCTTTTTACTTCAGCGAAGGGTTTGTTATGGTAAATGCTCAGACAGGCATCCATGTTGTTTCTGCTTGGTTAAGTACTCACATCGTCATCGTAGCGGGTCTACGATGTTAGAACAACGTACGTATGCTTACCAAAGTCACTGGGCTATGGCGAAAACCTATTGTTTCAAAACCGAATCACTACAAAAGAAATACCACATTGTATACAGGCGGTATAAAATCCCTCAATTGAAAACAAATATTATGCAGTGTGCTGTGGTATGATAACGGATTTTAATGAAAATGAGAACCTTTTTGTGAAAATATATAATCAGATACATTTTCATACAGCACATTCTTTGCATTGTTCATTGATCGGCTGGGTGCTTCGTAATAAACTCCCGCTGTATACTAATTATGTTGTTAAACGTACCTACTGGTGTAATGGCGTACACTGTATAATGTACACGATGCCTTATTCAAACTTTTAGAAGTTTTGAAAGTTGTTTAGGAAGTTACTATGTGCCTCATTTTAAAGTATGTCGTTATACAATTTTCTTTCCACAATCTTGTAGAGTTTACAAGAGCTAACAATCTTTTATGGGTAGTTAGGCGTTGGTTTTTTGTATGAATTACAGGATGTTATTATTTAGACGTGTGTCGTAACTGGGCATGTATTTAGTAGTATTTTGGTTCTCTTAAGTGATGACTTGATTTTGTTTTTGATTTGGTTTCGTTCTTTAGGATTTCCTCGAGTGGTACCTACGGAAGGAGCATCAGCATTAAATGCTCGCCGCCGTACTCTGGACTGCCTGGCTCCAGCTCCTCCGCCGCGGCGTGGTGGCTCACTCCGAGTGCCTCGCAACCAACCACCGCCGGAGAGACCGACCATGGCTTTCTGCAAACGGCGCCTCTCCTGGCCAGAGGTCGATAACAATGTTAACTCCGGGTAAGTAAACTAAGGAAATATTATAATCTACTTTGATAAAACAATGTAGGTAATACATCTAATCAATAGAGAAATCAAAATCATCCAAGATACAGTCACTCAGTTCAGTTTACAAATATAAATTGTTAATTTAAACCACACATCGCTTTTGCTCCGAGATCACGTTCCTAAGTCACTCACTGAGCAAAGACTACCGAGACAAATAATGATATTGGGAAATCACAGACTCTCGAAGGATATTAACGTGTTTCTACAGGAAGGGGAATTGCAAATTAGCGGCAACTCCTTACAGCCCCGACACGAACGCTTTGACGAAACATGCCAAGCATAGAAATGACTTGTGTCCCAAATCACAAAATACTTGAAATTATTCAAATTTTTCTGACGTCCAACGCAAGTCAACTTCACAATGTTATGCTGAGCTTCTTATTATACTTATTACTTAATTCTACAAAATAAATTCAAATTATTTGAAGCGATTCTCTGATACAATTTTCTTTTGTACGTAATTCAATGGTTCACAGCGTCTTCAAGGGTATGACACTGGCATTAGTCATAAGAAATTCATTGTGTTAAATAAGATGTGAGATGTAATGTCGTTAGGTGAATCGATTTGTCAGCGGGAGCTCCATTTGGGAGAATAGAAAACTTGATTAAACCAGCGGGGTGAAGTTAAATGTATTTTTCATCTTCTCAGAAAGAGTTCATTCGTTTAGAGTTTATGCATCATCTAAATAAATGTATTTATAAAATAAATTGAAAAGCCGTAACCGAGGCTTGTACTTTATCGACAGGTTCAGCATTTATCGTGGATCCCTAATGAAATCCATTAAGCACATCGGCGAGTTCATATGCTACGATGGAAATTTAATATTACGGCATCCTTTGATAAGGTTTATCAGTGAAAAGCGGAATGTTCAAAGCTTTGTAGACCCGCTTTAGTGTGATAGTTAATAAAGACAGCCTTAGTTTCTGGAAGAAACTTTTTCTGGCGGAGCGTTCGTTCACTGCCATTAGCGCGTAGAGTCACGACATAAGTTGACACTAGAGGTTTTCAATTAGATAAAAGCTGGCAACAGTGGTGCGATGATTGCGAAGTAAAAACCGCGGGATGAGGGGTAGTGCGTGCTTGTGTGGGCTGGGGGGGTGTGTGGGTGCGCGCCCGCCGCGGGGACACGTGCAAGGACGTGCAACAGGTCGCCAGCTGACCTACTTACAATAATAATATTAATCACTGGATATGTTTATTGATTTCCGACGACATATCAACATATCGCACTCCGATACTGATTTTCTTTGGCTTTCTTAATACAAAAATCACGCAACTTTCACTTGAGTAAAGACAGGGATTGTCTCTACTATCATCCTTCAAAAATATCGAAACTGAAACACCATTTTTACCGTCAGTAAAAACATAAGATAAGAAAAACGTTTCTTAATATAGTTTCTGTAACTTTGGGGTTCATTCAAAAATGTATTTTTGGAATATTCATTCAAATGTAGCTTAATTGTTTCCTTAAACGGGACAACATTGCATGAATATTCAGTTTATTTATTGGAGTATTTCACCAAAACCCGGATAGACGCAACCTTTTATAGAATACCGTAAAAGATGCCAATATCAACAAATACCTTTTTCTTGATAAACGAGAATAGAGGAAAATTCCTCGGATGGTTTACACTTCACTTGTGCGTGGTGAATGTAGCTGACAGAAATAAAAACGGTAGAAGAAAATAGGTGTTCCGAATGAATCAATAAAAACATCATACCTACCTGTTGTTTCCTAAAGGGGAGGAAATGTACCGTATACACTGTTTACGACATATTTCAAATTTTATTATACACTACAAAACTTGAAAATACACAAAGAAAAGCCATCTGTGTAGTAAATTAATATTGTATTAGATAATAGCAAGGGTCTAGGGAATACCTAGACTTCGTAACGTCGGTCGTGGCTTAGAGCTTAGAGATAACGTCATGTCAAAAACTGCACAGATTATACACGAGTCTCTTCATTTAAATGTTTCAACAATAGCTCAGAAGTCAACGGCCAAACCTTTATCAAAGTCATAATCATACAAAAGGTTGTGGGGACATCTCTACTGAAGTTTAGTCATTTAATTTAATTTTAGTTTTCATAAAATAGTTAATTTTTTTCTATATACACAGTTGACATCAAACAAAATGAGCAAGTTTTTAATTATATTACGTTCAATACTGCAAAATGTAATTGAGTTAATAATTGTATGAAATTAAATAATGTAATTATATATTAGTAGCGTTTTGAACATCAAAATTATTTACCTTTTAATATCTATCTCATCAGTACATTAAAAAAATCTAAACATTTTATTTATCATTTATTTAGAAACGAGCAGCTATTTGAAGTGAAAATAAGTATAGTATTGTACTTTTTCATCATTAGTTCATTAGGTAAGTAGATAAATTAGTTATTTGTGGCATGCTAACCAATTATAATTAAGTAAGTGGCACACAGATGTCATATGCAAGTTTGAATTACTTTGAGAGTACTAACTCTAAGTCAGTCTAGGCTTTACGATATTCTTAATGAAATAGTTAGCAGTTACTAAACAACAAAGCCCGGTATAATGAACTTTCAGCTGAAGGTTGATTCGGTCAGACAGCATTGTGTTACACCTACGTATCAAAACTATGAATACTCTGCCCCCTGAGAGGATCCGCTGACAGATTAGATTAAAAAGAACGAAGACGAATTGTAAGTTCAAATTTAAATAAAGCTTTTAGTTGTACATTTTATTTGCATTGTACCAATATTGTGAACTATTTATAAGCGTATACATTGGACCACTCCTTAGGGAACATTCAATTCAGTTTTATTTTTTTCAACAGCTTTGATTTAAAATATACTCCGTCAGTAATCCGTCAAAGCGTATTTAATGTATGTTTTTTATTGAATAGGTAATAATATTAACTTTTTAGACAGAGAGACAGACAAAAATTATACTGATTGCATTTTTGGCATCAGTATCGATCACTAATCAGCCCCTGATAGTTATTTTTTTAATATATTTCATGTACAAAATTGACCTCTTTATAGATTCATTATAAGCATAGATGTTAAAGCGAGTTAAAGTAAATTATGCCATCATTTAAAGAAGTGAGTAGGTAGACATAGTGAACATAATTCTATATTTAGATCCAAATACGACTTAAATGTTTGTTAATTGTATTGAAAGCCAGTCAGTACAGGTGAGTAGGTATAGGTAGCCAGTAGGTACCTACGTATTTAGCTTTAAAGAGTACCTGGCGACCGATCTGAGTTCTTTTGTAACAAATTTCCCGTGAGACTTTATTCATGAATCTACCGAGAACCATTTTACAAAAAAATAAATAAAAGGTGCTTTGTTCTAACACATTTTTGAGCTATTTTCATGCGAACAATAGGTAAAAGTTTGTTTGGCTTGCAGTCGCTCGTAGGTAATGGCAATTTGCACTTAAATTAATTTTAAAGCAATGTGCTTTTGTTTATTTAAACTAGAGATAGGTAATAATAAATTGGATCAACATAACATAAATAGGTATTTGATCTTAGTAGTCGTGTTTGTAAATATATAAGATTTAGATTTAGGCTCCAGCCATGACCGTCCTACTGCAGGACAAAGGCATCCCTATCCTCCTTCCAATCCTTTCTGTTTAAAGCTCTTTGCGGCCAATCCTTGTCCTAGATGTCGAGTTCGTCCCGTATCAAAAATATAAGATAAATCATTATTTCCAGCTAAAGATATCCTATTCTTTTTATTTAAAGTTCTAAGGCTTGAAGAAAGTTTTTGCCTAGAATTAATCCTTTTCACATACCCCACTTTGTAACTTGTATGCAGATGCATTACAAAGGTAGATTGCAAGACTATCAATTTCACTATCAGCCCGTAAACGTCCACTGAACATAGGCCTCGTTGCTACAACAATGAATGGAGCCTCATTTATTGTATTCGTGGTCACGCAATCTGCCCGGAGCCTATAAAACCTCCATAGTTCACCAAAGTAGTTCGTAATTTTGCCAAATTATCGTCCCTTCTAATTAATTCTATCCAAGTTTTCCTGCTACACAGAAACATCAAAGTGATATCACAAAATTAAATATCAAAAGCTAGAAACACTACTCGTACTATTATTATAAGTACCTACTTACAAAAGCAGATTAGAACTTTCTTGTTTCTCTTTTCCCTTTGATGTTTTGTATTCAATTCTTCCACAATTTTTTTATTGAGGACCTAATAGAACATGACGCAATTTTAAGTCTGGCAATATAAGGTGAAAAAAAATTTAAGCCACAATTACAAAAAAATATATAATAAATAAATCTTATTAGGTATATGGCGTTTTTATATTTTTAAACCTAACTTAGCCAGTAATAGGTATTACGTTCTATAAATAGAAAAAAGGTTTTCTTCAAACAGAATCTGGGATTCTAAAATAAATAGGATGTTTATGATTGATTTGATGTTTTCTATTCGGATTTTCCATGAAGGTTTAAGGAAATAAAAAAAATGGGAACCTGGCAACTAAAAGCAAAAGTATTGTCAATGCTATATAATTGGTAAAATAATAAATAAAAAAAAAAAAACAGATTATATGGCATCTTTATTATTTTCCGACCAAAATCGGCCAGTAATATCTTTATTTTAATTGTGTAAAAAGAGAATATTTAAAATTACAATCATAATAATTATATTTTACGATTTATAGCATCTCATAAAGTAGTAAATTTTAAGTAGAAATAAAGTAAATCTAGTAGGTAATCTTTGAGTTACAATGTGATGTCTTTGAATAGCCCGTAATCAGAGCCAAGCGATATTGACTATTCATAAAGTGTTTTTTGTATTATCTTTATTAATTAAGTGTCACACCGAGAACCATTTTACAAAAACAGGGAATACATGGACTATTCATAAAATTAATCACAAATCTTCTTATGAAAAATCGAACCTAATTTTTAAGTATATCTCAGCTTCCAGTCATATAAATCGTACTAAAAGTTCAAAGCTTAACAATCAAAAGCTCAAAATAATAAAAAGATCCGTGTCTCACGTTGGCACGCCCAAGGATTGTGCCTGAAATTGAACAGTCGTATTTCATAATTTTAGTTACTTATGTAAAAGAGGTCTAATTATTAGGTCTAACTCGAGTTTCGCTCAAATTCTGAAACAGAAATTCGTCTTTTACGTTTAAATCAGTTGGAGTTTCATGCGAGCAATAGAAGGTAATTTCAGTTTGAAGCTCCATGATCCGCAGTCGAATAAAAAAGCACTAGACCTGTGTAACACATAAAACGAGGGCTCAATACGTTGTTCCATGCAGACTCCGTTAAATAAAGTTGCGGCACGTCTCAGCATGTTGTATCGTGGGCCAATGTGTAAGAATAGTAGCAAACTGACCGTCACGCACATGTCACGCGTTTCCGATACGCGTGGGACTAGCTTTATGTTACCTTTATGTCCACTGTACCCTCCCTGAACCCGGCACGCCTCTAACTATTAAATAAAAACCTCTGTGTTACACGATCCTATGGAACGAAAAGGGTTTCGAATCAATTTTGATTAAATATAAGAATTATTGTTGGTGTCCAATGTATTTTTTGTTTTATGGTTACTTTTTTATTTCATTTTAGAGGTAGCGTTGGTCGAGTGATTGCAGACGCTATTTCCGAGTAAGGGATTCATTTTCCGCGTATGCCAAAGTTACATATAAAAATAACTGATGAAAATGACGCACCTCCGTTAAGCCCATCTGGGAGGAAATACATTATTATTGCATTACGAGGAAGATGTTAATAATACACAGAATAGGTAGATCATTGAGCCTTTATCCGATGTGTTGCGTATTACATTTCCTTGCGGAAAAATATGTTAATTCGCATCTGCTGCATAGGTCATTCAAATTTTCGTTAAGGCAAAACAGATGTGCGTTGTACAGTTCACAAAATTATCCATGTTTCTAAATAAAGATATTTCGCACATCGATAAGAAGTGACACGAACCAAAAATGATATTTTTTGTTTTGCATTTGTATTTGTATCTTCGGGCGCTAAGAGAGCACTGATGGCACTGTTATAGTGACGCACATGTGATTTTTATGTTTACAAATTTTATTGTTTGGTGAACCAAACAATAAAATTTGTTTCTAAATAAAGTCATTTTTTGAAAATAATGTTTTCAACATCTACACGATCATCACTAACGAAATCAAAAGACGTTAAACTCCAAACCACTCTCATTAAACATTTTCACGGACCATTCCAAAAAAATATTAAAAACCATTTTTGATATTTAATCTTGCACAGATCCGTAAGTATCGGTTTCAGCGTTCAGTGTTTGGAGTTCAGTGAGCGTGTCAGGAAAGCTCCGCGCCCTAGTATTGATTGGCTACATCAATCAGCAACAACTTGTTGTTTTCCACTCCGCCGGTAAATCACAACACCTTCACCGACTGAAGGTCATTGCTAGCTATTACTTCGTATCATAAATTTGTACTAAAATATCTAATATTTAATACATATGTATGTAAGTATGTAGTATCTACATACAATTACATTGCTTCATTGGATGAGGTATCGCAAGTGCGATTATCGAATTAAGGGTTTCGATTCTCGGGTCTACAAGAGTTATTCGATTCGATTTTTGGTAATTTTAAAATGATTGCACAGAATCTTCATCTTTCTTCATGTCACAGAACTCATATTGCCCTTGGTAAAAAGTTAGGTGCTTCCACATGTCATAATGTGCACCTCTATTTTAATCTTAGTTTTATGTATTTTGTCATGATTTGGTCAAAGAAAATATAGCCTACTGATTTATCTAAATTTGACCTGCCTTTAAGTTAGGTCAAATATGCTACCTTTAGGTTAGAATATAAAGAGAGTCTACGGAGTTCAGAAAGTGACTGAAAAAAGCAAAGTTATTGCGCCGTTTACGAAGGTCGTAATGGGTAATAGCGAATGCTGAGTTGTAAGGTGCGTATATAAGCTTCGATTAGATCCCGTAAGGTATTAGAAATTTCGATTTCAACATTCTTAAAGCTGAGTAGTTCAGTATTTATTCTACTGAGTTACCTAATAACTGATGCAAATTGAATAATCGAAAGTATTTTGGTCAAAAGTATAAGCTATAAGTATAACGAAATGTATATAAAGACCTTATTATTTTGACAAAACAAGCAGGAACAAATAAAAATTAAGACTTATTTAATATACCTACGCTGTAATTTATTGGATTTTTTTTCTGTTTTTCCAAGAAATAAGCATTAGGTACTAAGAAATGTTACTTGCTCAGGTGTGTTATGATTTTCCGATTAATGAATTCCGTATAATTTTGAATTACGTTACGTTCCATTTAAAAAGCTCAATATCGATACATTCCCAGTTCGGAGAAAAAGCGTCCCACTTGAGATTTATTGTATATAGGCGGTATATAGTCGTTAACCTGAACGGTCTTCACAAGTAGGAAACTTCCGGAACGCGTACAATTTGTTTGAGAATCGCCCATAATCTGTGATCAGTAAATATGTGCCCTCTACCCTACGAGGGTTAAATTCATTAAACAGATATATACGGTTGGTAAATGTACATGACACGTAATACCCCATTAAAAGGGGTAGTGCTAAAATCCTTTTCGCATTTTTGCCACAAGAGGTTTCCGATTTCAAGCCAGTAATGTCTTATTTCTGTGTGAATACATGTTTCCCTGATTTCATATTAATCGTTACTAAGGTATAAATATTATCCATCTTTCATAGTCACTAGTTTAACCTAGCAAGTTAATCTAACGGACTATTCAGTCGCTTACCATTAATATTACTTGTACAGAATCTTATCCGTGCCACCGCGCTCATATTTATGAAAGTAAATAAATAATGCGAAATGCTATACGTGATAAATTGTCCATTGGCCCGATTTGGGGATTACGGTCGAATCACGAAATATAGCTGTTTATATAGGCCCCAGTAAATACGAGGTAATACTCCGAGTAAGTAGTGCTCATGATCATTGCTGCTACGGCGATTATGTAAATAAAGAAATATATACGCACGAAATTGGGATAGAATAAAGTAATTTCCAGTAACTTTTTATAGACATTTAAAAGATACCCTTAAATCAGTTACAAGCTCTTTTAACGAATTAAATTCGTGATAATTAGACTTGTGAAACAGTCGTTCTGAACAAATAAAGTCTTCGGCATTCGATAGAACGTTTAAGAATTTCATTAAATGAAAATTTTCATTTACTCTGAAATTACTTTTGTTTAATGTAGATGTACTTAGAACTGACGAATTTTATGTAAAGCCCAGAACATGCTGCAGCGGTGAAAACTCTAATTTGCATGAAGGAGATATTATGATCATTAGTTACATACATAATATAAATTTCAACTTCATTAGGTAACTTTAAATCGATATACTAGAATGTTATTGGATCATCCGCGTTAACAAAAAATCATAAATATCCATGTAATGGCTATATAAACAAAATACGTAATTTGAATTCTCATAGATATGAATGATATATTGTTTACGAGATCCGTTTAGATATTACAAGTATATTAAACATTTAGTTTTGGAAAAATATTAGATAGGAGATTTACTTCATAGTCTTTGTTGTGATACGCTCAAATAGATATATTTTCTGTTGCTGGTTTTGATAGAAACTAGTGGACCCCACAAACTTCGTTTCGTATTGGAAAAATTTCTGCGTATCTTTGATAACGTTTTCTTTACATAATATTAACAAACAAACCCAACAAAAAAATAAAGAATTAGGGAACTCGGTTCATCTGATTCTCGTGATGTCGTCGTGATTATATAGGTACGATACGATATTTTTTTATGATATAGAAAGCTTACTGTATTATTTGTTTAGGGTGCAAGACACGGACGGATCCTACTTCGAGAACTTTACTGCCTTGTCATGGCGGCATGAGAACAGGCGTCTTGCTGCGCTGAGGCTTGTCGAAGCCAGGTCGGAGAGGGCGCCACCGGCACCCCATGACCTTGGCCTCCCCAGCGTGTCAGCACAACTGTCGCACAAGGAACACGAGCATCTCTACACTGAGGTACGAGTTATTGCCACATATTTATTTAATAATTAATTTCACTCAGATTATAAAAGAAAATAATCTTATTAATAAGGTACAGTATCGTTTTTTACTACACATTCCGATTTCACTTCACAAAAAATAGTAATAAGCCAAGAGATTAGGAAAAAAATTACAATGAACGTAGGATATTACAAACTCATTTCTCGATTCGTCGTGAATTCTAATTTCTCCCTAAGTTTTTTAATAAATTCCAGCTGAATTAAAATGTGAGGTAACCCGAGAAAGTGCGTGGACCTAAGGGTCGTTATATCGGATTTCTACGTATAAATCTACATTACACAAAGATATTACAATACCTTTGTTGGTATTGGTCAAATTATGAGGTTCCCTTTGTCTCAGATATTAAAGGTAGACGCAGCGGTGCCTCTGGCATCTCATTTCTTATTTAGTACACCTAATTGTTCATTTACCTGTCAAATTTTTATTCTATTATTTATGAACATTAAATATCCTGGGGTTTTATTTGTGTTTGAGGCTGGTATACGGTTGGTTTAAAATTGAAATGGAATACCTTGAAACTAGGTTGTGAATGAAATAATGTATGCTTTTTACGTCAGATGTATAAATGTGTTAGTTATCTGGACTAATTGAATTCTAACATTGTTGTTAGAATTACGTAGAAGGTAATGAATCCCTCATTATCGAACAGTCTATAATCCGCTAATATTAGCTGTGTGTGACATACAATGAGTACTGCAATAAAAGCCATATTAGGCTACCAATTCGTATGTGTGGTAATTTTAATTAAATGAAAACACCCAACCCCAACGTCACGCCTTTTATCCCCGAAGGGGTAGGCAGAGGTGCACATTACGGCACGTAATGCCGCTATACAATGTACACCCACTTTTCACCATTTGTGTTATAAGTCCCATGTAATAGGGGTGAGCCTATTGCCATATTCTGGACACAATTCCAGACTCCGTGCTACTACCGAGAAGTTTTCCAAAAGTCGAAAAAAGCCCAGTAATACTTTACCCGACCCGGGAATCGAACCCGAGACCCCTTGTTCGGCAGTCGCACTTGCGACCACTCGACCAACGAGGCAGTCAAATGAAAACAATTTAATTAATATTAAATCCTTCGATTTCTTAATACTTATCAATTATAAGACGAAGGATAATTTAATTGATTGTGATTTTACACTGAAATAATAATTTATATATAACTAGGTACCTATCAAGTTTGGAAAATTAGTAACAAAAATAATAAATATTTTCTGTAAAAATCGAGTTAATAAATAGGAGCGATTGTTAGAAGTAGAGCGTATCCGAATGATTGACGATGACGAGGTCGCTAAAAATGGTCCATGAATCGTCCGACCCTTTTCTCAGAGGTCGTAATTTTACATAAAAGATTGCAAAGACTTTGATTGCGATTAATAAGTCACTAAATGACGGTTTTAATCTTCCCACAAAGAACAAAGATGTTTTTGTTAAGGTACGTAATGCCTGAGGGCTATTGATTAATACAATATTTGGTGAAGTCAAGCCATTAGTCGGTTGATTTCTGACAACAAGCTGATAGGACATTACATTCCATTAGCAACATTTAGTGAACAAAAAATATATGTTTGTTTTACGTAACATGTTTATGGATGTGCATGTATGTATAAATCCTCACTTGCACCGCAATGAAACAATAATGCACGTACAATATCTACCATAATTGAATACTAGGTCTCTTGCGTAACTATCTCGCAGCATGCAAAGCTGTCTTCCTGCGAAACACATTCCGTCACGTCAGCTTCTTCCTTACAAAGTCTTACAGGTGATACTTAATATCGCGTAGCCTGCACGTGAGCACGTTCACGCGAATATCCGCTTTATTATCTGATATTTTTACCTAAAAAAATACAATATCGGATCAAATCAGCCGACACAGATGTGATCTGATACAATTTGCAGGTACGCATTTATTAACCACATAGACATGAAAAGACCATCTGTGATTGTGTGCGTGGGTGTCGCTGAGATTACTTCAGGCAATATTCATTACTATATATTGACAATGTTGTCTGTAATCTTGGTATAGTTGTTATTTATAGCTATTGTATATGTTTAACATCTGTGCTTTCCGTATAGTTATGTCGTTACTATGCCGCGCTTTATTAGTTGTATTTGTTTTTGTGCGAAAGGTGCTGTACTGCATTGAGAACGCGGTAGGTGCGCCAGCCCCGGACGGTCAGTTCGCGGCGTACAAGGAGGAAGTGGTGGAACATGCACGCCGCGCTTTTCGCGTGTCGCCCGAGGTGCACGCGCGGGCCATGCGTGCTGCGGGCAGCGAGCGCCCGCCCACCGTCGTGCTCGGCTGCTCCGTCATCGAAGCTGATGGACTTGAGGCCAAAGATGCTAATGGTGAGCTATTTGCTTTATCAATAACCAGATAGAATAATGATTACGGCAAAAGTAAATTATTTTGTTTTAGGGCTTGCTTATCTACGTAATTATTTGACCGACGCGGCGACTGACGCGCTGCTACTCAATCGACAGTCGGCACGCCGTGTGTCGCGGAATTCTACTCATGAATATGAGCCTCTAGCATTGCTTGAAACTAGTCGAGTTTTTCATTGGAATTCATCATTGCTATAACTATTGACTTACATAATTACTGAGTTATGTGAGTCAGTGAAAAACGTAATAATTAATTTAGTGTGTCTCACGAAAATTACAATATAAACATAGCAAAAGTCGTGGATGTGAAATAAATATTGTGATTCTGAAACATAACTAGAATCAAAACAAGAAACGTTCTACATATATGTCTAATTTCACGAAGTTTAGCTTGGTGAGGAAAGTACACCTCTTAATAGAGCTCGCTTGTTGCTCACACGTCGTCCCTTTATGTGCCCTTAAATCATATTCATAAATGATGAGTGTCGACTTGAATACATTTCTTGACTTACCCTCGGTTGAATCACTCGGTGTGACATTTAGAACATTTGTTCTAATAAAACATCTCTAGGCTTTTCATAATGTGGTTTTTCACTTGATTCTTTATGAAATTCCCACATAATTTTATGCTTGTATTCGCCCACTAAGTTCTTGTGTAACTCCTACATTCTTTCTGTATTTAATTACATGGAATTATTTCTACTTTCATAAAACATGCCATTTATTAACATCTAAAAATTATATTCGTTTAAGAATGATGTACCCAATAAAAATATGATGGATGAATTTGATGTCGACATAAATATTTGCTGCTGTCCCGGACATTATTATATCGCGGCGACTAAATGCGGAAATAGCTTAAAATGTTTGCGTCGACGTCGACGTCAACGTCGGGAAAATAAAAATTAAATTGTGTAACAAATAACGTCTGCGGCGCGCATAGTGAGGCTGGCGCGCGGCGCGGCGCGGCGCTGTCAGCCACGCTTGTTATATTGAATTACGCGGAAAGGATGGCCGCCGCGGAGATACCGCGCGATCGCGAACCAACGCACAGAACCACTCACTGTTACTGTAATATCCGATGACATCACATTATACATTAAACGGAAACATCTCGAAACAGCTCCCAATTTACTATCTAAGTATTGTTGATATAGAACCACATTTTCTGCGAAATAAATGCTGCTACCACTGAAAGTTAAAATCAAATTTCTATTCAAGCAAAACTTTGTTTCGACAGCTTTGCAAACATCTAGTAAAGTTGAAAGGTATTCAATTACGCTTCTCTGAGTTTCCCAGCATATACATATTCGGTATTGCAGTAAAAACGGAGCAAACAGGACATTTTAATTAGTTTTCTTTCGCCTAAGCAAAAGTACAGTTTTTGCTTCGAATAAATTTCAACCAGTATTGGTTTTTGCAATTGCATTGCAATCATATAATTAGTAAATGAATTATGTTTGAGGATCTTCAAACACTATTACTAAAATATCTGAAAAATATTACAGTAACAAAAACATGATGACATGACAGCATACATAAATAACAGAAAAGTTGCAGCATCGAGCATCGTCAATTTATTTATACGTGCTTTCGTGTGTACTACACCCGTGCTACGACGTAGCCCGCTACGTGCTACGATCGACTGGTCGTAGCCGCGCGTCTACATGAAACTTTAATGTGTGTAAAATATCTTTTGGTTTCTCCGTTTCAAATGTAATGCTCTTCATTTATATATTTTTGATTGAATTGTTGCATTATACTGTATAAATAAGGCGCTGCCTTATACCGTCTAGGGTTTAGTGATCCCTACTGCATGCTGGGAATACAACCGGCATCTCTGCCGGCTTCTCCTCGTGCTTCTGAGGATGAAGGGCGTAAGCATGGCTTCAGGCTGAGCTTCAAGCGCCGCGACGGTCGGCAGCAGCGCGACAGTCTGGGCCGCTTGCCCGCTCGCTACATACGAGCTACTAGCGTGCGGCCACACACGCTGTCGCCAAAATGGAACGAGACTTTCAAGTTGTAAGTGTCTAATTACAATAAGTTTTCTTTTTCTACATATTGAAATCTCCTTAAGCTCCTTTAACATCTTGAGTTACAATCATAAATAAGTTCATCAGACACTTATCTCCCCCCATTGGGTTACACACTGTTACCGTCTCATATTTATTTTACAAAATACAAGATCGATAAGACGTTGAAACTTGCAGCGACATTGATGATATATCGTCGGACGTGCTGCACTTGGACATATGGGACCACGACGACGAGAGCTCGGTGCTGGACGCCGTGTCCCGGCTGAACGAGGTCCGCGGGGTTCGTGGACTCGGCCGCTTCTTCAAACAAGTTTGTCAGAGCGCTCGTCAAGGCAGCCAGGACGACTTTCTGGGTGAGTTCTAACTTGAAAAATGTTAATCAAAAGTTACAATTTTCTTTCCCTCTTACATTGTTGTAGACTAACTCACCTGTAAACCTGAGTAATTCCGTAATCATCTTTATTTTAAAACACTTTTCTAGATTACTAAGTTTCATTATTAAAACTTTAAAGTATTAAATACTTACTGTTGTAATACTAGGGTAATTATTTTAAATAACATTTTCGGGTAAGAATTTGTAATATTGATATAAAATGATAGTAAAGAAATAATATACAACTTTACTTGCGGAATGCGTATTCTCTTGAAATTGTTAAACAGTATCTACGAATGTACCGTACTGAAATACGATCATTGGCTGACCTACAAATTAAAAATACATTCGAAACTCCATGAATAACAAAAACGATGAAGGAAAATGCTATTTAAAAATATTTTATATCCACGTAGGGTTTACCTTTGCATAACAATACACATTTCATATTGTTTATTATCATTGCAAGCGTTATGTGCAGCAGTATATGGAACACTAATTGCACACTGGCACTAGATGGTTTTATTGTTCCACGCAATGGTTACCGTCATTTTACTGTCATTTGAAAAGAATAATTTACCCTTCTACTGCTACTATGCCTACATAAACATATATGTTAATTTACTATGCAAATATCGCAGCTATTTCCCGCCCTCCCCTCGCCTCGCCTCCCTCTACGACCCTATTTCGGATGGAATTTTTAAAAGACTCTTTATTAAAGATGTCCACTTTGTCAAATTCAAAGTTCAAAGGCTTCGTAAAACCGGAGATTTAAGTTAAACTTAATGAGTAAGTCGACGAGATTTGGTTTGATAAGTATTTATGTAACTTCAAAGGGAAATGGTACAAAATGTCGTGTAATCTTTGAATTCATTCGAAAATATACTTGATAACTGTCTTAATGAATAGAAGTTAAAAGCGTTTTTGAACAGGTTAACAAGGTAAAGTGAATGGTTATAAAGGAGTTTGTGACTGTTTTGTTAGCTTTGTTATCCTAAAACTATTATTATTCTTTGATCTGTCTGTTTTATAATTAAGCTGAAACCGACTCTGCGTCTAGTAAGTGTAAATACATTTTACCATTAGCATTTGCTCAAAACAAAAGGTGCGACTATATTCGTTCTCCAAAAGAAAGCCGCCACGGATAAGACGAATTTAACAAAAACACAACAAAAATCGTTAAGAATTTCCGCGAACACTCAACACAGACGTGTTTAGGTTGATGATGATTGATGATAATAATTATTTCTTATTGCTAGATGAAAAAGTTTTCCGTTGTTACAAATAAAATAACAAAACATAACGTCACGACTTAGAATCCCCAAAGAGGTGGGCAGGACGGCTCATTATACAATGTAACACACACATTTAATCTATGCTAAGCTATGTTATAATACCAAAGAGTCTACTACAACACATCACTCAAAATTCTAGACTCGGTGTGATTATAGAGCAATTTTTGAAAAACCTAAAATATTATCTAGTTGCTTCTTGTTTTGTTATATATATTTTTTTTAAGGGGGAATATCATTCAATGTCTTCTTCTTCCGTTTCTCCCGCTTTGAGGCGGGAGGGTGTCACACTCTTACTGACTAAAAACCACCCCGTTCCTACTCCTGCTTTTCGAGCCGGAGCCCCGGAAAACCCGCTAGGTAATCAGCTCCGAGACTACACTACCAGCGAAGTGTTTCTTTCCAATAAGCTTTCATTTACCTTATTCATATAGCCTTGAAGCAATTCCATGAACATCAGACTCCATTACTATTCAATTTTGGTTAAATAATTACTTAGAAATTCACACTAAGTTAGTAAGTTACGTGCTTAATTTGCGGCACAATTTAACATGCTATGTTACAAGTTAGGTGAGGTTGACTCAGGTACCTATATTAACGTAGTTACTCCGTCCGATTTAATTTTGAATCGATTAACGGTCAATCTAAAACCCGTCGGACTCGAGTATGTAATCTCGGTTGTACGTACATAAAATGCGACCTAGATTAAAATGATCAACATGGCCGCCAAGTTAGGTAAAAATTTTGTATGTAAAGTCTATTTATTGTTAGACCTAATCCGTAACTTATGAAAGTAAAGAGAATTTGACTTTTGAATATTTTTGTGTTATATGTATTTACAAAAATTGGAGAAAGTCAATAATATATTTGAGAAAATATAGGCCATTAGACAGTTAATGACTTGTTAACTTAGTAATCAAGACGAAGTAATTACTGAGTTAGGTATTCACGAGGATAACTCACTTGAAACTATCCTTGATGCAGCTTGTATTGCGCTTCCCAAGAACAAACTATCCAAACCACTAATGAGTTCTTGTGTTGTACGTGTTTTAATGAGACTGCATATGTTATTACGAGTTAAGGTTTAGACATGAGCACTACTTGATATCATACTAATTTATTAAATTCGGTCTTCAAATGTACCGTTTCATAACTTTTGATGTGATTGAGTATAAATAATGAAACACTTTAGTACATTACATTAAAGGGATTGTTTCGTAAATATATGTATAACTAAGTCCATATACTAAGTCACCTTTGTATCACACACACACGTATAATGTGGTTAACCGCGGCTACGAACGTATACCTGACAATAGTCCCACAATCCCCGAGTCTTACTATAACATCTAACGTACTCCTCGACTTCGCTTCACGAACAAATATCAACTTTATTTAAATTGCGTAGGTATCTCTATACAACAACAGACAAAAACCTGCTCTATTCTCAATTATATTAAGTCTAAAACAGAATAACATTACAATACCTTTCTGCAATACAATCCCAAAGCATTTCAAAACGAATATCTATTGAAGCGAGGATGCCTAGGAAAACAAGAGCTAAACAAATAAGATCTTTATTAGTTTTGTTGTCTTGACTTGCAAAGTGTTCCCTGGGGCCGTCGGGAAGGCGACACGCGATCTTAACCCATCACACCTGAGTTTACTTAGTACCAACTACTGAGCACTGATTTCAACGTGTTTATTTTTAAGATAACTCCTTGAGTGGATGAGAAATGTAAACACGGCAAGACTGTGCATATTTGTATGTTTATTTCGCGGTAGCCCGGACGTTTAAGTTGCCTGCTTCTCTTGCATGAAAATGCAGGTTGCAAACCTACCAACGGCAGGTACCAATGTAACATTTCCGAGTTATACATATGTAAAATTATTTAGACAGCACTGACAAATGGTGAAGGAAAACACCGTGAGGAAACCTGGGTTTATAATTCCTAATTATTATAAGTTTGAAATCACTAACCCGCATTGAACAAGAGTGGTGATTAATGTTCTTATACTTTACCTTCTCCATGTGAGAAGAAGCTTATGGTCAGCAGTGGCTCATTTATAGGGGCTGTTGATGTGATGTGCTGTGCTGGAAATAAACCACTGATTTATATTTTTGTGAATCTTTCTCTTTGTGGGCTTTGAGATTTCAGTAACAGTATTTTTTTGGTACGATAATAACTTTAAAAAAGCTAAAAAAACAAACAATTTAACGTAACTTAACCGAAAAATTGGTGTGTCTGCCTATACTTTTGGGGAATAAATGTGTTGTAAAATATCAAATACGTGATGAAATACATAGTACATTAACCATCAAAATTCATGCAAGCACTAACAGCTGTTAGCACTAATACCTATAAGCAGATCTAATGATAATGGATGTTAGACAGATTGATGAACAACGCAGAAAGATTAATTGATAGGAAACCTAATGGACACGTGTGACGAGGCAGCTACACGAATATATTGGATTGTATTTAGAATTAATTATTTTTGTTATCAGTCAATCATGGCAGACAGCTGCTACGAGGCTTCATAGAACTAATTGAAGAATATCAAGGGCCGCCAATTAATTTCTTCTTTCGACGATGTCTGTGAACTTTCTTTTATTTCGATGGTTTCTTTTAGAATTAAAAGATATTAGAGACTTTAGCGTCTACCGGGCGAGAGATTTGTAATTGGTTAAGATTTGAGGCGGTATTAACATTGCTAATTTGTGTACGATGTATTGACGCAAGCGATGCGATGGAGCCTTGAACCCCTGCTAAGCACAATAATGGCGGTCGCTTCTGATATAGCTATAGGCACTTACATAACGTTTCCCAAATCTCGACTTGACTCGAATACTAAAAACTTTAGCGTCACATCGGCTGATACTACACTTTGCGTCTTAACTTCGGATCAAAGATTGCTACGAAGGAAGAAATTGTGTAGTTCTTTTACTTCATTTATGTAGATATTAAACAATCTTTTAAATCTGGATTGTAAAATAAAATTAAAAATCATACAGTGCTATATTATGCCGCACATTTAAATGTACCAAAATATTAGGGAAATAAATATTTGTATCAGAAAGCTGATTGGTTACAAGCTATATAATCAACATTAATCACACAAAGTACTGTATTCATTCAATCCCTAAAATATTTTACATAGAGCGAGCAGTTAGTTGAGAAATTACATTTTTATGGGTGGGTGACACGCGAAACTGTCCAACAAACTAATAAAGCTGGGTTCATACAAATGTAAATGTGTAATGAATGTAGTATGGGTACAATGTATTCAAATGAGAGGTGCGAAGCGTTTGCTTGCATTCAGAGCAGCGAGACCGAATCGAACGCTGGTGTGGTGTGAGTGCGAAATGAGCCCTTGTTTTATGTCCACCGCTGTACCTACGTCAATGTTTGAACAACGCGACACTCACGCACTCATGCCACATAAATCTGTTTATGATAGTGGGAGTAATCTGATAACATTGCAATGCTCTTGTGGTGTGTGTGTTCCTTTGACGTCAAATGAGGAGACTCATTGAATGGCTCACTGAAACTAAGCCATCTTGATACTGAGACTCGTGTTCATTTTATGGAAATTATGTACTTCGACTATATCCTGTTTCTCTAGATCTTTTAACATTAGTACACTATTTAACTTAATTATAGAGTATTTAGTTACCAATCTTAAGCAAAGTAAGTTGCCCATCAGGGTATAACGTCATGAAGATTTTTGTTCACAAAACGACCAAAATTAGTAAAAATTAAACTTAAATGCAGTGTGAAATATCTACATACATACGTAACATTTCTGCCAACCTCTAGAGGACAATATAAATGGCTTTAAACTCCAAAAAAATGTCCTAATACACAGTATTTTATTACGAATACTGTATAACTATAGGTATTATTTTCGGTAAAAGTTAATCGGATTTTATGGGTATTATTTCAATAATTTAGGAACGAGTAGCCAAGTCCACGCAGCGATGCAAAATAAAATGGCAGCGGGCTCCAAATCCCGCTTCCAATGTTGACATTTTCAAATCTCTTCCAGGCTTTGAAATGAAATGTGAATTCATCGAAAAACTGTATATCACGATTTGATGGAGCAAAGACCATCTGTCCGTGCAATATTTTAGCGAATGCCGGTCGAATCGGTTTATTTTTGGTTTATGTATACTTACTCAATGTTGGAAAACGAAATATGTAGTTATTGCTTACATATCGACCTAAACGTTATGTGTTTAAATAACAGTTTGAAATGAGTCAAGTCAGAATTTTCTTCTGTAAATCTGCCTCAATATCAATGCAATTTCAATCCAATAAATTATTCAGTGTAAAAACTGTATAACCCCAAGCGAAGCTATAGAGTACGAAATATAAAGCCAAACTGATTTTATTGATGCAATGGACGCTAGTGTTGCAAATCAAGAGTACGAAGTTTTACAATATCAATGTCGATCGATCGGAATTGGATTCGAAAGTAATCTCCCAAGTCTGAGCCAACAATTTGTGAATCACGCAAATAATTCTCCCACGAGTGAATCGAATATAGGTACGACACGCAGCTTTGTACTGCGGTCGGTTTCCCAGCCACTACGCCAACCTTACTTCAAAACCTATACATAAAATAAAATATTGAATTCAGCAAACAGAATGTAAAGGATTATTAATTTCAAAGGTTCTGCCTCACAAAAACAATTCACATGCAGATATTCAAATAATTGAATTAAATCGATTGTATTAAATTAAAATCCCCTTCAACATTATAGAACATGACAGGTACATTAATTATCAATTAAATTTCCATTTGTTTTGCGAACGTAATCGGCTTATAGACCGTCATTGCGCAAATCTGTTGATATTTTACAACAAAAATATATAAAACGACTACAGCGAACGTAGAAATAAAAACAAATATTTTCCCCACTCCAAATGTTCCGAATTCCCAAGTTTTGAAATGGAAACATAACTTCGTTAACTTCACAAATAGAACAACAAGTAAGATTTAAAAATATGCCATGTTTGATACTGTTTGCGTTTGATTACAATTTTCTGTAACATCATTTGACTTTTTTGATTAGGTATGGACCAAAATAATACTAATAAACTGATAACAAGTGATCAGCTTTATTGACTTCGATAGCTTTTAATCTCCTTTTCGACCCAATCTCGAATATACGATCACTAAACCCAAAACTCACAAGTTAAAACAATCCGTATTGTGTATTTTTATTTAATTATTCAGTAGCAAGATCATTTTAATTTCTATTGGACATCAATCAATGAATACTGATATTACAAATTAAATATTTTTACAAAATATTGGGAAAAAACATACAGTACCTACCTTCATTTAAAGTTTTATTTTTTTGTGTAGGTTGCGTGAACATCCCACTTCGTGAGATCCCGTCGACGGGTGTCGAGGCTTGGTACAAGCTAGAGGCTCGCTCGCAGCGCTCCTCCGTGCAAGGTCGCATCCGCCTACGACTGTGGCTGTCAGCAAGGGAGGCAGGACGACACGACGATGACAACTGGCAACAGGTAACAATACCGACGTAAATCCTTTTCTGGATTATGATGAATATTCGCCCATTTGTATTTTCCGCGTATATAATGTACCGAGTGACAGTTTCGTACACCGTTCCGTACATACGTACATTATTGTTTTGATAATAATTCATGCAAAATTTTACAAGGTAGATTTTTTTGAGCACTGGTATAGATCCGAAGATACAAGAATAAAGTTCATAAATACAAATAGACTAGGAACTTTAGTCTCTCTCTCATTTCACAACAATATGGACATTTTCATTTACACTATAATTGGAACTGCTGTGCTCCTCATTTGCACATTGATTCATTCTGGGTACAGCGAGGAGTTTGTAGCTTGGGCTAAAGTAAACTACTACTTAAAGTTTGTTATAACTAAGGATCGTGAATCCCATGCATCGTTACACAAGTAGGTAACCAAGTTGCCGAAGTAATTCTATCAATGAAAAAAGGTATCGTACTTACTTCGGTGCCCTCAAGTTTGACCACTGATGAAACAAACAAACCGTATTCAGTATGCCACATAATGCTCCATGCGTAGAACCAAACGGACGTGAAATCGAAAACCAAGGCACTTTTCCGTCCAAATGAAATAAAATAATTCTACGACACGATTTTCTTGCGTTCATTTAGCCCTTATTTTATACTTCAGTTCCTTCGATATAATAACAATACCGCTCCTTAATAAGCTTAAACAAATGAACAAATAGTGTAGCGCATATTAGAGTTACGCAGCTCAGGGCCTACTATTGATACGGCTCGTATAGTGCACTCTATGTAAAGCGTTTTATTGGCTCTTGCAGTGAACCATTAGTAGATGATATATAGGTGTATAAGAGGGCTTTGTGTAGCGGCAAATATAGCGCTATCGTCAGGGCCGACCCGCGTGTCAACCACGCTCCATCGCCCTTGTTGTTATTTTAGATCATATTCATCCTCTTTTATTTGCTTAACAACCCATAACCGATATAGATTTATCTGATATTGACAATATTCAGATATTATTAGCACCGAAATTAGCAATATCATCTTTAAGGCAATTAAAAACTCATTACTCGTCTCGTAAATACCCACTACGTATGATCTGGATAAAGTCGAGTGTTGTGTTACAGCTGTCATCACTGGATGTTTCGTATGAGCCTCGATAATCTCGAATAGAAGACAAAACAAGTAAAAGTTAGAAAAATAAAATGTATTTCAATAAAAGAGATCATAAATAAATTTACAGTTCAGTGCGTTATTTTATGCTCAAACACGTAGCGGTTTTTCATACACAAACACCTTGTATTTACAATAACTTGGATAAGAATGAATTCACACTTAAGAATATTTTAGTCTCGATAAAGATTTCTTCAGTATCTCGATAACGTATTCAAAGTATTCAGTGACTGGATCTCTCTTTTAGCCCCGCGTAATCAACTGAGCGAGCGACTGAAGCGAAATTGCGATTACACGATAAATCCAATTTATTCCTCATAGGTGCTTTTTTCAGTGTGACTCAGTCAGTGGTACTGGCTTTTGTACGCTTCAAAAGTTTTCACATGGCCGTTTTATTATTTAGCTTTGGAGATTTATTTATTCCTAAGAAATCTCTTTTAAATAGAAAGGGTCTTAAGCCGAACCGAAAAAGCAAAGGACAATCGGGCACGGCTTTCTGCATTTTAATTTTAAAAAGTCCTTACATTGTACATAACTCGCATTTTCCAAAAGGTTCTGAGAAAGTTGATTAATATTTCAATTATTTTTTTTTATAAATGATTCATTTTATTTGTGAAAATAGTTACCGTATAGCATATCGTATTACTTGATTCACCAAGGTACGTCAACACGAGCGTTTGTTCGGCGTGCTGTTGGCTCACGAGGTGGAGATGCAGCGCGCTGCAGCTGCTGCGGCTGCCGCTGCTGCAGCGGCCGCGGCCCCAGCAGGAGCTGCTGCGGCTCCGGGACAGCCCGAGGCTAAGATTGCCACCACTCCCACACCACCGTGGGACGGCGACCTGTGTGGAGCTGCGCAGACGCTGCTACACCAGCACGCTATACAGGGCGATCTCAGTGCGTTACAGGCGGCTATCGCGCGCTTTGCTGCTGCCTGTCGTTTGAACGCTGATGCTCCTCTCGATCCCAAGTAAGTGTTGTATTGTATTATTACTATTGGTGACTGGTGTTGAAAAAGCAAACGTGTCTTTAGGTTGTTAATCTTAAAACTATCAACAATTTATTAGTATCCTGTGGTTTTGTCCAGCATTGGGAACTTTAAACTCTTGGTAGGTTCACATTAAGTTGTAAGTCTATTGGAGATTTGCATGATAACTACAATATTTACTTTAAGTACCTTTATTCATTTGGTATAGGTACATGCACAAGCTGCTGATAGAGTTGGAGCGGGCTTGGTGTGCCTGCGAGGCTATATCTGGAAGTGGCAGCGGCGACTCGGGCTCGGGTGCCTCTCGTGATGAGGAGCGCTGGCTCGCCGACTGCTTCGGCGAGTACGTGGACCGCGCGCTACATCAGCTGCGCTTGCATCGCGACCTCTACCCCGTGCTGCACCAACTTAGCATCAACAAGTGAGTCACTCAAATAAACAGATACATTTTTTACTTTTTACAAGTATTCTAGAGACTTAGTGTCTTTATTTTTTACTTGAATAGTTTTATGTTTAGTTAAAGACTATTATTTGGTTTTATCGACTATTTGATGGAGTTTGAAGGTCTATAAAATGCCCATATCCCTCCCCACCTTTCATGCTGCATAAAACATTTTTTTTTATGAAACACGCCGGTTATCGAGCAGACGTATTACCTGATGGTAAGCAATCGCCGCCGCCCATGGCGTGCGGTGCCGGCTTTTTGGGAGTTAGGAATTTAAGAGTTGTTGTTCGGGATTCGGGGATGGGGAAGATATCAAAATCATTTAATAGAGGGATAGGGATAAAGGGACTTTGGTAGACAATAGGCACATTATCCTATTATTTTGGTTTTCGAGAGTAAAGTACGCGCTTTTAATATCCCAGCCTAGTAAATTATTTTTATATTTCTCAGCTAATATTTGTTTGACATTTGATGCTTAATATAATCATTCCACATGACGAGCTCATAATATCTCAAGGCAGTACTTAATAAAAATAAACAAACCAGTGAGTGGGTGGCGGCTAGGTTTATTTTCAAAACATTCCCCGGAGACTAAACTTTATCAGTGTATATTGGAATTGAATGGTACTTTACATTCCTATTTAGTCGCTCAAAGCGGGCTCTTACACGCACGAGATTCGATTTACTTGTGCTCGTGGCATCTGTCTAGATAAAGCCTTTTATACCGGCCGTACTTTGAAATTCAACGCTACGAACTAAATTAAGACCGTGCGTTCGATGGCGATTACGATACTAGCCATTGCAATATTTTTAGCTCAAACTTTAATGAAATCCTTTGAGAAATATTAACGAAATGATCATTTCAGGGGTTTTTCTTTTAAAAACTAATCATTTGTGTTATTCATCATAATTTAACAACCACAAATGTTTATAAATATATAGCTCGCCTTATCGCCCAATAACCAGTTGAAATTTGATTGGCTGTTAAATGTTGCGTGCAACATAAACCTTATAACTAAACATAATAACAACCGTGTTTCTTGACAAGCTTACAATAAAATCTACCCTTGTAATCTTTAGGGCGCTGGAATAATTGATTGAGCCGGTAAACAAACACCTACCGGTCGGACTCTTGACGACATTAATTTACCTTTACATAAAATGTCGCTTACTTATGATTTATTTGGATTATTAATTACACGGTAGCACCTGAGCTCAGGTAGTACCCACTATACATATTCAGTAAAACATAAATTACTAGAACATTTTGTCCGACAAACAGTTTACTACATAATTATACAGCGCGTTATGATATAATTAAACATTAATTAATTCATCGGAACTAGTATGTAATACGGTAATGTAATTACTGCAGAACTGAAAGATGATATCTGTATAATAGAGCTTATATAACTTAATAATTGCTTCTGTGGAGAACTGTAACTGAATACCATTGTTGCTAACTATAATCATATCGATTACAAATTATACGAGTAGTTTCTATTCAGGCATTAAGCACGTGCCTACACCATGTTCACATCGATAGAATTACGAATGAGATACGATTAGAAATAATATTTCCACATTTGTCATTATTTAAACTATATTTTAAAATAGGTATATAAATTTAACCTACTTTCTTAATAGGTATTAACACACAAAATGATAAAGATAAAATATTAAAGCTAACAATTTAAACGATACATTTCAAAGTAACGCTTTTTATTAAACGCGTCGTATTATTATGATGTCGCTGTCAAACAAAAGTGATCCCTATTAAGGAATGTTTTATTGCAACACTTCACTCGACATTCTTCCTTGATCTGTGTCTGAGGAGAAAATAAACTTTCCAAAGTGAAAAAAATTATCCAATTATGTTGAGTGGCCACTTCCAAGATTACCTACTTCAAGCATAAACAATATTTCTTTTCTTTATTATATTCGTTCAGACGCGGTGAAGTATTAGAAAGCTGTGTTTTACATGAATTATAACCATCGAATGGCCTTTTATTGGTTCTAAACGAATGGTTTTACTTTTAGCTCCTAATCTTTAAACGTATCGACCGACGCTCACATTTTGCGAATAGCTATTTAAAATCATGTAATCGGGCCAGAACGAAGCTGTAGAATATTTTATTTCATCGATCGACTAGCACGGTTTATTCGCCTCGAGAATTGTTAAAAACTGGCAATTGTGACTTGAACTGGCACATAAAGGACAGACAGGGCCAGACAACAGCTCTACTATTAGTAATTAGGCCCTGTCGAGTGTCGACATCCCTCGGGAACGACCCTAAATAGTAGTCGAAAATTTGTTTATTCCGAAATGAATGTCTCATTGTCAATTAATCCATAAAGCGACCTTCTGTAATAGCGTTTACTTAACTCTGTAGTATAACTACCTACATAGAATTGAGTTGACCCGTAAAATGTATAGCCGCACTGTTTTAATGGATCTAGTAACTTTAAATTGAGTTATTGTCTTTAGGTTGGAGTATCTTCTGCGATGTTTGAGCCAGCTCTCGCAAATGAAGGCTTTCTGGCGATGCTGTCCATTTAACAAGGAAATAAGGCAAGTGGAACGATTCTGTTCATTAACATTTTCGTAGTAAATATATTTATAATTATCGTGTAATTTTGTATCAGGTATTTCGTTTGTTCAGCTGATTCTGAGAATAATATTTTGGGATGCGTAAATTTTTCCTGTTATAATTTGGTATTAATTTAATGTTTCATAATAATTGTATCTATTTTTGACTGCCTCGTTGATCTAGCGGTTGTTTATACGAATTATAATTATGTAAAGAAAGAAAATACATATATTTAATTCATGGGTGTAATGTAATTAGGAAATTATCTCTCCAGTCTATAAGGCACTAATAAAATTAAAGTTATAAAAAGTGGAAAGACGCTATCTATAAAAAATCATTCACACGTAACAATTAGTGTGACATTTTGTTTTCTTCTACTTCAAAACAAAACTGTTTACATCTTCAATTATTAAACGCAACAACGTAATTCGAACTTAATTATATGTGCCTCACAAATTATATGTCCCACAAAAACTTGAGACATTAGACAAGCGTAAATTATTCGGAAGAGACAGCGTGGTTTCATAGTTCCCAGAGTATTTTTCGCGAGATTAAAGTCAGCTTTTCGCCCTCGCCAAATGAGTTGGGGGAGAGGATCTAGCACAGCATTTTCTAAATAATTGCCTTTCCAAATGGGTACGTTAAATAGCTGTGAAAATGAATCTGTGTGGTGTTGCCAGATTACAGTTTTTGTTGTAGCCTCTTGTGTTGGAATTTTGGGTAAACAATGCTGAACGAACTGTCTTATAGCATTGTTCAGACGCATTCTATTAGTTAGAAAATAAGCAATTTAAATTGATGTTAGTAACATTCTTCGTATAAACTTAAAAAATGTAAAAGTTAAGTGAAAACCAACTTTCAAACTTCACACTATCCTTTATGTCACTGTCGGAATTATATAGAACTTTCTAGTGACTCTGACAACTGGAACCATCTACCTCTCTGACGCCAGAAAGTGAAGCTATGCACTTTAAGACTGTCAAGTAAAGTCTAAGTCGTATACTCAACTTATAGTTTAACGAGTCAGTCATAGAATAGGTATGGGTCGTTAACTAAAGTTGCGACTAAATGAAAAGCACTCAAAGCTTTGAAACTACACAATAGGTATATAGCAAAGTTCAATTTAGGTAACAAACAACTACAAGAATACCCAGTGACATTAAAATCGCTTAGAAATGGCTTCCCTTGCACAATGTAACTATTGTGAGGCACGTGTGCAACTAAAATTGAGTGTAGACCACAAAGCGACAGTAACTGGACCAATAACTCGAACAATAACGTTGCACAATAGGAGCGAGATTGTGACTGCGCTCCGCAAGGGCACATCCGAGTGGTACGAGGCGCTGTGTGGCCAGGACACGCACTCCGAGCGAGGGGAGGACCTCGTCAACCTGATCACTCTCATACAGATCGACCTGCAACAAGGCCTCACCTACTACCACCCCCTCTTCGAAACGTAAGTAACAACATCTTACTTCACTCTAATTTAGTCTTGTCTACAAAACTTGCTGATTACAATTTGACCTAAATCTTGTTGTAAGATTTTACTTCGATCAGACATTTATTTTAACTTTCGTTAAGAGTAAGCTACTTTT
Organism: Spodoptera frugiperda; assembly: GCF_023101765.2. Classification (NCBI taxonomy): domain Eukaryota; kingdom Metazoa; phylum Arthropoda; class Insecta; order Lepidoptera; family Noctuidae; genus Spodoptera; species Spodoptera frugiperda. Next base: position 5,794,892 of record NC_064215.1, read on the forward strand.
GTTTGTGATTGTTGAAGCGAACTTCGCCAGTTATAAAATTTGTTCTAGTTTTCAGTCAAAATTACCTTAGATAGATATTTAATTATTTAAAATACAATTTCAATTACATTTTGTTTGTAATATTTCACGCTGCAGTAATTCGTCTGCAAATCTGTTTTATGAATCTAATTGCGGTTCAAAAGCCGGATCCAAGCCCTTTGCCTGAGTTCCAAATAAGTGGTCCCCACGGAGGACCCTTGAGTTGGATCCGTCAAAATTTTCCTCATCAAATTGATTTAATTAAGATATAAATACAATTTACTGTAGTGCAATAAAAGAGAAGTGAGCTGGTATGTGTCAATATTTATTTATCGATGTTCAGCTCGGAGTTTCCATTGTCGTCTGTGCCCCCATTCTTCACTAACATTACGTAAAGGAAACTGCGGGCGGGAAGTGAGCGTGTCCCGAGCGATTTATGCGGTTCATATTTCCGTTGTACAAAATTTCACACGTCTCGCTATTGCAGGACCAACAACGTGCCGTACTTCAGCATCGTCTTCACACAGATAGACAAAATGGTAAGTGACTAATGTTGTTACGTACAGTTGACAGCTACAGGTCTGCCGCACTCGTGTTCAATCATTGTCTACGGTTAGATTCACCTGTTACTTTAACCAATATCGACATATTACACTCGTGTGAACATTTTGTTAACGCAATACACATTTATTTTATAATATAACTAGCTATATCCAGGTTATTTTGTTTTCTCTACATTTACTTTTTATTAGGTTACGTTAGTTGATATAAAATATGAACATCGGTTTAAAAACTCGATGGTTAGACAAGCGTTTCTATTAGAGCTCCTTATATTGCATAATTAATGAGACAAATGCATTTCCCTACAATTTCCCACCAACCATATGTTTAGCTTCAGTCCTTGTTGCATATTTCAATAACGACATGAACCAGGTCATTGCAGGTCATACCAGTATATCGTATAAATATGTACGAGTACCTTCTACTCCGTTTTGAATTCATAAATTACTATAATGTACTGTAATTAATACGGTACTTACTTATAAAATTTATCCTTCGTCAATATTAAGCTTACGTCATTATTTAGTCTCAGGTCCGATTCCCAAGAGAATTAATTAATTAAAAAATATTTTAGTATTTTTGTGACTCATTAATAATTATTCCAGTACTATGTGTTACTTATGTATGTTTTTAATTCTAAACGCAAAAATCTTGATGATAGACAATGATCAATAAAATCATTTTTAAAATACTTAATTTGTACTGTATATAATAATTATATATAGCAACCAGTTTTGACAGTTCCATATATGTTGTAGCTGTCCGAGGATGTGAGGAACTGTGTGGAGCACTGGGTGGTGGAAGGCTGGTGCGGCGTCGTCGAAGAACCGATGTACGACGAGCACGGAAACGGTGGTGAGTTTATATAGAACAAAACGCACATCATATAATATGTTTATTACTTATTATATGCCTGAATGCCATATTGAGGGAGTATAGAGTCATTCTAGGAATCAGAAGAATAATTTATGGCCTACATACATACATATGTGGCAATGTAGTGTTTGAATATTACATGATGTTTTGGTTGTGCATCTCTACAGAACGTCTTGGAATAAAAGACACGACGTTATGTTGTTTATGTTCCCTTAATATTTTCTCAATACAGTAGTTGCAAGCTTGTATTAGATTAGACGATGTACCCAACAATTTAGGCCGCCATCGAATCCCTCGAGAGTTTTCCATTTCTTACATGAGTGGGCCCAGACTATACCCAAGTAATGACACGTCGATACTATCGATAAAACGTCTATCGAAAATATACATAGGCCCTGATCTATCTCGGTAAACTTTCACAAAAATATTCCAACAAAATATCTATTGAGTTTTAAATTTTTGTGAAAGAGTGCATGTATTTTGTAACTATTTTTTTTGCACTGTGTACCAATAGCTCGCAGCGAGTCGTTAAAACAATATAATACTTCAAACTATACTTCACTCATCGATTCGTAGTAACAACGTTCGACGGATTTCATATACACGTGTTTCCTAGTTTAAATAAATATATTGATTCTGAATAAACATGCACACAACAACTTCAATATTTTGTACTAAAAGCTTGTAAAACCCGATAACATATTTTCGCGGAAAAAGTTTAGAAATAAAACTGCCTGCTATAAATATTTACTCGCAAAGGACAGCAAAATATGCAAGGCTTCGAAAGGTCAACATCACCAGTATATATTCATTAAACTTATCTATATTTAGGTTGTAAATTAATAAACTGAAGTCGAGCCAAGTATTATGGGAACATCTGGTGTCTGCCAGCTTTCCAAGTGTATTATTAAAACATTTTGCTGATACTGAAATATTTGCTGTAATATGTTCAGTGGTATGGAAAACTAAGTTACTGTATTCAGTCTTACTTATTCAGCTGCAATTTCTATTAAAACCATAAACTTAAATTAGTCTAGGTATTATTGCAGATACATAAATTAATTATGCATTGCAAGTAAAATTGATTTTTTAAAACACAACAACTTTTTCTTCATCTTTATCCTACAAGTACATAAATGCCTGTTTAAGTACTTACATACCGTAGACTAACGTTATTTTTATCTAGTCTCTAGTTGACTAGTACTACCTTCGTACATACGATAGTATGACTGTTGGTTTTTCTATTACTTAGTGTGCCTAGTGACGATAGCGAAGACGCTGCCGTTTGAAGTGTTGTCGGCGGTGCGCGAGCTATGCGCGGCGGCCGCGCTCGCGCCGCAACCGCAGGCGCATCCCCACGCACCGCACGACCCGCCACCGCAACTGCTCGACGCCTACCTGTGAGTACCTAATTTATTATGTAACACACCGCACATCGGTTTCCTTTGCCAATTTTCTTCAACCTAATCCATGGTAGGATTGAACCATAATGTTTAGGAAAGTAACGTTGATTAGATTAAAGACAGCTACACACATAGTAGTAATTATATACATGGTTTAATTACGTACCTTTTAAATGTAATATTTTTTCTAAACTAGGTTAATCGGTGTTACGTGAAACGTTAACAACGTCAGACGTTGATAGCCCATCTCTTGTCCATATTTCGGTATGGTTGGTGCTTTATTGTATTCGAGAATGTTCAATAGTTAACTCTGTTAAACTACGAACAATAACTCAGACGGCTATGTATAGAGACTAAGCTTCACAAACTGTTAGTGTATGTCCTATCTTGTATACCGAGTATAGGATATACATTATTGGATATTCCAGATAGGGCACGGCGGGTAAGCTTGCGTCACTATTTATTCAGCTGTCACCATGTGTTAAACTCTCGAATATCCTGCAGCACCTAATAGATTCAGGGTAACACGAGCTCCTCTGATCTGTCACGCCGCATGAACCGACCGTTAACGTTAATCTGGTTTCCAGCTAGTTTGCTACCACACACAGTGCCACTGACAAATGATTGATTAAAATCCGAACGCAGTGACAAAAGGCAGACGTTTTCAAACGAAATTGGAAAATTTGATTTTGATAACTTAATTTTCATGATTCGGAAATTCTGTCTGTTTTTTCATTCCTACCGACACGGCATCAGAAACATTAATCAAGTAAGCGATAACGAGGCATGTCAAATCCAATTGTTATTCGCTAAACAAGATAATTCTAACAGCTTCAAAATAATTCTGTTAAGAATTTTTGTTCGTTTTTATTGTACTTTAAACAAAGTCTGTTGCTTTTTAATTTCAAGAAATTATAAATATGTTAAGAAATTATAAATTTATTTATAGAGACTTAATTATGTATTAAATTATGTATATTTAATACATAATTAAGTCTCATTCTCATCATGATTATGTAGATGTAGGTACAACAGAAACCATAATATTAATTATAACGTAAACCTGAAAGATTTATATTCCAACCCTTATCGACTACGAACGCGGAATGAAAGCACGATGAGCATAATCAATAAGCTGTAGTTATTTTTGGCTGTATAGTCCTGACTCAGAGAGAAACTTTCAATTCGTACAAATCTATTCTCTAGTATAACGATTTTACAAAGAAAATACCAAGTCTCGGAAACAAAAAGATTTTTAAATCCCAGCTCAAAGTATACCTAAGTTCGTTGAAGGCGCTGAGCTTCAAAAGTCTTGTTAATTAACGAGTCTTATCAGAAACTGAACGGATTAACTGAAGGAGTACTTTCAGTGTTCATGTTGCACAACTTGGTAATTAGTGGTAATTAGTAGCACAGCGTAAATGTGGTCTAATGAACGGCTTGTTCAACGGTCGCCTGTGAATAGCTAAGAATGTGGTCTGGCGTTGCATTCCCGGATTAGAGATACATATTCGTTTATTTCTCTCAACATCAATTAACCATAGAGATGTTTTTTTATCGATTAGGACTCATATTTTTTAGTAATAAAGTAATAACAGAGTGGCGTTCTATCGTTGCTTAATTAAAATGTAATGTAATGTAGGTGAAATAAAACACACTTAGAACTTAAAACTTAGTTTAGTAAACGAAAATAATCTCAGATCAATTAGAAACACACCTTGAAAATTAGAATGCAATTGAAGAACATGGAGCAGTAAAACAAAATTGTCAAACAATAACAATACGAAATAGATAAGGTTCCACAGTTTTCGCTGTATTAATGTTATTGTGGCCGCAGGTGGTTCGAGCCGCTGATCGATCGCTGGCTCGCCGTCACCAAAACTATGGCCCTGCAGCGAGTGCGAGCCGCCGTCGAACTTGGTAACTCTCCCGTCATCTCTTATTTATTTGTTACTTATGTCATTAGTTGTGACGTGTTCCCCTTCACACTCATCTCCGGAACAGGATAATAAATCACTATTAATAATGTACTGAATTTTGGAGTTTGTCCATTTATCTAATTGTCGCTTTAATTAAGCCTTTGTGAACCTTAAATCTATTACACGTTCTAATACCGTCTTCAATTTATTAACTGAAATTCTCTCTTGATTTTACTTTGTTAGTGAATCAGTATCTTTTGTACTAATAAAATTATGATCAATTCACAGATAGTTTAACCACCTACGTATGCCTTTTACTTTGTGCCCCTTTTCCTACTGATATGGACGGAATACATGAACACATTGTCCAATTTCACGTAGTGACGTTAATTGTAAGAACATTAATTACAACATTAAAGATTTAATTGTTTGTAAACAAATTAAACTTGCTTGTGAGTTACGACGTGTAGTTAAAAGTGAAATAAATTAGTGTGTAAGGTAATTTGTTAATGTGTAAATTGGGGACGATCACGTGATCATGTTTAAAATTGAAACAATACACAACTGCTTATGAACATATGCTATGTCATAATTGGTTTAAGTCATGAACTTAATTAATATGTTTTATATTTTCAACTGTTGCGTTAAAACATGAGCTGAAACACATAAATTTCATTTCTCAATTCACATTCTAAACTTAGTACTTCATAATTTATATCATGAAGCCTATAATTTGCAAAGAGATCATGGCATATCAGGGTAAAAAGTGATTTCCAAAGGAGGCAGTATAATTGTTGTTAAGGCAAAAGGCGAAAGTTCACACCCCACGTTAGGGCCGACCATTTAGATAAACATCGGATTCTAACTGTGCCGTAACACGAAACGTTTTATTGGACCGAGACAAATAAAGGACTGCTTGTAAATTGTTATTATACGTACAGATGACATATTTAAAACCTTCCCTGTCTCCAAAAATTAACGTCAAGCTTCTTATTACATTTATTGGTGCTAACATAAGATTAAAATATTCTGTTACATTTTATACGAAGTTTTCTTAAAATCAGATTAAAGGATACGAAAGTGTACAATAACATATCCGATTTCTGAGTAAATAAGCATGTGAAAAGTTCAACCAAACCCTAATTGATCCTTAACTTGACATAATAACATCCGATACCCAACTTAATCTTGTTATTACTTTATTGAAAAAGTTACGACTTCATGCTTCATTTGTACTTAGGATCTCGTTTGTGATTTTTTGCTGACAAACATTTGATTAAGTATTTGTTGAAAAGGTAGCATCAAATGTTATTGAATCACATCAAAGCATAAAAAGGAAGATATCATTATGATAATATTCATTTTGATGTTCCGGAGTAGATTTGATAGAAGTTGTAGAATATTATACGGCTTATGAAATAATGTCGTTTCGGGGTATCGTTCACTTTGTAATGGAGGATTTATTTGCAGACCGGCCCGTGGAGGGGGAACACCTCGTGAAACACAGCACCTCGTCGGTGGACACCGCGGCTTGGTGAGTGTGAAGTACCTAGAGTTATTGCAATCTGACTTTGAATGTCCCCACTAGTAGGACGTCGCGCCCTCTCTGTGTAGGTCGTAATCCATGTCGCCCCGAGGGAACATTGGTAAATGCTCCTAGAATTTCGCAGTATTAGTTCGTATTTACTTGTAATGACATTATTATAGCTTCATAATAAATATTATGACACACCCACACTATTTTGGAGACGAACACGCATCTAACTTCTTATAATTCAGGGCTCGGTGTAACAGCTTCATAAAAGTATTAGTATTTAGTTGGTATATATATTGCCTTCGATCCCTGTCACTACGTATGCCTGTATATATCATTTTACCCGTATATCACACACCAGATTTCGCTCTTCAATTTTCAGATCACGCACATTGTTAAGGGTTAGGTATTCAATACGTATTACCTACCTTATTGGCTTTTAACACCAATATTTTTACCAATAACCATCCGACGTCTCATTCCCTTACCTACTAAACGTGACAAGGGTGGTACTAAAAGAAATTTACGGACAAAATTGATTTATTCGGTCGTCATTCTGTCTGCATAATTAAGTCCCGTAATCTGTTTTATCTATAAAATAAAATATTGGGTATAAACTTTAATTAAACGATATTAAAAGTTTTGTAGTCATTCTTGGTAATAATTTATTTAAATTAAACACGAGAATGTCTGAGTACATAAAATATCTACTATTAGTACCGAATTTCTCTGCAAACCTGAAATAATGATTGTAACACGTTAATAAAAAATGTAAAATAAGACAAAGTGAAAATTCTTACAATTTTAGTAACAAAATAAAGAACGCATAATTTTACAAGAAAATATAATTTCAGATCCATTAGTAGTACGATGAAAATATATTATTAAACAACGTTTCTTATCGTAAACACTACATACTAAACATATTATCATAATAAATAATGCTTCCTTGCGCAAAGATATTAGTAGAACTAAGAGAAAAATACCAGGAAATTGTTTAAAAGCCTTGCTACTAAGCTTATTTCTCCATACTTTAGTGCTTTCAACAGGTAATTCTAGATTTCTAAGGAAATGTGGAACATTTTCTCTACATAATAACATAATAGACTTTAGTAAACAGAGTTGAATTTACTATTTACTTTGATGTATACGCGTAGGTAGTGTACCTGTGTGTTTTATATTTAAAGTCGAGCTTTACCGGCACATATTTAACTTTGTCACTGTTATCTGGCTAAAAATGAACAGGGCTGTCCGTGCCCTTGTTTAAATAAGCTTTTTGTGCACGACGTGAACCGTGTTACGGACTTTTGTAGCTTTTCGCTTTTATATTTTTTTTTATTTTTAAGTCGGTAAATAAAACCTTATACCATTTGTCATACACAAAACGTTTCGTAATGAGAGATTTTCACAAGTTAGTACAAGTACAATACAAGGAGTTTTATGATAAAATACTTACCTACTAAATACTTAAGGTTTAACTACTATTTGTCACTACTCGAAATATAAAACAAGAAGGTTATCTTACTTATTTTCATATATTAGGCAAATTGCAAGCAAAATTTTCTCTACCCAGCGTGAGTTTTTCACGATTATATCTCTACTAGATATAGAGATACTTCATACAGGCAGTTCAGGTGCTTCTGATTGAAAGAATAATCCTAGAGCTTCTTATTCTGTGCCGTAGCCTGTACCACATGCGGCTGGTGTGGCGCTCGGTGGGTGGCGCCGAGGAGTGCACGTCGGGCGGGAGTGTGCGCCTGCTGGAAGCCGCCTGCGCTACGGCGCTGCACTACGCCGACCTCGTGCATGGCGCACTCGCTGACCAGGGCTATTATGAGAACCATGGTAACACTTCAACTTACCTTTGTAGGCCCCCAATTGAATTTATGCTACCGAGATGTCTTTTACTAAAATTACATTCAGTCATATTTTAATGATGAGTCACCTTATGAGAAGACGTCTGTAAAGAAATTATGGAAAATAAAGACTTTTGCAAACTAATATTACTTCACAAAGGCAGTGGATTGAGTAATAATAAATGTAACAGGTATATTTTAATACCAACGCGAACGGGACAACGCGTGCTAAATGAGTTTCAACGAATGCCCCACTTACTTCCAATCGTTGGTGGAACAAAATACGCCTGAACAAACATGTCACTCGATAAATTGTCACAAACACACAATATGAACGTAATTGACATAGGTATTACAAATATTTGTGCTATTGTGTACCGACATATTACAATTTCACAATTTATTGTTCAGTTCAGTCGTATTTATAGTTTCCAAAATTATGTTAAGAACTTTCTTTATATTTATATTGAGTGTGTTGTTTACCCAGTTATAGCCCAACCAGTGTTAAAATAACATATTGTCACAGGTCAAAATAAAACGACGGAAGAGATATGCACGATTGTGAACAACTTGGAATATGTGCGGCGCTCTCTAGCCGAGTACGACGACGAACACATGTAAGTGCGAGCTAATCTCTGGACCGTGAATATTGCGCGTTCCACACTCGTGAAGCACAAACTTCATAAATTCCACACAAACAAATTCACATCCTAGGTGCAGCGTTTTAAAGCTTATATCGGCATACATTCGCCCTGGGATAAGTTACAGAAATTGTCATACAGCGATTGATAGAATATTACACGCTCTGCTGCACAGCGTCTTCATCCAACCTGAAGATATTAACAGCGTCGTCATCTTGTCGAGGATGTTGTTTATTCAACCTTAGCGCGTTACACTAACGTGCATTTTATTGCGAGCAACAAACGAGCGCCTTAACAGATGAAGACTATCGTTTGGCGATGGCTCGTAAACTTGATACAAATTGTTTGTTAATGTTGTTATTGTAACTTAATGGCTTTAGGTAAACTCCTAAACATTTGTTTGTACGCAAAACCTTCAGTTCGCGCACCACACAGCCATTCCGAAGTTTTAGTGGTCCTTAAGAACAAATCGCCCTGGGATATAGCCATCTCGTGTTAATGGCCAAACTTGTCCGAATGAACTGCTGTACAATCTTTTTACATTTTACGAGCTGGTACATCAGCAAGCGTACCTCTCAACTTGTAACGTAAATACTTATCTCGCAGTCGGTAATAAATCTTAATTAAAACTAAAACAACTTGAGAACTACTTATCTCTGTTCGAGTTCAAACTCAATCAAAACTTGGTACATTACGATCATCAGTTGATACCTGACAATTTATCCCGTGAATTGTGGTTTTGCATTAATACTCGATGTTTGCATTTCAATTAGTGTGCCGACATTCCAATTACAATTTCCAGATGCATGTCATAATGTCCGATACGTGCTAAATGAACATTTCGCTCGGATTATTAAACACGGAACACTGAATTTTATTGACGTTTCATCATCTGTTCTGATAGCATATAAATAAAATATATTATACTGAAATTATATTCATATCATTTTAAACTTGTAATACCTGTAATAGGATCATGTCACGTACAGTAAACAGAAATAAACTGTGCACCACAGAATCTAATAAATGAATTATTTGAAACGAAATATTTACCATATTATAACGTTGTAGTGCAAATGACGAGAATGCTCGTCAGTTGGTGCGCGGTGCCATAGGCACGCTGGACGCGCGAGCGGCACGCGCGGCCGCGCCTCTGTCTGCCCGCGCGCGCCCACATCTCAGGAAGGCTGTGTTCCACCTCGCGTGGTCACCTGATACTCTGCCTACTACGCAGGTAATTTATATATACATCAGTCTTGCACGTTTACACAAAAAGTTATACTTGATCTGAGTTTTGATAACATAACTTTTATTCACTAGATAATATTATTAGTGACTAGTGATATTCTGCATTACTAAATTTCGATTCCAACAAAATAATGATAGGTACCTTATCATATTGATTTTGTATTAGGCAATTACTCCACTCCTGGAGTTTCTGGATCAGCACCTGTCCTCGCTGAATACGTGGCTGCTGCCGCGCGCGTTCATTCGCGCCTTAGGAGGATGTTGGAGTGGCGTGCTCAAGGAAGTATCTTCCCAAGCCGATGCAGGCGGGGCCGAGCGACCACGCGTCTACCATCACAGACTGCGGGAGGCACTGGATCTCTTAGCCGACTTCTTCCACGCTGAAGGAAAAGGTTTGCAACAAACAAGTTTCAACCATTAATCATTAAACAAAATTCTGAAAATATGTGGATAAAATGTATTTTTTGTACTTGAAACAAACTTTGAAACATTAACTTTTGGTTATAAATTATTTTTAACTATGACATAACAGGGGCTAAGGGAGTAACTTTTAAAATAGAATATTTTGTACAATAGATAGGTTGTATATATTATCACTAAAATGTTGACGAAGTTAGCGCGGTGAGTTAGGAGCTCTCTGGCCGAGGTCGTAAGAGGCTTAGTTAGTAAACAATGGTTAATCGATATCTATTTTAGGTCTCCCGATGTCGGAGGTGCACAATACGGAATGGTTCCGCGTGGAACAAAGGATGGAGTACCACCAGGCGCCCACCGAGAAACTATTGGAGCTGTGGCTCGCTGATAGACTGGCCGAACAATCGCGCACACCGCTGCCCTCGCGCTACGGCTCCATACTTGTGCGGTGAGCGCGCTTGACTTTATTAAATGAAAAACATTTTATTTATGAACACTCGTTAACACTGTTCCAGATACTTGGCACAACTTTGTTCGGCAATTTTTATTATTATGATGTTCCATACATTTTCCTTCCTTTACCTATTCACTCTTTTCCTATAAAAGTTGGTCTCCTTTTTTATATATAACTACGCTCCATTGCTTTTTGTCGTGTTAGTAATTTGGACAGAGTACATTACATCAAATACACACAAGTTCGACGATCTACTGAGCCGTGGTACTCGTAACCTACTGTTTTTCAAGCTTTTCTTTATTACTTTAGGGTTTGTTCCAAAACAAGTTTTTCTGTTTGTGCTAAGGCTTTCTCTAAGACAAACATTGTTATTATCATGTTTACAGATATTGTTAAAGTTATTGCTTCGTGTAATGAAGTTCTTGTGTTTAATGTTCTGTGCTCCGAATAAGAAAAGAGACGTTTAAAATATCATAAATTGGTCCGACATCCTCTCAACTCCCTGTAAACAATGTTTTATGCGAAACGGACAAAAGCATTGAACGGAAGTTTTTCCATTTGTGTTTGAAGAACAAAGAACACATTCATAGAATTAGTATCTAAAAGTAAAAAGTATCTCCGTACCTAGCTACGAAAATAGCGTTTTGCATTCCGCAGTCCAACATTATTATTTCGGAAAACTACGTTTGTGTTACATTTGTTTTAATATTCTGAGTTGAAATGGATAATTTTAGGTTAATAGTTGTCAGTGTAAGTTGTGTGTTTCACGGATTTCATAAAATTTATATTCGCACGTAAAAGTATCAAAATAAATCGTCTCCTGTTTGTAAAATTAAACTTTAGAGCAAATTATTCAAAACACATTTATAAAACGTAATTACTTTGTAGTATCATAAGCCTTCATAATTACGGCGACAAATTGCGTGTACGAGTACCATTTGAGAGTAAAGACGAGCATAGAACGACATTTTATTTTAAGTTAAAGTTATACCAAAAAATATCTTAAATATTTCGTTTTACTTCTTCACAAATTAACTGCTTCAGAACATATCACAGGATTTATTAAAACTTAAAATTAAACAACGTTTTATTCGCAGTTACCTATCGAGTTTTCTTTTCGTTTCATATTATCATTATCTTAGTAATTCGATATTACAAGACATGTTTATTTGAATTTTCAGTTAATATCTGGGTATTTAATTGCTGTCCCTAGTTACAACCAATTATATGTAAACAGCTGAATGTTACCAAACGACGGTTTCATTAACAAAGTGTGCAAAACTAACACTTTAGGAATAAACCAAAAGGTCTTTTGTTAATTATAGCAGATCTTAAACCGATCATCTCCGAGAAGCTATCCCTGTAATTATTGTATTCTCTCTTAAATCTCCCAACTAATTTAAATAAGAATAGCTATCAAATTCTGTGCTAAATATTTAAAGTGTTGGTATATTTTAGCGTCTAATAAAAAGTGTTTATACGTAGTGTATACTTCAATCACGATTCGCTGTGCGTGGAGGTGTTGTCGGCGCGCGACGTGATTCCGCTCGACCCGAACGGCTTAAGCGATCCATTCGTTGTGGTCGAGTTGGTGCCCAAACGACTCTTCCCGAAAGCTCACGAACAAGTCACCAACGTGCAAAAGGTAATATCTTTATAATACGTTTCTAAGTAGAAAATAGACCAAAGGTAGAGACGGCATTACGACAGAAATTCAATTCAAAGATCACGTTATTCTTGGAACGTTTCCTTAGAATTTCTCTTGAGAAGAAAATGCAATTATATTCGTATATCGTCGAGTCTTATTATATTCTCAGAGCTGCATACAATGGTAGCAAACTTTGCAAAGATTTGTTCGGTACTTTGGTAGTTTATACTTAAAATATATATGTACAAGTATTATAACGATGTCTAGGCGTCTTATTTTACTTTTTTGAGTTCGTGTGTGATACAGAGTCAGATTCTTGGCTCTTTGAAATCAAAGTCAGTTCAAAGTCAGGTCAGTTCAAACGAATTGTCCATCAGTCTGTGTGTCAAAAAATAAGTCCTACATATTCGACATTCTACTAACACAACTGTATGTTCAGAAAACGTTGAACCCGGTGTGGGACGAGTGCTTCGAGTTCGCGGTATCACTGGACGCGTGCCGCTGCCCAGGCGCGGCGCTGGCACTGTCAGTGTGGGACCGGGATGTGCTGACAGCCGATGACTTCGCTGGCGAGGCCTTCGTGTCACTTGCTCGTATACCTGGGGTCAACAACCACGCTGCACCGGACCCGCTGCGGCCGCTCGAACTGCCGCTCATGCAGCTGCACGACCGCAGTCAGTACCTACTTAGTTGTATTATCTATAATATAAAATAAGTCGGGTTTTCCTTCCTGACGCTATAGCTATAACGCACGAACCGATTTTTACGGTTTTTCATTCGTTGAAAAAGTCTCGGGCTCCGTGAGGTTTGTAGCAAAGAAAATTCAAGACGGGAAAATCATTGGAGTTCGCCAGGTTTGCTAGTAATATTATAAAACATAATTTTGTACCATTTAACAGTAATGAAATGCATATTACAAAAAGAAACACCTATTTTTACCAGTTATGTTAAAAGTACCACTCGGTCTATGTTAAGTACCTATTTGAATGCCATCAGAACAAAGATATTCTTCTTCTATGATCCACGAACTGCTTTAGATAGTTACAAGTCGACAGACATGAAAATTATTCGCAACTTATATTTAATCCAACGCTTTTAAACACGTTTTCGGCACACGGCGACCAATATAAAGTAGATTTTACATAATTAGTCGTGTCGATACTACGAATGAAGATCTGCAGAGACAAAGTCTTCAAGATATTCTGAATATTTAAAAAACGCATCTTGAAGGAAGCCCTATTGAAATTTAATTAGCAAGTAATAAATGTTTCCTTAGAACACAAGAACCAACGTATTCATACTCTATAACGTAATTAATAAATTCAATAAAGATTTTCCTAAGTATTTCCATGGTCGTTTAGAATCGGTCTTTGATGTTTACTTATAACATTAGACAAGAACGTCTTCACAATATATTGAGTTCAATTACTTTATTATAATTTATGAGCAATAACAGCCCGGGTTATTTTGATGACAGTTACAGTAAGGAAAAGCCTTTTAGTCGGTCATTCTATATATGACAAAGTAGTAAGTATCTAGGTCGGTGTTTAATTTTTGTAATATTTACACTGTGCCTCGTGAAGCTCGTAAACCCGATGCCCTCCACCTCGAACGTGTCGAACAGATTGTCTCGTAGATTAGAGAGCGAGAGAACAGATGCTGCACTTGTTTGCCTAAGAAGTTGTCTACAATAAGGCACACAACAAATACAAGATAAATAAGTTACTTGAATGAAGATTTACTGCTATCCTCGTGTAGAAAGAAGTAAAATACTAATATTTCACGAAAAGTTTACGTAACTGTTGTTTTCAGATCATCCCATCTTACAAATACTGGAGTCACGCACCACTGATAAACTGGCCATTGACTTCGTGAAGAAACAAAAGCTAAGATTCGCTGAACAGTAAGTTCTCTGTCAACTTTCAAGTATCTGTTTCTAAGTATACTTATTTCTTTATTTATATTTACGCACAACGTCCATTAAAATGTTGACAATATTTACAAAATTTACAAAAAAATGAATTCGATATTTTTAAATGAAATTTTTGTTAATTGCAAACCTATTTATTATGATTAAGATGTATAAAAGTCATCAGTATTAACGTATGAAATACTACAAAGACTGTAATTCTTTGACTCATGAGAGAACATGTATATGTATAAAGTATTGTCTATGTGTAATTTCAATGCATTTTATATGTGTATAGAGTTAGTACGCACCCTCGGAGCTTATGTCCCTAGTTGTTAATCTCTATTAGAAGTTCCCGACCAAGTACTTTAAGGCTCGTTGTTAACCATTTCATACTTCGCGCTACTCCACCTGCCTACATCTCTTACATGGACTTCACTGTTCGGCACTTTCAATCCAATACTATATTACGGTGTTAGTTGTTTATTAATACAGTAGCATGTCAAACGTTAATGCTAATATATGAAAATAGTCGTAATTCAATTTACTCATAATAACATGTCTCTCGATAGTATTTCACCGTCAGAATATATAAATGTTTAGCGTGTAATTAACATTATCAAATCCGTGTTGGTCCGTGTTTCCGAGGAGTACTTGTTTATATTAATCCCTCGATGTCGATGTTTCAATGTGTTGCAGCGTTATCTCTGCTTGATGTGGATCCACAACGATCCATTGATACACACCTGTACATTAGATTACGACGAAACAGTGGAATGCAGTACAGTCACTTATTAATTATTATTTACGTTTTGATTACATTCCATATTTCACTTTACATGAATTATCAGCAACATTATACCTATTCTACAAAATTTGATACTTACAACTTTATGCATTTTAAACGAGCTTTTTATTACCGTCGCATCTATTACTTAAAGAATATATAATTTAAATATATTATATAATGTATGGAATGCATTGTCTTCGACGACTGATTTTTCATCGTTAGAGTTAATTATATTTTATAACTATACGTGACGTATGTACACTGTGTATACAAGTATATTATTGTAATAGATGATGTATTGATGTTTTAAATTAGCAAATGAATATTATATACCTACTTTATACATGTAACAATTAGTATAAAGGAATGTTAAAGTTTATGAGACAGATTTGTATTTAAAGAGGAGAATGATTCGTGTGTAGGAGAGGAGAAGGATGCGGCAGATTTATTATATTTATGAATGTACTTATGAGAAGGGATCCAAGTATAATGTACCAGGCAGTCTACAAGCGCGCGCTAGCGCACTCTCTAGATCGGAGGAAGCGAACGGAAACATGCAAATCTCGGGGACCAGCAGGCCCCGACCTAGATATAATTCAATTCTTAATTTTAAATAAATAAATGTGTGACCGTAAATTACTAATATAAGAAACCATACGTACTTATATGATGATGTTGTAAACTTTCCGCGCTCCTGTGTACTTACGAACATACTCTAGTAGAAATTGTGATTGATGGATACCCACTCTGCTCTTAATAAAAACCTCGAAAAGTCATATCCAGTGCTACCCTATCCATATCGCTGAGCTTGTAACGTCTACATAAGATGTATTTTAACTTTATATCTGTGCAGCGCGGGGACGCGTCGATGTTAATCTAAGTAATCGATGCGGTACCGCGATGTTCCGCTGTTTTTGATACGTTTGGAAACCTTCATATACAATTTATAAATAATACAAAATGACTATGTATGATCCTTTGGCTAAACAAGACCATTCCAAGAGTCAATTATTTAAAATAGGCTACTCAAAGACAACATATTTTACATTCGAAATCTATATATATTTTGGAACTTATTGCTCATGAAAAAGTCATGTGCCAGCGAAGATCGGCTTTTTTTATATGAAATCATTATTATACAAAAACTTTTTATAAAATTCTACTTTCCACTGTCGAAAGTGGAGGATGATATTTGAGATTCAGATGATAATCATGCAAGATGCATGTTTTGAAATAAACCAATCCGTTACTTACTGGAGGTAACGTGTCTAACAAACTGTTCTGCTTTACTCACTTATCCTTCTATCTGTATAATTTATTGTGTGTCATCGACGTTTTGCAAATCCTATAGAAATATAAGAATATATTAGTGTTGATATCAATGTACCCACTCCACATATCTAAGTGTGTAACTTATATTATCCGCTGATACAAAACCCACCGCATTCTGGGACTGATCCATTCAAAAACATGAAATGATGCTGTACGTACTATTAACACTTGTGTTCCTTGCTTTAATAAACTCTAAAAATAAACGAAACCTTTGTTTTAATTAACATATTAAATGATGAAAAGAAGGATTACCTACTAAGAGGTAAAGTATTAACAGGTATCTACGAAATTAAGTACTTAACTGTTTTACCTCATACTATTTTCCCTGTATATTTTTAGATCTACTTATATAATTAGTTTTAGTTTTTGATAAATCACTATACATCACCTATAGAGACTATATATCAATCCTTAGGAGACGCAGAGACATGATTACCTAAGGTGGTACGGTAGGTAAGTATACCGAAACTTTATTATATTGTTAACAACATTAATTTACGCATGAATTTTCACCTGAATCGGCTATGGGAGCGCGCATATCAACCTTCGAACTAAGTTGTTCACTAGGTTTACAAACTATACCTTCAGTTTGACTTCAGAAATTAGTGAACTATCTGAGTAGAACTATCTAACACATGTCTCAAAAGACTTACCTAACTACATGACAAGCCACAGTAAGGTTGTATAGGCAATATGAAACTAATGAACACCTTATGGTTCAGGTCTAAAACATAATAAATGAACACAATGTGTTGTTAATTGACTCCAGAACCTCCGACCTAATGGGATTACGTTTACGAGGTTTTAATGATGCTTAGTTATGACAGTTCAATCAATAACCTCACTTAATGAAGCAGTCCGAACTAGTTCCATCGTTAGCAAAGTTTATGAAACCTATCACGGTATGGCACGACCGTGAAGCGATCCGTCGACTGCTCGCGATAAATTGAAGAATCCTTTCAAGTAGCCACTTCAAGTTGTAGTTTGTATGAGAAAAGCAATGCACCAAGACGTACAACTTATTTCCTTCCTATTGTTTTCTATTTCTGTATTTTCAATTTTCTTTTTGATTACATTTTCTTTGTTTACGTGTGCATATTGCTTTTCCTCTGTTGTTGTATGTATAGGTTAAATATGATAAAGCCCATTATGGTATATGGGTACTTAGGCAAGTTAGATACTAAGTACAGAATATTTTTGCATTCATTTATTGATATGGTTGAATTTGATATTGTTTTTTAATCGATATAAACATGTAAATAGCCTACGCAGTACGCAGTGTATTGGCATAGAAGCTTGATTGACTGTCAGTGGATTGAATAGATGAATGCAACTCGATAACTGGAGATAACTTTTGTTCAGCGGTAGCGAGAGATCACGTTTCAGTTTCTGGCTTTTATTAATCCATCGAGAATTTACTTGACGATTGGATTCTGCAGATGTGGTAGACTAACTTTTACTCATCTACTATTATTCCTAAAAGTGAATAAAGACTCGCCCGAGGCTATTGCTACTGAGAGTAACTTTCCTGATGTCGTACTACTTCTAAGATATATCCACTGATAATTGGTAATACGTACATATATTATATTTTATTTGAAGCTTGAACCCATGTGCTTAAAACCCGGTCCATTCAAGCGGTCTGCCGATATTGAATTAATATATTTTTTATAATTTATTAGCTCCCTGGCTTAAAGAAAATCTTTAAGGCCAAGGGATATGGCCTTCAAGCTCCACATTATTTCAGACACGCAACTGTATAACTCAACTTGTCCAAAATTGAGTACCTAACCTAAAACTTTGTGGCTTTATAGGTATGTATCTAGATGTAGGTACCTAGAAAGAACACTATCTATTTTATACCGTCCGTTTAGTAGGTTCTATAATACTAGGGAGTCAACCAGGCTTCCCTCGGGTTCTATTCAAACTTTTCTTTAGTAAAACTTTATCCTAACAAAAATCAACGAAACAAAAATTTCAAGTTGATGCAGTCGAGTCGTTCGGAAGGTTACTCGAAGATACCTACATTTTATTTATACCGACTACACAAAATACTGCCATCCGGCCCATCCGGTATCACGAAGGTGAAGTAACAAGATAACAAATTACATTATTAGTTAGGTCGTGGTTCTGTGATCGCTATAAAGTGGCTTGTTTGCGGTCATGGGCGAACTGCAGCGGTTTATTGTGTTAACTCATGTCTCCAACTAACTAAATAATTAGATCTTGGCTGTCAGGATATGCCGTACACACTATACTTCATTATGTATGCATAACTAATGAAATTAGAGTCCATGTTCGAGGTTTATGATTCAGTTATATCAGTGAGTGGGGAAGGACGTCACGGAAAATAACTTGATGGTACAACCGCCGCGCTGATGAGAATACAAACCGCGCAAGTTTTTGGGGTTGGGTAAATGAGTTTTCTATTTTTCTCTTTTGGAAACCATTATTATTCTTATGGAATGGCATATGGATTGTTACATTGTTGAACCATATTTTTTGTGTAGTAGATTTTCATTAATGAAGCTGTGGACGAAAGCAGTATCAAAAGTGCTTTTCTATTTGTATGATGACTAACGTAATATGTTACCTACACATATTTGTGAAACACTCAATCAATTCTTTATTCTATCGTAATAGTGATATTCATCTCTATCCCTTGGGTGATAAGATTAATTTTCTATCAAAACAATCAAGTATTGACGTATTACACTCTAAAAAATAATGTGATTATGAATCGTAGATTTTAATTTTAGAGTCACTTATCGTTATACAATGGTGGCCTTCCGAAGATTTGAATCCTCCTCCTGTAAGTACCTTTATAGCTTTCTTTAAAAAGAATAGACTTTAGGTTCGTTTCTCAATACATGGAACTCATAAGTGGTGAAATGTATTACTACATACATATTACCACATATAATCTTAGTTTACACTGAATTGATGTGGTTACAAGTTGTAAACAAGTCTATGTTATTGTCTTGTAAACAGGCGTAATGATGATACATGTGATGTAACGCGTTTTGTTATATGAATTGGTTTACACTTCCACATCATAATGTAGATATTCCCAGAATTTAACACATTGTTGTTAATCGAGACGTATCTATTAATTAATAAATGTCTTTAAATAGAATACCTTCCGAGAATTGTTCCGCAGTTAATAAAGTTACGTAATGTACGTTTTGGAAACTACTAGTACAGAGAAAGGTTTTAGTATTTATTTTAAATAAACTCACAGGTCCTGCCGACGTTGTTACAAGCACACAATAATGGGTTTCGTTCAATCATTGAATGAGTTAACTCGGCTGTCAACAAAAACAGTTACCAATTACCTACCTATATAACAATACCTATAGTGTTACTTTATAGTCAACACATGTTGATATGCTATATCAACCCGCATTGAGCAAGCGTGGTGATTAATCATCATCATCATCAGCCTATAGCAGTCCACTGCTGGACATAGGCCTCCCCAATTGTTCGCCACTTTGCTCTATCACTAGCGACTCGCATCCAGCTCCTGCCAGCCATCCTGCGCAGATCGTCACTCCACCTCGCCTGGGGGCGTCCTACACTACGTTTACCGAGACGCGGTCTCCACTCCAGGACTCGCTTACCCCAACGGTTGTCGGTCCTGCGGCTAATATGGCCGGCCCACTGCCACTTCAGCTTGCTGATCCGCTGGGCTATGTCGATCACCTTGGTTCTCTGCCGAATCACTTCGTTTCGAATGCGATTTCGGAGAGAGACACCGAGCATAGCCCTTTCCATAGCCCGCTGAGCGACTTTGAGTTTGTGGACCAGTCTAGCCGTAAGTGTCCACGTTTCGGCACCGTATGTCATTACGGGTAGGACGCACTGGTTAAAGACTTTCGTCTTTAGGCACTGTGGGATTGACGATGAGAAGACTCGACGGAGTTTTCCGAAAGCTGCCCAACCCAACTGAATTCTCCTATTCACCTCATCCTCAAAGTTGTTTCTACCTAACTGCAACGTTTGCCCGAGGTAGACATATTTCTGAACAACTTCGAGGACGGCTCCGTGAGTCGCAATCGGTTCCGGTAGAACATGTTCATTGAACATGACCTTGGTTTTGTCCAAGTTCATCCGTAGGCCGATGCGTGCAGAGGAGTCAGCCAGGTCGTTCAGCATCCCTTGTAGGTCCTGCAGCGTTTCTGCCATTATGACGATATCATCTGCGAATCGCAAGTGAGAGATGTGTTCGCCATTGATATTGATGCCACGTCCTTTCCAGTGCAGCGTCTTGAACATATCCTCCATTGCATTAGTGAACAGTTTCGGGGATATGACGTCTCCTTGTCTCACTCCTCGATGCAATGGTATGAGACGTGTTTGCTGATTCTGTACTTGGACGGACATAGTGGCGGCTTCGTAAAGACATCTCATCACTTGGATGTATCGCCAATCAACCTGGCATCGCTGCAAGGACTCCAGGACAGACCAGATTTCTATCGAGTCAAAGGCCTTCTCATAGTCCACAAATGCTAGGCACAGGGGCTGATTATACTCTTCGGTTTTCTGTATAATCTGCCGCACTGTGTGGATGTGGTCTATGGTGCCGTATCCGCTCCGAAATCCAGCCTGTTCCGGTGGTTGGAATTCGTCGAGTCTTCGCGCAAGACGGTTCGTGATCACTCTTGAGAACAGCTTATAGACGTGGCTTAGAAGCGAAATGGGTCGATAGTTCTTCAGAAGGCTTTTGTCCCCTTTCTTGAAGAACAAGACGACCACACTTCTGCTCCACGCCTCTGGAGTTCTCCCTTCAAATAGGACAGCGTTAAAAAGCTTTTGGAGCTCCCTCAGGTGATTAATGCTCAAACCTTATCTGTGTGAGAAGAGGCCTTTGGTCAGCATTGGCCACTTATAGGCTGTTCATGTGATATGCTAAGATCTGAAAAGGGCATTAACCTTAAAAATCTTTACTTTACCCAATGAAATTCACTTTCTTTAACCCTTTGTAAGACAACAATACAAAATAAATTGTGTCTCGTGTGGATCCACGTTTCGGCATTTGACGAGTTAATCTGGGGGCACGGCAGTGCCCCCGCCAAGTCGAGCAAAAAAAAAGCGGCACGGCCGTACCATCCTTTTCTCGAAGCAATTCGGGCCTTTTTCGACCCCCTATAATTCGATTGTGGATAAAGCAAGAAACCTGAATCTTCAGTAACTAATCCGGCATTGTATAAACACGGAATATTTAAAATTTCAGTCAATTTGAACCAGTAGTTTAAGAATGACAACTTGTTAAAGTTTCTAAATTTTGTCACTCACTGACTCACCGATCATCAAAAGTCCAAGGCACTTCTAGCAGACTTAGAAGCTTCATATTTGGAATACATATAGAGTTTAGTGTCTTAATCATGGGAAAACTTAAATATTTTGTAATTTCGGTCCAGTTTTCCAAATACACCAACTGCATCAATAACTTTGTAATCCCATATATTTATATGGGATTACAAAGTTATTGATGCAGTTGGTGGAAACTGTGGCTGAAGCTCAAGAAGTAGTACCGGAAAAGAAAAAGAGGAAGACTACATATAAAAATAAGAAAATATCATAAGACCTTTAACAAAATTCGTTAGAAGTAGATGGTATCAAAAAGAAAGGCTCTACAAAAAGAAGTGAGATCCCATCAAAAACATCCTGTAAAAAACCCAAGTCTCGCAGCTCAGTCTTTCTACCGTCAAAAGTTGTGAGATCCATGTAATACCAAGTCGGTTAATCTATTTAGTGTCTACTTGAAGGACCTTCTGTCTTAAGTTATTACATAAGTTATTATCATGCCAATATTAAAAATATTTAACGTTTTAAACAAATAGATCGACTTGGACATCGCATGAAAACAAAATGAATATTACAATATTATATTAGATTCTTTAGTCTCTCGCGCCTCACGCGATTGAAACTCTCGTTCCTGTTGGTCGCTGGCCCGTCGTGCTGTGTAGTGTGATACATACTAATAATCAAATCAAGCGATGTCCAAGTCGATCTATTTGTTTAAAACGTTAAATATTTTTAATATTGGCATGATAATAACTTATGTAATAACTTAAGACAGAAGGTCCTTCAAGTAGACACTAAATAGATTAACCGACTTGGTATTACATGGATCTCACAACTTTTGACGGTAGAAAGACTGAGCTGCGAGACTTGGGTTTTTTACAGGATGTTTTTGATGGGATCATAGTTTAATGTATCTTTCCAACTATCTTCATCTGTTTTTCTAGTTTCTTTCTTAATGCGCCCTTTGTAAGTCCGTTGCGTTAACGCGTCATTCGCGACGGCGTACGAGCTGCTAAGGCTGGGCATTTATATGCAGATCACTTTAACATGCTAATATCTATACGAACCTGCCCTCCATGTTTACTCCTAAGAAAGCTTTGTAAATTTAAAGAACGCGCTTCAAGAAACGCCTTTATTAAGTATCGTATTACCTTCAACAACTTTCTTATTTATAAATAAACCAAAGTTCTATTCAATTTCTTTGGTAAAGTTTTTAGAATTGAATATTTCTTATGTAAAGAATTATAGGTAACTCCTACGTCTTTATTGTTGTCTTATATTTATTTAATTTTTAATAAAATGTTGCCACACTCTAGGATTTTCTCCTGTGTCGTGGACGCATTTGCATACAATATCATTTAGTCGGGCAGTATAATAATACCTATGTAGTAACCTAATGAATTAGATGAAAATGATTATATAAATGTAGGTAGTTATTAGAATTACAATGGCTTTCATATGACGTCTATGTAAAAGCCGGTTTTTACTTAGATAAGATGCAATCGGTACCCATCACGTATGTGATTTTGCTAATTAAATTAATGATAGTGAAGATAACTGAGGTTATCCATCAAAAACCAAAACAAAATTTCTGATTGTTTTATTTATATTTGCAGTGTTTATGCGAATAATGCAGACTTTGAACAACGTACAAATTATTATGTATGCTTAATACTTTTATCTCTGTTATACTCTACATAAATAGAAGTCAATGTCTTTGATAAATATTAAATCAATACATTTATTTCATTTTAAAAGGTCAAGAATGCAATTTATATTTTTTTTTATGTTTTAAGTTTTTAATGACTTTAATTCGCTCTCAACGTCAGATTAGAACGTGCATGGTATTTTTATCTTTGTTGGTGTTCAAAGCCGATAGACGAGAGAATGATATGCATTTGCACGAAGGATAACACGGTGAGTAAACATGTTAGTCAGGTCATGAAGAGGGAATATCTCGCAGTATGCACATGATCGTGTCATCCGACACGTGCCAGCTATTTTGTTAGCGGGGCTTGGCCGCAACTCCCGCCGCTGACCGCGTCGCCCTCTGAATTACAATAAGCCCCGTATCGACTAACTTTCCTCAGAAATCTACTTACAAGTAAAAGATAGGTCATTTAAAATGAGCTTGCAATTGAGCTTAGACTTTAATAACCGTATTATAAAGGATCTTTAGAAAATATTCGCGTGCCAACGTATTTTATGTAGATGCTAGCAGCCCGCCCAAGCTTCCCACGGGTGCTATCCCTCGATTTTCCTGGTGAATTTGTCGATTTTTTACATATACTTATACTTATATCTTGTTAAAGGAATGAACATAATAAAAAAGAATTGTTCTACATGGTGCATCTTTCAGAACTAAAGCTTAGTAAAACATAACAGCAATTCAGTTTAATTTACGTATAAACCAAAATTATTTTTTTCTAAAATGTTGTATCTTCGGTATCATGCCGTGTATCGTAAATATTGTCGTATCGATCGGCATCTTAATAACATACTCGTAGATTGAATTGTTATTACGAACTTGACTGTTGTCCTTAATGATAAAATAATACAAGAAAACAACCAGATTAATACATTTTCGAAGATAACAAAGATAAATAAACTAATTAGATGTGATTTTCTCTTTGTACTGTATTAAACTCTAATTATACGCAGAATAATGAGATAACAGAGCCGAACGTTGTTAATAATTGCGTATATAGAAGCCATAGGTGGTCTTATTCCGATCAGCACATAGTCTACACTTATTCAACAGATTCTATGACGAAAATAAATTAATTACTAGACACTAAAAGAAGCCATTGAAAAGAACGATCGAGATGAAAATGTTTGTTAATTATATTTACCACGGAATAAGTAAACGTTGTGAAAATTGCTACGAACAGGCGTTAATGTAATTTGCTTTCGTAAATACGTAGGTACTTGTTCCTTAAGCCAAGCTCTGCCCATTCAATCTCGGTGCAGATCCAGCGTGGGCTTCTCTCAGCAAACGCCTTACAATCCCATTGAATAAGCTTTATGAAATTCTGTGGCTTTTGTCATACTACTTTACTGTGAGGATTTATGTTCCTAGTTTATGACGTCGAACAAAGAAAACTATATATATAACGTGCGCTAACATACATACTCAAGATATTATTTGCAGTAAAAATCGGAAAGAAATTTACTATTATAGTGTGTATTAAGGCCGTATTGTGATAGCTGATACCCCAGTATAAAAGAGAATATGTAATCTTTTTATAGTTTCAATTTCATACAAGACTATATATTTCCTTGCACTAGGTAAAAAACAACTTACTCGTGTACAAGGCATGTATTTTTTACATACATTTTTATAATGTATGCCACTTAAAATGAATGGAGTATTAAACCCGTCGTGTGCCGGAACGCAGATCCACGCGAGACACAATGTATTTTCTTTCGCAAGTAATTCCATACGCATTTGAATTGCCCTTTACCTCCAGAGGTTACAAACGTACACATACCAATAGATATAATTTTAAGTATAATTAACTTACCTTTAATATCTTGTTGCAGAGTAACTTCTGTTAAATTGTCTATCAGTTACAATATCAGATATTTGATACTAAGTGTGATATGAGGTACGTGAAAACGTACAAAGCTCGCGGTCGCATGAAGCCTCCGCTACGGGAGCCGGTCCTTATGTAAACCGTTCGGGGACACATATGGCACTCCGATACTTACATTATATTGGGATTACACATTACTTACCTTTACTTCCAGTACTCTTTCAGGACCTTTTCTTGAAAACGACCTACATAAACAACTTCAACACAGCCTAGTGTTAAATGTAAATGCAGTACCTACTTAGGTGGCTTTTCCACCAGAGATGTGATTCCACGAATCATATTAATTGGTACACATAGCTTAGCACTGGTGGCCCAGTAATACTTTGCCCGACAGGGGAATCGAACCCGATACCTCTTGCGCGGCAGTCGCAATTGCGACTACTCGACCAACGAGGGAGTCCAGTAAGGCAACGTCCAGGCAAGTAAGTATGTTTTGTTATATATTGTCATTTCTATTGGTATAAAGCTTTCGTACTTCCATCACATTCATGTATCGATCCCTAGCAATATATTTTCTTATACACTCCGTTTATTACACCTACCAGAGTTATAAGTAGGATTTATCTATTTTCGGCATGAGATAACGCGTGATCGCTCTCTATTAGGTACGTACTTAGAATAAGTACTCGTATTAATACAATTATCAAAAATCACGTACCGAACCATATTCGTCAATGTACCTAAGACGCAAATTATTTCCATTATCACATTAATAGCATCTAGATGACTGCGTAGTTTTCCAGATTAAAGTTTAAACTATCGTAATCCCTGATAATCGTTCCTTTCGCGTTTACCTTTACAATAGTGGAAAGGCAAATGTTTGTCGTTTTTAGAAAGCCATTTTAATTTAAATGAAGTGAACTATCAATCACTGGGCTGGATCAATCTATCACCTGTGGGTGCTAACGAGTGAGTCGCGTGACCTCCCTCCCACTAACCATTCCATTGACACAACAAATATGATTATAACATTGTTCTCAATTGTCTTGTCTTCCATTGTTTTAATAAAATGTAAAATCAACAGCTGAAGATTAATAAGTGCAACAAAATATGTATGAAATTTAATGCAATTTTCTAAAATTTTGTTAAGTGCGTTGAGTTTACTTTTGACTTATTCAAGGAGTTCCTTTCTTTGCTAAATTATTAGTTGTTTTTTTTGTTTGTCTAAACTGTACAGGTACATTTTTTTGTTTTACATCCATTGCTATTAACTTCAATCTACTCCAGTAAACTGTCTATCAGCAACATCACCTATCTATCGTATTTTATTCTTTTTTTAGCGTTGATAAGTCTGCGTTTAGCCTCCAACCCACTTACTGCCACGAAGCGAAGATGTTACCAGAGATGGAGCACACAGACTTAGAAAGTACCTATTCTCTCAGACCTTAAAAAGACCCGGGTTGTATTTCTCAGGAAAAATAGAAGCCGGCAGATTGTTCCATTCCATTCTTTGCGCTTCTGTCTTACTTTGCGGGGAAAAACAAGCATAGTGCTATGTATAATTTGTTCGACACTAATCAACAGCTAATTAATTATACTGCAGGTAATTTAGCATGTAGATAATATCTAATCAGTCGCGATTAATTTTATTTGATCAAATGATGAAGCAGGTGATCAGATACATGTTTTACACAATGAACATTATTATTGCCTTAATAATTAGCTCATTAAAATGCTACTGTTTAGCACGAAATCTGTCGATGTGGCCATTTTCAGTGTAACAATCATCGTAATCAATGTAACGAGTGAATCATAATGAGATACGAGACACAAATATGATGCACCTGTGATTATTTATCAACAAAACTATTCATTATTTATTGTATCTTATAGGTATAGATGCTTCTATACAATAAGTTGAATTAGCTAAATATTCACGAAACAATCCAATTTTGAAATATCTCATCATTAAAACCAAATCCCGCTGTGTCTAAGTAGAGAAGAAAGGACTGTTAATATCGAAATGACTAAAACCAAGATTCATTTATTTCCATTTGTGTCATTCCACATTTTCCGGCGGGACCATGGCCCCGTCCCCTCCGCACTCGCTGCTGGACTCTCCACGAATATAAATTACATTTCATTTTACCACTTACAGTATGCGCGTAAGTAATGCCCTTTTCAAATCATTTCAACCTTGCGAATATTTTATTATTCAATTCCACATTTTTGTTAGAATACAACAATTACATCACCAGTTATTACGCTCGGAACATTAAAATTTATGAATTAGTTAATTGGTGAAAGCTACCGGCTATAAGTAAGTCTATTTGAAATTCTAAACGTGCCTTACTAAGCCTTAATATTCTGTCTTACTGAGTCAGGAATCAAAACGTTCACAATCACATTATTGTGTCTCGACTTCGTGCCGATGATTAAATGTCTATTTTAGTTACGCTAAGTTAGGGTCCAGTTGCCATTTTTATAAATACTAATTTATTGAAACTTTAAAAACAATATTATGTATTAAGACTATGTCATTTAATAATATACAGTATATAGATTTAGCAAGGAGTCAATATGTTGACTGAGCGCTCGTCACTGTAAATGATGTTATTACTTTTATCAAAGGCTAGTCCGTATCCGTTATTTACTGGCAATACCAACGACAATTGCTTATCAATTTTATTAATAGAATATATTCCATTGTGTGCTATAAAGTACGGTGTTCCGAATGCATCCGTCGTAGCGCCACGGATGCTAATTTCGTTGCCGTGAACTAGAACCGGTCTTTTACTCCCCTTCACTAATACAAACAGTCCTGTCGGATTAATGAAATACAAATCACTATTAACATCGATTACAAAGTGCTGAATTAGATTTTCCTTTACCTCCGGGACCAAAATCTTCGTATTATTTTTGTACTCGTACAAGTTCTGTTTGGCTGTATCTACGAAGAACAGATTATCGTGGAAATACATGTCGAATATGTCTGTTTGGTTTACAAGCGCAGGTATATCGATGTCGCTGGTGCAATAATTGTATCTGAATATACCATCACTTCCTCCGAGGAAAACTTCACCAGATGTTTGGTCGACAGCACTGGCGAACCCATTACGAATTCCAGGCACAATGGAAGCTAACCCCGTGTCAAGATTCAACACCACAGATTGAAAGCTCTGGTCTGAAAACTCGTCCGCATTTATACAGAAAAACAAAGTATTCTTCTGTCGGTCTATTGAGAACTTGTATGGAATATTTGCGTCCGCTAGTATTACATTTTTTCTGTGTGGCACTCCAGATATCACGACATCCTTTGTATCAGTAATCATTGTTGTATAATCATTGTGAAACAAACACGACAAATAATTTAATATGTAACGAAAATACTGCACGAGCGAACGATAAGATTGATTTTAATAAATGACACGATCAATTGATGACATTGATAAGGCAGTAGACTGGACTACGCAAAGAGTATGTATACTATTATGTAGCGTTTGGCGTAAAGGTCAACCAAGTCAACCTACACAATAGCTACGCCCTGTAAAGCTGACCTCTATTGTATAAGTTGATACTAGACCGGAATGTATTTAGCTATTGTGGCGTTTTACTTTCATTTTCTGAATAATAGGTATGGTATGGCATCTCTATATATAAACATCAATTCCTGTTCATTAGTCTCGTTAAACTCGGGAGCGGCTGGACCGATATGGCAAATTTTGGCCTTGAAATGGTGAGAAAAAAAATGTTTGAGGTGGTACGAAGTTTGTTGGGTCAGCTAGTCTTACATAACATATTTACACCTCTGCCCTTTCTTATGGGAAATAAAAGTGAAAGTGTTATTGTTTCTGCTTTCTGAAAATAGAAAAATATTATAATGTTTTCAATGAAAACTGATTATAAATATAGTTTTCATACGATATAATTATTTTTATCGTGAATGTGAAATAATGTTTATTGTCGCCCCTAATCAGATTATGACAATAATTAATTAAGCTAAAACATATTAGCGCGTGTAGGATTCAAACTGGCGACCTCGAATGTTCGATACCGTGAATATAATATATTTCGCCAATAACACTGATACATTAACTAGCGTTTGAAAAAGATATCTAACTTCCGAGCAAACTATCTTAATTACTATGATATGAAATATTATAGACTAATAAAAAAAATTAAATATCTGTTGGTAATATTGAAATAACCGCAACCACATATGGGTATATGTGGTTGCGGTTATTTCATCACATTTTTTACATTTGGCTGTTTGTTTCGGCTAATCTTTA
This sequence comes from Spodoptera frugiperda, assembly GCF_023101765.2. Lineage (NCBI taxonomy): Eukaryota > Metazoa > Arthropoda > Insecta > Lepidoptera > Noctuidae > Spodoptera > Spodoptera frugiperda. The sequence continues at coordinate 5,824,627 of NC_064215.1, forward strand.
AATTTAAATTACCGATTTTGACGGGAATTTTATTGGTACTTATGTAGTTAGGAGGCTACTTTTAAAGTAGAAAAAAGAACAAAAGCCCAAATTCTGTCAAAAGTTATTATTCTACGCAGACGAAGTCGCAGGCAACAGCTAATAAACAATATATCGAAAGCAAAGTCATATATCAAGGTCTGTCCTCCCAGATGAAAGAAACAGCAACACGTGGTTTAATACGATACTTCTTCTAAGATTGTATAGAGACGCAACAGTACCTACTAATTAGGTTTAAGTAAACAAAATAATTCATCTCTGTTCAATTTTATTGCATTGTTCATTAACCAGTAACCGTTATCCTAAACACTATCGTCAATAGCTTTAATAAGGTTAATCATCCTATCGTACACTAATTCTTTGGCGTTGATACCGTAGTTGAAGTCGACATGGCTGAAGGAGGCCATAGGTACCCTCATCTTGGTCGGTCTAGCAAGCTCTCTGAACAGTCTATCAACATCTTCGACATGTGCTAGATGATCATTGTCGGAGTAATGAAGGAACACTGGAGCGGTCACTTTAGATAAGTCGTAAGGCGGAGGTGTGAAGGATCCATAGGCTCTGTAGTTAGCCATTCGGGATCCTTGGTCGTAGCGTCGGAAGTGACCGGCAGCTATTCCTTGGCCGTAGTGGGCCAGCTGTCTCACTGATATACCAGCCGGTGCGTGGCCCATGATGACCGGCAACATGGTCTAGAACAAAAATAATAATAACTGTATAATCATTTAAAAAAAAAACTGTATAATCTAGAAAAGAGTATTATTGATAACGAAACTGGTTGTCAATATTTGCTACGTATAGTAACCAGATTTCTTGTCAATGGAATTTTATACAAAGTCTACTATTAATAAGAACATACCGCATTATGCTGTTCTATGTTCCATCCTCCCATTATCATGAGGACGGCACTGCATAAAGGTTGAGTTAAAGCATCGTCGTTACAGTATTTGGAGCCAAGTTTTTGAGTAAACTCGTTACTGGGCAGGAACTCGCCAATGCCTATTAACGATGCTATACTCTGAAAAACAATTAACATGTTTTTATAAACAATAAAACCACATTAAAATTAAATAAAATGAGATGACATAGAATAAGTAGACTTACTTCAATTCTGTTTGCATGTGGCGATATAAAGTTAAGGATGGGGCTCTCGTTGTGAGCCATATAAGCTACTGGAGCCATTGCGTGCATTGAGATTATTTTGGAATTGTACTCTGGTCGCATGGCACCAAAAACAAAGTAGGACGTCGTGCCCTGCGAGTGACCGATGTAGTGAAGGCCCTTTTCTCCAGACACAGCTAATGCATAATCAATCATGGCTGGTAAGTCCTTACTGCCGATTTCTTCCCAAGAGAATTTCCAGAACGCCGTGCTCAGTAAAGCGTCAGGGTTTAATCTGACGTGCTTACGAGAGTAGTAGTTACCGCGAGCGTTGCCCATCCATACGTCGTAGCCTTCTTCAGCGAGAATGTAACCTGCAAGTACATAATGAAAAAGAACTCGTCATACACCAAGTATTACATAAGTTGTTCGTTTCGTAACGTCAACGTAAAGTAGAGTAGACCAAGCGTAGGCGTAACTTAACTGGATAAAGAAAAACAAAAGTAACTTTCAAAGGTAATGCCATAACATCTCGTACCTACCTACATAAACTCACTCCCTTGGGGTATTTAGGCACTTAGAAACAACAAATGTCACGTTGTATCCATGTGTTCTGTCTATGTTTACTGTAGAAGTAAATTAGGTTATGAGTACCATTTGACCCACGTCAAGGATAGGTCTCCTTCAACTTGAACTTTTAGCCTCGCAATTTCACGTACTCGGACGTCTTCTAACAAAGAACTTTAAAGATAAGCATAAAAGATACCTAATTCTCAAAATGCATTGACTCACTCCTCATAAAAATATCTTTTAAAGGAGAAAATCCTAGTGTGGGCCTACTTTTTGCATGGAAGAAAATAAAATTATAATATATTCTTACCCAAAGCTCGGCCTGGACCGAAAATAACGTAATCAGCAGATGAAACAAGCATCCCGTGCATAAGGAACACAACAGGTTTCCTTTGACCCGGTACATTGTTAGCGTCGCGGCCGTGAGGGATGCGGTGCATCTCCAGAATGTAGCCATCTTCTGTCGTCACTGAGTGCACTTCCACTGGGTAACGATATTTCCTAATGAGATCTGGCTGCAATGAAACAAATACTCTTGTTTTATGCATACGCCGAGGAAACTTTTGTAAAGCAAAGGATATTTCTCGGTTGTTGATTACTTAATTCTGATAGAAGAAATATTAGAAATGTACTACTCACCACATCAAGAAGAGCATCTTCGAGTACATTATCAGAATAACGCACGTTGACGTCTTTCACCCATTGTTCCACAGTGTCAGCGTTGGGTGATCTCCTGGCCGCGGCCAGAGAGACACACGTGGCTATTATTAACAATCCGACACGTAACATGGTGCAAACACTACGGGTCACTCATTGTGAGTAATACCCAAATCCGTGTTTTATAACTTTTGTTTCCTGATAAATAATAAATAAGCTCTGATAAGATTGCAATCAGTAGCCATCAAAATCTAGATAACGGTACAATAATATACCCAAATATTATCATCAAAATAGAAAACGTAGTGTAATTCGGTGAGTAAGCGCCTACCTACATAATACTGGGCGGAAAGTGTCTGTATGAATGTTTAATCGCTATAATACCCTTTATTAAGCAACTAACTACCTATTATGCACAATTATATACTAAAGCCAAAGCCAGAAGTAGTAAAACAGTAACAGTTACTACCTACATCTTGTTAAGTTCTGGTTAGTCTTACATGTGAATAATTTGACGTATTTAATTTTGCCACCATCTATATGTTAGTTACGTGTACGTTCTTTTTCCAATATTTTGAGCTTCAACATAATCGTACACTTTTTGAAATTGTTTTATACCTACGTAGGTACTATGTTCGGTTTTCCGAATTTAATGACCGGTTTATCAATTGTTTAGCAACACATGACCGATTTTTTTAAAATCATATTGACCAAACTTTTCTGTCAGTATTCTCATTCGAAATAACCGTAAATATCACGATTACGTAATAAAGATCTTTTGAAAAACTGAAAGAATTAAATACAACACCTGAATTAAATCACAGTTCAACACAGAGCATGAAATGATTTCATGAACCCGACGTTAAGTATTAACAAAACCGTTTTAAAGCAATTAGCAATGCCATTTTGCGGTGATACTCGTATCATGAAACTAAATTGCCACATTAGAAAATTGAAATTGAAACACTATTTAGTGTTTCGTTTCTGTTAGCTGACTGTATGAAATGAACATCCTGTGTAGCTTTACCTAACATAACCTATGAAGCGTTTCTTCCCAGTGTAAGGTAGATAAAGGCGGCTCCTTAGTGTGATGTGAAAATTTATTTGCATCATCATCATCATCAGCCTGTTCTCGACGTCACTGCTGGGCATAGGTCTCTACAATGGCACGCCACTGAGCTCGATATTCAGCTCTACGCATCCAACCACTACTAGCCACCTTACGGATATCGTCACTCCACCTAGCTGGACCCTGGAACCCTAAACTACGCCTGCCTAGACGTTATTTGCATAAAGAATTAAAATTATTATATAATATTAGTTCTATTAACATAAGCTAGTGTACCGCGAGCGTTACCAGAAAAGAAGTAGCTTCTGTGGTTTTCAACATTATATTCTTAATCTAAAATTATAAAGTTTATACGAACCGATTAGAAACACAAAGTTTTTGAAATTAAACCGTCTGTTTTGGTTTCTTGGCTTAATTCACGTACGCCTCTGTAAAATAACCATAAATACTTTTTTTTTGAGGTGGGAAATTCATCCAATGACTTCTCTTGCCTTGGGCGAGGCGAGAGGGAGTGTCAGACTCTTACTGACTAAAAACCACCCCGTTCCTACTTCTGCTTTTCGAGCCGGAGCCCCGGTAAACCTGCTAGGTAGTCCGCGGCTCCGGAACCATAAATACTGACATTCATTGTAGGTGCCCAGGTATGTAAATACATGCGTAATTATTTAATGTATATTATTTAATTAATTACTTGTACCTATTGATAATTACGTTATCGTTAATTATCATTAATTGGATTTCACGATAACATTAATATTTGTGATTTAGACACTGTTCCATAGTTTTAAACTACGTAACAAGTGTTTAAATGTTTAGAAAATTATAGATATGATGTGGTTATCGGCGGTACCTTCTCCGGATCAACAAAACCTACGTAATTGTTTGTTATCGCTGATTTGAAAAAGCTTATAATATTGTATAATCTCTGAAATAACTGGTTGTAGGTAGAAAATTATTTTCGCATTCCAAGAAAGCTAGAAAGCTAATAAGAATAATATCAAGGTATTTGATCTTTATCTTTAATCTTGTTATTATTAGTACCTACCTACCATAGATTAATACAAAAATGTTATATAATACGGCTACAATATATAATTGTTATTGCTGACTAGCCTATAAATAAATTCAGCTTATGGCTTTTTTACAATTAATAAATACGTTTTTTTGAGGTGGGAAATGCCCTCCAATGGCTTCTCTTGCCTTGGGCGAGGCGAAATGGAGTGTCAGACTGTTACTGACTAAAAACCTGTAGACCCCGTTCCTATTCCTGCTTTTCGAGACCGGAGCCCCGGTAAAATGCTAGGTAGTCCGCGGCTCCGGAACCATAAATACTGCAATCATTCAAACACAAATATGTTTTAGTTTGCCCAGGTATGTAAATACATGCGTAATTATTTAATGTATATTATTTAATTAATTACTTGTACCTATTGATAATTACGTTGGCATCGTTAATTATCATTAATTGGATTTCACGATAACATTAATATTTGTGATTTAGACACTGTTCCATAGTTTTAAACTACGTAACAAGTGTTTAAATGTTTAGAAAATTATAGATATGATGTGGTTATCGGCGTTACCTTCTCCGGATCAAGCAAAAACTACGTAATTGTTTGTTATAGCTGATTTGAAAAAGCTTATAATATTGTAACTGAATCTATTGATAGACTAACTTTTGCCCGCGACTTCGTTCGCGTGGAATAGTGACTTCCGGCAAATTTTTGGTTTTAACCACATAGTTCCCGATCTCGCGGAATCTCTTCAAAAATGAGATGTAGAAGATATTCCAGGGAACTCTTCAAAAATCAACATAATGAGCTCTGCGTTTGAATTTAATAGATGTATACTCACTTAGGGCATTGCGCCAAGTTTAAAAACGGACTTAAACTAAAGAAATATTATAATCTTTCCTAACTTAAGATGAAAACTAACTTAAAATAATAGAAAGCTACGAATTACGATCTTTATCTTTAACCTTGTTATTATTAGTACCTACCTACCATAGATTAATACAAAAATGTTATATAATACGGCTACAATATATAATTGTTATTGCTGACTAGCCTATAAATAAATTCAGCTTATGGATTTTTTTACAATTAATTAATACGTTTATGTCTATGGCTGATTTGCCCTCGTAGGCTGCGTGACGTTAAATAATTTAACCAGAAAACCAGGAAAACCCAACAAATAAACTTATTAATTGACAAATGTTTACGAAACCATATTTATTTAGAATATGTATACGAAACAGCAGGACCACTACAGACAAATAATCATACGACTGATAATACACGTTCTGACGAAAGTACCTACGCGCTCGGCCGATATTCAAACACAAATGAATGTAACTATCCTATGTCCTTTCTAAGGTTCATTAAAAAATATCTGTACCAAATTTCTAACCAAATCCGTCAAATAGTTGCGGAGATTAATGGTATAAGCATAGAATAGTGTTCACGTGATTCTTTAATTTGACATAACTATTTTATTTATGAACCGATTGACATGAAACAAACACTAAATGTAAATTGAAGCATACCACAATATATTCGTGAAAACCGCATCCAACTCGGATCAGCCGTTTCTGAGATTAGCGCGCATAGACACACAGACAAACAGACAAACAGACAAACAGACAAACAGACAAACAGATAAACAGACAAACAGACAAAAAAAAAAAGTTAATTACATTTTTGGGTTCGACATCGACATAACAATAACCCCTGCTACTTTTTTTATTTTTATTTTCAATGTACAGACAGCACTTTTCTACGATTTTATTATATGTATAGATATAGATAATTGAAGCAGTCGTTTTTTCGTAAAGCCACTATTCGAAATCAATATTCAAGAGAATAAATCGTATGTTTGGCGCTGCCATTTTACTATGAATTTATCATATTTCCTATTTTCATACTACAATTTAATGAGAATGACTCACATACACGCTGATTGGGTGAAACAGCATTCATATTTGCCACACCAACAAGCAAGTTCAAGCTTTGAACTAGACGGCTCTTAACATCGAACTTTAGCTTCTGTTAGTCACAAGGTGTGATAAAAAATCTTACTTCATTATTCCAGCCAGTAACAGTGTTCTCATCACAACATTCATCATAATTCTTATTAAAAAAGTAAATACTGCAAAAGGTGCCCATTGGCATTTGGTAATTCAAAGAGTGTATTTTTATTTATCAATTTTTAATTTAGCATTTAATCGTTAAATATCACAATTATATACATAGTGTTCAAAGATCTAATTTTGATATTCGGTGATTTCATTTTCTTCTTCGTAGGCATTGGCGTCCATTGCTCGGATTAGATTGATAATTCTATTGTACAGTAAGTCTCGCGCGTTAATACCGTAAATAAAATCGAGATGGCTAAACGTGCGTTGAGGAACACGGAACTTTCCCATTGGTCTACCAAGCTCCCTGAACAGCTTGTCAACATCGTTGACATGGGCCAACGGGTCACTGTCGGAGTAGTGGAGGAACACTGGAGTCGTTACTTTGGATAATTCGTAGTTTGGCGGCTTGGAGGAACCATATACTTTGCGGTTGGAACGTCGAGAGCCATGGTCATAGCGACGGAAGCCTCTGTCAGTAATGCCTTGTCCGTAGTGTACGAACTGTCTAACTGATGCACCAGCCGGCGTGTGGCCAAAGATAGCAGGCATCATTGTCTGTAATCATTAATTACATATTGTTTAAATGTACATTCATGATAATGCAAAATAAAATCCCGTTACAGAAAGTGATTGTGCCTCAACTCACCGTATTATGTTGGTCTTCGTTCCATCCACCGATCAAAAACAAAATATTACTGCAGAGGGGCTGGAACACAACTTCATCGCGACATATAGATTGGCCGGCCCACGTGAAGATAAGACTGTTGGGCATGAACTCGCCGATGCCAATCAGACGAGCAATAGTCTAAAACAAAACAAAAGAGATGTCAAACAAAAATTCGAAATGCTTGAATAATAATTATGAAAAAATAAATTTAGTTCAACTTACTTCGATATCATTACCATAAGAAGCTAAAACCCTCAAAAATAAGCTTCTGTTGTTGGCCATGTAAGCTACTGGAGCCATGGCGTGCATGGAAATAATCTTAGCGTTGTATTCCGGTCGCAAGGATCCCATAACGAAGAAAGACGTAGTACCCTGTGAGTGACCGATGTAATGCAACCTCTCTTGTCCAGATACTTCAAGGGCATAGTCGATCATAGTGGGCACGTCAATGTTGCCTATTTCATCCCAGGAGAACTGCCAGAACGCCGTGTTCAGTAAAGCGTCAGGGTTCAGTGTGAGGTGCCTGCGAGAGTAGTAGTTACCACGAGCATTGCCCATCCATACGTCAAATCCTTCCTCGGCAAGAATGTATGCTGAAAAAATACAATTTTTATTATTTATTTATTTTATTTCTCTTGAAATAGAAACCTACAAGTTATCTAAAGGTAAAACTTACCCAAACCAGAGCCGGGGCCCATAATAACAAAGTCAGCTGACGAAGAAAGTAGACCGTGCATGACGAACACGACAGGCTTCTTCTGGTTCGGTACATTGTTGGCGTCACGTCCGTGCGGGATGCGGTGCATGCGCAAGATGTAGCCATCTTCTGTCGTCACCGTGTGTGTCTCAACTGGGTAACGGTACTTTGTGATCAATTCTGGCTGAAATTATAACCGGCATTTCAATAATAGTTATATCTTCTGGAAAATCTTGTTCATTCTAGAAATATGTGGCATACGCTAAGATAATGTAAGATGTAAGCTTACACACGTGTTAATATATTTATAAAGTTACAAGTCCATCTTGTAACTTTATAAATATAATATTTCGAAATATATTTTGAAATACGATTGATAGTAAAAACTCTAGTAACACTTATTTAACTGACAGGCTGATGAGCCTGCACATCTGGAGGATCGGGAATCATCGAATCCCTAGCAACTAAATGGCAATACACTGTTAACACTACTGGTGTTGAGGTGTCCATGGGTGGCATCGATTGCTCACCATCAAATGATCCGTCTGTTCATTTGCCGCCATATACCATACAATAAAGTGATCAGGTACCTACTCTCGATAAAAACCAAAAGTCTCTAATTATATCGTTTTACGTATCTATAAATAATAATTATTATGTGTAGGTAATTATAACTCACCACATCTAAGTTTGCATCTTCAAATACATCAGTAGAGTAGCGTGAATCGATATTTTTCAACAACTCCTGGATATCATCGGAAGAGGCGGAGCTCCTGGCAGCCGCCAGAGCGACGCAAGTGGCTATCACCACCAACAACCCTCCACGCAACATTGTTCACTCGCAGCCGTTTAGTATTCATTAATTGATCATAGAATCCGTCTTTTATAATTTTCTTAGGTATGAGATAAAGCAGCTAAGCTTTGATAACAATAGCAATCACGGCTAAAATCTAATAAATGGCTGTAATAATAAATTAGTTATCATAATTACACATGTAGTTATCGTTTCCTACGTAAATAATTGTCAATTGTGGTGTCCTTACAACTCAATCAAAAATACATATTAATTACTTCCTAGAAATTATGAAGATTTTTTTAACTCAGCTCTTACGGAACAACATTACGTTTTTTTGGTTCGCCATATTTGTAAGTATAGACTTATAGTTCTGCCTGAAATTAATCAGGTATTTGATTTTTTGTTCACATTCGCCGAATTAAAGGAAGCCTCTTTTTAATATAAATCTTCCGTTAAATGATAGATACAAAGAATTGATTTTCATTATTCACCATACATTTTGTTATAACTTTCAGACATACTTAATTAATTATTATGTTATCGGCTTACTCATGTAACTGTTGGACGAGGAACTCGACTAGTTTCAAGCCATGCTAGAGGCTCATATTCATGAGCAGCATTCCGCGACATACGACGGCGACGCGGCGATTGTCGCGCTGCTACTGCCAAATAAGATAATAATTAATTCATTATCTGAAAAGCGCATATCGACATCTTTTGGGCATTTTCAGAGTATTAGCATTAGGTGATTTTGTCGCCGTGACTAGATAGAGACATGTGGTGGCCATCAGGAGTCATACAGGTAACGAGGTGCAAGTACTATGGGGCACTCATTGTGAGTGACACTCGAACTCCTGTTTTATAACTTTTGTTATCCGATAATCAAAAATTAAGCTCAGATAAGATTACCATCAGTAGGTTTCAAAATCTAGATAACTCCGTTGTGGTAGCCCAGTGAGTGAGCACATATCTAATACAATAAGGAAATTGTCTGAACAAACATCTTGTTGCTATATAATAACAGTGTATGATTGTAATGGTAAATATATAAACATACGGCTAGAACAATAATTATATCATCCCATTTTATTATTTTTTACCTATATTTAATTATCAGCTTTTTGTATAGTGTGTCTTACATTATTCCCAGGGTATAATAATAAACTCAAGGTTTAGGGTATTATTCCACCAGAGATGTGCTATGTAGCTGTGCTGCGAGGATTTAATAGTTAAGCTGTGAAATTATGTGACCGTTTCCACTGATACTAAGCTATGTGGGGGAAGTAAAATGTGCTATGAAGATGTGTCGCCGTAAAGAAGCTGCACGAGGAAGATGGGAAACCATCCATAGCACGCATCCATAACACACATCCACAGTACGCATCCATAGTACGCATCATTCCATATAAAAAACATATCTTAGTTGAACTCGTATCCACCAGTGTTAAGCTGTGTACCAATGAATATGGTTGATGGAAGAAAAACGCATCCACAGCAACGTAGCATAGCACATTTCTGGTAGAAAAGCACCCTTAAGTTCAAAGTAAGTACCAAGTAGCTATATACTTATAGAGTCACAATAAATTGCTATCAGTTACACGATCACATTTCTACAGCTTCCAACACGATCATGCAATTATTCATTCTTAATTATATACTTACGTACAAATCATTCAACTCTCCTTTCTGTAGTGATCTCCAAAGTAGTTACTACTATTTTAATACTAAAATAAAGGACTTTAAAAGATATGCGTTTATTAATTCAACTGGTAGTGTTTTATTTTACAATTTTTATCTTAGCTGTATTCATGAAACAAACATAGTGTTTTACAAAGACCTATTTGTTAATATTCGGTGATTATATTGACTTCATCGAAGGTATTGGCATCCATAGCTTTCATTAGATTAATCATTCTATCATACAGTAGCTCTCTCGCATTAATACCATATATAAAATCAATATGGCTAAATGTGCGTTGTGGAATGCGGAACTTTCCTATCGGCCTACCAAGCTCTCGGAACAGTCTGTCAACATCGTTGACATGGGCCAGCGGGTCAGTGTCGGAGTAGTGGAGGAACACTGGAGTCGTTATTTTGGACAAATCGTAGTTTGGCGGCTTGGAGGAACCATATACTCTGCGGTTGGAAAGTCGGGAGCCATGGTCATAGCGACGGAATCCTCTGTCGGTGATGCCTTGTCCATAATGGTGGAACTGTCTTACTGAAGCACCAGCCGGCGCGTGGCCAAAGATAGCAGGCATCATTGTCTGTAAACATTAATTAATCGTTTTATAATAGTTTCCTTAATAATTCAAACTCAATTACTACCTAGATACCTATAATCCACAAACTCACCGAATTATGCTGGTCTTCGTTCCATCCACCGATCAAGAACATGATGTTACTGCAGATTGGTTGGAACACAACTTCATCGCGACACATAGATTGGCCGGCCCACGTGAAGATTACACTGTTAGGCATGAACTCACCGATGCCAATCAGACGAGCAATAGTCTAAAACAAAGCAAGAGAGATGTCAAACAAAAATTCCAAATGCTTGAATAATAATTATGAAAAAATAAAGTTCAACTTACTTCGATATCATTACCATAAGAAGCTAAAACCCTCAAAAATAAGCTTCTGTTGTTGGCCATGTAAGCTACTGGAGCCATGGCGTGCATGGAAATGATCTTAGCGTTGTATTCCGGTCGCAAGGATCCCATAACGAAGAAAGACGTAGTACCCTGTGAGTGACCGATGTAATGCAACCTCTCTTGTCCAGATACTTCAAGGGCATAGTCGATCATAGTGGGCACGTCAATATTGCCTATTTCATCCCAGGAGAACTGCCAGAACGCCGTGTTGAGTAAAGCGTCAGGGTTTAGTTTGACGTGATTACGAGAGTAGTAGTTACCGCGAGCGTTGCCCATCCACACGTCGTATCCTTCTTCAGCGAGAATATATCCTGAAAAAAATAACATAATTCTTAGACTCTCTCGATCTGTCAGCTGTGTCCACAAATTCTCAAAAAATGAAAACGTACCCAAACCAGAGCCGGGGCCCATAATAACAAAGTCAGCTGACGAAGAAAGTAGACCGTGCATGACGAACACGACAGGCTTCTTCTGGTTCGGTACATTGTTGGCGTCACGTCCGTGGGGGATGCGGTGCATGCGCAAGATGTAGCCATCTTCTGTCGTCACCGTGTGTGTCTCAACTGGGTAACGGTACTTTGTGATCAATTCTGGCTGAAATTATAACAGGAATATTATACAATTTTACACTTATTATATTACTTAAAACTATGTTAGGGCCGGCGCCTTTAGTTAGTAGAATCGTTTGATATATCTTAATGAAGCTTTCCCTATACTAAGTAGGTAGAAGGTACAGTAAGTGGTAACACAGGTGTAGTGATAACAATACATTGTAATAAATATTTTTTTCTTATTTTACAAGACATGCTGAATACTTGAATCACTAATGCAAGTACAGGATAGTATAAAATACGCATTGCCCTGTCTCTTAAAGTTGGAGTAGGTGAGATATTAAGCTGAGTTAAAGGGCTTTCAATTTGACACCGCAGGAAGAGGTAGCAGAGGCTAAACTTTTACTCTCACATACATTGGCACTATGTAGATAAGCACATTCCAATCCACTACGTATAAATACTACGTACAGGTAACTGTAACTCACCACATCTAAGTTTGCATCTTCAAATACATCAGTAGAGTAGCGTGAATCGATATTTTTCAACAACTCCTGGATATCATCGGAAGAGGCGGAGCTCCTGGCAGCCGCCAGAGCGACACAAGTGGCTATCACCACCAACAACACACCACGCATCATGTTCCACTAGCAGTCGTTTACTATTTACCCGTTAATAATAGAGTCGGTGTTTTATAACTTTCCTAGATTTGTGATAAAGTATTTAGGCTTCGATAACATTAACAATCTCAGCCAAAATCTAGCAAGTGGCTAATACAATAAACAAGTTATCGCGCTTACGTATGTAGCAGTACTTCCTACGTAAATGTCTTTACGTCAATTACTTCGTATCTTATCGTAGGTTCTCCGCAGTGGTGATCGTGCGGTCCCTCGCAGTCATCCGTAGTAGCCGGGTATCTAAGGGCCGATTAACAGCTTTTTTTAATTTAATAACTACTTAATCTTCTAATTATCTATCTATGTCGGTGTCGGTGTATGAGGAAATTTGTTATAGTAATTATATTCCAAATATTTTTATTTGATTTGCGTGACAATTATCATGAATTTAATTAAATATATTATATATTTACATTCTAAAAGTAGTATATTATTATAATTGTTTATAGAAAATTAAAATAAATAACATTGAATGATAGTTTAAGATGGGATAAACTTAATATTCTTATTCGTAGCATCGTAGCTCGTAGCTGAAAGTCATCGTAGCAGTAACAGTATCTCGGGCTACGCCGTGCTACGCTGCGGACTTGAGTAGTTTCTCTACATCTATACACTGCTATAAATACGTAAGTACCTGATAACTATACTGATTACATATTTACACAGAATAATCTCTTTGTTTTAAGTTGTATAATTGTGTGTTATGCAGTTTCATTTGTCATCTAAAAAACATGTGTCATAAAATGTACCTAATTCCTAGACCTAGCTTATAACTTAAAACTAGTATACCTTAGACCTAGTTTATTTATAATAAATTTTCATTATACACCACCAAGAATACAATTTTTATACTTCCGCTTTTTGCTATTATTGTAATTAGCGTAATTGTGACAAAGAGAGTACTTTTGTCAAATAAGCAAATTAGCAGATTCCATTATTCATACGATTATATGTCATTTTAATGAGATTTCTTAAACTGAAAAATCTTCATAATATTTCAATCAAAACACTTTCGCATAATTAAGTAGATACTCATCAAGGCAGATAAAACTATGGATACAACTAAACACATGTAATAGACGAGTGATTCATATCAATACAACATCAAAATCGCGTGATACAGAAATTAAAATGGTAACGCCATCTATTCATTATGACTAGAACTAAAGGTTTGATGACTATGATTGAAGTGCCTTATTACGGGGCTTTTTTCCTTAGGTTGATAGTAGTCTTTATCACTTTCTAACAACAGTCTAGACATAAAATCTCAATACACAGGCATTCTTTAGGTAGTAACGAAAGTAATAATCTAATGAAATGGTTGGCGTGGAGACAGTTCAGCTCTCTATATTTATTTTATGGAATAGGGGGCAAACGAGCAGACGCTTCACCTGATGGTAAGCGATCAGCGCCGCCCATGGACACCCGCAACATCAGAGGAGTTACAGATGCGTTGCTTTTTCAAGAGGACGCTCTTTTCTTAAAGGTTTGAAGGTCGTAATGTTTAATCAAAGCAACAGTGAAGTGATCTTCACCACTATACGCATGACTCTTTCATGTAAGTACAAAGTACGACGGCACTATGTACGCATAATGTCGAATAAAATACAACTATTTTTAGCCAGCCATTTAACAAATCCCGTAATCATATCATTCTAATTCCACTGCACATTATCACTTCAGTGGCAGTTAATTGTTAGGATTTACTTAATCTATGCAAGATGATATATGAGTACTATATCATTTATCAATAGTCATTCGATAATACTAAAGCCGACTTAAAGAAATTTTGATAGGTACCTTAGTGCCCAATAAATTGATAACGTTTAACCTCTCACGGACATATTATTGGTTAATAAAAGAAGAATATGACCTGCCGATAGATAAGTACTGTTTCTCTCTGGATTAATCTGGCTTTAAGGTATCATATAATATTGTACATGCGAAAGTTTATGTTTGTTACTCTTTCACGTCAAAACAGCTGAAGATATCAAGATGAAATTGATACAGGAGTAGATTATGGTCTGGAATAACAAACAGGCTTCTTTTTATCCTGCATGCGAAGCTACTGGCAGAAGCTAGGAAGAAATAAAAATCATTTACTTAAGTACTCCTGTAATTTTTTTAAGAATATTTATTTTACCAACTAAGCACTGGCGTCCAAGGATTTCATAATATTAACTACTTCGTCGTATACTAACTCCTTAGCGTTTATACCATACATGTAATCAACATGACTGAACTTCTCTAAGGGTACCAAAAACATGCCCATCGGATTTCCTAGTTCACTGAACAATGTCTCAACATCAGGGACTTCTGCGAGGGGGTCGCCTGTCGAATAATGCAGGTACACTGGACTGGTTACTTTTGACAAATCATAACTGGGTGGAGTAAAGGATCCGTAGTGTAGAAAATTTGCTAAATGAGTTCCGTAGTCATATCGACGAAAACCTTTCGCATCAATTCCTTGTCCGTAATGTGCGAGCTGTTTTACAGAGGCACCAGCCGGAGTGTGAGCGAAGATTACCGGCATCATAGTCTGTAAAAATATTCAGTTATAATATTATTAATACTGCCCGCAGCTATGATAGCTGACGACAAAGATGATGATATCATACCAGAGAATCGAATAACATGCATCTTAGTACTTACCGTGTTAAGTTGGGCTTCATCCCATCCACCGATCAAAAACAAAATGTTACTGCATATAGGTTGGAATACTACTTCATCCCGACACATGGCTTCACCAGCCCACGTGAAGATAATCGAATGGGGCATAAACTCACCCACACCTACTAAAGATGAAATCGCCTAAAAAATACAACAATGATTAAGATATTTGATCTCAGGTACCGCTATATTGACTTTATAGACGCAGTCATGAAACTTACTTCAATTTCAGTAGAAAAAGGTGCTATTGCAGTCAGAAGGAGATTTTCGTTATGCGCCAGGTAGGCAACGGGAGCCAGAGCGTGCATGGAAATGATTTTGTCGTTGTATTCTGGTCGCATGGCCCCCATTACAAAGAATGATGTTGTGCCCTGCGAGTGACCCACGTAATGAAGCTTTGCTACCCCAGTAGTTTTGAGTATATAATCAATCATAGCAGGTAAGTCCATGTTGCCTATGTCATCGTAAGAAAACTGCCAAAAATCTGTGTTCAGTATGGCGTCAGGATTCAACGTAACATGCTTACGAGAATAATAGTTACCGCGTGAATTACCTAACCAGACGTCGAATCCTTCTTCGGCAAGAATGTAACCTGTAAAAGTAATTAACTTTTAAATAATAGTCCTTACCTATCACTTTTTCCACAAAATGTAAAAAGAGATGTTAACCAAACCATAGAGTCAAATTCGGTCTATTTGAAACAAATTGTTGATCTTACCCAAACCAGAACCTGGTCCCATGAGAACAAAGTCAGCAGATGAACACAGCAGACCATGCATCACAAGCACGACAGGTTTGTTTTGATTAGCCACATTGTTAGCGTCACGTCCGTAAGGAATACGATGCAATCCCAAAATGTAACCATCTTCTGTTGTCACTGAGTGTTCTTCAACGGGATAGCCATATTTTGCAATGAGAGCAGGCTGAAACCATATTTGGAATAAACACGTAGCCAGTATTGAAGCACTAATTTTATTATTGCAACAATTGCCACTTACCACGTCAAGACTCGCGTCTTCATATAAGTTATCAGAATAACGTGTGTCAATATTTTTAAGTAGCTCCTGGATGTTGCCAGGCTGCGGTGAGCTCCTGGCGACCGCCACAGAAAGGCAAGTGGCTATGACCACCAACAGCTCCACACGTAACATTATTCACTTGCAGTGGAGAACTACTAATTGCAAACGACGTTAGATACGTGTTTTATAATTTTAGAAGAATAGATAAAATATATGATTTAAGCTTTGATAACGATACCGACCAACCAATCCCAAAAGTTATTATAATAATATACTCGTACTAAGTGTAGTACGTAGTAACTTATAGGTACTAAGTATATCAGACTGAGACAGGTATATATACAGGTCCAAAATGATTAGGCACCTAAAACATATGTGTATTCAGCATCTGCTTAGTCATGAGCCCAATTCTTACTAAGTATGTTCTGAAAAAGAGCTCCTGACGACCACCACAGAAAGGCAAGTGGCTATGACCACAAACTTCTCCACACAAACCATTATTCTTATGCAGCTGGCAATAACTCATGGTGAACAGCATTAGATTGCGTTGTTTATAAATCCAGGCGCATTCTAGATTTTGTAACAACACGAAGTTTTTATATAATTACCTATAACATATTATACATGGCGGCTCATTAGTTTTAATAATTATAATTTCATTTCATTCTAACTCTAGTATTGTGGCATGGCCATAGCTGGTATATGGATAAAAAGGCGTGAGGATACGAGGTAGAGTTCTCAAGTCAAACTTTCAAACTGGCGTCTTTCAAATCGCCTTCTTAACTAGATGCCTACCATTCTATTATATTCTGTCAAATACTTAGATAGGTACCTTACCTACCTATTAAATTCATACCGGCAAAGGTGAAGAAATTCAATTCTATAAATCATTTAAATAAGTAATTAGGCATCTTATTTTAAATGACAGTACCTAATCGCTAATTGATTTGTGTGCTTGAAACCACTTTAATCAAAGCAATAAAGCGATTAATTCAATTTTAATAACCAACAAAACCTAATCAATCATAATAAAAAGGCACCCACTAAGTAATTGTTTCGGGACAGACATGACAAAACAACATGCTTCGTCACTGAAGGACTGAAGGAGTAGGCATACGTACCTATAGTAAAATAGTATACCCAAACTAACCACTGTTTTCGACAGTAGTCGTACGTAGGGAGGTACAAGTGGACCATTTTAAAAGGTGTTTAATATTCTTGATTCTTTATTTAAAAAATGAAGAAATCTGAACAAGAGTTTCGTAGTTACAAGAGATACTTCAGTGTTCCGGTGTTTTCATGTTTGTATCTACTGTAGATACAGGAGTTGCAACGGTGTGGGAAGGTGTGGCTGACTTGTCCCGATTTAACAAAAAGTTACAAGAGATAAGAACTAGGTACAGATCGACGGACAAGAGATGAAGCGGGAGGTAGGATGATGCGCTGCGTCGACGGACAGTAATCACGTTTGTATCTTAGACGCAGCTGCTGCGTCGTGCGTCGTCGCAACACTAGCGGTGGAACAATGCGATGTTCCGTTGTTGGAGCGCAACAGACAAATGGAGCCTCGCTGTTATACCGACGGCGCAACATAACGCACGCGTTATTTAACATGAGACTGTGTTATCACACCAGTCCAACACATTTCCTAAGAAGCATTTAACTTAGCACCAATATTCGTTTTTACAGCAACATTATGCGAGTTAATATTTAAGAAAATAATTTTCCTGAGCTACTTTCAAGCATCCCTCTTAATGCTCCAATATTTTTCTCATACCTAGTTTCCCCATAAGACTCAGTTAAGGATGTTTTATCAAAGTTTAATGCCAATAGAATGACTTAATTAATTAAAATATACTCAGATCTATCCGAGACATTATCATGGAAATACAATTTCTCAATCTATATACTTAACAGTTTGCTAAACTTAACTTGCATAAACATTACACTAAAGGTACATTCACTACATCTATATAAATTAACAAAGAGTGAGTATTAAAAGTATTTATATTAAAAAATTAAGCCTTAGTCAGTGTAAAAATACAATTGATCATCAAAATAATGACTGATAATAAAATATAATTTTACTTAAATAAAAATGACAAAGGAAATAACATTTCTGGATAGATAAATAAGCGTTTAATGTGTTAAGGCATTCCAATGATGGCATAATACCATGAGTCAACTTAATTAAGTAGTGCTAGAAATCTTCATCGTCTGAGTCGAGTGCTGCCCTCCTTCTGTCAAACTTCACAGTGCTGGTTGACTTAGGCATCTGTTGATTGAGGGACTCCAAGAGTTGAATCAGTTCTGGTTCTGTTATCTTATTACGAACCTGGCCCGTCTGAGCCATTCTACAGATCATGTTTTCAACCATGGCGCCTTTTTCAGGTCGACTAAGTTTGATAGTGTTCACTGGGAAGGAAAAACACATGATTAAATTATGTTGACATACAACTATTACATTAAGTATAGATATACAGTTATAACATCAATAATAAAGTGTTACTGAAATATTACATCTAGCTCTAGCGTCTTGACTGAGTACTTGTGCCAAAATTGAGTGTTTAGCTTCTTCCATCGCTTGCATTCTCTCTTCCTGTTGTTTAGCATGGCTGGGATCGCCTGTACCCTGAAACGCATGGAGAATATATATGAAACGCAAGTATAAAACATCCGAACAATACTCAAAGGGTATATTTTCCCAGTAAATGAGATACAAAATAAAAGTAATTTATTCCAAAACCAGTATCGAACTTAACCTCAATATTATGATTCACACTCACCCCATGTTGAGATTGTAGTTGAGCAAGCCGTTGTTGTCTAATCTTTTCTAATTCTGGGTCATCCATTTTAATGTGTATTTGTATTTAATAATATATCCGAGAAAATATGTATTTTTACACAAAAGCTACTTTTATTGCTTTATCGGTTTTGACAGAATACCACAGACCATAGACAAAGTAAACAAATATTGTCTATTGTCAACGTACTGTCAATGTCAATACAACAGCGTTTTGTTGCTTATTAGGAACAGTACCACAGAGTACTTTGTATATCTAATAGTACCTACTATATACAATGTGATAGGTGTGAGGACTTCTAACCCGTTAAGGCTGAATACTACATCTAATTTTACCGACAAAAATAATAATATGGGGCGAACCCCTAATTGACAATATTGAAAAATAGTGATTTTTTCGGTAAAAATAATTCACAAATGATTTTTTTTCTCACCAAAACATTATCAGACATATGAAAAAAGTAATGAATTAGTTTCTACGACGCATACAACTTTGATATCAAAAAAAGTAAAATAAATATTTGAATTTTTAGGAGATTCGAGCTTTTGACTTTTTATTATTATGGCGTAATATGATGTAGTCACGCACTCACTGTATCGATCTATGTAATCAAAATGTGAGGTCCGAGATTATCTCGCGACTGGCTGAAATCTATTTTGATGCGATTTTCAGAATTGGTTGTATGTGACAAACACATTTTGAACTAAGGAGCAGCTTTTGTTTTTATTATTATGGCGTAATATTATGTAGTCATGCGCTCACTGTATCGATCTATGTAATAAAATAATAAGAGAGAGGGAAGGGAAGGAGAGATCTTCGAGAGGGGAGGAGAACCGACTCTCTCTCTCACCACTCTCTAATAAAAGTAGGTGTAGGTAATTCTGTGCTTTTATAGAAATACCATTTACCACTATGTATCATCGACAATAAAGTTTAAAAAAATATATAAAACTTCCTTTATTTATGTAACATTATCATGCCATTGGAGTGTTTGGTATTCAACTTGTTCTTGAGAATTGTAGAAAGCAAACACAGCTAATTTGTTTACTGTGACAGACAGTCTTCCAAAAGCTACTAATTCTGCAGGTCTCATGGTGGCCTCTTGATTATAAACACATTGCACCATATATGTTGCATGAAACTTCACTGGATCCCCTGAAATTATACAAATATTAAAAACATAATTTTAATTTTAGATGGCATATTTATTTTTTTACTTTACTTACCTGGATAAACTAAGAAATCACAACCAAATTTCGATCCACTTGTAATATGATGTTTCTTTTCCCACAAATCCTTAAATATTTTAAACTTGATTGCACCATTTCCTTCTACAACACTAGGTTTCAAAATATCAATAGCCACCTTTTTCTTTTCTGTAAAATTCAACAATTGCTTTTCAAGCAAGCAATTTCAACACAATACCTGTATTATTAGTTAAGTACATATATGTATTAGTTACTTACCTGTGTCCATATAATGTTCTGTTGGTAAATGAGTCAATACATGAGCAGGAGCTAACTTTGGCAATTTATTGATTTCCTCTTGTAATAATGCTTGCTTATCTAATTTAACATCTGTGAAATAAAAACATAATGAAAAATATCAATAATATCTAGGTAGTTAATTTATTTGAGTTATTTATTGTAAGCCTTCTTATGTATGCTGCATTAGGAAGATAACAATAATATTAGTTGAGGCCCACTTATGGTCAATGTAATTCAAAAATGTATTGCTTAATAAAATATTGATTATTAAAGCCTGGAAAATCTACCGGTAATGTTTGGTTTTATATTCCTTGGTTTCTCTAAAGAAGAATATCAATATTCACAATTCAATTGATAAATATGTCGCTTCTTTATACCTGTTATGCCTTTTGACAACAATTTTTGTCTTTTCCCAGCAATTATAATATCAATCTTCTGTGACAACTGCTCTATTTTCCTCTTCCTTAAGGCTTCAGTTTGTTCTGATAAAACACTGAAAAGCAACAAACAGTTATTTTGTACTAAGAAAATTGTGTGATTTGATTGTTTAAGTTTTGTTCAAAGATTATCTGGTTAGTGGTATAACTTGCCAACAAAAAGGTAATTTACTTCTGTTCCAATTCCTTTATCAACTGTTTTTCTTCTTCTGATGGTTTCATTACTAAGTTTGGCACTTCAAATAACTGACAAATCCCCTTTTCTACTAATAATGCAGCTTCTTCAGATGTCAAAGCCATAGGTAAACCTAAAAATATTTATTTATTCATATTAATTTACAGGTAAGCAAATTTTTTATAGAAGTTTATTTAATACCTACTTTATATTCAGCCTTTATCCTAAGTTTCTTGGAGGTTAGCAAAAAGCCTTTTATAAAAGCTACACACCTAAAAAATCATTTTGCCTTGGAAATGATGGTAGAGATCCAATTAATGAACCGCATATTCGGTGGTTGGCTCGTAGCTCGTACCAATCTGGATACAACAGAAAGATACGATATAATATTGGTACAAAAACAACATTAAACGTAATATTTCTCAGAACCTAGGTTACCTTCAGGATTCCATACATATGCAACGCCATTTTCGACAAAAAGTGATATCATAGCACGCGAATATTTGATCGCTACAGCTGTGTACTGCACTAAACTTCGTAATTGCAATGCAATAAAAGGAAAATATCAAAATAACTCTGGTGAAATAAAATGTTATCTACCTGTCATAACAAATCAATACTGACAATGACATTAATTGAATTGACATTGATAACAACAACATTGGTGACATTTTTTGCACGTTCTTGTTCTTTCAGTTAAATAAAATCCATCACAAAATTACAATACAAAACCAATTTTAAATTTCGCATGACTTAATATACTATAAATTATATTCTACTTTCTAAATTCAAAAGCACAATTTAAACAGGACGGAATTGATTCAGGTTTTTTTATTTTAACTTCATTTATTAATTTAGGGCAACATCAGTAACATCTGTCACAAACGTCGTAAAATTTAGAAGTTGACGACTTGACACATGTCATATTACATTGTCACATTGGTCAGCTGTAAGCTGATATTTTGAAAACTTTGTATTGATATGAAAATCTAACCGGAATAACAAATTCAACAATTATAAAACATTGAAAAACAAAACATATTTAACTTAGTCTTCATAATATTTTCTAAAAAAATATATTTCAGTCTTCTATGTAGTAAGTGACAAATGTCTGATATTTCTAAAAGAATTCAGCAGTGATTATATAATTATGGCTACCAGAAAAGTCTTAATTGGTACGTTGGTATTTCATTGGTAATAAAAAATATATAATGTATGCATGCCCTCTAAGAAAGCGAACTAACTAGATTCGTGATTTAAATTGTAATGTCAAACGGTATATAACTTATAAGACAGTAACATAACGAACCTTTAACAAACAGCCGGCATCAGAGCTTTTTTGCTTAGAAAGTTTAGGTAACTGTAAAATACTACTGCCTAGATAATTATGTTCATTATAAAGTTGGACATTTTTATCAATTCAATTCCTAAATCATTCAGTTCTTTAATAATTATTGAAAGTAAATGTTACTATATCCCATTACCTATTAAAATAAATTAGGTACACAACCCACAAAGAGAAGCAATTATGGCAAATCAAAATCTACATGAACCCTGCTAAATATTAGAAAATTCGACCCAGAAAAAATAATAAATTGCTACCATACTATTTAAAAATAATTTGTGAACAAAGAGGATATATTATAATACCTAAGTTTTTTTTTATTTACAGGTGGGGGAACAGGCTTTATTGGAAGTAATTTAGGTGAACTTCTTGGAACCAAAGGTTACAATGTAGTGAATATAACTCGTATGCCTGGTGCCAATAATATTTCATGGAACACTTTGGAGCAATCAGGCTTACCCCTTAGGTCATGTGCTGTCGTCAATTTAGCTGGACAACAGTTTATGGATTTTACAAAATCCTGGACACCTGGGTAAGGCGATATAATCTCTATAATAAATAGTTTAATGAGTGTTTGTAAGTCAGACTACTCTGCAGCCTATAGGCCCAACCGCCCAATAGGGCCTCTAGTTGGTCCAAAAAGCTCTCACAGTTGTCTATAAAACTGTTTCTGTGCATGCTGCGACTGAAACTATGTATTAGGAAATTCTCAGCACCAGTATATAGTCTATATTGTGTACACAAAATAAGTATTATTATAATATTTGAAGTATTTGTATTGTGAACCTCTGCCTTCATGTTTGAGAAATAATAGATATTTGGTTATATGTTGTGTAATAAAATAAATGATTAATTTATTTACAGATTCAAACAAAATGTGCAGAATTCTAGAGTTTATACAACACGAGCACTTGCATCTGCAATTAACAAATGTTTAGACAAACCAAAGGTGTTTGTTGTCGTCACTGGTGTTGGGGCTTATGAACCTTCTGAGTACAATAAATATGATGAGAGCAGTCCCACCACAGGAATTGATTTCTTCTCCCGACTGACTGTAGAATGGGAAAAAGCTGCCAAAGTAGATCCACCTGTAAGGCTTGTAAGTACCTACAATTTATTATTACCGGACATTTGAATATGTGTTTTGAGAGCTGGATATTATTGCCATAAAATTGATGATGCTTTTGTTGACTCATCTATAGTGGATTATACCACCAATGTCTGCATTGGGTGTCTATTAGTCCATCTTCCAACCTAGAGGACTGTCTGGGAATTTGTCCTATTATTACCAATCATCTCACCCTCTGCAATGTTGTATTCACAACAGAATTGACAACATTTATTCTGTGCATATTAATAAAGAATGTGATATCCTTCCACAGGTGATAATTCGTTCTGGTGCAGTACTCGGCCGTTGGGGAGGTATGATCAAGAATATGTTTCTCCCTTTCTACTTCGGCTTCGGCGGCCGCATCGGCAGTGGCAAGCAATACCTACCATGGATCCACATAGAGGACCTCACCCGGCTAATTCTCTTTGCTATAGAGAATGAAAAGGTCCATGGTGTTCTAAATGGTGTATCCCCGCAAGTTATTACCAACAATGATTTCACACATGTGAGTATGAATTAGATAGTTGGAACTTCTGACTGCCTCATTAGTCGTAATCGCGACTACCTGGCAAGGGGTCTCGGGTTCGATTTCTGTGTCGAGTAAAGTATTACAGGGCCTTTTTCGGTTTTTACGGTCGGAGTCTGCCCATTCAGGCTAAAGCAGGGCTCTCCCACGTGAAGTTATTATCACAACATTCAATTATGTCCGATTTTGTAGTTTTCTTTCTTTGTATTAATTATTATTTTTGTCATTTCCAGTCATTTGCTAAAGCATTGGGAAGACCTGCTTTTCTGCCAGTACCTGAGCCGATTTTAAACCTGTTACTGAATCGAGAGAGGGCCATGATAATGACTAAGGGACAGTACGTCATACCAAAGAGGGTGCAAGAATTTGGCTTCCGTTACAAATACGACAATATAGATGAAGCGTGCAAAGAGTTTGCTCATCTCTGGCCGAAGAAACATCCTCTTAAATGAATTTAAATTAAGTATTGTTATTGTTGAAAAATACCTAATAATATTTAAATATTTATTAAAAAAAACTGTTTTACGTTTAAACTTTGCATTTTTGTAGTCTTATAATATGGTACACATAAAGTAACATCACGTAGTAAAGCTATTTCTAAGTCGTATTTCTTTGTAATAAGGAGAACGCATCCAAAACAGTACCTGCAGACATAGATATAACATTGTTAAATAAAAAATCATCTGTAGTATATTTTATTCATTTTATTATAAAAATATACATAAATTTTGTCTTGTCATTATCATTAAACTCCATTGAATATAAATTCGAATAGATTTCAGCTTGTTTAAGATCTTTTTCATTACATCTTAAATTAAATTATTGTTACGAGTTATTTAAAGGTACCTAACGAGATACACAACACTTAAAAACAACTATAACAACTTAGCTTTACGTAAACATTAATAAATTGTCCTATCTAAACGTAGCGGCCTATCTTAACGTCTAGATATAAATTAAATATACCTAAATATAATTAAAACCTTAAACTGGACACGTCACGGAAAATTGTATGGTACTACTTGTTATTCAGACTATGTAACGATTGACAACCATTCAGAACTCATTAAAGTAGAAGACATGTTTCTATAGCGTTGTATACCGGGCTTATTTTCAGTACATAATATTTTGATGCAAAGAAAAAGCAGAATCTTTTTCCTGAACATTAAGCTAAAACGCGCGTAAGCGCGCGCTAACTGTTTTTCTTAGATTCTAAAGGATTTGAAAAGCGAGTGAATACGCGCCGAAAATACGCCTGGAATCAACGCTCTGAACCATGTATGCAGTTGTAGAATATCTTGTAAGTTCAGTTTGTATTTGTACTATTGCTCAGGGTTTCTTCGCCTCGATGAGTGCGAACCTTTCAACGAGTTTGTTAACGAACAGGCGAAGGATGTCTTGTCGCATGCGGCCCACATCCAGCACCTCCTCGTGGTTGGCCTCGTCATTGTTGTCGTAGCTTGTAACACACTCGTTCGTGATCAAAGACAAAGCGAACACGTTCAAGTCACAGTGTCTCGCTGTTATTACCTGTAATGGAAATGTTTTTTATAAATAGGTACGTAGACTTTATTAACTGATCTTCATCATCGTGATGTCAACTTGTCCCACTTTAAATGACACCTAGTAATTATAGTGCAGTTTAGACCTATTGACGCAAGAAATCGCTGTCATAAATACCAATAAATTATTTATAAACAATACTACTTACTACTTAATGAAAGTTACGTGTTAATTACTTAGATAATTGAACGAACATTTACAATTTAATCAATCTTTTACTCATAGGTAACCCTCAACTTTTAATTAGGTACTTATTAGATTGCAACTCACCTCGTGCACGGTAGACATGCCGACGGCATCGACTCCGACCATCTTCAACATGTTTAACTCGGCCACCGTCTCGAAGTTAGGGCCTCCCAGGCAGGTGTACACACCCTCTTTCACTATGTTGTCAATGTTTAACTCTTTGGCTACCTGGAAGCAATAGTGATAGTGATTATAAAAAACTTATCCTTGAACATTTCAAGGATAAGTTTTTTATAATCACTATGACAGTTTCCTTTATTATGAGACCAAAGTTTAGCTACATAATCCGCTTGAAAGGTGCTTTAGTAATCGCAGTAGTTTTCTGCGGAATTATTAATCAGGTGTTTGATAAATAATAACCA
Organism: Spodoptera frugiperda; assembly: GCF_023101765.2. Taxonomy (NCBI): domain Eukaryota; kingdom Metazoa; phylum Arthropoda; class Insecta; order Lepidoptera; family Noctuidae; genus Spodoptera; species Spodoptera frugiperda. The sequence continues at coordinate 5,850,986 of NC_064215.1, forward strand.
ACGGTGAGCACGTGAGCTCGTTGTCACTGGCTCTGAGCTCACGTGAATTACCTAAATAGTGTAGAATATTTTTAGTCAGCAAGTATAAGATAATTACAATAACAACGTGACGGTTGTCATTAATATTGCGCCCAAAGTTGGAACGCAAACTTTCATTAGCGTTAAAACCAAGTTTCTTATCTCTTTGATTGGGAAATTTCGTTATCATCTAAACGAATTTAGTATTTTAATCGTTTAATCTTCATCCAAGCCTAATCACAAGATAAATCGGACTATAATGCCAGGGTATTTTCCATTAGGGTTTGTTTGATTAACCGTCAACGGTCTACTGCATGCCTACCTAGACCTACGTAATTACCTATATTCGTTGAAACTGCAAAATGAATGTCAATAATTCGACAAGAATGTGCAATTAAAGGTTAAACGAGTTTTCTGCCATAAAGCTGTACCTACGCTACTATGATCAGCGCCACAACAAAATAAACAGGAAGGTAGGCAGTGAGCACATTACGCAGTTTATTTATTGTGCGTCAAGTTGTAAATCGTACCCGCGACCTCTGATAACCTTGGCTCCAGTTATTATGTTAATTAAACCCGAGCACGTTCACAAAACATTTTTTAGATGACAAAAGAAGTGATTGTGAAAATAATCTCGTATCTGCGCTGCATCTGCTTTCAGACGCACATCATAGGTCGTGAGTTCAAAATTCTCACGTGTAAGTAAAAGCGTTACGTAAGTGTGTAAGTACCTACTTATACGAGTACAAAATTACCTACCCCCCGTAGCAATGTCATTACCAGTAGAGAAAATTAATATCACATACCGCTAGAATTGCCTTAATTAAGTAGATTACAATGATCAGTTGAGTCGAAGCTATTGTCAGCTTACCTCTTTGGCAATATTTCTATATTCGTAGTTGTAGGCTTTGCTCATTGGTGGGAACCGAGGGCCGAACCTCTCATCGTTGGGTCCATGCAGAGGGTTGTTTCCAGCGAAGCCCATCATGTTGATGTGGTCCTTCACGATCATGACGTCACCAATCTTGTAAGCAGGGTTTAAGCCTCCAGCAGCATTTGTCGCAATCAATGTTTTGACACCAAGTAGCTTCATCACACGGACTGGTAAGCAACACTGAAATTGGAAACAAATATATTATTAATAGACAAAATACTTTTCGCAAAATTCTTAATTATTATTGACACCCTAAATATTTTGTTAATTGATTCATTGTTAAAAATAGATATATCCCACTAATGCAGTACTTAAGATAATACAGCAAGTACTTTATATAATAATCATCTACATTCATAAGTTACGATTATACCCACCTATATACCTAGATACTTCTATTAGATTCTTAGATGCATTATTAAGACAATCGTTTCGATAATGCGTGCTGTTAATAGAGTTAAGTAGATCAGTTGATAAATTACGCGTTGCATGTAGGTTTTCATTAATATTAACCTTACGAAACAAATGGCCATATTCCAAGGGTACGAGTAGGTACCTACCTACCTACTATGCTTATGACTGTCACATGTGAGTAAAGTGGGCGTTTAATTACGCAAGGAATGACATATGTTGGGTACATAATCCTTTTCCCCGAAGCCGTGCGCAGTGGGCTGAGTTTTTGTTTCGTCCCCTGAATCCCTCGTCATATTACACCAATACCCGACAGCACGCTACTACCAAGAACCATTGAAAAAAACAACAGATAATAGATTAAAACAGAAAAAGTCGAGACGAGTTGTCACACGCATCGACAGGGGACAGTTCACGATAAAAGGTCTTTGTAAGCATAATGACTAGTCTGTTGTTTCATGTCGATCTTTGATTTATTTTTATCAACCAGCTTCTTCGTTTCAAACTCTGTGACATTTGTAATAAAACGGTCATTAAAAAAAATAAGCACCTCGGTCGCTGGTATTATTATCTTAACGTGTCCGTTACTCTCCATTGTAATGCTCACAACAAGAGATAACCCCTCTACTGGGGGGTCGAGACCGCTTTGCATCAGCCACATCCAGATACGATATGGGTAAGGCGACGCGGCGACGACGACGAGAATTTTCCGTAGATTACAAGAATGTTTATTTATATCAATAAGCTGTTAAGAACTATACTTAGATCGTAAAACATTGGACAGTCTTACATCACACATCACTTTTTCTTTTCAAATATTGTCTGGAAAGACATGAGTTTGTTTCGCAATTCTTCTCAGAGTACCTAATCCGTTAGTTAATGCCGACCTCATTAGTACGTACACTAACTAGGTATTGGGCACCTAACACCCTATAGCCTGTAAGTCTTGTAACTCTTTTTAATTCAAAAGATTACGAAGAACTCAGATGAAATCATCAGGAGAAAATATAACCCCAAACGCCAAAAACAATTAGGTTCACATAGGTGAACCTGAAAGAGTAGATAGCTACTCTTTGGTTTCAAACGAAATAAAGTATGTAAGTACCTTCCATAGTGGGTATCCCTCGTAGTAGTGGAACCGACCCTGCATGGCCACGACAGGCACTCCACTGATCTTGCCGAAGACCAGCTTGCCATGGTGACCCTCCACTGTGCTCACCGGGAAGTTGGGGATGTCTTCGTACGAGATAGATTCTGACTCTGTGATACTTTCAGCCAAAGATCCTGGAGAAGAAATTCTCTGTCAGAATAGTGCTGATTTCGATAAAATATAGTAAAGTGCTCTTTAAATGAGTAACGAGGAGGCCTGCACATTTGTTTCAAAGCAGTATAGATCTGATGAGTACAAATTAATAGTGCCAAATTAGTCGTAATATTAATTTTAACACTGATTGATAGAAACATTTCATTAAGAATGGCAGACACACTCACTACTACTGCATGACGGAGCTATGCAAAGTGAAGGTGATAACACAAATATGCAATTTAATCTAAATAATCATATTTCCCACGCACCAAAACATTTCAATTAAATTTTAAGTACGTATTGTTTTAGAAAATGCTGTTGTATTCATTCATTAGGTAATAGGTATCGAACGTAAACTAAGTTTATTAGAACAACAGGTTAATCCACCACTGGAAAGTAACTACGTATATTGGTGAACCATGGCAATTTCGCAACACACACACACACACACTGCACATTTAACTATATTAATTCAAACAAAAAGACACATATGCACACGAAACGAACAAGCCAAATTGTCACGAACCACACAAGAGTAATAGAACTGAATGTAGGTGATTTGTATTCCCTTTACATAACTCCGGGAAATAATAGCGTGAAATAATATATACCCTCTTTCCAATACGAACCCATCCCAGAGCCGCAAATAATGCCGATGTGCGGTTTCACGGAGATGCGAGACAGCAAGAAATTCGCTATCTCTAGTAGAGTCTCGTAAGAATATCTGAAACAAGATGAAAATTCACATTAAGATTACATCAGTTGTGAAAGGTTAGCAAAATTGATGATTGTAGAATGTTATTTATCTAAACATACGTTATATAGTTTCTTAGAAATGTGACAATTAAGAAGATTCTAGATAGGTGTAGATGGATCTTAAAGGAGTAATTAACTTAAATTACTAGGGTCCGAGTTAAGAGTAGATGCGCTTACAATCAGAGCTTGTATAGACAGTCATATGAGCCTCATGTAAATAGGAAAAATAAATAAATATATAGAGTGTATTGGGCATATTTAGATTATTTAGGAAAAATACACCAAAAAGAAACTCTCTTTAAATTTTACACTGTATTTAAATACGGAAATCGTCTTTCAATAGCGCTATTCGACCGCAATTTTTACATAGTATAAAATAAAGTCGCTTTTTCTTTCCCAATTTCCGTTTGTAATCTTAAATCTTTAAAAATAAGCAACGGATTTTGATGCGGTTTTTTTAATAGAGTGATTTAAAAAGAAGGTTTATATGTAGGTCAAATGCATGCATAATATATCACCATTGCACCCATGCGAAGCTTGGGAGAATCGCTAGTTAACAATAAATTCTTCCTTCATATAAATACTGTTTACCAGATATGTACAAGTAACAGATCATGTTTCATATAAATAAAAACAAGGAAGTGCAAACCGGAGCAACCTGCTTACAAGAAATATAAGAACAAAAAAAAGATTTATGTACGTATGTAGAAGCATACTGCAGTGCAACCATATTGGTCGGTGCATTGTGACACGGCCTAATTTATATGAACTCGATGCGACAGCAATCGCCGGCTACTGATACGCTAAATTGATGCACTTGGCATATATGTGAAAACATGTGAGACTCGTTAACAGCTGCAGCACATAGCTAAACACAGACGACTGTAGATTTATTAGGTAAATAATAACTTTCTACGTCTACATGTTATCAAGACCTCCCTGTAGGAGTTAGGGAGTAGCAACACAGGTCTAACAATTCTTAGATCTAAACGTTTATCAAGGCATTATAAGGTTCATTGTCTTGTAGGAAGTAAAATAATAATTAACTAAATAGCTTTTTCTATATTGACCTTAAATAAAATATAAACTTTCACTGATTACGTACTTATTATAAGTTTTTAGTTAAGTAGGTAAGTACCTACTTAGATAATGTAGATACCTACTGAGAGCTACATTGACACTGCATGTGTTGAGGTAGGCAAGGTGACATTTTGTAACAAACTAGCAATGTTACTGCATCTTATCATTATGTTAACTGCTTTTTAATAACTGCGAAACGTTATCTCTTGTTATCAATGTAGCCATGGACCAAATAGTTTATTGGTCCATGAATATAACCAAGAAAAATTAATACTAGCTACTTTAGAACGAATCCCATTGTGAAATTGAACTTCACGATGTTTTTGTTTAAAGGGACATTTTTGAAAATTCAAAACATTGATTTATTCTTGAATATTGTACATCTAATGAGAAATGGAATAGGTACATATAAGTAAGTATCACACATATAAACGTCTGTCTATCGGTTCTATCACTGATATCAGCAACTATCATTGCAATTGCCCTATTTGTTTTATCTATAAGAGGGATACCTGTCGATGTTTCCTCGAAAAGGACATTTCTATTTACTTATAAGTAGCTACTTGACAACCCATTAACACTAATAATACCTACATAGAAAATATTATATGTATCTTATAGGTACTTTATTGTATACCGTAAAAAGAAACGAGACAAACATAAAAAATAGAGTATAGATACAATGGGCGGTAGTGAAACAGCACAAGGCGATCTTTTGAAAATAGATGGACATCTAATAAGGAGAGATGTTTATATGCTTATTCCACTTAAGTACAAGGACATGAAAACTACACTGCATTCTACAAAAATATCTTTCATTCGCCGTTAATTATGGCACACTAATGCAATAGATATCCATTATCAGAGTTAAAGACATTGTTCACGCATTACTTTACCGGAACCATAATCAGTCAAGATTGATAATTTAAAGATAAAGTGACACGCCTCCGCGATAAAAATATTTCTGTTTACTAAACCTTAAAATAGGTAATATTACGTCAAAGGTAATTAGTTCGTAATAAAAAATGTTTAAAGAATGTTGGTGTTTTTATGCCTTCTCATCACCGGTTGCTGGCGCGCATCTCCAATTGCATGTAATTTGCAATCTGCATCTCTCCCGGCGTCGCGTCGCGTCGTGCCGGCGATGAGACATGATTGTAGTCATTACCACGCCATTCCACCAAGGAAAAAACTTGTAAATTATAATTCTCCATGACTTGTTGCCTACTAATTGTATGAGATCACATTTCATTGAAATTATTTGATGACCGTTACACTTGATTCCTATCTACTACTAATTGCATCATAGGCAAAATTATCAAGGACTGCATAATGTGTGGAGATATAAAAATAGTAAATAACAGGATCAATAAACTTTTGTAGGTAAAGGTGAATAATCTTCAATTACTCAGAACAACTCAGTACCAATGTTGAAATAAATACTTGAAATACTGATGAAGACTAATTGATTAACTAGAAAACACATCTGTCCGATAATATAGTCTGTCTGACGAAGTATAAAAAAATTGCAACAAACCAAAGTCGTTGTGCAAGGAAAAAATAGATAGATATGTAGACGTAGATATTAATTACGGAATAAAATTAAAACAATTGAAGCGAAAACCTTTGAGTAAGGTACTAGACATTGAAACATACACGATAAATTCTTCGGTGAGGAGCGGAAAGGGTGTATTTGTAAGTAATATCCATTATTTCGTCAGTAATGTCTTCATCAACCGGCGCACACGCTTTGCAGTAAGAGTGACGAATCAATGTGTAGGAATGTGAGCCCACGACGGTATTCCCCAGGGTAAGAAATTTTAATTAATCACCCACATTATAAAACCGAATCATCTTTATTTCTCAAGCATTCTCAGACGTCATTCCATCGTTCTGTCTGGTGCTTTATATAAGTAATTGACTGATCGAATAATATTCAAGGATGTAGAAGTTTCCGAACACTGCGATTGATTGTTATTATTGTTCCATTTATCGTTTAACCCTTGTTAACGTACGAGTACATTGGATCATTAAACTCTTTAGCAAAACAATGGATCTATCTAGAAATTATCAACGAGTACTACTAAACGATAGATCGGTGGGTACCAGTTTACGCGGCTTGAGAGGACTAAGTGAAAGGAACGTAATTAATTAATAAAAAATGATTGGTCCTAATTGCTTCGTGAGTTGTATCGTTACTAGTCATGCAAGTTTAAATATTAAGAATGAAATAACATATTTAATTTAAAGAATTTTCTAGCATATTAGTTGAATATCCGTTTGAAGAAAAAAACCGTTTTTTGGAAATTAATTACCTACTTTAAAATTTACACATAACAGCTCTATATTTTTATTGCAAAACGTTTAAATTGCAATCACATAAAACTGGCATAAAAAGAACACTAGAATATTTGTAAACACAATAATTCCCACAGGCACAAGTACATACCCTTTCGATGAATTCCCATTTCCATTTCCATTAGCTGCATCTGTTTCAACTTCTGGCAAAACTTTCTTAGCTGGCACGAAGGCCTTGGCATCATTTATGTCATTCGCGTTAATAGGAGCCATCACTGATCGATACACACTTGATTAATTAGTAATTAATAAAAAAAATGTAGCGTAGGTGTTTGTTCGTTGATGTCCGAGCATGTAATGCGGCTGTTGATCGCCTCCGTCAGTTTTATACATTGAGTCAGTGGACGCTTTGATACAGTTATCGTGTACAAGTTCATTGGGTGTTTTAGTTTCAGCCAGTGATCAGTGGAAGGGTACGTCCTCCTTATCGATAAATAATATACGTTTTTAATCTATGTTTTTTATATATGTGTCAAATTAAGAATTTGTTTTCGAGAAGACGCATCGAGGAGGTTGGGTTACATCACTTTTTATTGGCTCTACAAGTCTACATTCTCAAATTACTTTTTTAATTAGCTTCGCGTATGTAAGATACCTATATTTATGATGTAAATGACAGATTTATTTTATTGATTTTGTTTCTTCTTATTTCGTACATGATGGTTGATGGTTGTTACCATCTTTTACTATTTTTTAAAGAATATTGTACCTTATTGTTATTTAAGATATAGATAATATCCTTAGGCTATTATTGTTAAAGTTATGTTATTTTAATTTACTTGACATGCATACTCATTGTTTTTTACATAATGTGTAATGTACATAATGTATCAACTTCACGGCCGCGGGTTTGATTACAGTGCACACCAATTACTTATATGTATTTACTAGACTAACAATTGTTCCGGGTGTAGTAATTCGATAGGAACTTTATATTACTTTTAAAAACAACCTTTATTATATTTTTTCTAGTACCTGTACCTGTTCGAAAAAGGTGATCAAGTATCGAAAAAGATTTGCAAAGTATAAAGCTTTGATATTTATAAAAAATATATCAGTAACACACGGCAGTTTGATATGTCATTATTATACATAAATTATACATCTATACATTCAATATTATAAATCAAAAGATGTCCTTTATAGGTAATACGAGTATAACACACTTAGCGATATGATAAAAATAATGTTCAGAAGTAAACTAGTTCCATTGATTCTACAACATAGGTATATGTCTGCAGTTCAAAACTTTATTCTTAGTTCAAGGACATCAACTTAATGATAATAAAATAAATCTGTGCTGATTAAAAAAACGTCGGCCCATAATTTTTATACAATTTTGTATCTTGGCGAATGAAATCTATTCGGGTAAAGATTTTTAAACCTCGGAGCTGCGGACTACCTAGCGGGTTTACAGAAGTAGTAGTAGTAAAACAGAAGTAGGAACGGGGTGGTTTTTAGTCAGTAGGTAAGAGTCTGACACTCCCTCTCGCCTCGCCCAAAGTGGGAGAAGTCATTGGATGATTTTCCCCCTTAAAAAGACCTTGTAAAATAGATACTGCAATGGTTTCTTACGTTGCAATTTAATCGTAATCGGTAGAGGAGTTTTTGAGAATGTGATAACCAAAAATATGTATCGTTTATTATTTTAGGTACAGGATGCACCTAAGCATATTCTCAACTTTCCAGCAGTAGGTACGACAAAATGTCAATGTTTTGTAACGAATTAATTCCACAATCCCTCTGAACTAAATAACAATTCATGACGTAAATGAAATACAGAAAGGTTGATCAATAAATCTTGTATGAGATTATGTAATAATTAACAAACAATAAATAAATAGATAGATAAGTTTGAAATAAAAGGAAGCAAAAACAGTTTATCGTTGCAGGGAAATATCAACCTTATTAAATATATATCTAGATACATTATCACCGTAAGATTATCTACAGTCTTTCTCTAAAGGATACTCTCCTGCTTAGGGTATATGACTCGTCAAGCAAGAGCTTGACGTGATAGAACATGAAGTCGAGATGGAGAAAGAGTTACAATGCAGACATGACTTTCAGCCATAAAGAGACGAAAAAAAGAAAATGCCCAATATGTATTACTTTTCAAGTATTCTTTAATACATTAGATTTTCATTCCGGCTGGGATAAAGAAACGGTTAAAAAATAATATCTAGTCACTGCTTACATCGGAAAACTATACAGTACCTACCTACTACGCAAATTGGCAGTGTTTGATCTATGTCGTGTGTTCAGATAGTACGATAGATAGATAATCCCACGGTCGGTCACATTACCGGGGTGAGAAGTCATTTAAGTCATTAATGAAAACAATAACACTTAAAATATTTATATAATTTAATTAACTATTAAAGTAATATTATGTAAATATTTATCCCACCCAAAACATAAATGTGAAAGGCTGCCAAGTTCGATAATATTGGAATGCTTCGCCTATAAAAGAAGTGAGATCTAAATAAGTACCAAGTTCCATACACAGACCTCAGTTAAAAATGATATAACAAGTTGGCAAGTTTTCACACACTTTTTTATAAACCTACTAAACGCAATGAGTCAAGTATATAATTTTCTATTAAAACTTGCCAAGTTATATCATTTTTAACTGAGGTCTGTGTATGGAACTTGGTACTTATTTAGATCTCACTTCTTTTATAGGCGAAGCATTCCAATATTATCGAACTTGGCAGCCTTTCACATTTATGTTTTGGGTGGGATTTCATTTATTTTTGTAAGGTTTATTTTCTTTTTTTCTTATTTTACTTTACTTTGAGTAAATACAAACCTTCGTAACGAATTTTAGGTCGGTACGACCATTGGAAGATATAGATATTTTTTTTGTTTTAGTTCCTTAGGGGTATGAATTTACACCTTCAATATTTTTAAAACCGACTCACACTTGGCCATTTTCAGATTTTTTCCTTTACCTTGACCTAAAGACCTACCTCCATGCCAAATTTCAAATCAATACGACCATTGGAAGTGGTCTAGGTTTTTGATGAGTGAGTGAGTGAGTCAGTCAGTGAGTGTATAGTAAAAATAGCGATTTTCTGACGTTAATATCTCAAGACCCACAATAGGTACATTAATGAAATTTTGTATTTTAGATAAGTAAGTAGATCTCGATTGATACTAGAAATTTCATATGCGTAGATAAAATAGATTTTGAGTTATAGGTGGGTCGAACTTGGCCCGAAATGGTTCGTGTAATATAACCCACGGCCGGTGTGTCGGTTTTTTGCTCGAACTTGGCGGACACACTGCCGTGTGTCTAGATATACTCCAGTATTTAGTTTAATCGTATTGCCTATTAGGAAAAAGGAACATGTTACAATAGGTTTATCCCAACCACCAACTAACTCACTGCTTGAAAGTAATCCATCTTACTTTCACGTTAACAATATTATTGGTTAGTAGCCGTGTAGTGATTACCTAGCTGGTTTACCAGGACTTCGGCTCGAAGGGGTGGTTTTAGTAAGAGTCTAACACTCCCTCTCGCCTCACCCAAGACGGGACAAGAAATTGGATGATTTTATCCCCTTAAAAAAGCCGTGTAGTGATTGCAGTAAAGAATACATGTGTCGTATCTGTGAACTAACGTTGACAGAAACTGTATGGGCAACAGAACTCTAATTAACCAGAGCTTTTTTATAATGCAATCTCCCACGACGCCAAGCGCGAAGATTTTAGTTAACACTTTAATTTGATAAAGATTAGTAGGACTGCCGTTAAAAACTACAAAACAGTCTTCATAACGTTTTTAGTTAGGTATACTGTGAATAATTTAAAAACAAAATAAAATACTTATTTAAATTCCAAAACATAAAATTCTTCAGTAATTTGACCTTTTCAAAATGTCATGTCATTTAAGAATACGAACCAAACTTGTCTTATCAATGCAAATCTGTTGTTTGTTGATCAAAGATACTCTAAGAAAATCTTTAAAAATATTAGTTTGTTTTTAAATTACCGAATACTTTTAAATAAAAAATCCAGATTGAAATCATTGTTTTACCTAAATTAAAAGAATATAAAATGACGGCAAGTGATAAGGAACGAAGTTTATTAATTTTGTTATTGATACATTAATTTTAAATTAGATTTGATTGTAAGTCAAAGATTATTTATAAAGTGGTAAACAGATTGTCGTCATTGGAACGAGCCCCCGGTAGATAATGATGCATGATACTCATTATATGATTCATGATGGATTCGTGATATTATCAATACTTGAGTACAATTATTAGTATTGTATTTTTCATATTAATTCGAGAAACTTTACTTATCTAAATAAAATTGGGTTGCATTGACGTATTTCTATCGCTAGTTTGTTTACAATCTTTAGACCTACATAAGCAAGTTTATATTTAATAATCTAAATTTACTTTTAAATCTGTAAGCTACGCATTTTCTATCAAGCGGACGATTTTATAATTAACGTAACTGCAGTGTAATATTGTAATACATTTTTTCTATAATGTTTAATTACTCTCGACTGTTGATGAAGCGAAAGAGGTATGTAGATTCCTAGCAATTTGTGTTTCATTATCTCTGCCTACCCCATGGGATACAGGTGTGAGGTTACGTATGTATTAATTAGCAATCAAGTATTTGATTATTGTCAGAATACTGTCGAAAACAAATCCTCCACTAACGATGCACCTTTTATTTGGTGCATGAGAGTCCTGAGTCAAACACGATGCACGAAAAGCGTGGATATCCACTAGATACTAGTTTAATTCACATACTTTATAATTAATGTAAAATTTACCTTCTGAATCTGCACATGCCATGTCACAAGTGGAAAAACTTGTCTGATTACTTTTGCTAGAATACACGAACGATAATGGGAATTAATTGTAACTTTTTTGAGAGAGGTCATTCATTTTATCAGTCTTCAACACAAATGTAGCTTTATAACAAGTTGAATTAAGAATTTTCTCGACAAGTAGGTATAAAGATTAAATCTCAATTCACAGCGTTATCTCGACTAAACATTTATTTTACAGCGTTTAAAGTATTATTTGACGTAAACCCTAATGTTTTAATTAATATCTAACAATTGTCCCGAGTCGGTGAATTCTCAGCATTTATATACATTTGTTACTTTTGAAGATAGTAAAAAATAATATTCAAACAGTTTTTATGTTGAATAATTTTATTATTTATTAAACATAATTTTATTCCATTCAACTTTTATGCACTAGCTTCTGACAGTGGCTGCGCCCGTGTTCCGTAGACAAAAAGGACATCTTACTTGTCAAAGTTTATTCAGATACGTTCAGTAGTTTTTACGTAAAAGAATACCAATCCTACATCCATGCAACCACACAAACTTGTTTGCTCAGCAGTTCGACTGCCTACGGCTCTCTGCAAGTTCTGGCGGTACTAGATGAGTTCGTATCTGTCAGCGTAATGAGACTCCATTTCTCACATTCTTCTGTTTCAACAACAACGTCAACAGACTTCTGTTAGTCCATTGCTGAACTATATGTATGTCATAATCTCACACTTGTTGTGTAGGAAAACATGGTTTTAAAGTGAATCGGCTCTTAAGACTCTCGCATGAAGAGTAGAGATAGTTGTGCTACTCTGTTTTCATCATAGTTGTTTCTCATTTTCATTTCTGTCTAATTTTATACGAGACTGTTTTAAAAAAGAACTGTAGGTCTACTCTAATTCAACGAAAACCGAAGTTTCGTTGGATACTTCGCAGATTTCGTACTAGAATTCCATTTATTGCGAAGTTTCGTAAACAAAAATGAACGAATATAATGAAGATAAATAAATAGGTTTTGATTTGAAATAAAAAATAAAACGTTATTTTAAGTTATTTTATTATTAAATCAATAAAACCTACGGCCGAAGATTAAACGAAACTTCGCATTCGAGAGCTGGAGTAGACCTACTGGTCTAAATAAAGTATACCACATTACCACAAACATTTCCCAGTATTTCTATAGAAGTTTTAGATAGAAAGACCCCTCAATAACCGACTTTATTTAGTGACGTACCTTATTAGAACAATTTCATTAATATGGCAAATCGTACGCGTCTAACTGCACGTAGTAACTTTCTTGGGAAGTACCTACTTGGAGTTGGTAGTTTCGTCATCTTTACATTTAAGTATTTAGGTACGTACCTACGTAACCGTGCATTGTATCTGAAAATATCTATGAATATATTTTCAGACACAATAACTACAACGCACGTGTACCCAGAGGTAGGTATCTACTTTGTACCTCATGTTGGTAAGGGCAGGATAATTTTAGCTTATGTAGGACACGTGCTATCTACCTTCCTGTATAAGTATGGGAAAATGCAAATATCATTACAGATCTGAATGATAGTGAGAATACAATAAGAAGAGACGTATTTAGGATATTACTTCAGTTAGTTCTTTGCAAGCGAACACGATGTGGCCCATCATAGCACTCTCAGTGTTATTCCTTTTCTATCTACTAAGTACCAAATTTGGAAGGCCACGTCTCTATCCTCCAGGTTGTACTCTAAAGAAAACAACAATTCTACCAAACGCCTAGAATTTAATATTTCATTATTTTATTTTAGGACCAACGCCATTACCAATTTGTGGGAACTTGTTGTCTGTTGCTTTTAACTTAAGGTCTAAGATCCCTCATCACGTGTTATGGCGCTCTTGGGCTCGCACCTACGGCAACATTCTCGGTTTGAAGCTAGGCTTCATCAACGTAGTGATCGTGTCTGGGAAGGAATTGATCAAAGAAGTGTCCACACGTGAAGTGTTTGATGGTAGACCCGATGGATTCTTCTTCTTGATGAGATCGTTCGGTAAAAAGTTCGGTGAGTGCTTACTTTTTATTTTTATAAATACATATTTTATAAGATGAGAAATAAAGACCTACAATATTACCTACATCTGAGAAGGCAACGTTGCATTTATGTGAATCTTAAAATTAAGTAACTTATTACCTACAACTTTAACCGTTTGCTGCAAACAAGGAAACAGGTAAATAATGGCAATTTGTATAGGTACATAATTATTAGGTTTGCTCTTATTCCGTGCTACATGAGCCTTTATTTTCCGAAATCATGGATTATGTATCCACCCTACTTCAATTTTTCATTCAAGTGTTATAGTCGTTTCTTTTTGATTTTAGGAATAGTCTTTAACGATGGAGTATCATGGTCCAAGACAAGGCGCATAGTACTGAAATATTTGAAAAGCTTTGGATTAAACTCGCGTTTCATGGAGAATTACATTGGTGAGGAGTGTAGAGCACTCGTTAAACTAAGGACGAGAGACGCCGGGGAGCCGATACTAGTGAACAGCATGTTTAATATCTCTATCGTGAACATACTGTGGAGACTCGTCGCTGGGAAAAGGTCAAAATATACTTTATTAATCAATATACGGATATTTATTTTTATTGACTTTTTTGTATAAATAAGCTATTTAGGCCATAACTATCCGGATATATGACACGTCCTATTATTTCATGTTTTAAGCGTCGTATAATTTGTGTCACATTATTTAGATACGGTACTATTTCTAAAACAATATTTCCATTTGCAAATATAGATATCTCGGAATAAACAAAAGCTTTTTCGGATTGCACAACAAAATTAAATAATACCGATGAAGTTTAAAATTTGTCTAATTTTTATCTAGACATTTATGATAATAATTTGCTAATTTATTAATTTATGAATTCCAGATACGATTTAGAAGACAGAAAGCTTAAAACATTATGCGACTTGATAATGAGGTTGTTTCGGGCCGTGGACATGAGCGGTGGCATTCTGAACTTTATGCCATTCGTGAGGCATATTCTACCAGGTCTTTCAGGGTACACAGAGCTGACTTCTATCCACAAGGCTCTGCACGACTTCCTGAGGGTAAGTAGACGTAAAAATAAGTAAAAATTACGCACTGACGAGGTCAAGTTCACAATAACAAAATATGTCAGCAAATAAGATAAGTTGTTATTCAGTTCAGGGCCTCTTGTTTTGCGTAAGAAACTCTGGATAATGTTGACAGCTTTATTTTTTGTTTGTTCCAATTATGCGAACGTACATATAGGTACCTATATTATTTAATTATTTATTTATATAAAAAACTTCGTACCGTCTCAATATTTTTCTCGCCTTTTATATCATATCTAGACTTCCCATTAAGTAAGTTTCTTCTTAAGTAATTAATAGTTACTAAATAAATAAATTCACGCCCTCTACCATAGAAATTATTGTTCCATGCTAAAAAGTGCGAGTGGTCATTATAAAACTACTTTGAAAAACAGGCTTGGTCCATATGTATATCGACAGAGCAAACACGTGTCTACATCGCCTGTGCTGATAGCCCAAACGAAAAAAATTGTACCGACACGTGATTTCCTTGTAAATAATAGTAAATATTCAACAACAAAATTGTACACTTACACTTTGTTTACATCTCATACGTTGAATGAGGTCGAAATTATATTACATTGAACTTCCGTCTGATAAAAAAGTGCCACATTGGCCAGCTTACAGTATACAGTCAAGCCTATGTTTAAAATAGAAAGGAAAAAATAGCCAAAGAATGCATTGTATTATTTTACTATTACTTATCCGAGGTCGCACACGCTTCCTACAGTCGGAACGGGTATAATTAATGCAATATTATGCGTTTGCGTAATCAACAGGAAACCATACAAGAACATCAACAAAGCATCGACGTCAACAACCCCCGGGACGTCATAGACGCCTTTCTCATTGAGAAAATGGAATGCAAAGATCTATTCAGTACGTATTTGCTTACAACTGAACTAATAATAAAGTAATGGATGACATTATCTTAAAATAGTAGATAACATATTCCCCGTTGACGCAAAAAACTTGTCGAATGACAAACAGAATGTTTTTATCCACATCTCCAGCTACGCGAATATCATAATGACGTTAATTAGGTACGTACTTACTTGAAATGAAATGGACACCCTAATTTGTTTAATTAATTGTTTTTATTGTGTTATTGAATAGTCACCTTAATAGTTGCCTAGTAATTGACTATTAAATAACATTTGATGAGTTTGTTATTCGTTACAAATTAACAATTGAATTACCTAAGAATCTTTAAAATCGATAAAATCATTGATCATCTTTGCTGATAATCTCTTACCTTCCTAAAGTCTATTATGGAAAAGACTTGATGCTAAGGAGTGATGTAATTGAGAAAACCCAATAAGGAAACTTTTATTATATTATCTTGAGATAAAATCTCACACGAAACGAAACAATACTTTAAACAATAGGGGTTTCAGGTTCGATTCCCAGGTCGGGCAAAATATTAATGGGCCTTTTTTGATTTTTCGAAAAAAATCTCAGTAGTAGCACGTAGTCTGGAATAGTGCCCAGTATATGGCAATAGGGTCACCTCCTATTACACGAGAATTATAACACAACTGGTGAAAAATGGGTGTAGGTACATTGTACAGCGGCATTACGTGCCATAATATGAACCTCTGTCTACCGCTTCGGGGATAAAAGGTGTGACGTCTCACGTTACATACTTTAAAATGACATTAAAACCTGGAACATTTTCCAAAAATAACAAAATCGTATGACACAGTTACAGATGAGGAGTTACAAGTGGTCTGCCTGGACTTGTTGGAGGCCGGTATGGAGACCGTGTCCAATACAGCTGTGTTCATGCTCCTGCACATAGTCTGCAATTATGACGTGCAGAGAAAATTACACCATGAAATTGATGACATCATCGGCCCTCTACGACCTCCTGCGCTTAGCGATCGAACGAGGTTTATTGATTTATTATACGATACCGTTTCTGACATTTTTTTTCTATTGATACTTAGACATCAATGGTGAAAGTTTGAATAGTTATGTTATAAACTTAATTGATGTACAAAATATCGGTTATACGTAAATGGAACTGCCTTTATTAAACATTGTTCCTTTTCCTTGTTGAATAACTCTGTATTCAATTGAATAGTTATGAATTTAAATATCAACACGAAAGCTTACTTTCTTTTCTTCTTCGTAAATTGGAAAGAATATGTTTCTTTATTTGGTTGTTTTAATAAAACGTCACCCTACACTTGGATTTTTTCCATGTCACGGGTGCGTTTACAAACATACATCTTCACATACACATGACAACCAGGCCCGAAATAAAATTTATGGATCACACTAAGAATTGCTCCATGCGAGAATCGGATCCGCTACTCGCTGCGCAATGATAATCTTTCGGAGCTTTTTGTATTTCGTAAGATAACTTGATAACTGTCTATACAGTATGGTGTACACCGAGGCAGTGCTGTTGGAGTCATTGCGGATATCAAGCGTGGCAGCCATGGGCATACCGCACATGGCACTGGACGACGCAAGACTTGGCGACTACATTGTACCCAAGGTAAAGCAATTACTAGACGCAATAAACTTCAATTATAAGGACCTTATGCACTGATTGAAATTACGGATAAGTATCAGCAAGTCCATCAGAACAATAGCTTTCCATAGCACTGTAATGTTATTCATTCATTCGCGATACAATTTCTCACATAAATCTAGTGATCTATCAGAACTGACCTCCGGTTCAAGAATAGTTTTTTTTTTTTTTATAATGAGCTGGGAAACTTCTTGAACTAAGACTAAGATGAGATATACTTTGCACTGTTCAGATATAATTAAGGGTTACTTTAAAGTATAATTGTATAACTAACATCTTTTCCACCCGCACAAGCGTCATACTTTTAATTAGGAAAAATACAAAGAAAATTGTAGGATTTCCCAGAAAAAAATACCAATAATACCAATCACGATCAGTAAAATTCCGGCGTTAGTAATTAAATAGCTAATGGGCAATTAACTAAGCTATTCCACTAATTTAAAGAAGTTAATATACACACAACGTCACGCCTTTTTACCCCCGAAGGGGTAGGCAGAGGTGTACATTACGGTACGTAATGTCGATATACAACGTATACCCACTTTTCACCATTTGTGTTATACAAAAGTCTAATGTAATAGAGAGTGAGCCTATTGCCATATACTGGGCACAATTCCAGACTCCGTGCTACTACTGAGAAATTTTCGAAAAACTGCAAAAAGCCCAATAACACTTTGCCAGACCCAGGAATCAAAACTCGAGACCCCTTGTCCGACAATCGTACTTGCGATCACTCGTATTTACTAGATAATGTTATTTTCCAGGGTACATTCGTACTTCTATCAATGTTCGATCTCCACAACAGTCCTCACTGGACGGACCCTGATGTGTTTCGGCCGGAGCGGTTCATCACCAAAGATGGGAACTTAATACAAGATGAGTCGCTCATGCCGTTTGGAACAGGTCAGTTCGATTTTACTTACAATTATGAAGACAGGGATAAGGAATAATTTATTATAATGTTTTTTACGGTCTATTCTACCTTTGAACCTAAGATTTTACACCATTCTAATATGCTTATCTTGTTTTTTTTTTTTGGGTTCCTATTCACACTTTATCTCACATGAAGCTTGCTTAACTAACCTACTATTAGGTGTGTAGAAAGGTTCTCATTTTTCTATACGAGGACCCAATACATAGGTAACTTCAGGGCTCCGTCTTCTAAGATAATCTTCAATACTTTTGTTATAATATACGAATAAAATGATAAGTAAACGAGTTTTGTTAATTGATCTCAAGGAGGCTTCATGTTTCAACATACCAAATTTAAACGAACTGGTATTCTAAATTTAAACTGGTGTTACAATACATTACAATAGTGCTACATTAATTTAATTTTATCCGACTCATTTTTAAAAGCTGTCTGATTAATGTTTTTTTTTCATTTGTAATGCCTTTTAATTATTTTTTTTAGGAAGAAGACGTTGTATAGGTGAAGGATTGGCGCGCTCCGAACTTTTCATGTTTCTCACGCATATCCTACAAAAGTTCGATTTGAAGATACCAGATGGCGACACTGTGCCGTCCCTTGAGCCCAACGATGGCCTTTCTCTGTCCGCCAAACCTTTCAGAATAGTATTTGAATGCAGAAATAATTTATAATGTTACTTGAGGTTATAAATAACATAACCCTTCATTAGCATAAAATTATGTGAGCGATGACTCACATCGGCGGTCGGATAAAAAATGATTTACTTAATTTAAACGTAGGGACGGCTTCATTAATTAAAGGTCGTTTACACTTACAGAACTTGTTTTATTGACGAAAGAAAAAGAGGTATTGTGAAATAAGGTTTCTAAGGTGGGGTCGTATTCTGATCCAATATTTAACAATAGGTGAGAACTTAGAAAGACAACTACTTAGTATCTGTACCTTTAACATTCCCAACCCTAGCAAAACAGGCATGCTATTGTTAGTTTGTTAAGTCACAATAAACAAGGGTGAAAACCCGAAAAGAAATACGAAAAGTTATGGATGTTACTTCAAAAATATTTTGTAACAAATATAGACCAAATACCTTCGCCAGCTTAAAATGTCATTTTGATCATTAAAAGATTAGTAGGTGCCCTTTTATGTTACCCTTACTCGCCTATTGCACATAAAACCAAGATTGGGATAACTCGCTTCAGCGCTACGCGCGCCAAGTCTCCTCACTGAAAATCAATGTGTACCGCGCATGCGTATCAGATTTTCTTCCACGGCTGTCAAGAGCACCGGCGATGTACCTACATTGTTTATTATACAGTGAATATTAAATATACTGAAAACAAATCCATTCAAAACAAACTAACAATTTAACCAATACAAAAACAAATAGAACCAATACTTAACTTAATTGTTATCTCCAGTTAAGGGAACGTATAAAGAAATGTGCTAACAACATGAGTAGGTGTCATAATTGATTTCTTGTTGAAACATTGAAATAAACAATTTCTATTAGAAAATAAGCGAACATGTTAAGTAATCTTGTTGTTGTATATAGCTGTTACAGTGCAAAGTGATATTGTTACGTAAAGCAGTTGTAAATAATTGCAATTGGTAAACAAACGATGTAGATATTAGGCGTAGTATTGGCAAAATGAATGAGACTTTAGGCCGCGGGTACGCCCGTATTGAGGCAATCCGTGCCGCTAGGGGAGAGCCCCTGTCCTCGATGCCGGACCCGGGGGCGCCGCCGCCGGACCGGTACAACTCCGTGTACCTGACACTCTTTGTTGCTGGAGCTGCCTTCTTACTGCCCTTTAACAGGTAACAAACATCAACTGTTTCAACTTTCACGAACGGAAATTTTATATAATTTTATTAATTGTGTGGGTAGTTAAACACATAAATAAGGTCACAAGTTTCAACTTGGCCCAATATCAAATGGATGCATGACTGATTTGGCATATAGGGACAATATTTATGTTAATGTCTACACTTATTTCGTAACACGTTGACATTATCAGATTCTTCCAAGAAACAATAGATTAGCGCCATGCGTAGGTACCTACTTATCTTTACATAAACGTGATTTCATTAGCCCTTTGACCTTTGAATTTTCTTCGCCAGCTTTTCTCAGAATTTGCTATACGCAGTTGTTTTATAATTAGCTTGAATCTGCGATATCAGTCTGTCAAGCTAGAATATTAATTTACCAGCATAAATATTTAAACGTAGCCAACCTTCGAAGTAAATTACTATCGCTATTGAAAGAGTTTCCGAGTAACATAGACTCGCCTGAACTACATACTTATTTAGTTTATTTATTTATTACCACAAAATACAACTATCATAACAGGAACACCCAATGCAATAGGCTATTGTCAATTTTTCATTATTTTTTTTTAGTTAAAGTTAAGTTTAATATGGTAAATGGTAACCATAAAGTTGTTTCTCTGTAAATATTTCAGTTTCATCATGGCGGTCGACTACTTCCAGATGCACTACCCCAACACGACGATAATGTTCGACATGTCCACTGTGTACATAGCGTCCGCCTGCGTCGCCGTCTGCCTCAACAACCTCCTGCTCGATCTGTTCACCTACAACACTAGGATCACTTTCGGTATGTTGAATTGGCAAGAATACAATAGGTTCACCCCCTATTACATGGGACTTATAACACAAATGGTGAAAGGTGGGTGTACATTGTATAGCGGCATTACGTGTCATAATGTGGACTTCTGCCTACCCCGCGGGGATAAAGAGGCATGACGTTATTGAATTGACAAGAAAACACTTTAACAAAACGAAGAACAACATACATATATAACTTCAATTGCCAATGATTACTTAAACCTTAAGTCTTAACAAAAATTTTACCGATACCCTAGTATACCTTGAGATACCTCGTAAGTATCTCATCCTACTAAATACGAATGCTCTCTTAGTTAAATGTTACCTACTCCATCTGGTAATATAGCCCCAATCTAATCTTCTATCACTATAAACTTACAGGAATCCTAGTATCGCTAGCAACCATGTTGTTTGTGGCGGTATGCAACATCGGTTGGGACGGGTTTTCGACGCGCGTCTCCTATACCATCAACCTGGTCGCCATCGGAGTGGTGGCGTTTGGCTGTACCGTGCAGCAGGCCTCGTACTACGGGTTCACGGGATGCCTGCCTCCCAGATACACCCAGGCTGTTATGGCAGGAGAAAGTAAGTTCTAATATCATGTTATCATATCTCACTTTTAAGGTAAGCGTCCACAGGCCCGCATCCGTATGACGTCATCAGTACGCATCGCATGTAGGCATTGATGCACGCATAGCATGATGATGCGGTGCGTACGATGTGGATCAGTGGACGTAGTTGTATGAGGTTTTATACAAGATAGACTAAAATCCGTTGCGTGCGATGCGTACGATGCAGGCCTGTGGACGCGTAGTTTTAATGTTTTCGACAATTAACCCGGTCTAAAACTTCACTGGGAGCCGAAATACACGGTACCTTTTTCATTGGTAATAGGTAGGGGCTTGGCCACTATCTCTTTTATTATGTATCAGTATTCCGACTGTTACTAAGATTATTTTTATTATAACTGTCTCAGTCTTCACATTGATTTTCTAGGTGCCGCTGGCTTTTGGGTATCGGTGGACCGGATTGTCACCAAGTACGGCTTTCGTCAGCCACAAAGAAGCACATTCATGTTCTTCGTATTCTCTATACTCATCCTGCTGGGACACTCAATGCTGCACCATGTCATGATGCGCCATCCTCTGGTGCAACACTATCTGCGACTGACCAACGAGTCGAGGCATAGGAGACGCATTCAACTGCACTTGAACCCTAATGAAGATGCTACTTTGGTAAGATTATTTAAAAACATAAAACTGGTTTGTTAAGTTAAGAGGATAATAAATTTAATTTTTTAAACTGACATGGTCACTGACACTAACATTAGAACTTAAGACGGGATTTTACCATGCTACGTAGTTAAAACCAGAAACTCATACACATAAGTAAAGATGGTAAATATCCCGTCTTAAGTTCTAATGTTAGATATAATAAATACCTATATTCTAATTAAACACATTATGTGATCATAAGTATTTCTACATTGGCGATAATGGTCTAAAGTGCATAATGTTATACCTAGTATAATTTCAGATGGAAAGTGAGGCCGGAGAAGCAAGTTACGGAGTACTGAAACTTCAAAGTCCTGTACTGTCAACTACTGGACAAGGTAAAGATGAACCTTTAATTAATAGAATAAAATAATCCAATGATGTGCTATTGGATGCAAATCTTTTCCAACTGACCAATCTGAAAGTCTATGAACAATTTATTGATGATTTTCAGGTGAAATCGAAACAAATGCGTTCAGCTTCGCCAACCCCGTTTACTCGCCAACTGCTGGCGCGCCCGTTCAGGCAGAGGGCGCTGTAGAGCCGTTTGGAGACGGCGTGGCTTCTGAGACCTCATCAGCTCTACGCACCCCTCGGCCTTCCTACAAAGTTGAAGACGTCGTCTTTGAGGCTCCCGAAAGACCAACCTCATGGAGGGCATTCAAACGTAAGTTGATTACTGCTCATATCTGGTCATATCTATTCAAATCTATCTGTTTCTTTTATCTACATGCTTCGATCAGCTGGAAGTATAAGCCACATGTAACTGAAAACCTGAAAGTTAATTAATTATGGAGGAGTTACAAGAAAATGTTTACTTATCAATAATTCTTTACCAGATGATAATTGTTAAAGAGCTACTTTCTCTAATATAACTCTGGAATAAAGACAACACATTTCAAAATATTACCTAAATCAAAATCCTTCCTGATGAAAATACTACCTATATAATTTATACAAACTATTGTTACAGGCGGCGTGTTGGCTCGCTGGGCGGTGGCCCGTGCGATCTATCCGTACATGGTGTCTATCGGGCTAGTGTACTTCACAACGCTCAGCCTGTACCCCGGCATCGCGTCTGAGGTCCCCTCCTGCCGCCTCGGCACCTGGATGCCCATCATACTCATGTCCTCCTTCAACCTATTCGACTTCATCGGAAAAGTAAATACCAAACATCTATATTTAATATTATGTTTGAAATACATATAACATATTTGAAATTATTTTATAGTTTTAGAATTGAGATCAGAATACTCACTAAGAAAATCGGGCATAGCAACCGAACGAAGTCGGTATATGGGCTGATATAGCGTATAAAATAAATTATAGAAAGATGCGTAAAATGTAGTTTAAACTATTTTATGTGATACTTTTTCTTAACCGGCAGGAAAAATTAGATTGCCATATTATTAGACAAAAACAAACATTTTATTTTATTTTTATTTTAGGGTTTCTCATTCTTTTCGTCTTGATTGGCCAGTGACATAATATTTGATTGCTACCAAACTATTTTACCTTTTTGTAACTGGTCGGAAATAACAGATAGGAAACCATTAGATTTGGAAAAAAGAAAACCATTTGTTTTTTTTTTATTATATGGCGTCCGTTTTTTTTTTTCGCGAATACCGGCCAGTAGCAACTTCGATAATATAACCAAACTCTTTTCATTTAAATATCCATAGATAGCGGCTGCTTGGCCGTATGAGTGGAGTCGCAGTCAGCTGCTGATGGCGAGCGGCCTGAGGCTACTGCTGGTTCCTTTGATGCTGCTGTGCGCTGCTCCCAGGCATTCACCGCATATCGTTGGAGACGTACGTATACTTTATTATTTTCATAATAATTGAGAAAAGATGAGTTATCTAAAATCTCTAATCTGTATTTTAGATCCCTACGTGTTAAGACTAACGTTAATTATATTATGTTTCAGATCTATCCAATACTATTTTCCGTGGCATTAGGTTTTTCAAATGGTCTGTTTGGCTCCGTACCAATGATACTAGCGCCATCTCGTGTCGGTCGTGAGCATCGAGAGATCGCTGGTATGTTGAACTCTATGAGAAACATTCGTTACTATTAATTATGATAACTTTAGCTTTGGCTATAATTTCAATTGTCTAATGGCATATGTAAAATCGATGTGCTAGATAATATATTATATTTAATTGTAAATTTGTTTTCACCACCAGGTAATATGATGACATTGTCATACAACGGTGGTTTGCTGTCGGGCTCACTGGTGTCCTACCTACTGCTGGGCATGCTGGGCCCGCCCGCCGGTGCCCCATGCCGCGTGTACCCCACGCCACCACTGCCCACGCTACCACCAGCCACGCCACCAAATATAACCTTCGCTGTCACTGTATCGCACTAAACGCTTATTAGTACCTGACATCGATAAGAGATGGCAGCACATGTAACAAAATAGCATTAATTTATTAACCAGAACCAGATATTTCAATTAGTTAAATAATAGATAGCTACAAGTTATAGGTACGTAATGTGCTAGGATTAGAAATTAATTGAAGATTTTGAGGAACAATAATACGTAACTGAAATTATCATACTTCTGCTCACCAAGTGGCGCTGCTGGTGAGTGAGGTCTTGTCAATCGAATTTGATAAGTTGTGCATATCACAGTTGATGATATTAAATACTGTAGACGATGACTTCAAGACCAAACTTGCTACCAGCGCCTCTAGTGATGAGCTAAAGAACGATAGCCCACAAAAACATCGGCAATTTAATGAATTAGTTTTTTTTACAACAACATACTTATAACAGGAAGGAAATGTCTTTCCCAATACCTAATATTTGACTGCTGAACTTAATTTATCGCCTAAATTAATAAGCGACTTACTCCCAAATCAGATAGGTATCTATTGAATCAAAATCAAAATAGTTTGACAGTCAGTTTGTTTGACAGTTAGACAGTAACTCAATAGAAACAATATTTAAAATTGCCATTAACTTATGTACCTAAATAGTTTGAATTGAGGTCACGGACATCAATTTCGAACGCAAGTCTACTTATTTAAAAAAATAATTTCAAATACCATAAACAAACAATATGAAGTTGTAAGTATATGTTAAGTATTTGAATAATCTAGTCGTTTTACAAGAATAATAATTGTATATTTTTTGAATGTAGATAATTAATTCTCGCATTAATTTATTCATTACAAATCTTTGAATGTATAATATAAAATATTGCTCTGGTTTATTTTTTCTGAATTTATATTTCGAAAAAAAAAACAATAAAATGACTTAAGCCTGTAATTATTGAATAATTTTTAACACATTGCTGATTATGTAATTGTTGTCCCTAAATAATTAGGTATGTTATTATGAAATAAGCATTTATACTACAACTTATAGTGGCTTTGACACGAAGGAGACTGTTTCAATGGTTAAATTAAATTAATAACTGTCATACTCAGAGTCATTTACGGAAAATACTAAGGAATAGTTTAAGTAATCATTAAATGTCTCTGAGTGCGGCAGTTAGACTACTTAGGTACACTACAAAAGACATGTACTTAATGTTGTGAATATAAATTATTTGCTTAATATTTAGTTTAAATATTAATTTAAAGTTTCAACTAAATTAATATTTAAACGTAAAAGTACCTAATAGTTAGGTACAAACGCCGTATGTATTAAGTATGGTATTCTTCTCATCGAGCTCTTGCTATTAAAGTTATATAGGCACTTTGCAATGTAAACAACAAAATAATATTGTGCACACATCGGCATGTGAAGCTATGCCGAAACTGGAAAATGTTTCAATCGATTTCCAACTTAAACAATTTGTACTAAAGTCAAAAATGTATTGACAGATCTGTATAGTTTGATGTGCTGACGCCTGTACTTTACACAAAAAACTTGTAAAAAATTAAGCCCACTGATTTATATGTTTTGCTTAAAATGGAATGGATAATGACAAAATTCTAGTGAGACTGAAAAAAATGTGAGGAGGAGGAAGGAGTGACTTATGACTGTTGGAGTTAGATATGTATTTTAACGTAAATATCAACTTTACTATGAAATGGCTACCTCTTGCTTTTCTACTTACAATTTGTTCTACAATGTAGATAGAAAGTATTGTACATAGCACCTGTGTAAATAAATTTAACAATTAAATAGATACATATCTGGATATGTCTGTTCGTTTTTATTGGACATCCACGTTTAAGAGGATGAAGGAAAAATCCCTTCTCATACCTACATTTCATCTCCCCAAACCCAATCTTTCAAGAGATTTATTTATATCACCCTTATTTGTAAAAGTAGGTACCAAATATTTGAATCAGTGAACACCTATGAACATGGACTATACATCTATTAATAACTTCAATAAAATGTATTTCACACTAAAAATTAAATTACCTACTGGAATAAAGCACTTGGTTATCGGAATTAAGTGGAAAGAGGGGAAAACAAGCGTGTATAAAATTCCATTACATTGTACTTCACAGTTATCTTTGTGCGATTACTCGCATATCACTCGTGAATCACGCACTCCACAGATCGCTGCCTATCCTTAAAGGAGGGCACACAAACCGTTGCTATGACAACGCTTGGTGGTGCGATGTCCAAAACGAAAGCATATTCTCAGTAAACTAATAAACTTCCAATCTTATCGAGTTTTACGCGTTGTTTTTGTTATTTTTTTAACAATTTTATTACTTTATTAATTGCATAAAATATCACACCCAATTATTTTTGCACACTATATTTGATAATTACAATAAACTTATACTTACTTACGCACCTTTTGACTTGTTTGTAAGTAGTAAAATTGTTGTTTATGGATCTATTTTTAGATACTTGTTATGACAAGTAACGCTCTTGAGTAGTTTTGCGTATACCTAATAATATATTATAGCACATTATACTAAGCGCCCGTTTCTCATGCATAAGGGTGTTCTAAGAAAATTTAGACACCACTTACAAACGAAGGAAAACAACGTGAGAAAAACTGGACTTATAATTTCTAATTATTATTATATATATTATAACAATATTAAAAATCCAAAAAAAATGTGGGCACTTATAAACAATTTAGCAAACAATAAGATAAATCAGAGTGGTGCTCCTACAAAGCTTTATTCTATTTCGAATCTAGTAACCGATACAAAAGAAATTTGTGAAGTTTTTAACAATTTTTTCTCAAACATAGGGTCTATACTTGCAGACAAAATACCAAAGAAATATCATGACAGTTCAAAGCCATCTGAGTTCGAATTAAATTCAAAAACTAGTCACACACTCCTGATATTACATCCGTGTAATGCAGAGGAGATTATCAAAATTGTCAAAAATCTCGACGTGAATTCCAGTTGTGGTATAGATAAGATTAGCACTAAAGTAATAAATGTTTACAAAACTTGATCGCGGATGTATTGGCAAAGTGTTTCAATAAACTCATGATCGATGGGGAGTTTCCTGACTCTCTTAAGATTGCAAAGGTTACACCAATATTTAAATCAGGAACTAAAACTGATCCCGGCAACTATCGACCAATTTCTGTACTTCCCATTATATCTAAAATCTTAGAGAAAATAATACATAGTCGTCTAGTAAATTACCTGGACTCTTTTAGTTTTTTATCAGAACGCCAATACGGATTTAGACCTCAAAACAACACTACTGCAGCCACTATTGATCTAACAACGAAAATCAGACAGAATATAGATAAAAAGAATATTGTCTTGGGTGTGTTTATCGATTTAAAGAAAGCCTTTGACACTGTTAGTCATAAATTATTACTAGAAAAGCTCGAGAACGCTGGAATCGGGGGCAATGCACTCAAAATACTGAAATCTTACTTAACAAATAGATACCAAGTAGTCAAAATAGGTGACATTGAAAGTACTGCTTCGCCTATCACATACGGAGTCCCACAAGGTTCAATTTTGGGACCTTTATTATTTTTAATTTATATAAATCACATTGCCAAATTAGGACTACATGGACACTTAAGTTTGTATGCAGATGACACGTGCTTATTTTATTTCGGTTCATCAATACATCTTATTATTTCACAAGCTCAAGAAGATCTTAATGTACTGTTTGAGTGGTTCCAATATAACTTACTTACCATAAATATTTCTAAAACCTGTTACATTATTTTTAAGGTTAAAAATAAGATTATACCTATTCATGACCCATTGACCATTGACAACATCTCGATTGAACAAAAAAACTGCGAAAAATACCTTGGCCTTAGAATGGATAACTACCTAAAATGGAATAATCAAATTGAGCATATTAAAGATAAACTCTCATCTCTTACAGGTTCTCTCTATAATATTAGTCACTGTATACCTAAACAAATTCGTTTTACTATCTACAATTCTCTTGTCAAATCACATTTAATATACCTAATTGAAATCTGGGGCAACTCAGGTAAAACAAAATTACAGGAATTACAAAGAATGCAAAACAAAATAATAAAAATACTATTTCGCTATCCATACCTGACTCCAACTTATAAAATTTTTGAGGAAACCAAATTGATGAATATAAAACAACTGTATATGTATTATACTTGTATTCTGATTAGGAAAATTTTAGACAAAACAATTCGTACTAATTTGTCATTCACCAAAATGTCTGAAGTGTCTAAACGCAGCATGCGACGACCAAGTTTAATTGTATTGCCAAAGACTCGCACAAATTATGGAAAAAAATATTACCTATGAGGGAGCACAACTGTTTAACAATTTACCATCTAAGATTAAAAATGTAAGTTCGTTCAATGTTTTTAAATCATCGCTGTCAAAGTATATTATTGAAAACCATTCATACCAAAAACCTTTATAGTACAGTTGTGAAGGGAAACGTTGAGCGATCCATTTGTATACCCATTTGTATACCCATTTTATATGCATGTATAGTATTAAAACACGTTAATCTGGTCTGCTTCTGCGACCTTTAGTTTAATTTTTACAAAATATTAATTTTATGTTCTCTTGTAAGTGACTTTTTTGTATTAATGAGAATAAATGATTTAAACCTAAATTATAAGTTTGAAATCGCCAACCAGCATTGAGCAAGCGTTGTGATCAATGCTCAAACCTTCTTCGTGCGAGAAGAGGCCTTTGGTCAACAGTAGCCACTTATAGGCGAGGATAGGATTATATGATATATAATTTCATATTAGCCAATTTCTTAACTGCGCCAAAACGTTTGGAAAATTAACATATCTTTTTTGTTTACTTTAAAATAAAAGTTGGTCTCGCCTTAGTGGCTGTGATAAAGTCAAAAGTTTAATTAACACTAAGTCAATTGATAAATAATAGCAAAGGTCGTCCTATTTTTAAAGAGGTCTGTCAAACTGTGGAACTTGTTTCTGGCGGTTTCTCGTAGTCCACTACCCCGCTGATAACAATCTGATAATAATTAAACATTAACTAACAACGCATATGAGAACAAAATGGGGCATCATTTGAAGAACTTGCTTTAATTAACTAGGTAATTTATTAATTATATTTTCCCGAGCTGCGGACTGCCTAGCAGGTTAGCAGGAGTAGAAACGGGGTGGTTTTTTAGTCAATAAAAGTCTGACGCTCCCTCTCGCCTCGCCCAAGGCTGGCTAAATCATTGAATCATTTCCCTCTTTAAGAAAAAGAGGTAAAAATATTCTGGTGAGTGCTATTGCGATACAATTTAAATATCTAAATAATGCTAAAAAATCATAAGTACAGTTAGGAAATACACCCAACCAACGTACATCTATAGTTACATTGTCAAAACTGTATGTATAAGTAATAAAGTATAAAATTTTCACTACTGACTTATATCAGAACATTTATCAGCGAAATGTTATTCTGATCCGAGGGCAATGTCCCTACGCGTGATGTATGCCAAGTTAATATACCTAATCGTCTTTGTCATTCATAAACGTAAGTACCTAAGTACTTGTTCGCACTCGATACATTATATTTAGTTTCAATTTATATTAAACTGCTCTTTGATTCAGTGGTTATAAGTATAATAACTGCTGATTAAGAGGTTACACGAGATGATATAGGAGTCATTTATCTTATTATTTTCTATCTTATTAACAGAACCATATTCTATAAAGCCTTTTTTGAGTGGGGAAAATCATCCAATGACTTCTCCCGCCTTGGGTGAGGCGGGAGGAGTGTCAGACTCTTACTGACTAAAAACCACCCTGTTCCTTCTCCTGCCCCTTACGGTGGCCGGAGATCGTCACGCGATATTCTATAAAGCCTGGCATCATAATTAGAATGACCTACGTAATCAATAGCAATCAATTCGCCCTCTCATACATAGATCTCATAACGCTGTTACTTTTAATATGCTTTACCTCTACCCATCCCTTCATATGATAAACTAGTGTGTGTTGTTACACTAATAAATAATTAAAAGATTCAATCAGAACCCGCTCTAATAGGTACTTAATAATAAAGAATCAATTTACCAGTTGCTATCTAGCTGTCGGCACAAGACTATAAGAATTAATTAATTTATAAAGCACTGAGTAACAAAACAGAATATATTTTTTATCTGAACATTACTCATATACCGACACAGTACGTGCCTACATATAATACATTATGTACTTGAATGGAGACATAACAGTACCTACTGCAAATATCAAGACAGGATGTAGTAGGATCGACATTTATTTATTACTTACATATGTACCAAGTACCAACAGATACTAGGTATAGCACCCACTTTTACCAGTTTTGTTGTTATTTATGTTGAAATGCACTGCCGGAGCAAGAGATGTTGGGTTCGATTCCCGGTCTGCGATCGCCACTCGGTCACCTTCCTGGCCCAGCGGCCATCAGTCCTCCAAGCGACGTGGCCTGCCCATTGCCACTTCAGCCCGCATATTTTAAGAGCTATGTCTGTCGCTACTAATAGGAAGTACAAACTAAAGTCTATATCAGGAATTAGGAAGCCATTCCACATACTCTACGTAGGAATTCAGATATATCGTATAGATGTTAATTCTCAGCTCTATTGGTATTCGTCACGTTTGATCGTGACGTAGATAAAAAGGCCTTGTATCTACAAATGTAATGTTGTAATCTTTTTGTTTGCAATGAGATTGTATTTCAAGATGGAATATATTTTTGCAATGTGTGCAATATGCATGTGCTGTGCTATTTATAAATGGCACGAGTTATGTGTAGAAAACAATATTGTATTACACACTTACTCTTTTCGCATACGGCTTCTGCTTCTCACTTAAAATTAAAAGAAAGAAGAATTCTTTTGAGTATGTCGGTATTGATTGTTTTTCTATAGTATATATAAGCCATATACGATAGCCAATAAACGAGCAGACTGATCGCCTTATGGTAAGCAATCGCCACCGCCCAATCGAATCGCCCACCCGAAACAAGGTCCTTTGGTGGTTAAGATTTAAGAGTTGTTGGAAAATCGGGGATAGGGATCCTGTATGTATTAAGATCAAAAAGGAATCACGTTGCTTTTTGCATGGTAAAAGAATTTTGCAAATCAGTGCAATAGTTTGAGAGTCTCTTTAATGCACAAAGAATAAAAAAAACTTATTTATGATATTAGTATAGATAGCAGCAGAGAACGCAAAAAATGTGTTTATTATCTGTATAGCAATAGCTATATTCGGTAACTAAATTCATGAAATTGGGTTTTCCTTTTAACATGCAGTTATCGCTATTATCGCTTCGTTACTCGAGTGTCTACTAAAAGCAGTATCTGTTTTGTTCAATAGCTTTTTAAATAAAAGCAATGATATAATTATTTAACAAAATAATTAAAGGAGACTCTTCACACAAAATTGTTTTGTTTACCATTTTAACAATTCATAAAGAACATTATTTCTTATGTAAGAACTAACTTATGTTATGTACCTAAGTACATTATCCTTGAAAAACGTTCAGTGACTAAATATTATCAATTTCATTGAATATGTTTGTGTATTTACAAAAAAAATCAAAGACGTTTAAGTACAAGAGATCTCAGTAACATAATTACGTTTAATTAATGACGTATGTACAGAGTTTGTTGCGGATTTTAATTGTATACGGGCGACCTCTGGCCTGACTCTATCAGACACGTTTCTGTACACTTTCGGCGATACATTAGACACGAGATTGCTACAATTCAGCTCCAGGCTGCATTAAGATTGTTGTCCTCAGTGTTATTTTCTTTTCTATCACTTTGACTAGATATTAGTTTTACATTGTTCTCACATAGTTGAAGCAATCGAAACAATGTAACCATGAATTGTATTGTGAATCTGATTGGAAAAGAGTAACCTATGGAGTTTCTTGCTCGTTCTTCTCCATAGGAATCTACACTTTGGAACGAGCAAATAGCTTCACTAGAGGACTGACCGACAGACTGACGTTATTAATATTATTATATTTGCTTTGACGTTCAAAAGTGCCTTCCTGGTCTAATTGAAATAAATAATTTTGACTTTGACTTTGACTTTGAATTGCAACAAGATTCTTGTGAGACAATCGTTTAGATAATTGCATAATTGATTTAGCTGTTATATTATAATCATTCGCGGCAACATTGAAGCGAATCAGAATCTAAATTGAATTCTATTTATATCTATAGACTGTGAACTATGGAAATTATCATCTTTGAACACGCTCAAGCATACGTGTAAAGAAATTGTTAAGTAACAAATAAAGATAAAGATTGTACACAATATTTTGGCTTAGCGCCATTTCACGTACAACTGTGCCTACTTCGTTTCAACAAACAACTTTAATAATTATTTAAAAATAGATAAGTTAATTAGAGGATAATTAAATACGCAGTTGTTTTATCATTTTAGGTAAAAGTCATATATTTCACGATGGACAATGAACATCTCTTTGAAACATGATTCATGACGTCACATTGTCTACTATACGGAAAATAACTGTGTTATAATTTTGTCTAATAAGTTTTAACTATAGATACACAGATACCACCAACAAATAAAAAATATTAAATTTATTCACTGAATTAATTCGCATTGCTAATTATTATTGTATTTAACATTTCTAACCCAAAGATACAAATGATTATTATTTATTCTCTGTCAAATACTGTGCACGTACTACGACAAAAGATCGTAGAGTAATGTAGCACAGAGCCACCATCACTGCATTGTACATTACGTAGAGTATATGCGAAGAGACTGAGTCAAGGTTTTTAAGTAGACCATAATAATCTACTAACATTTTTTAATACTACGCTTCTGCCACGCTTAATGCTTGCTAACTACTACGCTACTGCTACGCTGCCTCTACGCGAAACTCTACGACACTGCTACATTTAATACTACAAACAGCTACATTGAATGCTACGGGCACGCCTACGTCGCACACTGGGGCAAGGTGTATGGAGACAATACCCAAAATACATTAATATAATAATTAGCGTTTATTTCTCTTCTAACATATTAAGAACCTCTGGATTGAAGGGTTTTCGGTTATTTTTAGGCAGTTTGCGCATCAGGGTTAGAAAAGGGTCGGAGGATATAAACAAACGATTTATGATGTCCACAAGATTTTCTGTTCTAGAAGTTTTTCTACTAAAGCGCTCTCTATATGATTTGAAATCCTTATTTCTGGACTCCTGTGCTTCTTCGCTTAGCTGACCGATCGGTAATAAAGCATGTTTAATAATTTCGGGGCCATGAATTAATATTTTGTGAACAGTTGGGGTCATGGGCATCCAGGAATACAGAGTTACATAAAGAGTAGCTGTGTCTCGACAAAATATTTTGAATTTTTCTTCATTTATCTTAAATCCACTAGATATAGTCTGCAAAATTATATAAAATCGTTTTATCAACTGCGTATCAATATGTGTAATGATAGCTGATTTTTCAAAATTTTGGAAAAAATGCGTGCTACATTTCCGTTATTGCTGTTTCCAAAGCCAGGTTTCGGTTTATCTACAATAAGAGAGAGTTCCTTCTTAAACTCCTCTTGTATTCTTGTTTTATTTTGTTCAACTAACTCTTTATTATGTTTATTCACTCGCCACTCCTGAATGGGCAATTTATATGCTAAGTGTAAAAGAGATTCAAATAGGCGGATCCAGCAATGCAACACTGATAAGCCAAAAGATATATAATCAGTCATGACAGGTTTCTCTAAAATGACATCTAGATTATTAAATTCTTTTGAAGTGGCGCCACATAAATAACACCTCATCGTAGACTTCGTGTTAGAAAGTGTATTACAAAGTTTCCCATCTACCATTGTAAAAACAGTCTCATGTTTAATTGTATACACATTATCAGCTATATGAATTTCTGTTGGTGATAAATTCTGAATTTGGTTGTCAATATCTTGTTTTTTAGCTTTCACTACTTCATCAGATTCTTTAAGATATTGCAAACTAATAGGTCGACAAAATCGCGATGACGAAGGTTTTGGATTTTGCCACAAAATAATAGTTTTATTATTTTTTGTATACGAAAGTCTTAATGGAACGAGACTGCTTAGAAACATGTATTTGTCATCTGCTGTATCCGAAATAAACTTCTGCTTATATTGTGTATGACTGGAGCTCCCGTCAAATCCCCATTTCGAATACAATACGATTTGGTCTGCAGGGTTTATTGACTGTGAATGTAGAACACTTTCTTGGGACTGAACTAGACGCGTAGCGGTGTGATTTAACAAAGACTGAAGTGGCACACTAGCTTCAGTTTCTGTAACATGAATGTTTTTTGGATAACAAAAGGTTTTTTCAGCCTGAACCAACTTATAGGATGGAAAAATGTCTTTAGCGTAATTTCTAATTATATCATATTGCTGACGTGAAAGTTGAGCTTCTATAAGTAATGAGAGGGCTTCTCGTGGTGATAATTTCTTAACTTTTGCTTCACTAGATATGTTGGAACAATCCTTGGCATATTGGGGTGATTCTGAGACTTTTTTAATCACTTCAGCTTCTGTTGTTTTGCCTAACGCCCTTAATTGCATTTGTGCTGCATAAGTTAAAGTATCAGAATCGATTTCTGCCCGTAGATTTAATGTCTTTCTCCGTTTTGAATTTTCACTGCACTCAATGAAGCTTAAAGGTCGCCTTCCTGATTTTGGAACTGTGAAACGGGTAAATTCGCAACATCCCTCTATCCAAGTATGTTCACTGGCAAAAAATCTATCCTTATGTCTGCCGTATAACATCCATTTCTTAGAAAATTGTTGTTTAAAATTACGAAGTTGTAAAACTAAATCATTACGAAATTTCATTGGACAAGTGGTCTTAGAGGCAACAAAATCAATAATATCTTCAAATTTGCGATCGAATGATTTGTATTTGCTTTTAAAAAATACTTCCAATAAATCTTTTATCTTTAAAACTATTTTGGGTGACATATCTGAAAAGATTGACACAATATTTTAAAATTATTTTAATTTGCGCAAAGTTCTTTTGGTATTGTTTTTAGTTTCTTAATAAAGAAGGTTTAGGTTGCCTAAAACAATAATTCGTTTCAAAAGAACATTGCGCGAAATTTAGATATCGTCCAATTCGCTTCTACAATTATACGTAAAAAGTAAAACATTATTTACGGTAGGTTACACAACGAATTTGTCCAATCTTAATCATATTTTTATTAGTACTGACCTTGATCTCCACTTGCCATTTTATAGTTTTGTGTTAACTTTAATAGGGCAGTAGCAACAATCACTTAAATCCTGTATTCAAAAATTTTAAACACAGCAACAATGCAAAAACAATGAACTTTACAGCAGTATGTAAGCAAACAGATAACCTTTGTGTTGATAATATCGTCCTTAACTGATGTGAAATTTATCAAACAATAATAATACGTCAAGTTTTTTTCCTATTACCCACATTTTGAAAATGTGATTTTGGGCATTGCTTCCTTATAGCAAACCCCAGTGTGCGTCGACTACTGCGAAACTCCTACACTGAATGCCTCGACTCGGCTGCTGTACTGACACTGCTACGCCGAGTGCTACAATATCTCTACGCCGAGTCCTACGACACTGCTACACGAGGGGCTACGTCACTGCTGCGCCGCATGCTACGATACTACTACGCTGAATGTTTTGACACTGTTACGCTGTACGCTACGACATAGCTACACTAAATACTTAGACACTGCTACGTCAAATGCTGCGACACTTATATAGTAAATGCCACGAAAGTATTGAACGTTGGCATTGCTACGATATTGCTACACCGAGGGCAACGATATTGCTACGTTGAATGCAATGCCGATGGCTACGAAACTGCTACGCTGAAAACTGTAATACACCACTACGCAATGTGCCTTGGCACCTCTACGCAGAACTCTTACTCTTGGTCGGCTGTAGCGAACCCCATAAGTCTCGATTATGAAGTCGCGGCGCGTTCGTCCTCGTCTACACGTCGGTCCTCCATCTCACATCGCTATAATAATTTTATATTTGAATTCCCAATCCCATTGAAGGCCATTTACTTTAATAAAATCGGATTAATTTAAACGTTAATCATTAATTACCTGTGTAATTAATTGTTAACGTTTCGTTTACATAGTATCATATTGCCAGGTGATCAATGAATCTGAAGCCTTGAGTTCATTGATCACCTGGCAATATGATACTAGGTGTAAGCAGAACCCACTAACATAATACTCTCATAAAAAAATAAATTTGTCACTAATAGTATAACTGATACCTAAGTAAGTATTCTTTTGCTACGAGATGGCTACGCTACGACATTATTATACAAAATGCTGGCAACCCTACAGTACACAGATTCTAAATGACGTACGCAAGGCAGTGCCTATCTCCACTCACATTATTAATACTATTCATTCAGATACTGCGAGTAATTTCTCTTAATCCAGATGACCATAGGGCATTGCAACATTACATGGTAACCTAAAAATCCTTGCACATGGCTATCATTCCGACCTTGCTTCCTACAGCTCGATAGGCTAAACAACTACGTTGACCTTTGCACCTGAACTTCAATGCGAAGCATCCGTTCTGGATACTTGTGATTTACGACCATCATGAACCCTATCAGCTCTGATACATCATGATTTATTGCCATTTGTGTACTTTCTGGGGCTTTCTGTGCCACAGCAATCTGCCAATGAATGGATCGTATAAAAATATTTCTTTGATGGCTTTAACTATAATTATAATTGTCTAATTTGGGAACTAATGGTGTAACATTATTGGAACTGATATAAAATAGGTTGTTGCTATCTAAATGTTAATTACATAACAGGATTTTTAAATGAGTACCTCCATTAGAGTAGAAATGTAACTATTTCCCCTTTACTTATTATATTCTTTGAGTGAATCTAAAGTTAGATAGGTACTCTTAAGAGTTTTGTTTGTTAAAAGTATATCTAATCTAACACAGCAACCACCCAATGGCCAAGCTACAAAACTACCTAACTCAAGACGTACGGACCAATCAAACGGTACATACTTATCCACTAACAAAGGATTAATGTACTAATAAATAATACACAATTTCGATATAAATAATAATTTAATAAATATAATGCACAATAGTAGATGTATTATACAATAATATCACAATATTGAAGTACCTACCAGTGGCGTACAGTGCCACTGGGTAGTCAGCCGTCTGGCGCCGGTATCGTCTACCAGCATTGTAGAGGGTTTGTACCCTTAGATGAAAACTCAAGCGGTGTGTTCAACACGTTCTCGCTGTCCTATCTCTTGCGGCGGCGGGTGCGGGATCGCTGCGACGACCGTGAGCTCCACTCGAGGCTCAGATCACTCGACGAGGGCGGAGTCTCCGGAAACTGAGCGTGAGACGTCCACCGACACGAGGCACACGCCGATTTCGGTGTCTCCGGCACGGCTTTGCCCGGCTTCGCGTTTGGGCTGTATGACTCCAAGATATGTTTATAGGCGCACTCTGAAGGCTCAGGACTACGGCCCCGAGCCGCACTCAAACGGGCACGCACACAGGCGGTGCAGTAACCACAACTGTCTTCGCTAAGAGCACTGCGAACCATTTTGAATAATGTGTGATTTACGTGACGCACTGAGAGGACTGAAGCCGGTTGTCAGTGAGCGATGATATTTATGCGCACGCCGGGCGTCGCGCACGCGCCTCGCTGATAACCCCGGCTCCGGCGCCAGCGTTGCCGACCGCGCTAACTACTGACTGCGGCTGTGGCAAAAAATCTTTAATTTATCATCGTTTTTGTTATTAGGTTGATCGTAATCAGAAGTCTAACAATTGGTCAGAGGTTACGTGTGTCTCCACTATTGCCATGTGAAGAATTTTAAACATAAACTAATTACTCTGTAAACTTTGTACCTATTAAGTATAACTTATAAGTAAAAATAGTTAAGATTTATTATTTGAGTTATTTTGGACTTATTAAGTTATTAACATGGTATACGACCTATAGAAAGTGAGAAACGGAGTTTAGTCATACTTCGTCAATTAAAACAAAGAGGTAGAACTACCGACCTAAAATAATGAAAATTATTTCAGCTCTTACATTTTGACATGAGTGAACTTAGTACTTAGTAGTTGTAATCACTAACGTAGTGAGCTGATAACATTTTGGAACATAATGAAAATATCGTATTTTTAGCGTCAACAACTCAACAACTGAGACACGTGAAATGACAAGAGCACTGTTGGTACCTAATTGTCCCCACTGCACTGAAGCTACATCACCTACGCTATCAATATCATGTAATGTAGGTGCACATGTGTCGTCTGACGAAAGTAGCGTGTGTAGTAAATTATCTTGTAGTAATAAGTAAGCAGTAGTAGGTACATTGTAATCAGAAGATGTAATATTTTACGAGTTAATGTTGCACATGGCTACAAACGAGTTGGTAGGTACCTACGTAGTCATACAGGCGGCTATACAAAGATAAGACGCTTCTATAGCTTGTAGACATTTCTATGTATCTGGGTAGGTAGTTCTCTACCTATCTTACCTCCGATGTGAAAACCAATATCACTCTGCTAAGTGTTACGGACAAAGAACAGACCATACTGCCATGAACTTGTAGCACATTGTTGCTATGTAATTACCCATCGGTAAAAGAATATAAAACCCCTGAATATTAATTACCTGTTTGAACAACTGCATATACTATAATGTAGGCGATTAAATAATCGTATTTTTCCACCTGTATTAAACAAAAAATATAAAAATTATGTTCGTTAATATTAACATTAATACCTACACTACCTATTAATCTAAAGTTAGGCTACCTTGGTAAGTAGACCCGATTGTTATAGTATACTCTAGACTCCAGATAAATGGACTAGTTGCTCCACATCCCTACCGGTTATTACCAGTCAATGATACTACTTAGTGATCCTAATGCATTGATGCATTAACTATGTAAATAAGTTATCTCTAACATTATAGTTTAGGTACTTAGGTAGGTATCTAGTTAATTTGGAATGCAATGACGTCATAGACATAACAATAATATCGTGAATCGATCTATGTAGGTGCCTAATTTAAGCATTTAGACTTGGGAGTATAGATCTAGCATTTGAAAAAGCTTTAAGATTTTTTGTTTCATCTCCAAATCGGAATGTTATAATCTCGGTAGGTAGGTGCTCCGGAGCTAATGGTAACTACCTAGCGGGTTTACTATTAAAACACTGGTAGAAAGGATGCACTTTTAACCTGTTTAAAAATAAAATATTTACCTACCTATTTATAAAAGGTACCAACAGCTTCTGTATAAATATTACCTAATACATCTGTGTAGAAAAATCTTGAATAAAGTTAAAGATATCTAATATCTACACTATAAAAACATAAATAAACTGGTAAACAGTTAGTAAGCTCAATGTCAACAAGATATATTAACAAAGTCAATCACGCTCCATGTCGTCTGTGAACAATCGAGAAAATGCATTCTGGAATCAACTGGACGTAGCTCTCCGACTGTTATCGCGGCGACATGGTGTAAACAACTCGACTATTTATAAAGTCCTGCAAATAACTTGACCACTTTGTGACCCACCGCGCCTATCGGGACTTTTGAAAGCCTAACTCCAGGTCGGTGCTGCCACCCACAATGCTACTCCACAAAATAGATTTATTTATTATTTACATTGAGACACACTTCTTCTCCCTTTCTCCCTGTTCCTGGGGGGGAGTATAGGGAGGGCATTAAAAAAGTATTTCCCTAAACTAGTCCTATATAAAAATTGTAACAAATAAGTAAAAAAACAAAAAGAATTCCTTGTCAAATTACGCGCTGCGTTGTAATAATAAAACGACTGCAGCGCCACCATATAAATACACAGCTTTTTGGACTTATCATTTAAAATTCAAAGTTAAAATGCTATCTTATCTTAAATATGGCTTAATAAATAAATAATTACATGCATATTTATATACATATACAGAGGGCACGCCGCAAAGCAAATTATTTTAATTATAAAGTCACTAATTGATTGAACTTGGTCAGAGTAGATGATGAAACTTCTTTTTGTTGTTACAAGACTTACAAGTGGGCAATACCTCGGATGAATGAGATATAGTACGGTGATTTTGCATCGCTTGGATGACGAAACAGGGATGTGATATTAAGTATAAAAACAAAACAAAAATCGTCACACACATTTTTAATGATAATGATCTTAAAAATCTAAATTAGGGTAACTATATTACAGTTTTCATGATTTGAAATCACCTACTTGTACTTAATGTAGGTACATAGAAACATGTCAGTTATTCCCCGAAGGCGTAGGCAGGCAGAGGTGTACCTATTCTTTATGTATCTACATTGCAGTAGCTGTATCCACTTTCGCATATTGTGTCACATACATTGCCGGATATCGGGTACTACTTTAGACGTGTGGAGTACAGAGAACTTTGTTCCAGAACAATAAGGACTATACTCTGCTAGAAGGAATTCCTACTTTCCTACCTAATCGAAGGAGACCTCGGTTAGTGATGACATGGTGATCACTTGTTCTACGAGGCAAAGTTATCTTCAATGCAATTGATTACAGTTAGGTAGAAATACAACTTCCACGAATAAGATAATCTGGGAAACTACGTACATTTTTTCATTAATAAAAATGTTTTTTACACAATAATTTATTATTAAAAAACGAGATCGTAGGAAATCTTGGAACAGGGAAATCTTCAGTCAACTGAGACCTCATTAAAATTTAGAAAAAATAAATATCACGATAAGGGGTCATTTACTTTATATTATGTACAAAGTTTAACGTACAGTACATATGTTTTAAGGTCACTTTAACATTAAAAGAGTCAGTATGAGCGAAATAGAGAGATATCCACCCTATGTACGGGTAAAGTGAGAAAGAGAAGTTAACATTGTAAATATACATGACCAGCGAATGGCGGACTTATGCTAGATAGAGCAGTGGAGGATTATTAAGTGTCGTCCGCACGTAGCACGTAGCAGACCAATTAGCTTTTTTTTTGTACTTCTTTTTATTTTACCTAATGTTTCAAGTGAAGAATGACGTTAATAGTACTAGTGAAAACAAACTGTGGAATGACCAGATATTTATTTTATCAAAACATTTAATAATGGCGATCGCAAAAATTTATCAAGTTTTGTCTCTTTCGAAAAATCTGTTTTTCTTGTTAATTTTATTATTTATTTACTCAGGATATATTTAATTTTTTCTTGCTATTTATTTTCTCTGTTAATCCTATACTTTGCCTAAATGTAATAGCTGTTAGTCTATACAAATGTACGCCAAACATGCACGTGGTCACGTACAATTTTAATATTAAAATTAAGTAAATTATATATTGTAAACATATTTTTATAATTTGCCTGTTACCAAGTAATTAATTACATTATGAAAACAAAAAAAAATAAGACAAATTTGTTATTTTACAGATATTGTTATCTGCATACGTGATAAAGCATTAATTTTGTTCACAGACAGACATAACAGGAATAGGTGCCAGTTGCCAAGAGATAAATGGACTTAAGTTCTTCGAAAAACAATTTTAATTTTAGCAATAGGAGCAAAAATAACTATATTATCAAGTCTTGCGTAATTATGTATTTGTTCAGTACAAATGATACATGATCAGAGTTCGTGCTCTTTGTATAGCCGTGCGTACCAAGAAAAATACAATTTAAGAACAAATTATTCATAAAAATAAAAGACTCATTATTTTATACAAAAATAATTTAGTATCTTAACAACCATTTAATGTAGTGTAACTATTTTATGTATTACGATATAACTATCAATTCTAGTAGAAATAACTAATAACAAATACTAACTTGATTTTTTGCAATGCATGCAACTTTCATTCGTCCATGCATCTGAATACTAAACTAAGACGAAAATAATGTAAAAACTAATAGAACAACTAATATTTATTAGACTAAAAATAATATTTAATATATTACAAGTACCGGGAACATAATAAAGACACATTACATTATCTATCATTCATTAAAATTATTGATATTTAATTCAGTTCCTTCATTAGAACATAAACTGTCACAGAGGTTATCGAAAGTATCACTTTTACAAAGAACACTTAGGGATTTGAGATAGTGACAGAAACGATTGTTTCTCTTCATGTTGGTGTCATTCTTTGACTTCTCAAGCCTGCAAATAGTGCGGCAGGAAGACCAATAGTCCAACGCAAGGGCCCGCCTGTCCAACACGGCTGACGCGTTCAAGTAGCTCGTCAAACTGTTGTGCCTCGATACCACTCGGTCTCTTTGTCTGTAATCAAATATTACTCTTCATTAATATAATTCACCACTATCGTCATAATAGCCCCGTGTAACAGGGTGGGGGAACTGTAGATAACGGATTAAAAAATTGACAATCCCAATGCCCGTTTCAGGAATTGAAACAGACTTACTAGTTAGTCACGTGTGAGACCATTATGGTACTTGAAATTTGAATTATATAACAACTTATTTCACAAGACATTTTTAAAGTTAATACGTAAAATCCTAAGATGACATTGACCCTTGGATAACAAAAGTACTGTTTATTGGTTACTTTGTTACCAAAATTTTTTAATTAGGTATGTTTTTCATTGGTAGTACGAAATGTAATGTTTGGTAGCTGTTCGAATATATTTTTACTTACAATAACAAAGTAGCAAAACAAGCGTAAGATTTGTGATTATTTAACATCCGAGTATACCCAAACTTTGCTTACACAATACATCACGTACGAGCTTTAGATACCGATAATTATCTTGTTATTTTAACAAATTAGTCACAACGAAAATACAAACACAAATTCACCTAGCCATTAATTTACACTTTGGAATAAGTAATCCAGAATATAATTATTATTTACGCATAATCATTGATACTTGATACCTCAATCATCCTGTAAACTTATTAAGTAGTTTATGTTAGCACAACAAAGTATGATTGTAACATTCAGATCAAAACGATCCTGAAACCATATAGATAGATTCAGTTCGTTTTATATAACTGATCACAATAACTTATTCCAATGAAAAGCTCATATTAACAGTTGTTTACAATTCGTTAAAGAACTGTGATAATATATTTTTAATTCAATAATTTCTTGGTAAGTCCCAGAGGTTGTGCTCTGGGACTTTATTTGTCTATCTTGTTTTGTGACAAATAAATAGTTTTATATCCATTTCACGAAATTGTGAAAATGCATTCCCAAAATATGTACTAAGTTTCAAAAGTAAACGTTTGTTACGATTTCAAGCCTAAATGCTGGTCCAGTTTTAACGAATTTTGCTATCTGTGTAGAATCATTTTGATGGATGCTTGGATATATTGTATTAAATCGACACAAAACATTGATCATGAAATTAAAATATAGCTCACCTGTTTAAAAGCATTCCTGGAAAACTAATGTCTGTTCTTCTATCACAGTTTAGAACATCTTGAGCTGTTGCAATAGAACCAGTCAAAATTGTATGACAAATGTCACTCATGACTTCATGTTCCTTATGATAGTAGCTAGGATTCTCTCTTTCTGACACACTGTGACTCTCAGGACAATACCACGGTTGTGATGTTATGTTTCTGTCAGTGTCTGGATTGATACAACTGTAATAATCAGACAACGAGAAAGCATCTGCAGCATTTGCTATTGCTTCCAGTTCAAGACTC
This sequence comes from Spodoptera frugiperda, assembly GCF_023101765.2. Lineage (NCBI taxonomy): Eukaryota > Metazoa > Arthropoda > Insecta > Lepidoptera > Noctuidae > Spodoptera > Spodoptera frugiperda. The sequence continues at coordinate 5,895,235 of NC_064215.1, forward strand.
GTCGTCTTCTTTTGACTAATATTGCATTTTTGTGAAGGGAGATCAGTATTAGGAGCAGTTGTTAAAAGGGACGGCATACTCCACCACATGTTAAATACTTGTACTGGATATGTTTCATTTGATAAATTCGAATGTTTAGAAGCAAAGGCAGTCCAAATTGTATTTACATCTACATCAACAGCTGCACTAGTTCTTCCATCTGCATCATCATTATCTGCCCAAGACATACAGGAGCTTTCTTCATCAATGTGATTCTTATATAAATCAACATTTTGTGAAGCAGCTTCTTCCTCTGAAGCAGCACTCTGTACTTTAGGTAGACAGAACTGCAGGTAGTTAATGGTTTTCCTTATATCTCCTTTAAAATAATTCAAGAATTTGGCTCCAACACCAGGCCAACACATTCCACTATCTGCTAGACACATTATATCTAGCCATGTCCCAAGAATTCTAGGCAGGAGAGGGCTCATCTTTAATATTTTTGTGTTTTGTAGAAACCTTTGCAAATGTGGACAAACTAATGATGATGTAATTAAAATTACAGGTCTTTTTGAGCATTGTACTAACTGTACTATGGCTGAAGTGAAACCATCATCCTGATCAAACACTACATCTGCATCATCAATGAGTATAAGTGAAGAATCTGTCCTAGTACTCTCCTGGCTTAGTGTAGTGCCACTTAGAACTTCATTCTTTACAACTATTCCTTTACTTTTCTCTTTTTCAATGGACCTCTTTGGTCTACCTCGTTTCTTGGTCTGTTTTGGGATATCTGGTTGTTGTTTTTCTTGTGACTTTTGACTACTGTCTGAATTTCCTGTACCTCGGTTAACCTTATGTGATTGGGTTGCTTCCTGTAAATCTTGTAACATGATTTTACCTGTCCTTTTACTACTAGCATTAACTTCAATAACCTTCATGGCTAAATCTGCAGCAACAGCATATATACTTGCAGTTTTACCACAACCTGTAGGACCAGCAAGTATCAAAAGATTGTTTGTAGACTTCATGCTGTCTCTACTATCAGGTTCAGACTCATAATAGTCTGAGCTATCTGAGTCTGCCTTACTTTTAGCCTTTGATTTAACTTGATTCTCTGTCCATGATACCAACCATTTTCTCAATTCTTTTAAAGTCTCAAAATTCCCTATAATTTGTTTGGTTGTTATAGCTTTGTATTTATCAGTCCAATTTAATCTGTCAGGACTGTCGTTTATAACATCCACCATATCATCCAAAACTTCAATACTGTTATCTACATCTACATAATTGCAGTCTTTAAATTCTCCCTTTCCTTTACTTTTCAAATACCGATATGTTCTGTATACCGGGAACTTTGGATGTAACTTCTTTATATTCTGTAACATTGCCTGTGTGCTCTTTTTGCTAGTAGTGTCTACACTAAAACAACTGAGGTCTTGGTTAAGATTAAGCAGTTCTTTCATTTTATTATTTTCATAAGATAATGCATAGTCTTCTTCAGATTCAATAATCATTAAAGGTATATTAATAACAAGTTGATTATCCTCAACCATTTTAGTACTTTGCTGCACATGAACAACTACAGGAAAACTATTATCTGGAATGGAGCAAACTTTTTGTTGCTGGATTTGCTTTTTCAATTTGTCTGGGACTCCACTTTGTAGAAATTTTTGTTTAGCTTCTAAAGCAGCTGGATCAGTTTGTTTAGTTGTAAATATGGGAGCCAGTTTGGTAGGTTTCTTAGATGTCACATCTTTGGGAACCTTCTCTACTTTCTTTTCTGCTTTAGGCTTTATAGGTTTGACTTCATCAAGAGGCTGATCAGTCTTCAAACCAACTTGTTTTTTGTCACTTTTGCTTTCAATGTGCTTCTTCTTTTTTGGTGTGAAAATGTGCAAGTCTTCGTCAGAGCTGGACAGACAAGCATCATCAACATATTTCACAGGTCTCTTTACTGACCTCTTTGGTCTGCTCTCACTGTTACAAGTATTTGTATTCTCGGAATCAAGTTTTGTATCAAGTTTTGAATTTCTCTTCCTCTTCTGACTGTCATTGTTAACTTTAACACTGTCACCATTGAACTTCAGGATCATTTTATCAGTTGTTGTGTCTGGAATATTAACACTAATACTGGCTAATGTTTTGTCTTCTGATTTTTGTTGAGTTTTAATGGAGGTTTCATTTACCTTGTTACTTGTTATTTTCTCATCTGTGCTATTATCTACAAGTATGTAGTTAACTTCTCCATTAATGTTCTCTTCTTGTTCTTTGACACATTCTGTTACATCACATATTTCTAAACTTTCTTTTTTCAAGCTCAATTTCTTCTTCTTACTCTTTTTTTTACTTCTAGGTTGTAGTTTTACCTTTATAAGGTTATCATTTTCTGAATTAGTAGGAGAACATTCATCCTTTTCAATTTTTTTAAAATAAGAGAGCACACTTTCCTTTTTCTTTAAAGAAGGTGACAGCTTACTTAGAAAGTCTTCATCTTCCTTGGATATGTGTTTCTTTACTGGACTTATAATTGTATTTTCTTCAACTGTGTTGAATATATCAACTATCTTGAATGTATTTGACTTGGTATGTTTCTTTGTATTGTTATTATCTGCGACTTTGGCTTTGTCTTCTAATGGCAAATCAATTACTTCATCTTTTATTAGCTTGACATTAGAACGTTTACCTTCTTTGTCAGACTTAGTATCTTTAAAAATCATACTTTTTAATCTTTTTGCTCTCTTTTCCATTTGCTCTTTAATGATATTGTCTTGAATTTCTTCAATCTCTTTATTTTTCAAGGACCCCTTTGCTTCTGCCATTTTTTGAAGCAACAATTGCCTTTTAGCCTTTAAGTTCTTTCTTTCGATTACTTCTGTTGTATCAATGTTTTCATCACTTTTGTCTTTACCTGGAGAATTACACCCAAGACTCTTGTTCCTAGAGTCCATTAACAGTTTGAAAGCATTTGTTTGCTTCTTTTCCTGACTAGTGACAGCTGGAGGACTGTCTCTAGTCACATCATCTTGGACATTTACCTCAGTGTTGGAGTTTTTCAAGGTATCACTTATCTTTACAGGCTTTCTTCTTACCATTTTGAAAAGGTAATTTTTAGGCCTCCAATCCTCTAGTTCAGTATCTTCACATAAATAGGGATCTTTTCGTTTGTTTGGGGACCTGATATTCAGTGACGAAACGAGAATTTTCGACACATCTAATATATCCTGATCTTCTTGCCCATCTTGTCTAAGTTTATACTTTCGTAACTTCCGTTTAAGCACCTTATCACATCTGTGTTTGATGGTATTTTCCTTCGATTTGAGGACGTGTCTTCGGTGGCGATACTTGTGGTAATTTATTTCTTTTACTGAATTTATGTCGACGTCGACGGCTGCGATGGACGTAGTTGCTAGCAAACTTGTCATACCTTCGCTGGAAATGTAACAAAATCACCATTACACTTTGTACACCAAGAAAAAGATCGACACTAATGAGCAAATGAAGACACGCGTCTGTAATCACTAGAATGAGTGCAGCAAGTCGATATTCTCAGGGTTTATTTGATACTTAATGAACTTTGTAACATTATAAGTTTTTTTATAGTTGATTTTTTCGATGTGTCTTTCGTTTTATGACGACAAAATAATATAATTGTTATGAATACATACCCAAAGTCAATTTGGCGGCATTATTTTTACGTGATAATAGTATTGTAGTTGTCAATGAGTGTCAGACGTCAAATTGACATAAAAATTGACTGCTCATAGACAACACAAGTATGTTTTCGCTACACCATTTTGTACAAATCAGTTTTCTAATAATTAAAGTACATGATAGGTAACTGTAAACAGAAGTACAAACTACGATATGTAGTCTCGATAATAATAACGCAGAAAATCGGTTTTTTAGATCAATGTAGAATATTTTTAATACTTTTAGTCTACTTTATTACTTGTATCAACATTATCATGGCTGCAAAATTATTTTAGGTAAAATATCTAAATACAATTGATAAGATATGAGCATATGTAAGACGATTTAAAAATTACAAAAGATTATTAAAAATATTGCAGCACTACGACGCAGTGGTAAACTGTCACTTTTCTGTCAAATCGATTTTTATTTGAAGTTCGATAGCTCGCCCCTAGTCCGACGTGCTACTGATTGCAGCGCAGCCTAAAATTGGAAAACTCCTTGAAATGGCATCGAAAACGAAAAGTTTTGTCACTCCTTTAATTCGTCATGTTACGGTAAGTTCATTTAAATGGACATATCTCTTAAGTTACAAGTTAATTAACAAACTACCTTTTAAAATAATCTGTTCTGTCAAACCCCTGTTATGTAAACCTTTTTGACATTTTCCGGGCTTTTAATACTTTGCTAACATGTGTTATTCGACTTACAGAGCAGGGGTTACGCTCAGGCTGCACCAGCGGCTAGGAAGGAATCCAAGGTATCATGTGCAGTCCTGCCCAGCAAAACTTTTGTAGCAGCCTTGGACAATGGGTCCCCAGTTACTAGAGTAACCGTCGCCTTCAAGTAAGTATCCTATTAATTACTCTTTAAACCTTAATTATATTTTTTTGTAACAGAACTATGCTTAACAGTACAGCACTTAACAGTATACAATTAAAAACATGTAAAATCCTTGCTTAACAGCAACAATTTAGTACCTATCATTAGTGTGAAATTTTAAGCTAATAGATAAGAGAAATTAAGTAAATAATTTGTTAATTAATAAGAAATTTAAAAGGATAATTAAGGTTATGGATATTTAAAAACTATAAAGGGATATAACTGAGTGGTTAGTTAAAAGTTTTTATAGTTAGCTTTACCTATAAAAACTCTTTTCACTGCCTTGTAGTTATTGCTTATGGGACAAAGATGTGAGTTTACATATGTATGTAATTAATTTTCAGGGCTGGTTCCCGCTATGAACCACAGACTGAGCTGGGTGTTGCCCATATGCTCCGTTCTGCTGCTGGGCTTAGCACCAAGTATGCTAACTCTTTCATTCTGGCACGTAAATTGCAACAAATTGGTGCCTCTGTAACTGCATCTGGTGACCGCGAGTTCATCTACTATACTCTGGAGGTATGTTTTATAATGTTGGTAGCAAAAATCTAATTTATTTTAGTCTAATTTTCATGAATATCATTATATCCTGTAGGCTTCTGATGAAGCTTGTTAGAAAAGCTATGAAAATAAGATTGGAAGCAAACTGATAAAATAATGAGATTGGTTGTGTTGTATCAAACCTGGACCTATCTAACAAAAACAAGTATATTAATTCTAGTTGGTCATGTCTATCTAGCAAAAATAAGTATAATAATTCTAGTTAGACCAATAAATGACTAAAGTTATTAATATAGATTGGATGATTAATTAGTGTAGAGTATTACAATAAGAAAAATAAATAATATAATTGTGCTTTCCAGACCACCCAGGACAATTTGAATGATGCGCTGGAACTTCTGAACCAATTAGTTTCTGGACAAGAGTTCAGACCCTGGGAGCTGACAGACAATGAGCCTCGTCTCAAGTTTGACATTGCAGCACTCCCACCTCAGGTATGTAACCTTTTCCTTGCTCTATGTACTTCCATTAGAAATTGAGTTGTTGTATAATATGCAGTATGTAAACCTGTACCTTATCTATTCTCTTTTTAAAGATGAATTCAATCAAAAACTCATATACACATCATACCCAGTACCAGAATAATAATTTAATAGAAACCCAAAATATTGACTTTTATTTACTAATGAAAACTTTTAAAGGTAATAAAAACATTTGTTTTAATGTGTATCTAAATTTTCGTAACCTTAAAGACCACTAGCCATATCTGTCAACAGATTGATTATTGAAACTGGCTGGGTTAATTATACTTGTATATAATTAAAGACTTAATTTGATACAATTATCTTTTTATCTTACAGATCCGTGCTGTGGACTTGCTCCACAAAGCTGCGTACCGCCGTGGCCTGGGCAATTCTCTTTTCATCTCGCCCAAGAGGATCGGCAAGGTTTCATCCGAGTCTCTGCAGCACTATGCATGCAATATGCTGACTGCCTCCCGTTGCGCTGTTGCTGTCGTTGGAGGCTCTCAGGTAATTATGTTGTGAATTTATTAATAACTACTATACTACTATTGACCTAGCAAGAAGGCATAATATTGTCTTATTTATACATAAATATTCCTTATTATTGTTGTATAATTTTGCATGATTTTTTAGGAAAGAGCCAACATGATTGCTCAGCACCTGAACTTATCTTCAAGTGAAGTTTCTGCAGAAGCCAGCAAATACTTTGGTGGAGAGTTGAGGTACTTATTATTGTAATCAATCAACTGAAATGAGAGAGGCATAAATTATATTATATACTCTTCTGTTGTAGTAGAGTCAAAAGATAATTTATATTGTTATTTGTTACTAATATAGCATTATGTAACATTCAGGAAAGAAATGGGTGGCGACCTTGCACACGTCGCCATTGCAGTCCAGGGCGCTCAAGCTGGCTCTCCACAGGCTCTTGCCTTAGCTGTTGCTGCTAAAGGTAGTATAATGCATAGTATGTTGTAGTATTCTTGCAGGCTATGTGGTAAAATATTCTATTAATTTAGATTTTCATAGACCAGTAACACCATGAAATACAAAAACTAATGTCAGGAATGTGATGTGAAATCAAGTCCATTTTGCCATAAGATTATAGAGAAACTGCAAAGATTCCTGTAAGAACATGTTAGTTTACTGCAATTGTAATCCATTCATTGATTCTTAGTGTATGTGCATGTATTTATCATAAGTTATACATCAGTAAAATATTGCTATTATTATTGCAGCTCTTGGCAACGGCCCTGTGACCAAGTGGGGCTCCGACAACTCGCCCTTGGCCAAGGCAATCGGCAACGTTGGACCATTCGCGGCAGCCGGCTTCAACGTGGCCTACTCAGACAGTGGCCTCTTTGGTGTTGTACTCTCTGTGCCTAAGGATGAGGCCAACTCTGTAAGTACTTCCAAAAACAAAAACGAAATATTATAGTCGAGACATATTCTAAACCTCATTTGTACAGATTTTTTAATGTTTGATAGTATTGCAGTAGTAATTAGTCTATTTAATTTACTGAATCTCGAAGTATTATTACCATGCATAGTCATCATTAAGCTTTACTTAAGTACATAGAATTTACAGTAAGTATTTGTGGATTTTATCTTTTTTCAGGCAGTAAAGGCTGTAGCTAATATCCTGAAGAAACCTTCACTGAATGCTGCTGCTATTCAGGCTGGCAAGAACCAGCTGAAGCTACAGATTTTGTGCGAGGCTGATGCAGGAGCATCCGTAGCTGAGTCTATGGCTGCACAAGGTTTCTACACTGGATCTGTCAAGACACCCGCTGAGATCGCCAAGCAAATTGATGCCCTTTCGCCCAACGATGTCACACAGGTAAGATAAAACTGAGTGAATCTGTGAATTTTTGTACTATACCAACTCTATTTGTTTACTTTTTTATATTCACACAATAATAAAACTAGTAATGGTCCCAAAACACCCTTTACACAGCACTACTAGAGCCAATCATGAGATCCAAATGTTTTTCTATTGAATTTTAAATGACCTCAATTCTTTCCAGGCTCTTTCCAGTGCCGCCGCAAACAAACTTTCCATGGGTGCCGCAGGAAACCTAGCATTTGTTCCCTACACAGATGAATTATAAATATGTAATTTTATAGTTGTTATTGCTTTATTTAATAGTACAGAAAGTACGGAACATGTGAGAAATTACCAGTATAGTATAATGTGACTAATATTGATTATAACTTATTGTTCACCCGAAATAAATAAATCATTACATAGTTATATGTTTTTATTTAGTTATTTTTGTATATATTTTGTTTGGCTTACAGACCTAATCAGAAAATATGAGCGTTTTATTTACCAGCTGGCCCAAATAAAATCATAAGTCACAATCACATGACATTATGCATTAACTACAGTTAGCTTAGAATAAATCTAATTATATTAAAATTTTGTGAGTCTATAATAGTCTTTTCCGGGCAAAGTAGATGCATATCATGTTATATCTTAACCCAAGTAAAACATGGTGATAGTCAATTATAGATCTGTATCTATTCACCTTGTATGTCGATATTTGCTCTTATCAATGTGTAGCCAGTCCAAATATTACAACTGTGTTTTACAGCTGAAAGTATTTATTGACAAATATATCAGCTGAAAACATGCTGAAAACCTTTACAATACATAACTAGACAAGCAACGTATCACTAGAGTAAACATACGATCCACGATGTGTAGGACTGCTAGGATGATGAATAGCCGGCTTTATGCCAAAAGACTAGACTTTCAAGTTTCTAAAATACAAGTGAATTTTAGATATAACTTGTAGTGGAGAATTAAATACGATAGTAGCAAAATACAATAAATAATTTCCTTCTTAAAAGTTAACACCCGGAAATCACGAACTCTATGATATGAGTGAAACGAACTATACGGTTGCCCTACCTGCGCAAAGAACTTGACAAAGCAATGTGCTTGTTTTGGAATTATTAATTCATGTAGACAGTCAAAGTTGATTAAAATGTGAAACAAACAAGCCTACGACACATATTCAAATCGAATAGTTTGTGTTTAACACTCCAAGTTAAAGGTTCGTGTAAGTTCTTTATTTTGTCCTATAAATCGGATGTGTGCGCGAAACTTACATTTTGCACTTCTGTGTGCGCAGAAATCGATAACCGGTGTTTTAAGATGACTCTTTAGCATTCAAATAATTATGAAAGTAGGATAGATACCTACCTAGTCAATAGACCTAGAAATGTCTACATTTCAAATAAAAGAGCATTAGGTACTGGTAGGACGGTCAGTTTATTCCTTATGTATGTATTACAGATAGTTTACGTATTACGTACCTACAGAGGTGTATTCATAATAAGTGGGTAGCTAGATAAATATAGATAGGTAGGTATTTATTGATCGAACGTTGAGTGGTAGGTACATATTATAACTAGGTATATAATAAACGATCCGTTTTACTTGGTCTAAACTTACCTAATCGCCTCTTCGGAAACATTTCGAATTTAAATTCTTAGGTGGGAAGGAGCTACAATGAGATGTAGGTACAAGAAAGTAGGCAATTCTCAAAGAGCATATTATCAAATGCAAGCACTTCCTACTAGAGTGATGTTTCATGCATATTACTATTACATAACTAAAGAGTGGAGTCTCTGATTAAATTAAATTGCAGTCATTCATTATTAGTATCCAAAGACAGAACTCTGATGTTTAGTAATTATCTTAAAGAACATAATCCCTGAAACTACATACATACTCTTATATCTAGGCAAGAAATAAGAGTTCAATCAAGAAAATATATCTAATATGGTATATCTAGACATTATGAATGCATGAAGAAGTGCATGATAAGTCTAGTCTTATGGAAACCCTTAAAGTATAACCTTTGCTTGAACTAAGTTAATCACCTTTTATGGTGTAAGAGAATCCGAGTTATAAGTGGATACAAAGTTATCTGTTACTTAGTATAAAAAGGATAGGTAGTTCATTTATTTGTTATAATTATCCCATGTATAATAATGAGAGAATTAGATAAGAAAAAACAAGAGTATATCTAAGTTGTTCAACACAGAAAAAAAATACATGTTCAGAATGTGGCATTTTTTATTGTGATCAAACACAATACTGTATAACATTCAATAGACTGTACATATGCCTAAACTTAAAATCATACTTAAAGTAACACTTAAAACCAAAATTTGTCTAACATTTGCTCATTGTACTTCTGCTTCTGTTAGTAACATATTTGGTATTCCTTTTGATATCGGAAATTGTCTCCCGGACTCAGGACATGTAAGGTTTCCTTCTTCAACTTCTACTTCTAACAAAACTTTATGAACTCTTTTCAATAAATCTTCATCTTCTTCAAATTTGGGTTCTAAAGTTTTGGGTAGTCCTTCACCATGACCAATGCTATTGGCAGCAACCCAGAGTACTTCCCAATCCAATTTCGGAATGACTCGTGTTATGAATTCTGGATTAAAATCTACTTCCTTTACCTTCACATCTGTAGCGTTAATAGCCAGTGGGTATCCAGTCATTACACCTTTTAAACACTTTGATGTTAACATGTTATGGGTTATGAGTTTCATTTTATGCGTTTAACTTTGCCGTAGTCGTTGTAAGGATTCCAACTCTTCTTTGTTCACGTGCCGTTTCTGAATCAATCGTGGTATTTATTTCAAAACGAATTTGGTTTAGGATATAATACTTCACAAATTTAACTTATTTCGTACAGCAACAAATAATAGTACTTTTTTCTTTTGAGGTTATGTATTAGGTATGATATTTTGTCTTTGTCAGTGTCACTGTCAAAGTTCTGCTAGTGATGGCCTGTATCCAACCTTATCGCACGTCTATAATTTTACGGTTTTCTTTCATGGACTTATAACTGATAATATTTTTGCCAAAAACATTGCTGATTGAAATATTTATAAATATATTGTAATTTGTCTTTCTACATTAAACGGTTCTGTGGAAGTGTTTACATTCTAGACAAAAAAAAATTAGTTTAAGATGGCAAGATTTTAATTTTAGGCTGGTAACCTTGGCCTAATTTGTCAACCTAAAATTTTGGTAAAGACATTTTAAAAACTCCATAAAATTCTCATTGTTTATTTATTGTTCTATGGAAATTTCTTGTACCTTCGCATTGAGTTCACGTTTTCTATATCTTCATAACAATGTCTCACTTGTGTGATTGTATATCTGAAAGAAATTTTGACGTAAACAGGCCATCAGGTGCACAACTTTCCACGTCGCAACCTTTTCGTTCTAAAAGTTCTTTAAATAACAGGATTCAAGAACATCAGAGCCACTGCAACAGCAAAAAGGGTCAAAAGATACGGCATAAACAATCACAAGGTGAGGCTGGAGTTTCTTCACAAACATTTACTAATTCGTCAATTAGTGATATATCCACACAGTGCCAAAACATAAACATAAACAGTGAAAATGATGAAGTAGACCAGGGAGACAATCCAACTTTATCAAAAAAGAAGAATTCAAAGAAAAAAGAAAAGCGAAAAAATTTGAAAATAGTGTCAAGAGAAGCTGAGACAATGAATATGCCACACACGTCAGACTTCCAGGTAGGAAGCTCTGGACAGAGTGATGTTGCTTCATTGAAAGACTTCTTTGCTCATCAAATAAGTCCCCTGTATGCCTCCACTAATTCTAGGTACCTAGAGAATCTTCGCCATCATCCTCAGTTTCAGGTATCCCAAAGTATGCAGGCAGCAAACCAATATTTGTCAAATACCCTACATGCTGCAAGTGTTCCAAACACTCCAGTTTTTCATTCAATTGTGAACCCAACATCCTTAAGTATACCAAATTCACCAATACCTGCAGTTGAAACGATGACTCGTAAATGTTATCAGAATTTTTTACAACATCCATTACTCAGCAAATCTTTTAATGTGAGAAATAAGGGTGAACATTTTCAAATGATGGTACCAGGAGAAATTGCAGGTACTTCTAATTCTAATTCTCAAAATAAAAAACAGAATAAGAAAAAGGATCCTGTTGATAATAAATTTGAACCATACATAACTGCTGAAAAAATGGAAGCTGGATTAAAGGAGAATATATACATTGAAGGAGTACTTAGGATAAACCCGAAACAATTTCAACATGCCTATGTTTCAAGTAGTGGTGACAGAAGTGAACAAGATATTCTTATTGATGGGATAAAGAACCGCAACCGTGCCTTGGAAGGTGATGTTGTTGTAATTGAGTTTATAGAGAGTGACACTGGTGATAATGCTGAAGAAAGTAACAACAAACAAAAGAAGGGGAAAGTGGTATACATCAAGGAAATAGTTCATAATAGAAATTGTATTGGATCCTTGAAATTAATGCCAGATAAAAATAGGCAAAAAGCATTGTTTATTCCTCGTGATCTCAGAATTCCGCGACTTAATATACCTTGTACAAGTTGGCCTGATCATTTTTATGCAGAGGCTAAAACATATGAAAATACTTTGTTCTTAGCCAAAATAATTGAATGGATAGATACTAGATTTGCTATTGGGAAAATTGTTTGTAATATAGGACAATCTGGAGACATGGTAACAGAAACTAAAGCTATATTAGCTCAAACAGATTTAGATGTCACTCCTTTTGGCCCAGAGTATAGACATTTGTACCCTCGTTTAGATTATGAAATACCAGATGAGGAGATTGCACTCCGTGAGGACTGCCGCAAGTTATGTGTATTTAGTATTGATCCATTTAATTGTCGAGATATTGATGATGCTGTGTCTTGCAGACAACTTGCAAATGGAAATTATGAGGTTGGAGTTCATATAGCTGATGTTGCACATTTTTTAACAGAAGATACTCCATTAGATGACAAAGTAGCAGATAAAGCTACAACTATTTATTTGGTAGAAAGAGCTTATCACATGCTACCTGATGAACTTTGCATGCTTTGTTCTTTATTCCCTGGTGTTGACAAATTGGCATTTTCTGTATTTTGGGAAATTACTGAGGATGCAAAGGTAATTAGTCACAGATTTTCTAAAACAGTAATTAATTCTTGTTGCCAACTTGCATATGAGCATGCTCAGTCAGTACTTGATGATAAGGAAGACTCTAAGACAAGTTTTCCTGAAACTTATAATAACTTTGCCTATGAGGATATTTCCAAAGCAATTAAAATTATTGCTAGCATTGCAAGGAAATTTAGAAGGGGAAGATTTGACAATGGTGCTTTAAGAATTGATCAGCCCAAAGTTTCTTTCCATTTGGATCCTGTTAGTGGTTTGCCTGACTCATATTGGATAAATGAAAGCAGAGAAAGCCATCAACTTATTGAAGAATTTATGTTACTTGCAAATATGACAGTTGCTGCGCGAATTAAGGAGGATCATCCATCACTGGCATTTTTAAGGTGTCACCCAAAACCTAGTAGTTACATGTTGAAACAACTAGCTAAGTCCTTACAGCTAATGGGCATTGAATTGAACATCAACTCAGCTGGAGAGCTACATCGTTCACTGTTGGAACATACTGGCCCAGATTGTACAGACAAGGGAAAAGAGATGGTTTTGAACATGTTATGTGCTAAACCTATGACGAGAGCAAAATATTTTTGCGCCTATGGATGCCACGATGATGACTTCCATCATTATGCTTTAAATGTTCCACTTTATACTCATTTCACTAGCCCTATAAGAAGATATGCTGACATTATGGTACACAGGTGAGACAATTTCCTTTATTGTAATGCGAAAATACTAAATACTTCCAATGACTCAAATTGTGTAATAAATTTTTAAAAAGGAGTGATTCACAATGACTCATTCACACACTATTATAATGTTGATTAATCTGTTATTCGTTTTTTTTTTGTAGACTTTCAAATATATTTTTAATGTTGTGCAATAATGTGTGTGTTTCCTGTTTCTAATAAACAAACATTTTCTTGTATTCGTAGAAATAGAATTTGTAATTTACATGTAACTACTAATTTCTTTTTAGTGTACTTTTTAATATTAGTGTTATTGACAGTTCCAGAAACTTGTATAATTTCTTTTTGTTGTTGATAGATTTATAGGTTTCTGTTATGTTATGATGTCTACAGTAACAAATTATAATTTTCAGGTTGTTGGCGGCTAGTTTAAATTATCGAGAAACCCCAAAATGGCATGTTGACAAAGTACGTATGATTGCTGCACAATGCAATAAACAAAAATATAATGCAAAAAAAGCAAGTGAATTATCTACAGAAATGTACACACTCAAGTACATAGAAAGAAACTCTCCTGTAGTGACTGATGCAGCTGTTGTAGAAGTGAGGGAAAAATACATTGATGTCATAATTATAGCAATGGGATTGAACAGAAGAATATTTTTTAATAATGTAAGTTATCAAAACATATTTGAACATTATTTATTTTATGGTATTAAAAATATATTTTATTTATGAATTTTAAGAAAACTTTTTAATACAAATAATATAATAATATCTTTTTTATTTCAGGATTTTCCTGGAAAATACCAATGCATTAAAAACGATTGTGCTAAACTTTCCAAAATGGAAATAACATGGAATGCTGTTAATGATTCACCCCCAGTGAAACAAGTCATTCAAGTATTTTCCATTTTACAAGTGGAATTATACAGGGGCGATGAGATGGTAAAAGTTGAAACCAAACTTGTGAGGCCACTGCCAGAAGTATCATCTTAATGACGACAATAATATTGTCTACAACATAATATTATGACTACCTGTTTGTTGTGATAATTTGTACCTAAAAGAATGAATTACTATTTTTAGATCGAAGCAAGATTATGGTTTTGTGCAAATGCGTTTTTCTAGCAGATTATTATAGATGAAATTCTTTATGAAAATATGTGAGATCTTGTAGGTACCAAATTTTAAATTTAGGTTTCCTATGTTTGTGTGGTATTTTACTCAATTTTTTTTTATAATGAAATAATGTGTGATTTTTTAATTTGACTAGCTATTTATATTTAATGTGTGGTATTTTCCTTATTTACTGTTAGACATTTTACTTAGTACAAGTAAATAATAAAATATTTTCTTAGTTTTAGGGCAAAATGCTCAATCAATGCTTGACTTATTACAAACTGCTGTATTTTAAATAATGAAATTGTACATAATGTATTGTTATATTTTGCCTAATTAAATAATCTATAGGAGGAATTGTCATTATTTTCAAACATTAGGTACCTAATAATTTTGATTAGATTAAATTTCGGCCATGATCGTCCCATTGCAGGGCATAGGCCCTCCTTCCAAATATTTGCGTTAATTTATTTGGTTGAGAATTTTCAATACATACCACTTTAATTCCAGTATTTGTGACGGTAGTACCATTTGTTGACTAAAGTGAGTCAGGTGGTATGCCTAGGAAATCGGCCATTATCATCTACAAGTGACTGCTAAGCAAAGGCTCTCAAGTTCCTTTACTAGACGTATGATGGATGTATGGTAGATAACAGACTCACTCCCTTTTAATACGGGACTTAACAATAATTATATCTAGTAAGTAGATGTCTACTAAATACCTTGGGAATAAAAGCTTTGGTCATTAGCTTGTCGTTGTCATCTTTACTAATCATATGATCATACGACTACCTACAAATTATATTGGAGTTCGATTCCCAGTTCAATAACTTCGTATGAGGTACCTAGTAAGTACTATGTAGCTATATTTTTATCGGTTATTCACATTCTCAAATGTCCTCTCCTGGTGACATTAGCATTAGCAAATAGTTTAATATTTGGTGCAAATATAAAGTTATACTAACAATCGTAATCCCGAGAATCGACATTTATTATCAGTGTGCAGCGTAGTAAAACAGGCTGAAAACGAATCGAGACGTGAATAGAGACAGAATTCGTATCTAAGATCTATTCATCCTCTTCTGCCTTTAATTACTTTTCGGTCCTTTTTAAACACCATAATTTACGTGCCTGGGACTAGGACAAATGTTGCCAGCGACTTGGGTCATCGGTAAAGTTTTGTGGACTTCACTTTTTACCTCTAGGAAGAATAGCACCCGATTACCCAGCCTCTGTGCTAACCATGCAGTTGAGATTCTTCTTTAGTATTTTTATGGAAACTACAAATTAGTAATTAAATTATGTTGAAGCACTTCACTATTTAATGAAAACCGCCATTTTGATATAATCTTATTTTGACATTGACAGTGACACAGGTATTTTGTCAATTTCCTTCAAATCTTATTTGTTTTGTTCTTCAGTTCTTGTTTTGTATGCTGTTTAATTTAAATATATTTATTTCAGTTATTCCTACCTGCATTTCCAAATTAATAAGAATATTAGAAAGAATGGAACTTATGGCGCAAAAT
Organism: Spodoptera frugiperda; assembly: GCF_023101765.2. Classification (NCBI taxonomy): domain Eukaryota; kingdom Metazoa; phylum Arthropoda; class Insecta; order Lepidoptera; family Noctuidae; genus Spodoptera; species Spodoptera frugiperda. Next base: position 5,911,147 of record NC_064215.1, read on the forward strand.
ATGGTCTATGTTGGAGACAACAAGGATTTGTTTGAACTTTCAGGCAGCTTACAAGACTTGTTGCGAATAAACACTAAACTTACACAATCAGTAAAATCAGAACTAATTGATATTGAAATATTAGATGAAATAAAAAATATTACTAGTTACGAAAATACAGCTATTTATTTTGGTAAAACTTTACGAGACATCAAAATCGTTATAGAAGATGACGAACTAAGGAAGCATGAAATTTATTTGGAGTATAAAGCTCCCAGAAAGTTAATTATTACTGATCTTAAGTTACCTTCTTCTATTAAACTCAGTCGTGAATATAGTTGTATCAAAGATATATTAGATGCAATTAAACAGAATGTGTATGACTTGGCTAGATATTTCTATGAGTTAGAAAATATAGATCAATTCTGTAGTGTAATGGAGCCTATAAATGGTTCATTCAAAGATGATTATAGAAGGATATATCTCGGTAGGTGTCCATTCTATTCTATATCTTGATACAATAAATAAATAATTCAAAAAATAAGGAGAAAGTTCTTGATAAAATGTTGTTCCGAGTTATGTCTACTGCTATTATATAAAATAATTTTATACTGTTAGGCCAAGGTGCATTGTAAATTGTAAGCTATAAATATGTGTAACTTAAATTTTTCCCAAATCACAATGAAAAATCTTTTGCAGATGACCGGACTTGGCTACATGTAGAGGTAACTCCAGAAGGTGTAGCCACCAACATTCATCTGATTGGGCAATCAGTGCATTGGCACAACAAATTGCAATCAGGTCTACTAAATTGGGATCATGATAAAAGTATTGTTGATAACATAATGATTATATTTGGTAAGTGAATTGTCTAAATAATTATTTATTTACTAATGATTGTTTTAATAGACCAGATAAAGAGTTTCTACTGTAAATAGATTCATAACTAAATATAAAACAATGTTTCCAGATTTATTTCAGTTTCCTCAACCTGCATTCAAACAAGGTGCTCCACTAGGTATGGACACTGGAGATGCCACAGAGAATTCAATTGTTTGTGGCATATGTTTGTGCACAGAATTGCCTGACTGCCCTGGTGTACCACAGCCCCTATGTCAAAATATATCCTGCGGGGTTTCTTACCACAGAGCTTGTCTGTATCAGGTAATAATAGTGATAAATGCATGAAAACATGTTTAGTACTTATCTAAATACATAATTGTTTGATGAATCTGACTACCTACTTAACTAGTTGGTTGTCTACCAACAAAGTTTTGGTTGGTGTAAGATCATGTAGGTTTATGCCATTTTTGTACTAATACATAAATAAATAACTGTAATTATTTTGTCTTTACTTTTGCAGTGGTTAGTTGCGTGTTCTGGCAGTCGGCCGCCCGCTTTCGGTGTTGCAAATGGAAGCTGTCCTACCTGTCTTCAATCTATATCATGTAGTGAAAAAGATAATTGAACTTGTAATTACTTTAAGTTGAATCTGTGATAAAGCATTAAAAAATGGATTATGCATACTGTTTCAATTGCTAGTTAATATTTCCTATCCAATATTAAATAAGAGTTACTTTTCTAGTTATAGGCTCTATTGCCGAGAATGGCATAATTTCAAGTTTGATTTATTCTCGGTTGGGAAAATGTTACCTTTCATAGAATCGAAGGGATGGAATGTGTACAATACTTCGGCATAAATAGGCTGGATCGACCGGATAACAATAGCCTTCGCAGAAATACGACGTGAAACACCGTAATCGTATTAGTTTTGCCTTGTGAGTGAAGTTACCGAAAACTCAAATCCTAAAAAGCTAGTAACGAACTTGCAACTCTAGTGTTGCAGGTGAAGCTGCATCGATAGCTTACCATCAGATGACGCGTGTGCTCGTTTGGCGTCCTTTACCATAACAAAATATCGGTTGTTTTGTTGAATGGCCACAAACACCATTGCCCATTCGCGATATAGCAGGGATTCTAGTATCCATCCATATACTGGCAATACAATAGGCTCCCCTATTACTTGGGGTTCATAACTAGTCTTTCATTTATTAGGTGCACCTCTATTGAGACTTTCGAGAATGAGAATATCCATCTAAATACATGAGCTTCTTCTCCCAGTTTTAAGTAAGAAATAGTTTATATAGTGAAACAATTTATGCCTTTACTTTTTAATTAGAAATTACGTAGACATAATATTTTGTGGTTACATAGAATAATTCAGTATAAACAATGTTGAGAGATAATGCTTGCACCAGCTGTTCATGTTTCTGTGATTGCTGATAAAACATTTTCCTTAAAACAATAATTATTATCAGTAGTTTGCTGTGGCAGAACTGTTAAAACTTTGCGGGCCTACTCCTGCAGTCTCATTAAACAAAAACAAAAGCAGATACTTAGTAGTTCAGTACACAAAAGAGTTCTTTTAAAAATAAGATCTGATTTCACGTGACAATATAAATACAATTTCACTTAGATGGTATTATATCAAAATACTTCACAACAATTGTTCATCTTTCAAATGCTTGTTCTATATTGGTTGCTAGTAGTATTTAAATTGTCACGAAAACTTTAAGTAAACTATATCCTGAGTAAAGTCATCACAACGGCACTGTGTCAAAAGTACGAGGAGTGAGGCTGGTGCTAGATCCTGGTGCTTCACCACTTTGAGGGCCTGTGTCTCTCCCAACATTCTGAAAACAAACAAACATAAGTGAAGATCTCCTTCAAGTGCTTATGTTTATGACATCAAAGTGGGTCTGGTGTTGTTTAGACTCTTACCTTCACGTGGATTTGATTTTTGAGCATAGCAGCACGTAGAATAAGCATAGAAGTTCTCCGCTGGTATTCTTTGCCCATAGCCAGACTTCTTTCAAATGTAGTGCTCCTTTGATCCACATCTTTCGCATACAATATTTTGTTGTGAGAGTCAATACGAGCCTGGATTTGACCATCTAGAATTAATAGCATCAATTCATCCTCCAAAGCATTTACAGTGCGGTTGAATGCTGCAGCCATCAGGCGCATGTCAGCTGACAGGTATGGGCTGAAGTACTGAATCAGTGCTCTGTTTCTTATTTGCATGTACAGGGAGTTTAGATGTGGTGCTAAATACATGTCTAACATTAGATTATCTCTTATTTCATCCAATAGCCTTAAGCAGGAAGCATACTTAGATTCATAGAATTTAAAAATTATGTCACGTAACTGCGGTTCTAATTCTAAAAATAATTTAAAAGAACTGCTAACTATGACTTGCTTTTGTAATTCAGAACGATCAAAAGTAGCAAGTGCACATAATCCACCATATATGGCAACATTGTTGCTGCTTAGAAGTTCTGGGTAGTCACAGTGATCAATGCTGGCTGCTAGGAAGTGCTTAGCAGCAGACTTGTACTTCTTGGTGGCCAATTCAGCAAGACCAGCAGCACATTTTAAACGAGTCAATATTGACTGATTAGAGTCTTTGCCAGGGACTTCATTGAAGTCTGGAGTACCCTCTGCCTTAGATACATAGTTAAGGACATGGGCCCAGTTCTGCAAATACACTGACACTTTCACAACATTTAGGCACATCATTATAATGTGTTTGCCACTTGTACAGTAATCTCTGGCTCTTGAGTAACACTTCAATGCACTTGTAAGGTCACCACAATCAAGATAATGGTCACCGAGGTCATCATGACCTCTTCGGATGCTCTCCTTTATAGAATTCGTTTTGTAATTTTTAAGGTCTGTATCTAATTTCTCCAACTTGATAGCAGCTTTCTTGGTTTTTGATTCAATCCACATAGAGTCCAGAACTGGTATATCTTGTGAACCCATTTGCACTGCAACATCAGGCAACCCAGCCGAAGCAACTGCTTCTGCAAGCTTTTTGTGAAGTGTTTGGTAAAGACTAACATTGTATGTTGTCATGACGTAAGATATAGCCATTTTCAGGGCTTCCAATCTAAGGGAAGGACAATGGTCGGCTACGAACATCAGTCTATAGAGTTTAGCGAAACCAGTGTACGATGCGGCGTATGTTTCCAGATCCAAGGTGGGATTCTCAACCACATAACACTCTGTCTCATTGTTCTCATTATCTTCAGGTGGAACGTCCACCTGCATAGGTTCAGCTGTGTTCTGAAAATAAAGACATTTTCGAGATATTTGTCAGGCATTTTTATCAAAAGATAAACTCAAAAAGAAATGGTTATCCGTTAGATGGTATACTTAATTGAAAGAATACTCACCATTTCGAACATTTTCTATTGTGTACTTGACTTGTAAAAGAAAATACGCGAATTCCACTGTCAACGCAGAAAACCAACCTAAAACAAAGTGTTTCTTTACCTATTTGTTCTTTCATATCATTAATATATCGTATTGCATATTATTTGAATTCAACACTCACTCAGTATATGTACACAAGATGATGATTGTTACAGTAATAATTATTATCAAAATACCTTTATCATTACGTTTCTTCTTGGCAGCGGCATTTTTCTTTTGACGAGGTATATTTTAATGTTGCCATCATAGATAATTAAATAATTGTATCCACGAAAAAAATATGATTATTTTCGGGTAGATAAAAAATCTGTTATAGTTTTACTAATTTCTTCGCTTTCATAATATCTAGAATTCTTAAAAACAAATAATAATTGTATTACGATTTATTTGTAAAATTTCTGATTAGTAAAGTAAAGAGTATGAGAATCGTATTGGATTAACAGGCTGACCCTGAAGCTGAAGCTCAGTCGCGTAGGTCGATCAAACCATTAAAATATTTGAATTATTTCAATCATGTTCAATTTATTGTTCAAGGAAAAATATCTTATATTTTAGGTAATAAATTATTTATTTGGGTTTGACTGAGATCGCACTAAGCTCCGTGTAAGTGAAATTGTTATTATATGTAGGCAAACATAACTACGATACAGGAGAAAATCAATGTTTTTATAACATTTAAATCTAATCAAGTTAAAAAGTAAAAGGAAACAACTACTAGCCTCAGCTCAGAACGAATAGGTAACTGTGGTGGGGCTTGAAATGATGTCGACATATTGGCGGCATATTCAAATGTTTATTACATTGATTTTGTGAAAGTTTTGCTCCAGTGGTGTCTCAGCACACCAATTATCGACGATTGGTATAATAAAACAATAGACGTTATACATGATATTGTATAGATTCTGGTAGTTTTGTTATGTTATCGTTTTTAAATTTTATGAATTTATTAAATAGCTAGTTTGTCTATACTTGCAAATAAATTAATAATATTAATTATTTGTTATTAGTCTAGTATAGTTAGACAAGTTAGACCTAAGTTTAGGTATTTTACAGACAACTGCTATTATAATTATATCTACATACCTATTGCTCTTTTTCCACTTTTCCGCACTCACGTTAAAGGTTAAATGCAAGAGCGCATGCGTTGAATTGTAAAACGTCGATGTTGACTGCTCTAGTAAAAGTCAACATAGATCGTTCGTTTTTAATGCACAAAACGAAATAAATCTATGAAATAATGTACGAATTATTTAGTGGAATATATTCGAAATTATGTAATATGTTTACTCGATTACTCTGCGAATTATTTTCTAGTTATTTATATCTCAAAAGAAGTTTGCGTGAATGTATAAAGGGTAAGTGCTTCTGTGTTGTCTGAGTGCTACATAGCAGGTACCTATGTAAGTAAGAAGGTACTTTAGAAAGATACTTATCACAGTCTATAGGTATTCTTACTGTGACTAATTTAACCGTAGGTTCTAATAGCAATTATATTTTAGTACCTGTAGAAAATTTATTACATAATAATGGGTAAGGTATGAAGGTGATACATGATTATTTATTTATAGCAACTGCAGTCTATAGTATACTTGTTACAAATGTGTATAAGTAGGATACTACTATCTTAGTCGGGTAGTGTGGTACAGTACACACTGTGGACGTACACAGTAGTGGAGTACCTAAACTATCATATCATAAGAGCCGACTAATAGACGTAGTCGTTTGAAAGACCCTGAATATTTTAAACAACGACTTCCAAATTACCTGGCAAGTGTGGATATTGTAGAAAGTCCTGTTATGTAGAGGAGGCCTCCAGCAGTGGACTGTTGACGTTGTTTGTCCTTATTATAACTACGCATTTTAATTTAACATCACCAGAAGACTAGTCTAGAAGACTTCTACAGCCAGCAGTAGGAGTCTTCACAAAGAACACAACTACTCCTTAACGGTTGCTGTAATGTCTCCGCTTTTGGCATAAACCAGATGAACATTGAACCAGACGAACAATCGAATTACTGAGTACAAGTCAGTCATCAAAGCAAATTAATGTCCTTTACACCCTACAAAGAGACCACAAGTCAACGTATGCGTGTGGTCCTAATACCAGGGCCGGACTTACTACGTAGAAAAGGTAGCAATTGCTACGTGGGACCCCACACAATGGAGGGCCCTGTTTCCTCAGTTTGCCTCCTAATAAACCTTCACGCTCAACTTAGAATATATTTAGAAACTAGCGTAACGAGTAACAGCAACCTTTAGTAACGGACTTCCCAAAACGGACGAGGTTAACCTCACTACGATCTTTAACCGGGGCCCAAACTTGTAGATTATGTAGATTTGTAGAGGATGTGGTCGTTGTTCCTCGATGGAAGACGAGCTCTTACTTTACTAAGCGTTGCTAAATGCAACATTGCGATCCAGAAGTAAATTAAGCACAGATTCTATGATATCGAATCCTTTTTCTATAAGGTACAACCGATTTAGGCCAGCTAGCTGTTGAACTGGTGTGATGCTACATGCTTGGTTGATTGATTGTTTGTTTATACCTAGTAATTTATTAAGATATTCTCCCATATCTACCCGGTTTACGGATATCTGTAGAAATTATGACATCCGTTATTACGCAACGAATTCGCACCCAATGCACAATGCACACTTAGCTAATTACATCATTTTTTTAGTTCTTTTTATATTTTGGTAGGTACATTGCTAGATAACTAACTTACTTCGGTTAGATAAGGGCATGTTACAAATAGGTACTTAGGATAAGAATCGGTAATCTGGCAATTTCTTAAATGTGTGACAGCGATAAAATCTTGTGCTATCAGTAGGAATATTTACTTACTGAGAAATACAGGAGTTGTTTGTAATATAATTGGTAATGAACATCTTAATTTGTTTGTTTAGTGTACATTTATGACATTCGTCATAATGTCATAAATGTAAATATAATGTCATGTCATTGCACATTATTGTCTTCCCAATACGCGTGAGCTACTGACAACAAAGTTTGACACGCTGTAGGAGAAATTATTTTTAGACCATCAAGTGTTTCAAACCGATGCGCGCGCGCTGTGTGGCACAAAACGTTGTAGCTTGCTTAGTTAACGATGGTGTTCACATTATTTTATTGAAGTTGGTGATTGTTTACATTGTGAAAAAAACATATTTTTTATATATTAATTAGAACACAAAATTGTTTTCCAAAATAAGGCCGTTAAGTCGGTAAAATCAAAGTGAAGTTATTTGATTACATTGCTAATCTGATGTTACGCAGTGACTCAACATTAGCGGTAGTTATTTGCTGATAAGAGATACAAGTGAATTACCATAAATTTTAGGTGGATGAGTACAGTAGACAGTTGGTGCGTGATGCTGATGATGAAGGGAGCACTGCTGTTGACGGTCGTGTATCTGTTGCGCTGCGAAGGTGCGGTGGTGGTGACGGCGGACGACCACCCCGTCGTCAACGACCGGCCGATCATCGGCGTGCTCTCGCAGGAGCAGTCCATGTACCTCCACACCAAGTACCCCGAGGAGAACTACACCAGCTACATCGCCGCGTCCTACGTTAAAGATGTAGAGGCGTCCGGAGCGAGGGTGGTGCCAATACTGTGAGATACGATTTATTGTTAATTCATTGAGAGGTTTTTAGAAACTTAATATTACTCATAAATTTTACTTCTTAATAAAAATTGTTTTACAGGATCGGAAAAGATCGCAGCTATTATGAAGAACTTATGGGAAAATTGAATGGGTAAGTAACATACCATACAATTCCTGTTATTGAGAATAAGGAACTAATTCTAATGTTAAGTATTTGAGTAATTGACAAGTCGATAAGCTGATTTTATAAGCACAATAAGTAGGTATAACCTAATTTATAAAAATCTTAGATTATGCGGATGCGGGGATGAAGTTTGCGGAATAATTTGGAATAAAATAACTAAAAAAATTAGCGTGAGTTGTTATATACGTTATGCGATGCGTTATGTAATATGAGCATCATTGAGTAATACAATAAATTATGATAAAGTCATCCTCCCTGTCCCGGTTGTTACAAAAAATATAAATAATTCATAAAAACTTTCATTAATATCAAGGATTCTGGAAACTATGACTGTATTGCAATTGGATACCTACAAGAAAAAGCTTGTTATATTTTATAAACAAAAGTCCTTGAATTAGACGAAGAAAAGGCTTTGGTATTATGTCAAAATATTAATACAAGCTCGTGATTCATTTCTATCATGTCTTTTTTTTAATTTCAGGGTATTATTCCCTGGTGGAGCTACCTACTTCAACCAATCGGATGGCTACGCTGACGCTGGTCAGCACATATACGAGATAGCTCAAGAAATGAACGACGCTGGTGACTACTTTCCTATCTTCGGCACCTGCCTCGGCTTCGAACTGCTCATCATTCTGGCATCAGGTCGAGGGGAACCTGAGAATAGGATCAGATGCTATTCCTACTCCAATATTCCTCTTAATTTTACTGATGGTAAGTTTAGCATTATGTTCTGTTTTGGAGAGTGAGTCGAATGTCTCTGTCTGCTACTGGCGTTATTGTATATAGTGACCAATAGTGTCGAGTTTTAATTCCTGAATTGTCAGTTGTATGAATTTTATCGTACAGCCCTTAAAAATAAAAATAAAAATATACTATTACACGTATTTATCTGGTAGAAAACGAGTAGTCGATTTAATAGATAGGTATGTGAACTTCTGGAAATCCAGCATGTTATTAAAGATGATGTTATATTTCGAAAGTAGTTGTAAATCATCCAATGTTGTAGATATGCTTATGAATAAATTAATTGCAAGTGATAATCATCATATCTGGATGTAGGCACACTCCGGGTGTCGGCACGGCACTTTAGGATTAGATTAAAATGTGACGTAACTGAGATTGTTTGTCTAGTTTTATTTTCGTTGATTGTTTATCACTTCCACGTGGTTCCGTTTGTGCACTCCACACTTAAGTGTCGTGTGGTTTTAGATAGCATAATTAGGTACCTTTCTAAAAACTAGTAATAACTGATGGAATTTCTTAAATCGTATAAGCTCATTTTTAGAAATAGATTTTTTCCGAATGACCCATTCCTGTCAAAATTTTGGGATATCCACAATAAGGTCTAACATACGTTTTCCAAGAAACCTACAATTTTTGAATGAGTGTGCTGTACTTGTCGACTGTTAGATTAACTCACTGATCCAGTTTTAAAAGCCAGACTTACTCGCTCGGTCTTCAGTAATAGAAACTCAAAATTGTTTATAAATATTATTTCCAGACTACCGCACCAGCAAGATGTTCAAAGAGACACCAGAAGACATTCTAGAGTTATTGAAGAATGAGGATGTCACAGTCAACGCTCACCAATTCTGTATTATAGACGAGGTACGTTCATATAAAGCTGAAGTAACTTAAATACCACTGACATTCAGCGAAGGAAAACTTAGTGAAGAAACCTGGACTTATAATTTCTGGTTATAAGTTTGAAATCGCTAATCCGCCCTGAGCGAACACGTTGATTAAAGCTCGAACCATCTCCGTACTACAAAAAGGCCTTTGCTCGGCAGTGGACTCTTATAGACTTACGGACACTTAAAGCTTTTGGACACTTATGGCCGAGGTATAATCTAAAACTGCAATCACTAGCAGCGGATCTAACTGCGATTCATAATCCACCTGTCAACCGTAGGGATTGCTGCAAACTCCTTCTTTAAAGAGTGACCTTTGTTCGTCCGTGGATGTTTTCAGGATTATGATGAGGATACAGATCATGTCACACATTTCTCGTTTCTATTTCTAATCAGTTTTCTCGGTTAATATGTTAAAATTGTATTTTATTTTCAGAACCTGATATCTCACAACTTAACCCGCGATTGGCGAGTGACTTCTCACTCATACGACGACTATGGAGTCAAGTTCATAGCTACCGTTGAACATACAAGGTAATCACATCATTTTATGAGGACATCATTTTTAAAGCATAAAGCGCATCTATTGGTATCAGTGGTTTTAAGGACTTGTTGTGAAAATCGTAAGAGATAAATAATAATAATTGTTCGAGTTGGTAATTAACTTAATCAAGATTAAAGGAAAAAACAATATAAGCATAGGTACTGAAATACTCACTGTATTTGATTTTCAAAATCTAAAACAGTGGTAATAATACAAATACTGTTGCACTCATGTTTGTAAATAGGCAACATTCGTGCGTGCTAAATCGGTAAGGAACATATGCTATAAATGAAACTACAGAGCAAACACATAATAACATTGTAATGTGGTAAACAGAAGTCTTACCTACCTAAAATTTTGCTAGGTATAAGTTTACCTAGTATAACTAGTAGTAAAAACAACGATAGTGTACCTAGTTATGTTGTTGGTAGTACATTTATTTTGTTAGGCTATGCAAGTGGCTATTTTTTCTTTTATTATGGAACTAAAATTAGTGGTAGAATTTAAAACTGTCTTTTCTAATTATAGTACCTTTTTGCATTGAACCAAGTCTTAATTTAAGTCCAAGATTCGATTCCCACAACAGGCAGACTTTGAAATAAGGTTTTCAACTTTGTAAACATCATACCACTATTTAAATGTTGTTAAAGGTCTTAATGTAATTTATTCATTACCAGGTATCCATTCTACGGTGTCCAATTCCATCCAGAGAAGAGCTCCTTCGAATGGAAACTGTCGAAGAACTACCCACATTCAATAAACGCGGTCAAATCCAACCGTTACTTCATGGATTTCTTTGTAAAGGAGTGCAGAAAGAACATGCATTCTTTCAAGAACCAGGCTGAAGAGAACGCCTACGTGATATATAACTACGAACCTCACTTTACTGGCGTGTTGGGTAGCGCTTACCACCAATGCTACTTGTTCGAACCTAGAGGCACCGTTGCTAACAACGTGTAATGTGGATTTTTTATTTTGTACAACTTTTTTATGACGATTATATTTACCTGATGACGTATTCTATTTAAATAATTGTAAATGTAAATTAATAAACTATCTTTTGTTATCAATCAGTATTTTATTTGTCTAGTTCTGCACTCTAGGTGTAAGTCTTGTTTGGTTTGTAAATGTTTTAGCTTAAAAGTTGTTGGAATACCTAAAGTTTTCTCTCTGCCGTTGGCTCAGGTAACTGGGGTCGGCAAAATATCTTATTCTTCTAAATTCTTTCCTAAGAGACGTTCGCGTTCGCGTCATCCAATCTCGAGCAACTTTCTCTTTCATATCACACAATCTTTTCACCTAAGGAAACTCATTGAGAACAAAATTAAACTATATTTTAATTGTGATTTGTAATGCCAATTCCATAAGCTGGTGATTATAAGATAAGGTTGATGAAATTTTTTAGATTTAAGATTCTGAGTACTATGCAGTGCAGTTTCTAAAATTGTACTCTGTGTGTGGCATCTATTATTGCCACACATCGAGCAGTCCGTTCCATTCGTCCCAAATTAGGTATGAGAAACGAATAGTGCAATAGGCGAACAATGCTTGCATTAGGTACATAATTCCTACATATTTCTTCCTAGAACAATATAGGTAGGTTAGCATGATGATAATATTATGCAGTTGGATGTGCATTAATCATACCTAAATGTGGACTTTGTCCTTGTGATTGAATCACCCCTTATTACACAGGATTCATAACTTGTGAGAAGTGAGTGTTACACTATAGTATAAGTATACATTTGCAACTTTAGCATTGGGCTTAAAAGAAGTGTCGTCTATATTACATAGAAAAAAATTGATTAGCAACTAAAGTGAAATTCCTGATGATTTTATCGTGTGTCTAACCCATGTAGGGGTATTGTAATAAACGGTTAATACGTTTCCAAACAAATCATTAACGGTTTAACGTGTTTAGGTACTCTGACCAAAAAGTGTGCTAGCAAATTCATTGTAAATTGAACTTTATTTGGTGATGTTAGAGTGTGTTTTGAAACAAATGTAATCTGATAGCAATAGGGCAATGTTTTTTTAGGCTTTAATTGGTAGATATTGAGGGTATAAAGTGCTTGTTTTAGTAAGGCTTTTGTTAAAATATGTTAAGGTTTGAAATGCTTCCATTTTAGTCAAGCAGTGTATTTAAAAGGGGTGAAATAAAACTTAATTCTATTTTTAAAGTTCTCAATAAATCGTTAGTTTTATGGATTTAACAATATTTTTATGTTTAAACGTCCTTAAACGAGCCGATCACGTGATGGTAAGCAATCGTTGCCGCCCTTAGACACCCGAAACTCCATAGGCGTTATAAGTCCGTAGCCGGCCTTTTAGGGGTTAGGAGTTGAAGGGTTGTTGGAGAATCGAGGATTGGAAAGCTTGGGAAGGGGGATAATTGGGCCTCTGGTAACCTCACTTTCGTTTCTCGTTGTTTCACGTTGGTTTTCTGTGAGGCCATGTGTATCACTCCGCTCGAGCTGGCCCATTCGTGCCGAAGCATGGCCCTCCCACACTTATACAATAGACAATAGTCGAATGTCTAACAATTCAAATAAATTCAAATTAAAAATCTACACCAAATCTAATGAGAAAGTAAAAGAACATATTGGTTCATGTAAATATACCTACATGTATTATTCTTAGCCCTTTATTAGACTCTTTCTCCTGTAGGCATTCCAGAAATAATTCGGGAACGTCTTTCGTAACAGTCAATGTCGTATAGGACGTCCTATCGATTACTCTTAACTTGCTTAGATGATATTAAAGACAGGATCATATTGCATTTTACATTGTAATATAAACAGATGACTCTAAAAGTTGAAGATAGATTTTTATTACCTACTACATGTTAGGCTAAGGAGAAGCATAGTTGACAAGCAGGAGTAGGAACGGGGTGGTTTATAGTCAGTAAGAGTTTGACACTCCCTCTCGCCTTGCCCAAGGCGGGAAAAGTCATTAGATGATTTTCACTACTTAAAAAAAAGTAGAAGCATAGTTAGGTGTGCATTCTATGCAAGGTATCTACCGAGTTCCAATGCAATCGTTTCGAGATCTTCTTTGTATCGACTTTTTGTTCTTGCTGATTGGCAAATATCAAATAAGTAGGCACCTATTAAAGTTTAGTTTAATTCGGTTTTAATTAAATGTGACGAAGTTGGTACTGAAAGTAGGTACGGTACCTTCCCTAGTTTCAGTACATTTCAGGAGATTGCATGGGTGATTTAATTTGTTTAGTGAAAAATTAAGCTTTCTGACTAAGTACTACGAAGCAACAAAGTTACAAATCACAATCTGTAACACGAACACGGAACTAATACCAAATTACCAATACTTATTCACAATTGAATGCTTTCCACAAACACTTGAGGTCAACTTTAAAGCTTACGTAAGCGATTGTTTGGGATATGAAGCTCGAAGATGTTTCGAGACTACACCTTGTCAACAGTCCGAGCCTCCCCGCAGGGATTACGTAGAAATACGTTAAATTATAGGTCAGTACACCCTAAATTAGGGCGATATGAGAGGGCTGCAAATAGCCAGCCTGCCTGTTGTTTGTGAATACATCGCTTGTTTGGACCGGCGAGCAGCGGGGTGTCGCTGTTATTGAGAGGACCAATCTGCTAAAATAAACCTAATAAACGACCGAACCATGTACGAATGTTACATAATACACAGTAATGAGGCAGTTTCTTCATCTACGTATGACATAAAGTGGATAACTCGAAGTAATTTCGGTTTTAGTATTATTGGACAATAATACGATGATACATAAAGAAACATGAGATCTGGATGTATTATGTTGTATTATCATTATCTGTCGTTGACTAACATGTACTAATACTCCGTCTTAATATACCAAAGTAAGTGAACTTGGTACCATCTATTCGTTGAATTCAAGATCACTGAACTTATTAGGTATGGCTGATGAAACGGTGTTTGTTACAGTCTAGGACTAACTACTTACTTGGAATCACTACCATGACTCGCTGTTTATGATTATTTTTCATGTTAAAGTTAGATAACCCTTTACTTTGGTTAGCGTAATGACATGTTATTGGTCGCGTTACTTTTATAAAAAAATGTATTGACTCCCGGATTAAACAACGGACCAGGGTCTATTAAAACGTTGACACGTAAGTAATGTGCTGTACAAATGAATATTACAAAATTAGAAGATTCACCTCTATCTGCCCTATCAATTCGAAGAATAATTGGGTTGAAGGTTATTTTGAAGATTCAATTGGGCTAGCAACTTGATGACCTTTTGTGGACATTATGCTAATGTAAGAGATCTGCTGTAAAAATAACCACAAAAGGCGTCATCCCTAAATTATATTTTCTCGTCCCTTACTTACATTTATTATTATTCGATACGATCTGTTAATTTGCATCTCAAATGTCCCTTCGTCGATGCGTACGATAAAAATTCTTCACATTATCGTTTTATATTTACATGTTATATAGGATCGTTGATCTAGGTTTATACGGCGATCTGACGCAATATTTAAGGTTTTTTGGAGATATAATTATATTTTATGTATTTTGTGATATTATCGTTTTATAATAACTCGTGAGACATACTAAATTAACTAAAAAACTTACTCACGTACATTAATGGAGAAACTATTCTCTACTAGTTTCGAGTCACAGAGGGACTCATCATCATTAGTAACGTTATTCAGAATAACCTCACAAGAATGTTTTTCTATTCCATATTGTAACGAAGAAACTCAAAACCCAATTAATCAACTTTCAAACAAAATAAGATAATTATTAGTTACTTGATACGTTTAGGAAAAATGTAGTTGGATGAAGGTTTCCAAATAGGTTATATACTGATCTAATAAAGAAACATCTCACAACTCCATAACTTAACCTTGTTTAATATGCACTTGGTTTTAAGTTGTGTTGTAGAATAAAGAACATAGAACGTGCCTGCAGAAGTCAATCTACATCAAACGATGGTAAATCATAAAGATCGGTATAAATTTTACCATTAGGTACGCAAATTATTGAAGGAAACGATCGTTAGTAATAAATCAGGCCCGTTAATATCAGAGGGATATGAAAAATGGGAATATATACCTTTAGATATATACCTATATAGTACGAAGGTCGGGTATCATTGCCTAGTGTCCACAGCTCCCGGTCAATAGCACGCAAATTCAGCTTCCTTCATGTCTTCTAGTCCAATTTGTTCATACGTGATGTCCCGTGTTTTTTTATCCTAACAAAACAGTCAATGACCTCTGTGTTGTAGGCCTATCATTACCGCTTAAATTCACTGAATTCTTGCTACAAAGAAAGCTCTAATTCACAAAATATTTATGTACACTCCTCTAATTTAGTTTAACGAACTCATCAGCCAATATTTATGTTTCTAAATATAAATGTAACGCAGCACTTCGATACTTTGATTTACTGAGTCAACATGTGTACGGGTAACCTAGAGATATATATCTGTTTGGTTAGGTGTAAAGTATATTACCTTAAGCAAATGTTTATTTTTTGTCCATAAAGAATATATTCCCACTTCCGATGCGACAAGTCACCGGCCGACTGGCCTTGACTTTCACAGAGATTTTATTAACGGTTACTAGCTTACAAAGGACATCCACCCTTATTGACCTGAACACACACAAATTAAATGGACGTGTCACGCGTGTTCTACATGTTGATTTAAGTTTACAATGATCAAAAAGTGTCTTGTATACTTCTTGAATTTTCTACATAATGTTAATTTGCTGTTGGTACCAGAGTACCTATGTACCTATATTATTTTCCATGTTTTTATAGATGTGACGTCATAGATTTTAAATCAAATATATATCAATGATTTTATCATCTTATTGATAAAATAGATAACATTTTTTAATAAATTTATTGAATTAGATACTTTAGATAGTGATCTTGAGATAATGATTTCATTAATAATTAATTAATTCATTTTTATCGTTGTTATTATTGAATGTTACAAAAGATTCAATAATTTTAAGGCTCTTAAGATGTGTAAAACAATGTCAAGGGACATTTGACCGTTCGGATTATTTACACCTTTTAAATAGGTACAAAAATAGCAACAAGTTTAGCTGCGTGTGCCTGCAAAGGAATAAAAATATTTTACATAATTATGCCTTTTTAAGTGGCTTGTCGAGAAAAAATGGCAGTCCCACGCACACCCACGTGGGACATTGAGGTTCAAGCGTCCTTCGCACTGCTGGACACACTGGGTGACTTCACGCTGATATTTTTCTTCAAAACGAAATATTATGAAATGACGCATTTGTTCGTCCAAAGAGAGGTTTTTTTAGAGGGATTCATCCGATGACTTCTCTCGCCTTGGGCGACGCGAACGGGAGTGTCAGACTCTTACTGACTAAAAACAACTCCGTTCCTATTCCTGCTTTTCGAGAGCTGGAGCCCCGGTAAACCCGCTAGGAGGTGTAGTTAGATACAGGATGTTTATTTACCAAATCGAATGCTAGGTGCAGTTAGGTTAGTGATCTTATGAGTGTCTAGATTATAATCTACCTGTGCAGGTACCTGCAGTACCTAATAGTAATAAGATAACGCTTCCATCCATAATTTTTACACAAAAAGGCACTATTTTAGTTTTGTTACTAACTAAACAAAAACCTTTATTTGTTGTTTCCTGGCATAAATTGTACCTAATGAGACTCACTTCGTAGTCCCAAAATATAGAAAATTATAGTGTTGCGAATACACCAGATCAAAGAAAAAGAGATGCAAATAAAATACTGTGTCAGTATTTTATCTTCATCAACCCATTGACTTGTAACTATCCCCAAGGAGTAAAATGTGATATTTTGAGATCTCGTATTCGGTACTTTTCCAGATATACACGAAATAAAGTGCGTCAACTATCAGTGTAGTGACGCGCTGAGCGAATATATTTACATGATGTACGAATAATATTAGCGAGGCATTAGACGACTGACGACATCCAATTGCCGACCGTAGGATGACGATTCTGTTGTTGTTGGTATGTCAGAATTACTACTTTCATTCAGTAGGTAACAGGACTAACTAGAAAGAAAGAAAAGTGAAAATGCATCAATTATTATAAGTAAGAGACGAGTAATTTAACGACTTCACATGCCAAATACAATGTAGAATGTTGCGGGTCCTCCGGGATAGAGATTTAAGTTTTTAAAAACTTTAACTGTCAATGGCCCAGGTTGAATTGTGAATTAGCTACTGTTTGATATTTCGCTATGTAAATACACTCACTCATACTAACATTAGAACTTAATGTTTTAGTGTTGGTGACCATGTCAGTTTAAAAACTCATAATTTTGTAAGTGAGAATTAAACAACGTTTTGCAAATACCATACCATTTTATAAACAAAAACACAGATTGTTGTTGTAAATAAATCACACATACGAGAACAGTTAGAATATGATACTTATTATGTAAAAGTTCAGTGACTCTGGAATATCCTGTATCGTTGTAGGGTTTTGTAAGCGAAACTGTCATCCCCGTAAAGATATTCAGAAAGTTCAAAAGGATGATTGATGTGTTCTTGCGTACGTAGTTTGAGATGAGAACGTGAGACCGATTGACTGTGTACACCTTTATTACCTTCACATTATTAACAAAATAAATAGAAAATGAACTATACGAATCTTCAAAAAAAAAAAGAATAGCTAATTACGCTCTGAAACTACGATCAACTATCAAGAGATGGGTTTTTTAAGGAGGGAAAATCATCTAATGTCTATCGAGAGATGGGCTACAATATACCTACATTGGATGCCTTGTATTTAACAGTGGACATCTTTTGACTAACAATAATGATGACGATGATGTTTATAAAAAAGTGATATGTGGCTATTCTCCAAATAAATCGGAATTGTTGAGCTCAGGTTTTGAATTTTATTCTCTAGGTTGAAATTGTCAATCAAAGTCTAGCATAGCAGTAGCCTAAGTCGTGGGTAGTGAGCCGATACATTGGTAGCAATTTATCAATCTTCGCATATGTGGTGAAGTACGTACATGGGAAACGTTTTTTACAAAATACTGACGTCAATTTACATTAATATAGTCTTTGAGTTTTTTTTCTGAAGTTCGAAAACTGTGATCAATAATAATAGTTAGCATGGTTTATTGATTTTAGTCACTTCTGTAATCGAGAAAGATTTTTTAACATTACTTGTTATAAACGGGGCAACATAACTTGTTATAGATAATACCAAAGGGCTTCGTTGTATCTTCAAATCGGCGTTTACAAAAGTTTTCCCAGTTGTGGAAACGACTAATCCGATCCACGTATAAGTATTACGCATGATTAACTCAACGGACTAAGTTTGTACCATGTTTTGTGTTTTGGTTGTGTTATCTTTAGAATTATTTCGATAAGTACATGAACTTGTGTTCTGAAGTCAGTGACCTCTGATGCTGATAGTCTTTTTATAAACAACAAAGATTTTCATATTAAGCCGCAGTGGGGAAGACAAATTGTTTTTGGTACTGTTTAAGAATATAATTCAGTGTTAAGGAAACTGATCGTTGTTACGATAATCTTAGAAGGATTTTCTTCTTAATTGGTTCTCTTATTTTAGGCTCGAAAATATCTTAACATAAATTTATTAGGAATTTGTATTATAATATAATATTTTATTATACATTTAAATACCATTGCGTAATTTTTTTAAACATGAATTTGAAACCTGAAACAAAAAGAATAATTAATAACCATGTTTAAAGTACTACCTATTGACTATTAGGTAATTTTTTGTACTTCTATTCGCTTTGGGAATAATAATAGAAAAAAAAAACACAATTAGTAATACGTAACAGCTACCCCAACACGCACGTGACAAATGTAATTAATCAAGAGAAATATCAATTACAGATTTAGAGCAGATGATTCAAATCGTAATTGGAGGTTCGACAACCGGCTTGCTCTATTTATTTGAGTTCAAACCTCCAAATATTCCGCGCTTTTCAATGATGGGAGCTATTAATGCCAGCTAAAAGCCTCTATTCAAATATAAACAACCTTCCAGGAAGACACGTGACAACAAGATGGATGATTCCATTAACGAACTCTTCTTTTGTAAAATGCTACTTTTATTTGTTTCTTTTTAAAAAATATATGCAAGTAAAAGTATGCATACAGGTAATTGTTTAAGCCGCTTCTCATGCATGAGGATGCGAGTACGAAATCTACCAACGGCAAGTACCAATGTGTCTTTTTCCGAGTTATACGTACTTTCTAAGATTATTTAGACACCACTCACAAACGGTGAAGGAAAACATCGCGAGGAAACCTGGGCTTATAATTTCGAATTATAAGTTTGAAATCTCCAACCTGCATTGAGCAAGCGTGGTGATTAATGCTCAAACCTTCTCCATCTGAGAAGAGGCCTTCGGTCAACAGTGGCCACTTATAGGCTGTTGATGTGTGATGTGATACAGGAAATTGTAGGCTACGATCATTGGTAGCACGAGTTAGCAATTTTGGGGAAACGTGTCGATAAAGTTAAGATATACTTTGAAAAAGTTTGGTTGCTCTTAAGATGAACGATTTGGCAGATTTGAATAATAATGGGCTTCATACACACAATTTGGTCACGATGACTGACCTGGAGAACCATTGACCTAACTAATTTATGTATTTCAGAATGTTTTATAAACTGTATAAGAGATTTAATGCTAGATAAAGAACTAATGCTTAGGCTTGAATATCCATTTGTATTTGGTGGTTTTGAAGACAGTTCTTTAATATAAATGTACCTAATATGACATAATGTATCAGATTTTTTTACATTTTAGTGTTAAACTTAGTATCTTTGGCTCTTTTGTAATTTTAATATTTTAGTTTGGGGTTCTCTATCTTTGGCTCTTGTGTAATATTATGTTGATTAAATTATAGAGATAAACAAATGGTAAATAGTAGAAAGTAAAGATGATATAAGTCTACAAAGACTATTGAGTTTAGTATAACATTAATACAGTTTGCTTTGCTATTTTAACACAGTCTGGTCTCTGGAGAGCTAAATCAAACTCTAGATATTTATGGAAAATGCCCTCGAGTGAACTTTGAGAAAAATAATATCCAATAATAGCATCCACATCCACATCAAAACGAACAGAGAAGAAAAGCAAATTGCTCGATAAATAAATTGCGGTATCTGATCCCTTAATTGTTTTAGGCACATTCATTTTAAAAGTAGAATAGGTAATTGAATGAAATTATTGGTTGCCAGTATTTTTTCTCGGAATATCTGACGCTGACGTTAATGATGGCTTACCTCTGTGCGGAACCCGGGCCTTTGCCCCTGGGTATTAAAACTTCACTGGCCTATTTATCGGAAGCATAGGTAATTGACTCGCACCGGTCAATGACCTTGCCAAACTGAAAAAAATGTATATGTAGGTACTATTTATTATTTTATTATTAAGAAGGTGACCCAGTATTTCTTTGTATTCTATTCTTTACTCGCTGTTCTGTTGGCTTTGGATTTTGTGACATCAAAGTGGGAGGCTTTTAAGTTTTTAAGGCGGATATTTTGGTTAAGATGTAACTTGGTTACCTATTTTTACGGCTACATTGTGTCCTACATATTTACAAACCGCATTTTGGAGTAAAATTGAAATGTCATTACTACAGTTTGAGCAAGTTTTTTCACAGTTAGAACTAAGTTTCCAGTCCATTGCCATTACATTCAACATTATGTTGTAAAATTAATGCTTAACGTAAAATTATTTTATTATTTACAGAAAAAAAATATAGTTATGCATATTTTTTGCTTAGTTTAAGGTTGTATTTTGCTTTACTAAAATTATTTTGTTACTGGCTTTCAGGTATATTCATACTTCAAAAGCCATATGCCAAAATAAAAGAAATTTTTTTTTTCTTCACAAGATGTGGCTTTTAATTATTTTTTTCACCAAAATCAGCCAGTGATAAAATGTTTACAAACCTTCTTTTAAACATATCATAGACAATATTAGTTTTTTTTTATTAGAAAACTACAAATTGTAAGAAAAAATAACGTATCTTAAATATCAGCTGTCCACAGATCTAAATACTAGGTATATAAAGAATCAAAAGTAATATACTAATGAAGAATCGAATGAAACGTAAACAAATTCTCAAAATCCATGTAACTATGTATCCTTACAAAACTAAATAAAATACAAACACAAGCAAGAAAAATGAACCAAAACATACACGTGTCGGTCTAAAATGAGCTGAAACTTAAAACTTTTAAGGTTGTGTTGTATGAATGGGTTGATAGCGTTACCTCAGACGCTTAGACAATGAGAATGGACGTGGTGACACTAGCGACACGTGTATCTCTTCACTTACAGGTTCATTGTCAGAAGTGCACTGACGCACAAGTCTGCATTCTTTGCACGTTTCTTGTCATCTCAAGTCACCACGTCTCCCCAATGACAGCTTAATGGAGAATTCTATAAACACATTTATTTTATAGATAGGTACCTCATTGTCTAATACACGTGTGTAAGTGGGATGTTTTGTGTGAAACAGACAATAGATTGTATGTTGTCCAGCCGCTGTTTGAGCTTATTTTTTGAATAAAAACACCGCCATTGACGTATGCGGTGTTGGAAAAATACAGCGTCAAAGTTCGTGAATGTGTTTTAAACACAGTCTGCCTGGAACAACTACTTGAAGATTGTTCAGATCTTTGAAGTATTTGTATTGGTTGAAAATCAAATTGTTACTAGGTATAAGGATGAAATTATTATGAACTGCTATTGTCATTTAGTCTTAAGTCTAGAATGGAGATGCGGACAACGAAACAGGTTACCGGGGCTCCAGCTCAAAGCAGGAGAAGGAACGAGGTGGTCTTTAGTCAGTAAGAGTCTGACATTCCCTCTCGCTTCACCCAAGGCGGGAGAAGTCATTGAATGATTTTCCCTCCTCAAAAAAAGGTATTATTAGATATATATTGTGGTGATCTAATAAAGTAACGTTTCAAAAAGAAACCATTCTTGGTACATTTCCTCTGTAGCAAAATCCAGTAGCTATCTTGCGCTCCCACAATCTTCTATTGTTTTTCAATGGTCCTTAACCCACAGCACGGCTCTGGCGGCCCACATTGTTGGTGAAATGGTGAAGCAGCTTGTACGAACGATGCACACACGTATTATGTCAAATTGTCTGAAAAAACGACTGTATCTCCAAGTATTAAGGATGATTTTGTTAAAGCATCTTAAAATACATGATCAAAGGCAGTTGAATGGAACTCGGTGTTGTTATAAATATTGGTGCTTCCTTGGTTCTGCCGTCACTAACGAAACTGTTAATTATGAGATCCCATAGTAAACAACTATCTAAAAGTAACAAACAGTAACAGTAAACAAATAGATGAAACTTTAAATAAAATTCTAAACTAATTGTGTTAGGTAGAAAGATCAAAACTATCTCGAACTCTCATAAAATAACGAGGACTAAGTTTACTTACTTTTTTAATCACCATATTCCATAGATAGAAACTCCGGGGAGGTCGTCTTAAAAAGATTTTATTATATCACTGAACTATATTTAGCATTTGTCTTGTTTATCTGTGGCTCTCTACTAATATTTGTGACTATGGAGTAGGCGGATCATAAACTCAATTTCTCTAATACGGAGTTTGAAATAGATATGTGACGTATGAAGGTTTATTCAATTTATATAGATACAAGCGTGTTCATCATAACACAGTGTTGTATTTAATTGATTTAAATAGTTAGTAGGGGCACACTTTTGTAAGTAGGCCATATGCAAAAATTTATAAACTATAAATAATACGTAGTAATAGCACATCCACACTTACCTTAAATTATACTTCATAACACTACCTACTTGTGTATTCATAGGTCTGTTATGACAATAATTAACACACACACAGAAATATTGATTTGCTATGACACTCCTCCACCAAAACCCAACTTTGTTATTAATATTTGTAGACAGTGAAACAGCAGCATCACTTCATGCATCCCGGAGTTGCGGACTGCATAGCGGGTTACCTGGGCTCCGGGTCGAAAAGCAGCAGTAGGAACGGGGTGGTTTTTAGTCAGTAAGAGTCTGACACTCCCTCTCGCCTCGCCCAGGGCCAGAGAAGATTTCCTCCCCTGAAAAGAAAATCACTTCATGCATGCCTATAACCCTATGTTTACAAATAAATACTTTGACTTAACAATTGGTTCACACACACACATTTAAGACCTTCTACGTAAAATATAAGAAAAACTACACTAATGAAAGCTCAATAAATTAAATTAAAGCATCACCTTACGGTATTGTTCGCAGAGTTTATTAAACCCGATACGTTGACGCATCTTGGACGCGTGTGACGCAAACTCATTGAACCGGGTGCATTCACTGTAAACAGCACACATCGCTACACATCAAGTTATACAATATATATGTATATATATAACGTCACACCTTTAATCCCCGAAGGGGTAGTCAGAGGTGCACATTATGGCACATAATGCCAATGTACACCCGCATTTCACAATTTATGTTGTAAGTCCGTTGTGTTTATCGGGCACATTTCCAGACTCCGTGCTACCACTGAGAAATTTTCGAAAAACCGAAAAAAGCCAAGTGATACTTTGCCCGGCAGTCGCACTTGCAACCACTCAGCCAACGAGGCAGTCAAGTTATACAAAGGCACGTTATAATGGTCTCGCTTTGTATGATCTTTCCGCGCATTCAACGGTCAGTTTAAAGCGGTTTTGCATAGCCAGTGGTACAAAGGTGTATGGATCGGCCAGAGTTGAAAATGTCAAGTATGGAGAGAAAGCCTCGCCACGTGTGTTTGAGTACTCTTACCTCGTTATGTTTGCATACTCACCCTTTGATGCTTCCGTATTGGTTTTAGATGAGAATATGAAAGAATATTGACCATTAAAACACATTTTAACTGATTTTATACAGACATCGGACAATATCAATATATTGTTTGTTAAATTATTGATTGTATGTCAAAGAATTAATATTTTTTTACATTAAATTGTTTAGCAGTGTTATAAAATCAGAAATATCAACACAGTATGTCCTAGACAGTATGGGCACTAGACATTTAATGGTTATAGTCCTTAGCAATTGTTTTCATACAAAATCGTTACTAAAGAATATTTTAAGTAGGCATTAAATAGATAGGTGTCATAAAATTTTAGCGAAAGTGATTAAGTAGGTACCAAAAAAGGTTTATAGCCTCAAAAGTGCGTCAAGTAGATGTCAAGAGGTATAAGCAAGTAATGAGTTACTGCAAATAAAGTCATGAATATTATAATTTAATTTATATTAATCGCATCTCACAAAATGAATTTAATTTAAGTAAATGTTTAATGGCTTTAATATTTATGTCTACTGAACAAAGTAAGTCGGAAGGCCTTATAACCGGGATGGCGTACGTGACTCACGGCACGAGAGATGGTTATGAAGGTTCTCTCCCGGTTTTACTTTTTTATATCAAATCAGGGTCACATTAAGATATACTTTATAAGTAGCAGTCAACCTCAAGTTTTATATAAATTATATTTATTTTTGCAAATAAGTTACAATGTAACTCTTTTACACGTCAATCTCTTAAATAACTAGATGAGGCATGAGGGATATGTGGCCATCTAATACAAAAAAGGAGCAACGTCACGCTTTACGTTTATCCCCGAAGGGGTAGGCAGAGGTGTACATTATGCTACGTAATGTCGTTATACAAAGTACACCTACTTTTCACCATTGTGTTATACTTCTCATGTAATAGGGAGTGAACAAAAAAGGAGTTTAAATTTTTTATTAGAATACTTGCATACATGAATTCATAGATTTTGTAGTATAAAAACTTACAGAATATAGAACGCCACCTAGTGTCGAGCTTAGTACCTACATATATATGAGAGGAAAAATATTATTTTTTCCAAGCACCTACACATCAAATGTCCCTGGGCAGTGTCCTTTGTTGAAAAAAGAAAGAATACATGTGCCGGTCATTCAGTTAATTCTCTTTGTATATTATTCTTTAATTTTTGTCTACTTATTAAATATTTAATTTATACAAGAATCGCCTACGTTTTGGTCGTCAGCAAAATGGCGGACCAGCAGGGTTAATGAACTGAGTAAACAGGTATATAAGCATTATTGTTTGTGTTTATTATATTGTTTACGTACTTTAATTGGTATTTATATTAAAGGATTAATTGTTATAAATAATTAACAGATGAGAATTAATGTTGTTTAAAAAAAAACCTATTTAGAATAATGTGTAAATACCAGTAAAGGTAGTAAAGTATGGTATGAATGTATGAACATTGAATTTTGTTTTTGCAGAGTTACTTATCTTATTTTTATATGACCACTAAAGTTAGTTTCAAGTTCCTGTATTTAAATACCTAATCTAATCCTATACATATGTTCAACCACTGACGTATATTACCAAATTTCAACCAGGTTTAAAAATAACTTTATATTGTGACCAAACCATTACAATATTACCTTTTCCTTTCGAACTGAGAGCATTTTAATGGAGCCACCCTTTACTGAGCGGTAGTCACATTGTTATGACGTCATAAAGGCCTACATACCTCCGAAATAAAGTAGGGCATCGCTTCCATAAATAGTAGCGTGCATTCTGAAGTATGAAACATGGCGCAGTACCTTGGGGTCTATTTATAGGCGGTTGGCACTGGCTATAGTTAGCTGGGCTTCGGGGCCTGGTGCTCATTGACGCCGGAGCATCGATCGGAGGCGGGGCCCGGGCTGCAGCACCAAGCTCTGACCTAGTTTGCACCCTCAATGAAACAGGAGGGTGAGCAGGCCTCAACTGCCGACTGCCAAACTGTGTATCCCAAAAATAGCAATTTATTTCCAGAAAATATAATTTTATGTCTTTGCAACGATAATAGTAAACATAGTTGACATTTAAATTTAATTCTACTTCCCATTTTCTGTTTTGTAAAATCTGCACGCGACATTTTCGAAAGTAAAACCAATTTACAAATTGTACAAACAGTCGATTGCAATCCAATTGAATTGTAAACTATCGGAACGCGTGTAAAGTATCAATATAAAGTTAGGAATTTAAATTTTGTAATTGTATTGTTTGTTCCAACAGTTTTTCTCACACGTGCCACTTGCTTACCTACATATATATTATTAAGGTACATGTTGTAACCCCAAGGAACTTTCTTAGTACACCCTCATGATTGACCGTTGAACTTTTACAGTTCATATTTAGTATGTAACCTTTGTTCAAAATTGACCCTTATGTAATAATACGTTTTGCGAACAAATCCCAGACGTTTTGTTAATGTCATTGTCGCAAGAGTTTGTTTCCGTAATATTTCAATTGGTGTTATTGAACTACTCTCGAAAAGTTCATTTTGTTTCGATTGCAAATTAATAGGAAACCGTTTTTGTGTATAAACCACATAACAGTCCATTGTTTGGGTTGAAAATGAATGGAAAACTAAGTTTATGATGACTTAATGAAATAATGTAAGGTTAACGTAATTTTAACGTTTTCCGACATAGTGCAGTTTGGCTGGGCTCCCAAGGACATTGGTGTTGGTTGTGCAGCGGAGGCCTCGGTCGTTGACCGCGCGACCTAGTTTCCAGCGTTGACGTCACAGCTACGCCTCCATGACGTCACGTGTGAGCCTCCGCGAGCCCATTCAAAACTAGATCACAGGCTCGGGGTGCACTCCACCTCACCTTCCTCCTCAGATATACAATTATCATCGAGGCCGCACCACTGAATGTATGCTGGAGGTCATTTCACCCTGACTTGTTTCTATTTATAACGATCATGTTGTCATCGGGCTTTGCAGGCGTATAATTACGGAAGGAGACCTTCATCAGTTTTTTTATAAAAATGTTAATTAAGCTGATGCTGTTTTCTTTGATGTATAAGAGCCATGCTGTTTTCATGTTTCACGCATCGCTCGCTTTTGGTGTATCTCTTTATTTTGAAGTGAATTTATTTTAAAATAACTTTCGTAGCGGAGTTAGGTAACTAAATAGAGGTAACTAAATACCTCTTCAAATTAAGTTGAAATTTGACTTGATGCTAGTAACGTAGTAATTTAACAACTGATGTAATGATTTAAAGAATAATACGAAATTTAAAAATAAATAATTAGCAAAATGTACATAAATTGCTAAAATGCGTGTTTACCTAGATATGTATTTAAGTGTGGAACATACATTGCTGTTCCGGAATTGAATATGATTTGTATATCAATTTCAAAGTTCATAAATAAAGACTAATCACGTTTAAAAAATTAGACCTAACATGTCTTGATTATGACTAGTTAATCATACAAATTTAAGCGTCTCTTAGTAGCGTATGATGACTATCTTAGAACGTATTTGTTCACATGAGACTTTTGGACTAGGTACTATTGTCATGGGCTGGCTCGAAGATGTAATGATGTGCTTGAAGCTGTTAGCCATTTAAAAGCAATAAGGCCTAGGATACAAAGTAGCGATTCCAAATGGTCTATATAAAGAACAATCCTTGACACGAATAGCCTGGGTCATGCCCTTTAGAGAGCGCAGCCGGAATGGCAAGGTTTATTCTATGAAAATATTCCCACAACGAACTGAACAATTTGTTACAAATGAATTACGATTCGGAAATAACTTTTAATTGATGCCTTTTCCTAAAAAGGATTTTAAACTTTTATCGTTATCTTCTACACTGATAGGTATTAACGTAAATTGAGTTTTATCTTCATAGAACTTACGGTTCTTCACAGATCAAACCTATCCAGAAATATTGTTATTTTCTGTTAAAGATTATTATTGATTTACTCCTACGTACTAAAAATTTTCAAAAGGATTTAAAGCATGGTATGTTTCAACGATGGATCTGCAGGAAAATTAAGTTCAATTTACAAAGAAATAGTGTATTGTATTTCGCGTAGGAGTAAAGCATACCACTACTCAACTCGTTCACTCGATAGTGTAGAGTAACATACAATTTTCACGTGCGTACAGAAATACTCAACTACCTAATTACCGTAACTTGAACAGCGATCTAAAAATAAACCAAGATTAAAATAGACCTCAAAACTAGAACCTCAAAAAATATATTTAGGTTTTTGGAGTAGGACAACTTGTAATCAGCTCAATCTGAGGACTGATATTTCAAAATTTATTAAAATATCAAAACCTATATGAGTATTCTACGCAATTTCCATTTTTGACCTACAAACACGAAATGTATACTACATAACATAAAATATGTAATAAATAATGTTTTTGCGACTACGACGTATGATTAACATTCTTATGAAGTCCTAATTTGCAAGAGTAAACATCATTTGAATTTTTATTGTGTCTGCGAGACGCTACAGGCTAGAGATAATAAAAACAATGTCGATTGAGATCCATTTAACATTCGTTAAATTACTTCACTTCAACACATTGCGTATTTTCAAGTCAAAGTATCAAGAATTCAAGGAATTTTCAACTTAGTGAAAGTAATTAGGGAACTCATTTTTGAATGAAAGTTATTTGTAGCACGGTAAAATTATAAAGAGATTTAAGAGGGAGCATTCTAAAAATATACCTATAGCTTAATACGATCGAACGTTGGGTTTTTGCGTAGGTGTACTTTTATAAATACTTTATAGTTCATTACAAATTTACATATAAAAGCATGAATTCAAATATTCAATGTGACCGGGTATTTATTGTGAATACGTGAAAATATTGTGATTTATTTGAATTTGTTCTTGTTATTGTTTTGTTCGCAGAATTTTTCACAAACGATCACGCGAAGCTACAGAGTTGTTAGAAGATATTGAGCCAACCGATACGTGAGTGACATCAATACGAAGTGACAACAATCTATTACAGTCTAGAACGTTCTATGGACACACATTCTTATTTTCTAATGTGTTGGCACAATAACAATAACATTGACTGTTAGGATTATTATTTTATGGATTTTCTTCACCTTTTCTAGGTATCTATATAATTTTAATTGGTTGAACCCGCAGCGTGTGTCAAAAAGAAACATATCTATAATTTGGCAAGTTTTATGTATAGGTAAGTAATAGTAATATTCGCACTTTAATTCCACTATCTGTCGTATATGGGTCATGGTGTGTGTTGTCCTTCAGCATCTGTAAGCATCAAATTTTTTCCCATCTAAGGTTACGACATGACCTAGCTCCATATACCGGCCGCGTCATGTATCGCTCACTTTATGTACTACTGTTAATGTTTACGGGCTGCGTTCATACCACTTTCATAGCAGTAAAAGATTAAGGAGATCACTCAGTTACCTTCGCCTCTAAGGACGTGTGGACTTAGCATTAAAACGTTATGGAGGTTATCTTTGATGTTTATGTTTACTTTTATGATTTGTTGTGTTAACGATGCATATAAAACATTTAAAATCAAAAGTGCATGCGATTTCAGTCGTTTATGACGCCCAAACTAACTGTTACGGGTTAAATAGAGGTCAGTGTCGAGACACCCTATTTAATTGTTGCCTTTTAGCAGACCGGAGACAGTAACCTTCAAAGGAATAAATTTAGAGTAACTTCTTTGACTTAGCTATTATGAGAATTTACTTTAATTGTAACAAGAAAGTGAAAATGACCGTTAGAACAATGGATACAAAAGCTGTAATAGGTTAAACACAGGTGAGTGACATTACACCGTTATTTCACATAATATGTGAAAGCGTAACAATTGAAATGTTATAATTGTGAAGTTCATTGTTACACTATTGCTATTATTGTTATTTTGTCATCGGCATAAAGCACCGGGGTCCATGAACATTTGGAAATGTCGTTCACGTCCGACCTTTATTGTATTTCTAAATAGATATATAGAAAATTTTCAATTAGTACAATGTGTGAATGGTCAAAGCAATAAGAAATCAAAGGGTTTAAATTAAATTCGTACTTATATTGTTGTGGTTCATTGTGTTATATGTCAGTTCAAAGGCAAGTTCAAGGGTCAGTGTCAAGCGGTGTCTGTATGGAGATCGTGGTACGTACCTCATCATTGTATGTCATGGGCAAATGATTGTTCTTCGTTGAATTGTCCTTAAACCACTTTAAGTTAGGTCAATCACTCGTCTCAATACCGCTATCTATATTTTCCTTCAAGAAAGTTTGACGCCTCCTTGGGCTCGTCTTAACTGGCTCTGCTTCAAATTGCTTGCAGTTTTGAGGTTAGAGTCGTGGCCGTGAAAAGTTTTATGATTAATAAGGTCGGCTTGCAGTATTGGTATTTATTTCCTCTATTGGTATCTACTACTTATCTAGTTATTGTGAACAAATATACTGTGAACTCTTATGATGTTGTTGTGTGATATACTTAAGCTTTACTACTTAAGGTATTAAAGTTGTTGCTAAAATCGAGATAATTGCTCAAATCTGTGGCGTTTACATATTACTTTTAAAATAGACATGACTTCGGTACAATATTGTAACATCTCAATCACACGAATAGATTCTTTCCATATAGTTTATCAGTTAAAGAAGTAATAGTCCCAGTATAAATGTATATCTAAGCATAGCTAGTGTTGCAAGGGTTGGGATAGAGGAACATGGTGTAACACTGGCTGGCAGTCACGTTTGCAGGCACGCCGGCCGCCCGCCGACTTGCTCCCTTCACCGACAAATAAAAATAACTCCATTTGTTCGGCTAGTTGCGGTTGGCAGATTGTGAAATACTGTCATTCATGTTTTAAATGTTCTTTCAAACACAATTTTAGTTTTATATTTTATTGTATTTGATATTTATTTTTGTTTGTGTGTCATCATCATCGTCCAAATAGCTACTAGTACTAGATGATCAAAAATAATTAATAGTAACGAAATATTATACGAAGATTTCGAAGTTTACAAGATTTTTAAACCCAAATCTAGAATAAAACAGTATGTTTCATACGTAGTTTATTTTTTAATATTTCGGTTAATTGTGATTGTGGTTGTTTCTTAATCGATATGATAAATCGACGTTTTATTATGGCGATAGTTCTTCAAATAGATAAACTAGGTTCACTAAACACTTCAAGTACATTTGTGTAAGTGTAGTACATAACATTTTACTTACAATTTTATTGTAAGTATGTGTAGTAGAGTTCTACGAACTTGTAAAAATTTGTTTCAGCGATATATTTTGTGATTGGAATGCTACGATACGCTACTAAATATTTTTTTTTTAGCTTATTTAAGGAATAAATCAATACCGTGTGTGCGTGTGTGTATATTTTTCAATTCTATTTTGGTATTTTATTTACTTTTCAATACCAAAGCCAATTTTAGGTACACACGTATCACAAGAACTTGTAAAGGTGAATATTAATATGAACATTTCCTTAAGTTGTTATGAAAGTCTCACCTTAGCAAAGGTCGCAGAAAGTGTTGTGTAAAATTTTCCACGCTGCGCACTGTCAAGGATTGGTCTGGCGCTCGATTCGGTCACGTTTGAGGACACAAGTCAGATCTGTCTTGATTACTATGTGCCACGAAGATCAAGTCAAATTACATTACCTGATGCCTTTGACAATTTGTTTATATAGGCAATATGCATGGTATAATTATAATAGTTTAGAAAAATATTACACAATGTTTTCATTAACAAATTAAACGCGAAAGACATTAGCGGAGGATTTGCCTTAAACAGTTTTCTATTGGCAGTCATAGCCTTAAACCATTTTCGGCAGGTTCTAATAAGTACTCCTATTTACTAGTTTTCAATAATAAAGAGTTAGGCATTGTGAAACTGAATAATATATCTGACAGTTTTCCGTGGGCACATCCGCTAGCACCATTGGGGAATTGTAGGCGTAGTGTTGTTTTGAAGATCTCTTGTTTGATTGACAGTGGGCGTGACGTCATATGGAAACAAGATAAGTAAAATACCCTTCTTTTACTTTCAGAAAATTACGTTGTCATATATCTATCAGATATAAAGAGTATATAATCTGATTACGAGATCATATTTTAAACAAAATATTGTATATATAAACAAATATACAATGGGCGCCTAGATACTACACCGTTACTAGGTGCTCATACACAACACACGCATCATAACGGCTTTTCTAACATTTATTGAAAAGAAAAAAACGATGGAAAAAATGTGATAGTACACGTGAGCGCCGCCTAGGTATTCTTTTCTACAAAACGTGGAGACATGCAATGATGCTCAAAGTTTTTACGCAGTACTGTAATAGTTCATCAAAATACAGATAAAATTTTTGTAAATAATTAAAAGTTTTCTACAAATACAAAGTTACTAAAATCATTGAACCATAGTGCAAAACAAGTTTTTATTAATAAAAAGTTCGTTATAGTTACAAAAATTAATCAATTAACAATCAGAGATAACATAGTTTTTGCTGTTTTGACGAAAGATATTCAGTAATTGAAACACTAGTAACAATTTCATTCCTCTTTACAAAGCTGAAGGTCTAAGATTGAGTACCGTTGGCGGTCACGGGTTGAATCCTTGCGGCCGGCGGTCCGCGTGCATAAGAACGAGGAACTATAAGAATTTCTGCTCGGACATGGAAGAAACCACCATTCGAGGGGGTTTTATGTAATTCCGGGCTAGGAATAAAACTGTCGTGGGCGTAACAGGTTAATGCGTAGGAATAGAAATGATACTGGGAAACATACAAAAATATCCTTCGCTGTAACTGAATAATAAGTGACTTTGAACATTTTTCAATTGCTACAATCTTTTAATAAAAATAAAAACCTTTTGGTTATACCAAGAAAGATGACGAAAATGTAACCAAAATTCAGTATTTATTTTTGTATTTGTAAACTTTAAATACAAATTAGTGAAAGTATGGAAATCGTTGCCGATATATATACAAGCTAGATAGTGGCAGATTGAATGCCTATTTCTAGTTTTAATAATATCAAAGAATGCCTGTCTATGAAAGAAGCTTCATAGACTTTTGTTCTGGAAAAAAGTCCATTCGATGTGGGAGTAGAAGCCGTGGAAAAAGCGTAATTGGTAGAAAAGTAAACCTACATTGGTACTGCTGTCTGCCGCAAACAAATCGAGCATTCGAGACTATCCTTCGAAGACAATCAAGTAATAATTCTCTCTATTATATATAAGAGAAATTAATGCGTAATTATTATGGTTGTACACACAATACGCTTACAGTAATCTTCACAATACTAATTGTTTGTCCGACAGCTGTTTATTAGGTCTTAGCTGTAGATTAGTGATATCATTTCCATTTAAATCTTGTGCTGAATACATGCATTATGTGAGTGACAGTCATTTGTTTTGTTAGGGATTATCCTGTCACTGCCGCTTGGGGAGTGTCTGTCTTATATACTGTGTGTATGAACACTTATTATGTATTTAATTTGATCTGGTTAGTTAATTATGTGTATTTAACGTAACTTCGATTTATTTGACTCGTGAATAGTATGTATATTCAATAATGTTTGTTGTACCTTTTGACCAGATATGTTATAAGGATCCTTATAAGAATCACCAATTTCAGACCTTATCTTTAAAACTCAGCATTTTAAGTTCTTTGTGAGAGCTAGATATCGAACCTGAGACTTCGTGTTTGGTAGTCGCATATTGTGATCATGCGATACTAATGAATTGTATTGTGGTGGACCTTTCACAGTTTTTTTTAGTTTTGTCACAAAGGGATTTTCCGTAAAAGTAGCGTAGGTGTCACCGAAATACGTCACACGGCCGGCCACACAGAACACCTCTTCATAATTTGAATATTAGATTAGTGAAGGGCTCTATTGTTAAATTATTACATAGATAAATATAAAAAAAAATAGTTTTTCAAAACATTCAAATTGGTTTAAAATTGTATATACTAATAAAAAATACTACTTTAATTAAATTTCTAATTGTAATAATATCATTTTCATAAGCTACTCTCTCTCTCCCTCTCTCTCTCTCACACACACACACTCATATGATAACTTAATTTTAGTAGGCGACGTAATCACAGATATTTTGTTTTTCATCAGATCGAAGGCACGAGTGTGGAGACTAAAGTAGTAGCTACATCTGTTTTAAACACAGTTTATTTATACTTTTATAATATTTTATGATTTTCAGCCTTATGTGTATTTAAGTTACTAAACTCTCATATCAAAGTTATCAGATCCGAAATTAAACATAGAGCCTGATGTTTAATTTATTAAGCTATGTCGACATACAATGTATATATCTAACAAATAAGCATCTGTACCATTGAATGTATATTACTATAGTCCAACTTATCAAAAACATACGAAGATAACAACTCCATTATAACACTGTATCAATAAAACCTACAGACTGCGCAGTTTAAGGAAAATTACCAATTAATTACCTTCCAAATTTCTATAGACATTATTCATACAAAACTATTAGGAGGATTTATCAAGAGCTTTGTTTATTTAAACTCAATGTTCCATGTGACGTCATTGGATTAGAGGGATGATTATATTATGTTGCGCCCACTTATGTTATCTCCCTCGTTTGGCCCACTTTACAAAGAGTTATGAAAGGGGACCTAACAGCTGCTTTGAAGATTAATAACACCAAAGAAAAGTATAAGGGGTCACACCCCCGCTCCAACTTTAAGGTTATTGTGTTACAGTGTTTTGAGAATAGTCTATGCACTGAGTTATAAGTAAATAAAACAGTACTTAGAAATTTGTTATTCAAGTATTTCAAAAATTGTCATGCATTTTCAATAGTGTCTCCGTGCGTGTGTATTCTGTTAAATATTGTTAGCTTGTAATTAAGCAAAGAAGTAGATCGTCAATAGCAAAAGCTTTTTTAACAATGTTCCCCATATTTCCGAACAATATCGTGTTAAAACAATCAGATTCTCAGTATTCATTATCATGTGTTTAGTTAATTACTTTAACGGTAACAGAAAATGTGGAGTTATTAAATTCTACGCAGCAATGTTCTAACAACATATACACGTAATTATGAGAAAACTCCATTCATGTTTCCATTCATATCAAAACAGAGAGTAACAAGCCATTATCTTTCTAACAAGCGCGTGTTGTTTTCGTATCTCGTAGCTCGTAGCACGCCGACGCTTACTACGCCGTAGCAGCTACGAATAGCCGTGAACATTGATTGTTTGTTCGATATTCGTGATGGATATCTTCTGAGTAATAAATAAAGTGTCTTCCGTCTTTGTTTTCTGTATAACTTATATTAATTATGTTCGTCCAGCTCATGGTCACCAAATATATTAGTTTTATTATATCAACCTACTTTTACTACGATGTTTGTAACTGCGTAGAAAGGGTTCTATTCGGAACTGAATGTAAACAACACGTTGTTTGTGCAACAGGTTTAATAATACACAAAGTTTATGAGTAAATATTTTTGAAAAACGAAAAACAAGTCAACACCAATAAAATGATCAATCCATTTTAATGCAGGTAAACGTCAACACTACTAAAATAATCAATTCGTTTTATTTCAGGTAAACACCAGTGTGAAACCGAAAAAACCGAATCCACAAAAAAAAAACAAGAATTAAAGTACCGTACAAGCATTTTTATTACCTACTGAATTTAAATGATTCCTCATTTGTTTTAATACTTATGTACCGTACGTTTATCGATTACCGTACGGTACCGTACTGTTTTTATTTTCCTTCATATTTTGTAGAAGAAATGTGACATTCGTTTGTACTCACCGTTGGTACCAACCGATTTGACGTTGTCTAGGTCACGAACACAGCGAGGGGTCCAATAATCCACTCATTATGGCAGACTGGAAGAAAATTATATTCATTAGGGTTGCTTCTTTTAAAACTATTTACAAATACAAAAGGCCGTCTCTTCGTAAATAGATTCTCATGGTAATTACGATTAAAAAAATAAAAATGTTTTAATACAAAAATAAATCCGAGGAAAAGATATCATAGGATGATAAATTAATTATTTTAGTGCTTAAAATAACTTCTGCTAGTTCGACACGTTCAATGTGCGGGTAAAAGTCAATATTTTCCACATGGAACTAGCGTCTATCTATTGTACTTTTTCTCCACAAAACTTTCTTAAATTAGAATTGTCTCATTTGGAATTCCAAACACAAACTCATACAGTACATATCCTACCCGGAACTGCGTCGTAACTTATCATACAAATATTTATTCTCAATGGTAAACGCTTTCACGGAAAAGAGTCGAAGATGAACTAAATACACCAAAAATAATAATACCTCGTTAGTCGAGTGGTCGCAAGTGCGCCTGCCGGACAATGGTCTCGGGTTCGATTCCCGCGTCGGGCAAAGAATTACTGGGCTTCTTTTGGTTTTTTGAATATTTCTCAGTATTATCACAGAGTCTGGAATTGTGCCCTGCTAGGCTCACCTCTTATTACATGGGATTTATAACACAAATATGTGCCGTAATATGCACCTCTGCTTACCTATTCGGGGCAAAAAGACGTGACGATGCGTACAACAAAAAATATTTTTTTTCTTCATTATAAATTCTAAAAAAAACTTGTTGATTACAGGCAAGTTTGAAGCACGCTTTAATGTGTTGCAATGTGAAGCAGTGTCGTGCATGAATGTCGGAGTTTCCCAGTAGCATAGCGCCGGTACTCGTGTTTTCTTAAGTATCAAGTGCTACGAGGAAATCCAACAACGTGACATTTGTTTTCATGCCAGTCTTGTGCGTACTGCGTGCTATTTGCTTAGCAAAATAATTTGTTGTATTTTTTAAAACGACTTCAAATTCATTGATTTAAATTTTTGTACCCACTTTTGAATATTTAACAAAATAATTTTATTATAACTTTCGTAAGAGATACTAAATTGATTATTATGTTATCGGCTTACTCATACGACGCGGTGATTGTCGCGCTGCTACTGTGTCGCGGAATGCTGCTCATGAATATGAGCCTCTAGCATGGCTTGAAACTAGTCGAGTTCCTCGTCAAAAAGTTACGTGAGTAAGCAGGTAACATTTAACAAAATATATTTTATACAACCTAACCTTATATTGTGAACGTATATCGCCTGTGATCTACACAGTTACTTACTTATTTCCAATTCGGTATTTTATCACGATAGATGTTATAATGAACAAACGTCATGTATCTATACATATAATAAATCTATTCTATACATATAATAAAATCGTAGAAAAGTGCTGTCTGTACATTGAAAATAAAAATAAAAAAAATAGCAGGGGTTATTGTTATGTCGATGTCGAACCCAAAAATGTAATTAACTTTTTTTTTGTCTGTTTGTCTGTTTGTCTGTTTGTCTGTTCGTCTGTGCGCGCTAATCTCAGAAACGGCTGATCCGAGTTGGATGCGGTTTTCACGAATATATTGTGGGATGCTTAAATTTACATTTAGTGTTTGTTTCATGTCAATCGGTTCATAAATAAAAAAGTTATGTCAAATTAAAGAATCACGTCGAACATTCTATGCTTATACCATTAATCTCCGCAACTATTTGACGGATTTGGTTGAAATTTGGTACAGATATAGTTTAGAACCTTAGAAAGGACATAGATATATTTTTATTTCAAAAATCAAAAAATCGTTACACGACTTCGGTTCATGTTATTGTTTTAATTCATCGAAAAAAAGTAAATAAATAGTAAAAAGGTATGAAAAAAATAATATCAATATAATAAAACATTTAGTACAAAGAAAATGCTCTAACGGAGTATAGATAATTCTATGTCGATCGTTACACGACTTCGGTTCATGTTATTGTTTTAATTCATCGAAAAAAGTAAATAAATAGTAAAAAGGTATGAAAAAAATAATATCAATATAATAAAACATTTAGTACAAAGAAAATGCTCTAACGGAGTATAGATAATTCTATGTCGATCGTTACACGACTTCGGTTCATGTTATTGTTTTAATTCATCGAAAAAAAGTAAATAAATAGTAAAAAGGCTTTTAGTACAAAGAAAATGCCCGAACGGAGTATAAATAAATAATCCAAGTTGTCTTTATCCTCGATAGATGGCGTTGGGATCGAAATAGATCGCGCTATGGTTTCGTTACATTCATTTGGTTGGGTATCGGCCGAGCGCTTCGGTACTATCGTAGAAAAAGTGTATATCAGTCGTATGATTATTTGTCTGTAGTGGTCCTGCTGTTTCGTATATTCTAAATTGGTTTCGTTGTATTTGTCAATTAATAAGTTTATTTGTTGGGTTTTCCTGGTTTTTTGGTTAAACTATTTAACGTAGGTTTAGTTTGATATCGATTATTAGTAGTTACTGTAGTTAGTTTTTTTAATAAAATTGTAAGTCTAATTTATAAATTAATTAGATTAGATTTAAGTCGTTTCTTTTAAATTATTTAGTTTAAGCTTGGTTATTATAGCATAGAGGATAGGTTGTAATATAGTTTCTTTTTTACATACATACATATCGTCACGCCTTTAATCCCCGAAGGGGTAGGCAGAGGTGCAAATTATGGCACGTAATGCCACTGTGTACACCCACTTTTCACAATTTACCTATGTTTTAAGTCCCATGTAATAGGTGGTGAGCCTATTGCCATATACCGGGCACATTTCCAGACTCCGTGCTACCACTGAGAAATTTTCGAAAAACCGAAAAAAGCCCAGTAATACTTCGCCCGACCCGGGATTTGAACCCGAGACCCCTTGCCCGGCAGTCGCACTTGCAACCACTCGGCCAACGAGGCAGTCAGTTTCTTTTTCAATTGTTATAAATTCGTAATTCGTAGCTTTCTTTAGTTTTAAGTTAGTTTAAGTCCGTTTTTAAACTATTTTTTCAATGCCCTAAGTGAGTATACATCTATTAAATTCAAACGCAGAGCTCATTATGTTGATTTTTGAAGAGTTCCCTGGAATATCTTCCACATCTCATTTTTGAAGAGATCCCGCGAGATTGGGAACTATGTGGTTAAAACCAAAAATTTGCCGGAAGTCACTATTCCACGCGAACGAAGTCGCGGGCAAAAGCTAGTGTGTAATATAAACTAAAGTAACAATGAGATACTTTTTAACTGTTTTCCGCCTAGAGTAGATACAGTGATGTTTCTTATTCGTTGCCGCCAATTTATTTCAGGTTTGTTTGTATAGGGCCCGAGTGTCCAAGATAAACTTCGAAAGTAAATGTGATTTGGGCAAAGTCACATTGACACTTGGCACGTGTCACTTTTGGGTGCCAATGTCCTCGGCTCTCGAGGATGCAAGGGAAATAGGAAAAAAAATACAGTTCGATGATTACACAGTTCGGTTATAGATATAACTGCAGTGTTACTCAACAGTGCCACAGTTTCGTACGAGACATGTTTCTAAAAATTACTCGTTACCCAACTAAAGGGTACGAGTAGGTAGAGAGTTGCGCCACGAAAATTTTTTTTTCCGTAATATGTTTCGAAACATTTACACAACGGATCTAGCCATTTTAAGCAGCTAGTTTCGTAATTAACTTACTTCCGTAACGTTCAAAAAGAGGTTTTCCCTAAGTTTTTAAATGCCACCGCGAAAATAAAGTGGTTACGTTGATTTCGTGCGTCACAGTGAAGCCCGTTTCTTCCGACTTCACCTTTTGTGCAATCTCGGCGCTGCGTGACCGGGCGATCACGAGCCGCGAGTCGCGTGTTCCGCCACATTGGTCGCCCTGTAATTAATGTTCAAATGTTACTCGGTGTTATTTCATCATCTCTATTATACACTGGTTACAGATACATAACATAATAATAATAATAATAATAACCCCACGGACCTGACTCCCGGGAGAGGCCCTACTTTTTAACTCCGGTTAGTACTCGTGACTATCCGGAGTGGCCTCTCCTACCTCACTCTTGCCTTAATCGGCTGGTTTGAGTGGAGATTCGCAAGAGTGGAGTTGCCTTCAGCTCCACTTGGGGGAAGGACGTATCCCAGTAAGATGCTGGTAGGGGTCTTGACCGTACTTCCGGGATTGCTCTGATAGCCGTGGGATGCCCCCCCTTCCTCAAGCAGCTCAACGGATGTTGCTTCCCTTGTCGCTACATGCTAGCGGCCGTTTCCGGGGCCCACTATTGAGTTTGCGAGTCACCCCCTGCCTGTTTATCCGTATTTTTCAATATTGGTCAGGGGCAGGGGCCATAGTCCCCATAGTTAACCGGTTAACTATTCCACAGCCACCCACACCCATATCCCTATCATTTCCTTTTACCATATCTCACAATAGTCCTGCATCCACCGGGGATTGTCCTTTGGTGTACTTCCATAGTGCATACAGGGATAATCGCCGGCTGATGTCCCCTTACATTTAGATTAAAATTGTTCAACGGGCCTCTGCTAGTTGGCTTCGGCCCCTCGTACGCCTTCCAAAGGTCCGGGACCCTGTGGTCCCGTGATTATGTAAAGAACATACATAATAATAATAAAATGATTTATTCATATTTTACATTGCAATTTTACATTAATAAATACTTCTGCCAAACTACATAGCAGTTTGTTGGCAGACGTAGCTCCCTTGTTGCTTTGTTGTTTACAATGCACATATATTGTCATTACTTTAATTAAAACTGTTCAATTTAATTTATTCCATTTAATTTAATTGATTCAATTTAATTTATTCCATTTAATTTAATTTATTCAATTTAATTTATTTAGTTTATTCAATTTAATTTATTTAGTTTATTCAATTTAATTTATTTAATTTATTCAATTTAATTTATATAATTCAATTTTTATACTTTATTAATATATAATTTTTATACTATACTTTATTCCATTTTGGTTCAATTTTTACAATTTAATTAATTTCAAATTCAGTCCATATCAAATTATAATTTACCTTACATAAGTATATAATTATAAACTTTA
Organism: Spodoptera frugiperda; assembly: GCF_023101765.2. Classification (NCBI taxonomy): domain Eukaryota; kingdom Metazoa; phylum Arthropoda; class Insecta; order Lepidoptera; family Noctuidae; genus Spodoptera; species Spodoptera frugiperda. Next base: position 5,952,170 of record NC_064215.1, read on the forward strand.
CTTACTACCTACTATTATTATACTTTAGGAACCTATCATGCTTTCATTGAGTACACTTAGAAAAAATTTCGTTGCCTTATACTTAAAGACTCGTTTGGAAATAGAAGCACTTTCGATATCTGCAGGTAGACCATTGAAAATTGTTGGAACTAAACTTCTATCACATCTTTTGCCATAATAATTACTGCTAGTGGGTACTACGAACGTCTCACACTGTTTCGTATTTCGAGGCCTTAATTGTGCAGTTTTGACTTTACACTCATGGTGGCAGTAATGATCCAATGCAACTAACAGCGCTACCCTCTCATGCACAGGCAGGATATTGCACTCAACAAACAGCTTCTCATAATTGGATTTTTTACATCGCAGTTTGGTTTTATTGTCTGCCAATTTTTTCATAAACCTAATTTGTAATAACATATTGTTGTATAACACTAAAAAGGTAGACAGAACTTGAAGACTTTGTAATAATTGTGATGTCCAAATTGTCAATCGTAGACATATACCGAAACTTCATGCTGCTAAAACGTTTCGGGAAGCTCAATAATACTTTCATTGGTCTGTTGGTCCAAAATACATTATTCATACTAGAATTTCAATACGTAAATGAGAGACCAGACGCAGCAGTAACAAAAATACAAGTAATATTTAAAATTTTAGCTGTCATTAACACACTTTGGACTACAATTAGACCCACACGTTGTTCCCACATTATAAGGCCCATAATAAAATGTCACCGTTCGGCTCAGGATTTGCAGTTATGTAGGTTTTAAGAGCTAATAAAGAGTATATTAAATCCACTCGATTATGTTTAATATGCGCTAAGAACTGTGTCATTCTCTGTTTGTTCCACAAATCCGACCCTCCTTTAAGCAGGCTTGTTTCAGAGATTATAAAACATGTATTATGTTCGAATTAACAAAAATAGAACGCTTGTTTCCAAAAATATCGCGTACTTTATACATTATAATATTAAAGGGTAAAACATTCCAAAATCTACAACTACTAATAAATTAAAAATTCATTAACATAAAACATTGTCCAGTGGACAAAATTGTGAATCCAAACCATTCTCAGATCCCCTTGAATACACAAAAAATTTCATTAAAATCGGTCCAGTCGTTTAAGAGAAGTTCAGTGACATACTTACAGAAGATTTATATATATAAAGATAAATAGTATATAAAGTTTATTAATTGGTTTAAAAAGGTCTCTCATTGATGTCGACACTTACGTATGATTGAGTGGTTGCTAATTACCTTTACTAATTGTTACATATACGCAAGCATGATTTACATAATAAGTGCAACACTACGCCTATTTAATTCCCGTAAGTATACACTAGAACAAGTATACTGCTAGGGAGTGGAATTCTTTGCCGGAGTCTGTGTTTCCTGATGGGTATAACCTGGGTGTTTTCAAAGCTCGAGTGCTCCATCGTAGGATGCATCATCACTTACCATCAGGCGAGATAGCGGCCAAACGTCGACCCATCAAACGTACAAAAAAAAAGAGAAACAGGGAATGTTTGGCATAAGTGTCAATTACGGACTCCATGCACTTTTAATTTTAGTAAAACTAAAATTTTTCGCTTCGATAATCATAATTGGTGATTTATTCCTGGCAGCACATATAACGGTCATATTAGTAATTCACTGGTGAGTCAATAGAGTAATTCATTTTCAAGTAAGTAATTCACCATGTTGCTGTTTTGAAAGACACACCAGTATGCATTCATTCCACATTCATACAGCGAATGTCATTCATTTAAATGCGAGTAATATAATAATACAAAGTAGTGGAACCCTGGTAGAGGCTGGATGAGAAGGACGTTAGAAGCCTTGAATAACGTGAGAGAAACCAGGTCATGGCAGGCGCTGAGATTTGCGCATTTTACTGACGCAATCCGCGATTCAATGGCCTATACTTACAGAACAGGCCAAAGATGTATATTTGTGGTGCATACAAGTAAAGAGGTATTATTTACTGAGCTACATGATAGATGTAGGGTCCTATTTGCTCCTTTCATATAAATAGCATTATATCACGTTTTGTAATCCTCAGAGTGGTAGGCAGAGGGCTATGTTATAAGTAACTTCTAATAGGGGGTGAGTATTTTTTTATAAAAACCTATTTCAATACCAAATATAGTAATTTTAAACAAAGCTTACAAAAAAAAGTTAAAAAGTTCAACATTTTACCTAAACTGGGAATGACCCGTTACCTCTTTGCTTGCAGTGGCACTTACGTCCACTCGATCAACGAGGCAGTTATATCTTTTGTTTTATTTTTTATTTTGGTATTGTAGGAGGTTGTATTTGAGAATACTATTGCTAAACATAGGAAGCTATCCCAAAATATAAGGTATGACGGTGTTTTTTGTCGGAGAAGCTAACAGGGTGCGAACCTGAAACGTATCCTGACTGTTGTGCTTGCAGTCTAGCCTCTCTAATCTAAACTAAACTTTTTCAAAAGTTAAAAATCTTATATGAGGTTATATTCATTACATAAGTAGGTACTATACCTCTGTAATTTTGCGTCAGCCTTCATTAATCGACCATTATTAATTGATTAACAAACGTTGGATACATTTTCGGTATTTCCGACCCCCTAGCTCAGCAGGCTCATTTACAACCGCAAGACTAATGAAGCGATAACTACCTACAGCAATTAAGCATATCAATATCGTTAATTTTGTGTAGGCATACAAATATATGAAGTCATTTTAGTGAAAATGAATTTAGTTTTTCCCAGTAGGTCAGGTACTGATTAATTTTTTCTCGAATTTTGACTTTTGCCTAAACTTGGCACTAGGTGCTAGATGCCACCTTGAAAGGAGTTCACCAGAAGATGACGGGGTCTACAAAATTTAATAAGGATTAAGCAATAAAATTAGGCACCGATAATGTAGTGCATACGTTGCATCTGCATATTTGGCTGAAATGCGGTGTGACCTAGTTAGCGTTACTTAGCACCAATCGACCTATTCATTCATCATTCACGCGGGGCGGCTCGGGAGGGGTCCAAGGCTCGCACGATGACGTCACAATGTTGGGTTTAAAAATTACCCCCCTCTTCACACAGCTGCAGTCCTTTCACGTGACCTACTGACCCAAAATTCAGGGATCCAAGTGACGTAGGCAGTACAACCCTGGCATCGAGTTCTGCGGCTGATACCCAAGAGGTGTATCAAATGGATAGCAAAACTTTTTCGAAGGAGTAGTTGCTGCGTTTTCAATGGAAGTTTCTACGTTGCCTGTATACTAGTGCTGCAATAAATATGTGTGCGTAATGGTACGGTTGATGTGTGAGTGTAGCGCCCGTGGGTACGACCTCCCTTCCTGGTAACCTCGGCAGGCTTCATATACAGATGTGGCGCGACTACCTCTTTGAAGGCTATTTACAGCTAAAATTAGACGTGTCAGAACGTCAAGCACTCATGTGTTCTACGCTTGTTCGTCAAGCATAATTAATTGAGGCCGACCTGCATGTCATCGAAGTAGAAATCTAAATTATTGTTTGAAGGACTTCTTTTATCAAATTTTAGACTTTTTCAAGCCTAAACAATCATATTTTAGTTTGTAATTTGTTGTTTTAATCTCTTAATGTTTGTTTTTTAGACTTATCTGTTGTTTTAAAGGTGAATGAACTCGATGCTAAGATTTTATTATTCTCGGTGCTAAGATTTTATTATCTTAAGGTCATCCGAGTGTTCGAGGTACGCAAGTTAATTTGCGTTCATTTGTTTGAACTATTTAAATATTTGAGTAGTTTCGAAGTAAGTCTTTAACAATGATCGATGTTCTCGTCGATACCTTTATTTCTATTACATATCAAGGTTTATTTCAGACTTCCTTAAAGACTATTTTCGTATACCTTAGTGGCGAACGAATGAAGACTAATCGTTTTAATCTAAGTTGGATTCTTCAAGCCGATATCTTTCGTGTGTACCGAAATAGACCACAAGGATAAAAAAATATCCGGCATGTAGTGGTTTTCACGTGCTTCTATAGTTTTATTAGTAGCCTTTGGATGATAGCCAAGAATATGATGCTTCAGTAAACCTTGTATTATTTTCAATTATGTGTAGAAATAATATTCTATTTTCTATTAACGTTGAGGGTTTGCCAAAAGCAGTTGTGCTAACTATTGTTATCCTGTGTTTGTATTGTTGTTTTGTTTTATTGTATTTGGTGTAAGTAGGTAGTATAGTTTGATGGTAGTAGTACACAAAAGTGCTTACTTAAAAAACGTAGTTTTTTACATTGAGTAAAATATTAGAGACAATTAAAATATTTAAAAATTTATTCATGTCTTTCGTAAGGTCCATAATTGATTATAATTGTTCTACAGTACTATGATTGTTACACACATTCAAAAGGTTCTTTCCAATGACAAAGCGATTTTAAAATAAGTTCAAGTTTAAGTCATAATTGCAAGTAAAACCTATTAAATATAATTTTCTCATAATTTGACACGTAAATCAGTAGCATGTGTGTATGTCGACGTATAATATGTCGGCGAGGTGTCTGTTTATAGGAGCGACGTGGCAGGCTGACACGCATACATTATGATAATTTATCACTCCACCGTCAGCGCCGAGTTCCGCGTGCTCCGATCAGAATAGCCGAGGAGGGTGCTGCTCTGAACCATGTTTCCATTGTTGGGTAGCTTCTGTTCTTCATCACATATATGACAGATGAAACAAATGTCTAAAGGTTATTTAATAGGGCCATTTTCACTGGACGCATGAAGTTCAAACTGTATCATGGTCTTGAAGTAAATATATGTCTTTAAGAAAACTAATGATTACTGTAGGTAATATAATGTTATCATCATCATCCATCAGCCTATAAGTGGCCACCGCCACCGGCCAAATTATAAGCCCAGGTTTCCTCACGATGTTTTCTTTCACCATTTGTCAGTAGTGTCTAAATAATCTTAGAAAGTACGTATAACTCGGAAAAAGTCACATTGGTACTTGCCGTTGGTAAGTTTCGACGTGTGATGTACCAACCTGGAAATAAAAGCTGGAGGGTAGATGAGGTAGCGATAACTCGTGTATGATAACATTTTGTATCATGTTTATCAAATTAAATTAAAATAAAAAAGGGTCACTCACATTACACGGGTCATTGCACGGAACGGTACGATACATGATACGGTATAGAATCCTTTAGGTTTTAATCCAATTAATATATAGTCTTCTAAGTGTTAAACTTTCGACATCATATGTATATGATGATATAGCCCGTGATAGTCCACTACTGGGTTATAAGCTACTTCCATTTAAGAGAAGTTTGAAGTTTGTGTTGATGTAAGTTAAAGTTCCTGATATTATATTTTCTTAGAAGATGAATTCTTCTATGTGAAAGTTCACGTTAAAATTCAAAAGTCGATGTCGTGAGACAATGTACGCATACACCACGAGCCTTGATCGGCCGATGAACTTATCCAATAATCTCCTTATTTCCACATAAAGTAATTTACAGAGATGTCGATGTTAAGTACTTACGATATGATAACCCTTATGTAAAACAAATCGCGTGCCGATATTGCCGTGAGGTCATATATTCCAGTATATTGGGAGCAATCTCCTTTAAATCTTTTATTAAGCGTAACTTTAAGCGTTATGTGGGGATGTGTTTAATAATTTTCAGTTGTATTATCTGATAAATGTCGTTGACCTCTCTCTGTTTTGTTCGGTTCTTTGATGGGGTATTGAGGAAGAACAAAGTGACAGTTGAATTCGTTTCATCATTCAGTGTTGGGTTCATTTGTTTCGGCGATATTGTTTTGTTGGGTGCTTTGAATTGATTAGTTTCTGTCATCCGTTTCATTTTCTTCCTTTTATTTTATTTTTCTAATCGTTTGAAATTGATATGCTTTGTTGTATTGTGATTCCGTGTTTGTTTGTAGTAGTTACAATTTGCCTAATAATTCTATTCCCAGTTTAGACTAAATATCAGTTTGTGTCTTAACGAAACCTATTTGACCTTTTGGCGAAGTATGTGTTTAACTTTACTGTCATCAACTATGCAGTCGTTTGCTTCAAATCAGCTGACCTCACTTTGCTATTACAATGACCAATAGATCCACTTTAATATCCATAACTCTGTCTACAAGTTTTCCAAAGTACTTATTAATCCATCAATCAAGGGCTGTCAGTGTATTAAACGCAGTATTGTTTAAATTGGGTCCTTAAGCCAGGGTCCTTTAGTATTTTATGGTACCAGTTTTTCAATTAATGGGGAGAAAGGGATAACTCAGCTATTGACAAGAGTGAATGAACTCTGGTCGGTATTATTTCGGCGAATTTCATAATCCATACAAATGATGTGAAGAAAAAGCTCTTAGCCTATTTTTAAACACATTACACGCGCCGAGGAGTGTGTGATTTGCCATAATGGAAGTTCATAATCCAGTCAATTGTGAATGTCTTATAAATATTATATTCGATTTAATTTTAAATATGGCTGAATTTCGACTGCTGGATTTCTATTCATATCAGCATCAGCAATCTGAAATTAGAATTCCAAAAAGATTTTTAATCGAGATGATAAATTAAAATATTTTGAAAATAGAAAGACGGCTATGTCTATTCTAAGATGTGACATAAATGACCTACCTCGCCGTATATATGAATAATGAGCGTTAGATAACGTGCAAGGGAGGGAGGCTGTACGATCGATAGATGCACCAGGTCGTTGACCCCGGCAAACTTCTGCTGTTTCGACCACCAGCCCACTGCCCTATAAATATGAAATGACACTCTCGCCTGCATTGCGGTTACCGTATTTTTAACTACCTCTTTGTTATTAATAGGTAGATGCATTCATTTTTAATGTGCATTAATTCTATGAAAATTTTTATGGACTATACATTTTTGTGTACCTGTACCTTATTTAAAATATTACATTAAACGTACGTACACGCAACGTTACGCCTTTTATCCCCGAAAGGGTAGGCAGAGGTGCACATTAGGGCAACGTACGTATAAACGCAATAAAACAATATTTGATTATTATTATAATATAAATACTGAAATAAATCAATAATAAAATATAATTTACGGATTTAAAAAAGTTTGCCACAGTATTTATTTACTCAAGAGGATTATTGTATTGGAGGGTAATTGTATTGTATACGTTTGACCTTTTATTATAAACTTTGTAAGGAGTTTCGACTTTATAAAAAAGCGTATAATGTGCCTTTAAATTGGGTGACGTTAAAACTCCCTTACTTATAAAATAGTCATCAAGTTTTATTTTTAAACTACGGTCGACGTAATAACATTGCCAAAAGCTACTTATTTAGTTTACTGTAAATTGATCAATTTAATTTAAAAGAATTGGGACTCATCTTTATATTTTTTCTTTTACTTAATATCATTTACCTACTGGTGTGCTTCATTCCTTTAAACAGACGAAAATAGCACTTTATTCTGAGTAAAACATTTTATTTTCGGTTGTGAGAAAAATAGCGCTACAATCTAACCTCTTTTAAAGTTTCATCGTGTCATGTCGCCATTTTGAGGACAGAACCAGGTTAATGAGGAAATGAGAAATCCCTTAGAAACTGTATATTTCCTAAGTAATGACTTATACCTTAAATCTGCTGAGATTTATGTCCCGTGTATGACGATAGGTTTGTCCTCATTTCATAGGCCACTTGACTGGGAAAACGTAAATATATTGCCATTAATTAAAGGTGAAACGTTATATTTACTTATCATAGTACATAAATAACTATTATTAGCTTACTTCCTGGGGTCTTTTCTGGGCTATTTAGGCAAAAACATCATCTATGGCGCCTGCTTTTTCTTTAACTATCACGATGATTTTGTCAGCAGTTTTTGAGTACTATAAAATGACACCACATTCTAATTTAATGTTTATTTATATTATGATAAATTTTAAACAATTTTTCGGTTGTAGTTTTATTAACTCACGTGCGGAAATGGTGCGTAGGCGTCGGTCATGTGCGCGGCTCTGCAGGTGATCGGCTGATCGACATACACACAGTGGTGACAAAGTTAATGTTTTTCATTACAAATGGAACCTTCCCTAGATAATAAACGTGCTCATAGTTAGTAACGGTCTATTGGAACCGTGTTTTATTGGAAAAAATATGTATTGGTGAATGGCGCCCATCGCTCATGGGCGACGTTTTATTTTATAGTCTCTTTAAATTCATCTATGTAACTTAACTACAAATTGGTCATTAAATAATACACAGGTTCTTAAGTTTTCGAAGCTAATTTCCCTAACTAAAGGGATTTATGTTTTTAATGTAATATACTACCAATATATTTGCGTATTGTATATGCACTCTATGTCTAAACGTTTGGTTTTTTCAGTTTTTATAAGGCTACGACTCCACAAAGACGAAATGGTACTTTTTCTAGATAAATTAAAGAGTGTCGTATCATTAATAAATAACCTCGATTGCAATGTCGAGTTATTGGCGTAATATGTCTGACCTCTCTACTTATAATAATTAAAATGTGTAATGGTGGAAATCGTCCTTGTCCTAATTTTTACTGCATCAATTATGACTGAACTACTTTAGGAGCATTTTAATGATAGGATTTTAATACAGTGCTTTTGAACAGTATGACAAATAACTGATTTGAACTAGCATTGATTTATACAGCATACATAAGTCTGGACTCTATGTTTAACTTGGGATATCAACACAAAAGGCTTTTCGGTGAAATTCCATTTCGAACCCAGCCCTTTAAATCCGACAGACACGATTTCGATAAAAAATAAACGCCCCATTTCAAAAGTATTCCGAAATTTATTTTTAGACGGATGAAACTGTTAAAATTTTCTCGAGACAGACAGTTATCACTCCCTTACTTAGCCGATAATGGGCAAAGTTTGGAAAAGTTAAAAATTATCACTAATTATACGGAGGAAGTTTTTAAATTTTAACAAATCCGTTTAATGGTTGACAGGGATGACGTCATTCCGATTGATTGCTATCAACAGGTTCCCTATTTACACATTCAGTTTTGGGAAAACAAATATGGTCGCCGCAAATATCGACTATCTGTGGTAAAACAGTAATTTGTTGCGTCATAACGACAGATTCACAATATCATGACCGTAATTTTATGGGGATGAGGCAGACAAGTGTAGTATCTAATTTATATCATTGATGACATAATAAAATATGCACTTTGTCTATGGCTTTGCATTTCTTTTAGTGACTAGACGTCTACTTAATTTCCTACAGAAAACCGAATTGTTTTAACATCAGCACAGTTATTATTTAAGAAAACTAAATACATATTAAGTCAAGTAACACCATTAACTTCAGCGTATTAAGATGGGTTTTATTCTTTTTATTACGAAAAGACAGAGAGAAATTTGTTGCTTACAAAAGCCTAAATGACTGGGAAAATCTCTCAGTCTACTAACATATTCGAACAATTTGGCAATGTTCCCAGATATAAGTATAAAAGATGGTCGTATTATACGAATGGATTATTATGATAGACATTAAAGAGTAGTCAAGTGTCGTAATGTTGAATACTTATTTTATGTTGACAACTTGTTGATACGATTTTATAGGTTTGTCGAACATTTTGCTTGTAACTACGAAAGTAAGTCAGTTTGGTGAAAATGTTAATCATTTTTCTCAGAACTAGTGTTTGGAATTTTCCTAAAAGAGTAATAAGTTTTTCTTAAGTTCGTCTCTCTTGTTTTTATTTGTTCGTAGAGAAAAAATGTTATAGGAAAATTAAATTAAATTGCTTTTTTATATGGTTAGTCAATAGAAATATACGATATGAATTGAATACTTACATATACTTACGTTTTGTTTGGTGGTTTTCCTCTCTGTTCTTTTGATCTGGTACAAGTCACTTTCTTGTATTGTGTGTGTATTGTGTGATTTATTATAAACTAGCTTTCCGCCCGCGGCTTCGCCCACGTGTAATTCGGTTATATGACAACAGAATGCTCGTTTTTTGCTCTCTAAAAGAGTAATAAGTTTTTCTTAAGTTCGTCTTTTTTGTTTTTATTTGTTCGTAGAGAAGGAATATTAAAGGAAATTTATTATTAAATAGCTTTTTATTTGGTTAGTCAATTGAAATATACGATGTGTATTGAATACTTACATATACTTACGTTTTGTTCGGTGGCTTTCCTCTGAGTTCTTTTGATCTGGTACCAGTCATTTTCTTGTATTGTTATGTGTATATTGTGTGATTTATTATAAAATATGTTTGTGTAACTTTATATAAACCGGAAGAGTTTTATATATATAGATAATATTTGTGTAACAATGTACTTAGTTAATTTTCAATGTGTTCAGGTAATTTGAGTTTGCTAAGAGGTTGGGAATAAAAATCAGAAATAATTTTCATAGTTTTTATTTTAAATACGAAAACTCATGTTAGTCGACAATAAAAATTACTTACATCTAATTGATTTAATATTTAAACTAGCTACTTAGTATATGGCAATACCAACTGAGTATTTACTGATCAAATAGTAGACAAATAGTATAACTATATGTATAGGTACAAATTCGAAATATTTCAAGTGATGATTAAGTAAGTTTACATTTTCGCTAAGACATGCGGTGTTCTATTCTGTAACGTACTTAAATTCCATACGGCACACCATACATGGATAGTATTAAGGTACACAGTTCTTAAAGTAATAGTATACCATACATCTAGACCTACTTATTTCCCAAAGGTGGAAAGGCACTATGCTTGATTAACAAAATCAAAGTTTTACACAATACAAACTCTTCCATTAGACCGACTGCAGTACAAACATTACTCACTGAAACTACTTTATTATTACAACGATTTCAAAACGCATGCAGTTATGTGGCGATCGAAACAAGTACATAAATCGTGATTCGACAAACTTTAGTCTAAAGTAATTTAGATTGGTGTCCTAGAGTGCAGTACAGGATACAAACAATGACGATACCCGGTGAGTAGATATTAGAAAAGTGTCTACTAGTAATGCTCAACAGACCGACAGCTAGTTGCAATTCAGTACACAGTCTTATGTATTGTCCCTTAAATACAACTAAACGAGTCACAGCTCAACTTGCAGCGAACGCTGCGGAAGGCCCCGGCGCCTGGAGCAAGGCACTCTCCTGGCGCCACCCTCGCTTGGTCCTCTATGAAGACATCGTTACGTCGGCTACTTGCCCAGGGTTCAGCAATTATCTACTGATATGATGAGAACTTGCCTCTCTAGCGCTTTTATTCTATTCGTAAATCTTAACCAGTCTTAATCTCCGCCCGTGTCCGGCCCAAATGCTGTCTTCCTTTATCGGTTGAGGCCCATGGATGCGCAGCACACTGTGTGGCGCGGCACTCTCTGTGTCGGTAGGCCTGAGAGTCCGCGTACGTACGTGTATGTTACAGGGGGCCGAAGGATCCTCTTTGGTTGAGTTTGCTTCTTGGGCTGACGTGAACGTTCAGTCGGAGAGCAAGACTGCGAACGAGACGATAGGCTCAGACTTTGGAACACTCGGCGAAGAGACACAGTGGAGCGGTGCCGGCGGTGACGTTCAGAGCCGTCGCTTCCGGATTCACTGACTGAGCACGACGATCGGTCATCAGCACGTCCATTTTCACCAGACACACTGTCGCTGCTGCTCGAGCTGCCGACGGAATCCGAGTCGTTGGCCCGGCGGGAGAGGCGGCTGCTGAGAGCTTTCAGCAGCCTGCCACCGCGGGGAGCTGTGATGGTTTCCGACATCTCTTCGATTGGTGGGCAGACCACAATCTTCGGCGTCACAGACTCGCGGCGCGGGTTGTTCTTAGGGGTCCGCTGTTGCACAGCTACGTTCACCGGCAGATCGCCGACGAACTTCTCACTCGTCAAAAAGTTGATTCCCAGCTTATTTTTCATAAGGTCGACGTTATCACTTCCGTACAGGAGGAGACACACAAGTAGTTTTTTGTTTTTGTTGATACAACGAAATGTTGTGATTGAAAACTTTTCCGGTTTTCGAGCGTGGTTAGGGAGTTAGTCGCGTAAGATCGCTCCGTGAGGGTGAGTCGCGAACTGTTGGCGGGTGGGAGGCTGCGACGGTTTATATGGAGTTTTTCGCGCATGCGTTGTGTTAGGCTCAATTGTTCATGCACCGGTACACGTAGATGCATGCCTGTCGAGTGGCACCATCACTGGGATGTCGCTATGGATACCTTGTATTGTGATGAATAGGTTTGAATAGTGCCACATTTTAATAAGGTATATAATGTTTCTTTCGGTTTGTTTGAAATATATTTTTCTCTCGGAATGTTGAAGGACTTGAAGTTACTTGTTTAGTTTTTGTTTTTTTGTTTTGATAGATGGCTAGGTGGTTTGGAGTAATTTTTGTGGTAGCAATGATTGAACAAATTGATAATGGGAAGTTTTACGACATTAGACTACGTAAGGCGTTATTTATTTGCAATTCATATTGAATCTGTAGATTCTGGAGTAAACTATACCGACTTTAGTCGTTATTGTAATTAGGTACCTAACTCTCAAACACATGTAGTGCCTAATTCAACCTACTGAAGAGCATTTAATAAAGTATCGTATGTTACTTTTAAATGCCTTTAAGTTTAATGAGAGCAACAAAGCGCTGTTCCATTCATTGAATTTAAAGTTCACTAGGCATTCGATACAAAATTGAACAAGTTGTTTAATGAAAGCGCATTGACTTTATCTTATTTATGACTTATCGGTCACAATATTGCTCTTGAAGTGTTATTAATCTAGTCTCAATTAAAAAGATGTATTTACATTGTCAATATTCAATACCAAGTTAAATAATGGGCCTGTATTTTGAGCATTTTGCCTTTGAGCCATAAGTATTCTAATTGAGGTTTGTATACCTTTAGAGGTCGAGAATTACATTTAAGATGATAGGTTCTACCCTTTTGTTATTCGAAGGGATAGTCAGACTCATGGAAACCGTAGCTGAAGAAAGTCCTGATAATACTTTATGGGTAATGTTATTTCATAAACGGGACAGAGATTTATTACGATATATTATTATATTAATACGATTATAAAGATTATATATTTTTAGACTATATTATATTATAAGACGCAGTTAATCTTGCTGGATCATTAAAGGTGAATTAAGTAGCTAGTATCTTTTAATCCGTAATGCATGCCATGTGTTGTTATAGTTAGGCATGATTATGAATGTAGTCTAGGAACAGACGGCTCATACTAATCTGATATATGCCTACGCATTCACCTTTAGACATATATTCTGTAATTAAAGTTACTCGTACGTTTAAAATAAATAAAATCGTAGTCTTTTACGGTGTAAAAATATACTCTGACTTTATTTTGTTTATTATGTAAAAGCTAATTTGTAATATTCATTTTGAGAAATATAGGGAACTCTTGAGTGACTAGAATGCTTATTTACGAGAACTTATTTTTAATAGATATTGAGCTATAACGAGTTAATAGATCCACGGCCAAGTAGCAAGTTTATTCCTAGTGCGAAAAAGTGAAGAAATGTGTTATTACACTTTATGGAGCACAATATTACCTACTTACTTACATATAACTGAACAATGTTGATGCTCCCGGTTATGTTATGTACATATAATGCAACAGGCGCAGGCATTATGCGTGATGAATATATTTATTTATGGTATAGTAACTATTAGGTAAGGCACCAATCTGTTACAAGTGTAGTCGTGTAGAGTATCAAATTAATAATTTCAGCCGCATACCGATCATCAAAGGTGTAATAAATCATATTGATCTCGTTAATGAGGAAGAATCTCAAGAAGTGAACACATCAATCCAAATGTCATGAGTATGGTTTACAAATCTCATTGCGATTAAGGTCAACTCGTAACATTCCCGTGGTGTAAGCCACGTGGTTTTTCTCAGGACGATTTCTTAAGTCACCTGAGGCACGTGACCGCTCGATCGCACGAGATCGACTTAATTAATTTCTAATTGAAATTATTTGTCTCCACTCCCGACTGCACGGGGTGTTACGCGTTTGGTGACGACAACAGGTGATTGGAACGAGTGTGGGATGGCGTTTACTACCTTCTTGTTTCGAGACAATTCCCAAGGAAATATCGACACAGTTTTATTTATCACGTGGGTCCTGATTTTATTGAGTTAACGAATCGTGTCCCACGGAAAATTGTAATGCTTCCCATTTTTTGGGCTACCGTAACCTACATACGAAGTCTGTCTTTATGTTTATTAGGTTGGATGGTATGAGCGTAGAGTTCAGATTAAATCAACATAATGTTCCTTTGACGCACTAAGCATCCTTCCTTTACCTGTCCTTATGCCTAGACTTTTAATGTCACTTGTTTCTGATATTCATGAAATAAACTGTTAAGGCTAGAAATAAGACCAAGAATGATTACCACTGGCCTGGTTCTGGTTCTTCGTTTCAATTTGACATTTACATAGCTGGCTTAAAGATTGAATAAATTAACCCGAGTATTACATCAGTTGATAAAAATATCAAATTACGAACGACATTATAACATATTTGGTATATTTTGTATAGAGCTCAGAAGAATATCGTTTGACTGTTTATACCACAAAGCTTATATCCCTTTGAACAACAATTTTCCCGTTAAAGTATTTACCTTCTAAGTACGAGTCGACGTTTATTACATTCTATAAATAGATCGACTATTACTGCTTGTGATACGGCGGTGGAAAGCTGCACAGTTGCAGGGCTTGTTATGATTCCTTCAGATCTATTTTAGTGTTGTTTGTTGATGTTGAGAATTCGTTATAAATCTCTTGTTATGACCGAGCTTGTAACTCGAGTATCTTTCTAATTGTTTATTTCGCGACGTGATGTGGGATTGTTTAGTATTGCTATGATGTGGGAGGAATCCGCGGCTAAACTATTTCCAATCAACAATAGCTTTAGTTATACTTGTATCGAAATCGGAGGCGGTACCAATATGTATTGGTAGCATTTAAAACGCCGTTATTTTTCTATACGTTAAAAAAGAGGTTCATATTTAGGTCTCGACTGTCTACCACAAGTCTTCTATAGCCGTGATTAGAAGCCAGTAAAGAATCTCATATCATTTTTAATGGTTTCGGATGCCAAATCTCTTCGCCTAAAATACTGGCTTAACCTTAAAACTCAACCTGAAACAAGATCAAGAGAAACGAGACAAATTAATATCTAGGATACAAATATTTAGTAGGTGGGACCACCCACATAGAAAGAAAATTATTCGCCTTAAGGGTATTACGGTACAAGTGCTAATAAAATGTGAAGTTTTAAAGAAATATATTTTTTATGTTTCTTTGAATAACCTACATAGTCACAGTAACACAATATACCTGTTTATACGATTTTTCTGTTTCCTTTTTGGATTTTGTCCAGAAACGACCTCATGCTTAACTGAAGATATTGTGAGATTTTTAGAAATCTAATGTTTGTACTTTTCTTTTGAATAAAAGGAGTGATTTTAATGTGTTGTAATATGAGTCGGTCCATTATCACATAGCGGCCCCAATTGCCTGACTCTTGATGTTGATGAGAATTTTCGAATATAAAATTCCAGTAAAATTTACTCCGTTCGTCCTAGTAACAAATCTGCAATGTGGAAAAATGCCGTTTTTATATGAAATATTCATAGTTTAAACCAAATATTTGTTTAACAGGACATATCACATAGCCTAGCACGTTTTGTTAGCATTGCTTCTCTACAACGTGATCGGCGATCAGCCACGACTTGCGTATCTGTTTTATTGCACAAATCTATTGTAGATTTACCGCCCACTAACTATAGCCACCATAAAAACGTTTGCGTGGGACGAACAACAAACTAATTCCTTGTTTTTTTCTACACTATCGATTCTTGTATACAAAAGAAGGTTTCATGCTTCCAACAGGTGACCGGACAAGTGCTTAAAATAGATTTATTCGTTTAAAGCCGCTGGTGTTTCGGGTGTCCATGGGCGGCGGCGATTGCTTACCATCAGGTGATATGTTTGCTCGTTTACCGGCTTATACCATAAAAAAACCTAAGAGTGGTATCTCAATTTTACGCTAGAATAAGACTGTCTTTTTCGTACCAGCTATTTTGGTTGAGTGATAGCACAAGAATGTACTTTAATCAGTTGGAGATATAGGTATGTGTCCTTCGGCAAGTACTAACATAAACTGAGAAGAATGAACCGAATTTCAAAGGGATTAATTGCGACACACAACTCTAGACTCCAGACAGATTATAAGATTTCTTAACACAGACGTCAGAATTCCTATGTTAACAGGGACATAACAGCTTTAGTCCTAACTTCCTAAGTATCGTTATAATCAATTTAACAAAACTGGATATAAATTGTTATGTAGGTACATGTTAATCAGGCACACGGAAAGTTTACCTCGCTCAATACAATATGAACAAGTAAAGGGTCAGTTATTACGCAACATATGAAATGTTTGCTTTCAAAATCATACGTGGCTCTGACAGACTAATTTTAACTGAAACCGACGCGACGGCGAGTTAATAATAACTATGTTACTTAATATATTGAACGTGTAAAGGGTTTATTTGAGTATAATTGAGGCTAACAATGATTCAAATACTAAGCGGTCTATAGGACATTATGTTCAGACAAAGTAGGCGTACACAAGAGAAATAATGACCATTTGTGCCGCAATCCTTTGCTTAGCTATTCAGGAGTTACATATATGCGGTAACATTTTTCAATACGAAACTAGTATAAAAATAAACATATAAAACACATTACTATTCACCTGACGAACTGTTCGATAAATAAAGACGAATAAATAAAACCGATCGACTCAAGAACATTTGAATTATGTTACTTTGGCTGTGGATTCCAAGAAGTTTATTTATTGATGCAACTTTACTTCATAATTGAAAGTTTGTTATATTTTTGTATGCGGTATAGCAAGTTAGCACATAACTGGCTTCCCTAGAAACAAAGTTAAAACAGACAAGTTTGTAGGGCGTCATAACTCATATCTGTTCGTCATATAACAGCATCGATATCACAAATAAACAATAACACCTCCGGCCAGCGATCGCAAGTATGACGTACCAAAAACTCTAAATTCTGAAGCAGTCCTATCACCGTATTACGTCATATCGGTGCAGTGCTCAGTGGAGATTATTGCTCATTAAATAGTATCACGTAAGCTGATCGGAGCAAACGAATCTGTCGGAGTATACGGGACCCATTGTTCAAGCTAATTACATTGTGCATCGTTGCATAATATCGAAGCTTTAGGCCCGATCCGATTATTTGTCTAAAATTAGATGCATCGTATTGATATTGTTATATGGTGTATCCAATCCTTTGTGTTTCCCATCGAATTGTGTCTGTTATTATGATAATATGACATAATATTGAATACATTATGAGTAGTCCATGTTATGAACAATTTCATGAATGATAAGCTTGGATTATGTTGACGGATTTAGATACTTATGTACATAATTTGTTAACTGTTTGCAGATTTTCGCTTTGGAAGGTTTTATAGAAACGCAGAATCATAATCTTTACACAATATAATAAAAGATTTGTTAAGCAAGTATATTTATTTCATTTAAGTCGTGGTGGCCAAGTGGGGTTCGAAACCTACCAACGGCAAGCACCAATGTGACTTTTCCGAGTTATATGTACTTTCTAAGATTATTTAGACAACACTGACAAACGGTGAAAGAAAACATCGTGAGGAAACCTGGGCTTTAATTGCCCACTTATTGGCTGACGATGATTTCATTTACAAAAGAATAGTAAATGTTTTGAAATCTTAAGTTTAGTCTGGTCTTGCCAGCGTAAATTCCTGGAAAAACTAATTAGGTACCTTGATTTTGAAAGTCTTAGTAACAACAGAAACTCTAAATTATTTGCTTTCATAAGTAACGAGTATAAATTGAAGCCACACATTACTAAACTAATTGCTCACGTAAAAGATAAACAAAAATGTTATTCTAAGATTTGAGTTAACAAAAATATTTATACCAAAGGGAGAAGTTATTTAAAGAGGAAAAGTTTAGAAGCTAAATGGGGCTGAGTATTTCTTTTGTTAGGTGACTGGCTTATAATAGAACCATGGAAACAAAAGCCCTCGATTACAGCAATTTTATTTGCGGAACGTTTAAAAATATCATTCCCGACGAACGTATTTATAATCTTTCGACTACTTACTTATTAACAACCTTGAATTGTTGCAAAAACAAAAAGAATTGCTAGATGTTGTTTTGTTTTAGTACCGAATACTTCTAGTACGGTATTGATTAAGATCACACTAAATAAAAAATAAGATATATTTATCGCTGCTACTTACCGATTTATTATTTACCTAAAACGAATGTCGTTTTATTACAGTGATAATGTAAAATAACTTATATAGAACGGGTTAATTACTTAATAGATGTAGGTACTAATCATTCAACAAGTAACTACATTAAGACTGCCTTGTCTGTCGTGTATTTAAGAGGGTATAGGGTTCTATTTACACTTCTGAAGCACGTAATCTACAACTCCTGTAAGGTACTCTGTCCCCACCAGGGATAAAAAGGTGTAACGTTACGTTATTTAATTAATCCTTTAACCCATCTGCAAAGTCATATAATATCTAGTAATATCCAGAGCTGTTGCTAGGACAACAAGGTATAATAAATGCAGTAAAGCTAGACTACATACAATGTCGCGAATATATGTAAAAATATGCAACGTTGATAGAGTTATAGACTGGTACAGTATTGTGCAATAACATCAATAACTATAGCTATAACCAGCATTATGGACCAGTGCATTAAACACAATAAAATGACCTTTATTAAATCAAGTATTTATTTAAGTGTCAACTAGAAACTTCTACATTATAATTGTAAAGTGGTATTACTTATATTTTATAGTGTAATAAAGACTATCATATCATTGATAGCTCGTGAGGATCCAAAGGCTGGGCCTCCTCAGCACACAAGAAAGGGGATTGCAGTCTAGTATATAATTGATTTTTGGCATTAGTTCTATTGAGATTTTGGATTGAGACTGTTATTTCAATTGTTGTAGGGTCCAAATTTATCAGAGAGCGCTATTGTCCGGAATTTGTTGAATGTGCATTGCCGTATTGGAGCTTACAACACCTACAGGAAGTGTAGGGATAGTGACAATGCATTATACTCTACCATCATCGCATGACACATATCTATACAAGTCTTGGAGGTTTTTTTTTGAGAGGGGAATTCATCCAATCACTTCTCCCGCCTTTGGCGAGAGGGAGTTTCAGACTCTCACTGACTAAAAACCACCACGTTCCTACTCCTGCTTTTTGAGCCGGAGCCCCGGTAAACCCGGTAGGTAGTCTGCCGCTCCGGATAAGTCTAGAAGGATAATATTACGTTTAAATTATTCAGAATCTTTATATATTATCTTGAAATATGTTTTACGTGTGCACATTCCGTAAGTTATTTTGTAAGAATGTTAATGTGTCCGTGTGACGGTGTGAGTGCATCATTATTCTAAGCATGGCCGCTGTGTCGAGGGATTGGGCTATTTTAGTAAACATGCATTGTTCTACTGTTGGCCCACAGATCGCGAGCCGCGACGTGGTCCGACCAACGGAGCGTTCTCTTACATATTGATATACATTGCTAAATTAACTTGGTTTAAAGTATTGGCTTATATTTTTAACATTCGAATAATAATCACGAAAATTATTTAATAAATATTTTTACTAGTGTAGTACTTATGCAGTGTAACTATGTTACTATATACTAAGTAATAAAAGTTTACTATTTTTGGGAATATCTTTATTTAACAATTACCAGAATGCATTTTGTAGCTAGACTTATATAAATATTACTTCTTAAGAAACTGCAACTACTTTACTATGCAAGTAGCTATCGCTACGTTATTGGTTGCATCTAGATAAGTTTGAACGTTCAACATAAATTGCTGCAACCATATAAGGAAAGTAATGTTCGAGTTCAATATCGTTTGATGGTAAATAGCTTTAGTGCAGGAACTTTAAGTGCAATATTGTTCCATAACAGAACAATATACTTTTAATCTTTGTTACCGGGTTTACCGGGGCTCCGGTTCGAAAAGCAGGAGTAGGAACGGGGCGGTTTTTAGTCAGTAAGAGTCTGACACTCCCTCTCGCTTCGCCCAAGGCGGGAGAAGTAATTGAATGATTTTTTCCCCCAAAAAACTACTAAGAATTTTCGAAATATCAAACCTACTAGTGGCCTTTTTACTAAGATATTTATTCCAAAGTAGTTATAATCTATCTATTGACATTCGATAAGTTGCAAGTTTGTTTTGCAACTAATGAATACCTAATCTTTACAAAGCTGTGCCAAAACCGGAGATGTTGTAGCTACTGACATTGCTAAACTGACAGAAAATCTTGGAGTTCAATTCTCAACTCGGAATATCTGGTACAATTTCTGCACGAGATATTCATTGATTAATTAATAAATAACTAGTTTCGGTAAACTCAAATCTTGTTTCTATTTTATGGAATAGGCGGCAAATGAGTAGGGTATTAGGTGACCCAACTAATACCAACACCATAAGCGATCAGCGCCGCCTTATTTCAAAGGAGATACAAGTAAAGTCCGAGCAGTTTTAAAAGGGTGATGATAAATCCTGTGTATTTTATGTTCAACTCGAGTTAAGGGAAGGGAGTAGAGATTCACATGTTTATTTCTACACCGACTTTTAGCCATTAACCATATATGCTCGTACACGCTGACTCGTGGTCGCGATCGCGAATGCTATGTAACTTCTAGTCACAAAATATGTATTTTTTTAGCCAAAGGGTAGTACTAACAAGAGCTAACTATGTTTGCAAATCTGGCCAAATCCGGTTCACGGTCCCCGATCACACGTATCGTATGTGATAAAAGTTTTTGCTTGATCTAGCAATTTGATCCAATAACGATATTTAGATCATTGTTTTTTGTACTTGTACTGGTCGGTAACTCGTTGTCTCGCCATTGAAATATTATGTAAATGTTTTATTGACAAAAAATCGATAATTTATACTTGTCGCTTAAATTATAGGGTTCTTAGTAATTTTCAAGACTGTATACTTAATAACATTGTTGAATGTTATTGTTCTAAATTATATACGGCTACTTGTGAGCTTTTTATCACATCTTTTTGATCTTCAAAATGTATTTTTCTTTTTTGTTTTCATTCAATAGATTATAAAGTTCTATTAATAAGTCATTTACCATTTAAAATGTATATACAACCTTAAAATCTAGTGAGTTTAACTATTTTCTGAAACTAAAGGTTTTACGCGACTTTATTAAAATAGAAATGTTTTATGGTTTTCAAAAAGCCGGTTTATCGTGCAAAAGAGCCTAATCTCACAACCAACCACATATATATACGAGTAAAATAGAATACTAAGCATCAGATCGGTATCTATGTCGGTAATTTACGAAATTCATAGAATTTCCCTATACACAACCTGAATTCCTTTAATGTGGAACACTTACTTAAAAGGAATGTATGATGTATATACAGTATAGTATTATATATAGTAACCCCTTTAGAATTATACATGTACGTGACACTTCATCACATTGATAGATATTAGGAACGACTAATCCTTCCGGGAACTTATATCAAATGATTTCGGTTTGTGTTTATAAACAAGAAAAGTTATTTTCGATGTATACAAATAACTACTCGTAAAACTGTAAAGTGGGTGAGGGTTCAGTGACCTCACGTGCCGTTACCATAGTTTCCTGGATAAATGTCCTATCATAAATTCAGACACAAGGTACCATGCGATAGGTAACGTCCCCCTATCGCAATTACTCTGACAGTACCCCCGATTTATGTGTCTTATTGTAATTGAGAATTTCCTAAAAAGAAAATATTACGATATTCTTTTTTGTTTTCCGTTTTTGTTTTAATTTGTGTGTCTTGTTAAACTTGGCAGTAAATGGGGAGTATTTAGGGCAATTCCAGAAAGACTTAAGTTCAGTTAAAATTAAGATCACCCATTGGTTCTTTTAAGGGGTTTTATGTTCCGATTCTATTTATTTTATCATCGTTCAAATAAAGATATGATATTAGTAGAACAGCCTCTTGTGTCTAAAACAAGACTAAGGGAACTGCTACGGTTATAGTATTGAATCTTGTTGCCAATGAGAAGTCCAGTTTCTTTAATTAGCTCTAGGCACAATATATTGGCCTATATATATACCTATATACATCCACATAAACAAACACAAACACAACAATAACAATTATATGTATAACTAGATAAGTGTGTTAATATCAATTGGACACATCCAAATAAAGCCTCCTTCACATTGCTCATGTTAGCAGAACAATACTGTCCTTATGACATCAGCTGGTCGTGGTCACAATGGACTCCTAAGCTCGTTACATCGTCGTCACATTATATTAAGTGCGTGGACCATTGTATTTTAAGTTCAAGGTTACATTTTGGGTACTTCCTAACACCTGACATTTTGTTTACCACTGTCCACAAGTTATTAATTGTATTAAAATGTGTCGCAAGGGTCCATGTTATACATACACAGTGCTAATTTTATATTTACGCACGAGTAACATGGGAAACAATAACGTCTGTTTTTGTTTGGAAATGTTACTTCTCGTTTTGTTCATGAAGGATCTCTTCCTCTTATGTCTTGGGCATAATAAGAAACATTAATGTATAATGTAGTTAATTATGATTGATAAATATATTTTCTTTCATACAATGTAAAAAATATATAATTTGTATCTAGAAAGAGAAATCTGTTGATTTTATCTACACCTGAGGTCTACTCTAATTCAACGAAAAACTAAGTATCTTTAGAAACTTCGCAGATTTCATACTTCAATTGCATTTATTGCCAACTTTCGTGAACAAAAATGAACGAGTTTAGATTTAAAATTAAGTAATTTTATTAGTAAATTAATAAAACCTACCGCTTGCGACCGTAGTTTAAACTAAACTTCGCATTCGAGAACCGAGTAGACCTACTTTTTTTATGTGAAGGCCAATTAGATAAAGTGTGGCCATTTTTAAAAATGTTTGTTTTGTGTAATTCATCATATTGGATGTGATGAATGATGGTGCTTTGTTGAGGCCTAGTTTCGGGGGCGTCATTCAAGTTTCGCAAAACTTTGGCCCAATTTTTTCGGCCCACAATGCGTAATAAAATTGTGTAACAGGACACAATATTTCAAACACACGTTTGTAGACAAAAATAGCTATGACGTAGGTAGACGTCGTAGAAGTTTACAACACGTTATAAAAAATTGCAATAATAACAGGAGTAAAAGAAAAGTTTTGCAACTTTACGCTTTTTATCCCGAAGGGGTGGGCAGAGGTGCACAATACGGCACGTAATGCCATTGTACAATGTACACCCACTTTTCACCACTTGTGTTATAAGTCCCATGTAATAGGGGATTAGCCTATTGCCATATACTGGGCACAATTCCAGACTCCCTGCTACTACTGAGAAAAATTCGAAAAACCGAAAAAAGCACAGTAATACTTTGCCCGACCCGGGAATCGAACCCGAGACCTCTTATCTGGCAGTCACACTTGCGACCACTCGACCAACGAGGCAGACAGTTTTGTTAGACTTATAAACATAACAACTTACGTTTAACAGTTTCTTGTAATACCATAGATAGATGCTACTCACCCCTATTTTTTTGAGGGTGGAAAGTCATCCAATGACTTCTCTCGCCTTGGGTGAGGCGGGAGGGAGTGTGTGTCAGACTCTTACTGACTAAAAACCACCCCGTTCCTGCTTTGAGCCGGAGCCCCGGTAACCTGTATGCTACTCACCCTTAATTGAGATTATACATATTGATAATATTACATTACTATTGTTGTCATTACAGAGTATGAAAATAAGTACCTATATAGCTTTGTCTGTGTCATTAAAACCTGTTACATAATGCGCATATGACATAATAGTTATGCTAAATTGATAATGTGTATGCGTAGCCTGCGTGGTTATAGTCATAAGTTAACCAGGTGTATCTTGGCTTAATGCAAAATGTAGGTACCAGACAAAAATATTTCGTTCGGCAAGTGGTAACGATAGTGGCAGTTGAATAAAAGGTGCTCAAATTATTTTTATACTGAATGAAGTTAAATTAAGTACTTATTTAAGTACCTCTACATTTTTTTTATTGAAAATTCTAGCTTCTACCAGCGGTTTCGCCCGCGTTCTCGTGGAATTTAAAATAAAGTGTAAAGTATCCTATTACCTAAGTCAACTCAAACTCTGTCTGTATACCAAATGTCACCAAAACTAGTTCAGTAGTTTCAGCGTGATTGACGGACAAACATCCAAACAAACAAACTTTCACATTTATAATTTTAGTTAATTATTAATTTCTTATTTATTTGATTTTGTTAATTATATTTTAATCGAGAATCCTTTTACATAAAAGCATTTCATGAACTCCTTTTCTTTAAAACAATACGTTCATCTTTACGTACCTATTCTCAATAGTGCATTGTCAGTCACTCGGTAACTAACTATATAACTCAGGAAGAGTTTACACATACTACCTGTATTGATACCATTTTTCTCACATAAACTTATGTACCAAGACAATTATCTACCAAGTTTATGCACATAAATTAATAATTTACAATCGCTAAAGCTTACCCGTGCGTGTATAAGATCGATATATGGTACATGTATACACTTCATGTGTACTTTGTTTAGTTTCTATACACACAAACACAGGAAGCAAGACATAACATAACCTGTTGGGAATATGCATTTGTTAGCATTGTACTATGCAGATTTTCAAGTAAATTGAATTAATAACGTCATAACATTTTGATCCTCGAAGGTGCTTAAGTATCAGCTTTTGTCTTAGTTTTAGGTAAAATCTTTAAAAGTATTTTTTATAATCTCTAATGCCTTGGTTAGTGGCCAAGAATAGTTTGCATACTTAGATGTTAATATTGCATAATCGATAGCATATTAGTGAAGTTTACTAACTTAAATTCAATGAAAGAAAGGCGAATGCACTTTGAAAGTCATAAAGTGTAAAGAAGAGGCCGAAATGCCGTTGCACTGAAATTTTTCAATGCATAATGTTGTGTAACATTTCCAATATTGACTTGACCGACCATTGAACAGCAACTATCAATCACAACTTAAATATAATATGTCTGAAGTAAATTTAAACAGTCTGAATCGAGTCCATTTTGAAAAACTACAGATAATAAAACAGTGACGTCATCAAATTGCTCTTAATCTCTTTACTTTAACCAAGTATCGAGTAACTTTCGTCTTTAAGTTTGCAGGTCATCCTAAGTTTAATTGTTGTTGAATTAAAAACTTTTCCAAGCTTAGCCTCTTTACAAAGAAGTTACAAAATTATAGTCTGTAAACATTTTAATTATTACATGATGTTAAATATTATGATACAATATAATTATGTATAATATGCATCATACTTGTATATTAAAACATATTCATGATGCGTGAATACCTTTTACGCCTTCAACTTCTGTTTAGGTAAAAGAATTGATGACCAGAGGGCTTAGTACGAGCTTGTTTTAAGTTGAACGAGATCGAAACGAGACCGCGTTTGGCGCTCTGATTGGCCAGCTCCAATGAATCAACCAATCTCCAATGAAAAACAAACTCGTACTAAGGGTAATACCCTTAGACTGTGTAAAAGGAAAGGTGTGTATATCAAAAGTAAACACGAATTTATATCTACATATTATGTATGAAATTTAATGAAATATTGTAGTAGTTGAGTATATTGAGTAATAGTAGTTGGATATTATACCTGACAAGGTATAATATCCAACTCTGTACAAATATAATATACATTAAATTCTCTCATTATAATTTAACAATGTACAACAAACAAATAGAATATACTGTACTTAGGACTGGTGTCTGTTGTTGGTAAAAGTGGTATTACAGAAAATACAATCATACTTTTAACGTCCGGGAAATCGAATCTCTTACTCAGTAGCCGAACCTATTCGATCAAGGAGGTAGTCAAACTTCCTAACAATTGCAAAATATTGCGACGTTTAACAAAATATTGGCCTTGATCTTTACAGAACATAATCTATTTTGTTTGGTTGACAATCTGTCAGTTCAAAGCGAGCCTGGTAAGGTCGATGATCTCCAAGATCTGTAGCAAACACATCCTGACTCGCCTTCTAAGGAAACTGTATTGTTCATGTATCTAACTTTTAACGAATAGCGCTTTAGAAATCACAACTTCAATACTTGTGTCTATTGTGAAGAGTCAAGTATGAGATAGACATATTTCATACTACGTTCTTTAATGTTCTATGACCCGTGAATGATCGAGTGGTCGGAAGCGCGACTAGCGCGTATGATGTATGGGGTTGCATTTCCGAGTGTAAATGAAAGGAACTGAAGTCTTGGAGATATCATGGAATGGTCTTTTTTTGTTTTTTTTTTTTGTTAAACTTTGCCCCACATTAGGATTTTCTCCTGTGTCGTGGGTGCGTTTAAAAACATACAATTTCACATGCACATGACACCCAGACCCGAAACAACAATTTGTGGATAACACTAAGAGTTGCTCCGTGCGGGAATCGAACCCGCTACCCGTTGCACGGCAGCCAGTTGCCCAGCCTCCGCGCCAACCGTGCAGTCAAATGGTGGTACTGGCCTCTATCTTGTCAATTTTGTTTTCGTCTAAAGAGGTGCGTCAGAGAATATACTTAACTTGAACCAATCGAATATCCACCTTAAGTTGTTAATCCTCAGTGTGATTTATTATTACCTACTCATTCTGAGAATTGGTGTCGTTTTGATTTTTGATCAGTCATGTTGTTCTTGAACATTCGTGTGATCTATTTAGGTATGATGGTAATATGTGATATGATAATGAATAGTCATCTCTATTCTCATTCATATTCGTCTTAGAGTCCCTTACACATTATTTCATCTGATAGGTAGGCAGCCCATATCAGGATGGTTTGAATACACAACCTTAAACTAACCGAGCATTATCACTTCATACCTTAACAGAGCCTTAAATTGTGGCTGCCCAGTGTCCAGTATGTTATAAAGGCCATAAAAATGAAACGACCCATAATTTATTCTTTTAAGTTTGTGTGTGGTAGCTTTTGTATAAACAAAGAGCCTACTTGGTGATGTAGAGCGCGTCCTTAGTACGTTTGTCTGTGCTCATAATTTACATTGATTCCCAACAGAATCATTTGTGAGTATAGGTTTCCGTTATTGTTTTAGTGTCCAAGGACATGAGCCACCTATAAATGTTGAAGGAGGAGTCACAATGAGAACAGTACGAGTTCTACTTAACACAGGAGTCACCGGGACCTCATAGTATAGCAAAATGTTTGCCAAACTGGTGAGTAGATGACTTTGCCTTATTCTTATGTTGTAGTTATTGTGACTGCCTTGTTGGTTCAGTGGTTGCTAGTGTGATAGCGGGACATGAGTTTCTAGGTTGAATAAAGTTTGGTTAGGGTGTACGATTTCGGTATGTTCACTCCTTACTCGAGATTTAATTTGGAGTTTGGAATAGTGTCTGTTAGTAGCAGACGCTGTTTAGCTTCTAGGTAATACATAGGCGTAGTAAACACAGTATAGGCAAAGCATATTAAGATTTTCTAAGAAACCAAAATCAGTATCTAGACTCTGTAGAAGTTAATGGTGTTTGTTTGCTACTAATTACATTTATTAAGATATAGTGATAAGGACGTTCATCCTAATAATTTCAGACTAGATTAGTATTAGTCAATTTTGTTAGGGAATTACGACGGACCTAGGAGACTATACGACGTCAATGGAAGATTTCTTCTTGTTCAACCAATCTGCTTATTATAGAAAATGTTTTTATTCAATAATCAGACTTATTATATTACAAATTAGGTTAGCTTTTCCGATTCATTCATTTCCATTGATAAATTATTTGTTATTGTTATCATTTATGTAAGTGTTATGTCACAAGTGGATCAAATGCCATTGTGTTATGGAGGCCAAACTCATGTCATTTGACACTCGATAATAATATTCAATTGTATGTACCTACATACACAAGAAACAAGTTGTACCAGTTTACAAGTACATAGAAAAAGTGTTCTTAGACATGGCAGTGTAACTTGGAATTAAGATAGGAAGAATAAGATGTTTTTGCAGTACCAAATTACGTTGGTACTATTTTCATACTATTGCATAATATTATAGGCAAAAAATTACACAAATTAATGATTATCGTATCGCCACGCCTTTTATCCACAAAGGTACATATTACAGCACGTAATGCCACTGTACAATGTATACCTACTTTTTACCATTTATATTATAAATCCCATATAATAGGGGGTGAGCCTATTGCCATATACTGGGCAGAGTTCCACAGTCCGTACTACTATCGTTAATAAGGAGGTTTGTTTTATAATAATATTCGCATTCGATCAATGAAAGTTTGTAAAAACAAAGCTTTATATCCTAGTTAGTTTGTTGTCTTTGAGCAAATAAACCACATTAAATAAATGTCTAAAAAATGTCCTCAAATTATAAACGTTTGTTCAAAGTGTTATCACATGTCTTTTTCAATAGTTTCACGTCTACCGTCTCTGTGCAACTGAACAAGGGTCTCGAAATTTGACCAACTTTGTAGATTAGACGCTTTGTATTATAGCGAAACTATCTGAACAGCTATTATAAGCATCAGGCCCGTGATATATGGGGCTGTTGACTTCCCCAGTTCCCTTGCTAGGGTCACTATTATCGCTATTTAAGTAATTATTGTATTAGTAAATGGCACTATAGTGGGTTGTGGTGTCCTTTTGTACATAAATAGATTTAATCATACTAAAGGTTAACCTTTATTACGGTAGGAGCATTTTAGATATCATTAATAAGACTAATATAATAAAAAGGTAGACCTAAATGTACTTTACGTAAGTTACACTATGTATGCAATAGAATAACGAAAAAAAATCATGCAGGCAGCTTAAGTCTGACATTAGGTACATGGAAATACATAACGTTTTCAATTAGAATTGCAATTTTCTATATTGTACGAAATTAATCGTAGCACCTTAAAAATATTTATTTGCTATTTTGCATTCTCTTTTGTCTGCTACAAGAACACACTATGACACGTTTTTAATTACTTATCATCTCTATTTTCAGTTGATCTTGTTTGCCGTCCTGGCCGTGGCTCTTGCGAGGCCTCAGTTCTACTCCGGTTACGGCAACTACGCGTCCAGTTATCCGGGCTACTACGGCTATTCCGGTTATTCCGGGTATTCCAACCCCCTGAGCTACGGATCCTACGGTACTTACGGAGCTTCCCCGTACAGTTACGGCTACGGTTATTACTGAGTCTGACCTTATATGCTAATGCCCAATGTTTACGCCTAGTTATGTGATGTACCTAATTTTAATTCCTTGCAATATATACTTACTGTGAATACAATTGAGTTGTTTTTTATTTGTGATTGATTGTAATTCATTTTGGGTTGGTGGTTTAGCAGTCAAAAATGAGGATCAAGATCGCACTGATGATGCTATCGACGATACCTAGAAATAAGTACTTGGGTCGTGATTTGAAAATGGTTATAATAAAGATTATGATGATTTTAAGAAAGAGTATCTAAGATTCGTAGCAATTGGAGTTCTGTTGTCCCCGCCTCATTAAATATATGTCTGCCATGAACCCTCATATATTTAACTAGCTACTTCCGCGCGGTTTCACCCGCTCTGCTCGGTTCCTATTGGTCATAGCGTGTGATGTTTTATAGCCTATAGCCTTCCTCGATAAATGCACTACCCAACACAAAAAGAATTATTCAAATCGGACCAATAGTTCCGGAGATTAGCGCGTTCAAACAAACAAACAATCAAACAAACTCTTCAGCTTTATAATATTAGTATAGATATGGTTTTATAAATATATAAAATTACGTAAAGAAAGATTGTAAGAAAATTATTGCTAAGTTATTATTGTGTTAAAGGAGCAGAAGCCTAATATGAATAAATCTCAGTATGTAGGTATATCAGTATGCATACCTTTGCTACGACATAAGTGAGAAGTTGATCTAAAGACTACACGAGATGTGTGTTAAGTGTGTGTTCTACATACTCAAATTTATTATTTTCTGGAATATACAACATACATTCCCTAAGTTAGCAAAGAAAGAATGTTAAGATAGGTTTTGTAGAACACAAGTGTCTAGACCTAAATAGAAATGATTTGTTTTACTAAGGCCCGTATATTAAAAATCCTGTGCTTTTACTCTCGATCAATATCTCTGAAGAATAACGAAGACATAACAGGATTCAACAATCTGTAAAAGATATTTGGTAATAACTTAAATGGAAAGTAAAGTTTGCCTACATTAAGAGTGCCTATGCCCTGTGAGGCACAATGAAAAATTCTTTTAGGTTCTTAGCAAGTTTGAAGAGAGCTTTTCTTATAAGAACTTTGAAAGAAATAGTTTTACAAGTGGCTTATTGAGGCTGGGGCAATGGACTACTGAGTGGAATGTTGGAGATGAAACATATTTTGTTTACTGTGTTACTAGTGCTATGATAGCAAATAATAATAATGTTCTATATACTTCTTGTGCTTTTTAGCATTTATTTTGTCTGGAAATGAGAAAATTCTGACATACATTCATACATAACTTCACGCCTGATGTGCCTGTCTCCAATGGGAGTAGGCAGAGATAATGGAACGCCAATTGCTACGAATCTCACAGGTACTTCTTTCGCTTCGTTGATGAAGCGAAAGTCGTATAAGTCATCAGTCTTTTCAAGCATGCTCATCGGTTAAAGTACCTTTACATTTCATTTGGCCCTTCTTTAATATATCGCCCATCTGGTCCTGTACGTCCATCTAGGGCACCCTATGCCGACGGCCCCATTCATATCCACTTTGTATATTTCTTTCGTAAATCTGGTTTCATTCTTGAAAAAAACTCAATGAATTTATTTTTATAATTTGTCAAACCTATCCCTTTATATGCAATTGACTCGTTTCTTATAACACGGGAGTAATAACTGGGGAGATTTTAATTTTTTATCACTTTATTATATTTTTAGGGAAATATGCCTATTTCTTTGGAGACTAAATGGCGTTATGGTATGTTACTTACGGGCCTTACTTAACCCCTGTTGTAGTAGGATTCATATTATTATAACTGGTGAATTTATTCAAATAACTGTTTATAAAAATGTATACTTATCCCAATCACCAAATCTCAACTACGTACTGAGGGTGTCTATGGGCGGCGGTGGTGATTGCTTACCATCAAGTGATCCGTCTGCTCGTTTACCGGCTAATACCATATAAAATCAACTCAATGGATCGTTACCTATTTTAACTTTTGTAAAATTAATTATTTGCCTGACAAACTAACTTGACAGATTGTTACCTATTCCAACTTTAGCAAAGTTAATAATTCACCAGACAGTCAGTCAACCATCCTCCTAGGCAACTCAGATGCAACTAAACGACCAAGTTGAGGTGAATAATCATACATAAACAATTCACGTAGTTGTCGCATGATCCAATTAGACAACCTATTAAAATTTAAATAAGGTTTGTTTTAAATAACTGGAAACTATAAGTGCAGTATTTATGAATAGTGAACAAAGCTACTTTGTAATCAATGCCCTAGTACATACTGGATAGGACGATGCCGCCCAACACGGATGTTAATGTGATATCATGTATATGGATCGGGTACTTGTACATAGATTCATTCATTACGCTGAAGATCAAGGACAGTTTTTTATCATAGAACGACAAGACTGCTAATCGGGGCGTGGTCGTTTGTATCTGTATATAAGCCAGGACCGACAGACCAACAGCATCACTTGAGACAGCAATCCCAAGTAACTCTACAACCATGTTCTTCAGACTGGTAAGTTGATACATATTTTTATTTATTAAATAATAATTTATTTCTTTCAATTAATATTTACAATTTAATTCATTTTCAAATTAACCAAGTGAATCTTAAAAAAATTAAGTCAAATTAATTTCTCTTTGACTTTTGCACGAGTCACTCAAACATTATTTTTTAATGCGACTATAACACAAAGTCGTATCAGCTTTCGCTTCATGAAATTCTAAATTTTCGTCCTATTGAAAAGGTGTTTTGGCATTGAGCATTTTACAAAATTCTGGATTTGAAGACCTCCAAGGTTCCAATTAAAATTCAGCTTCACTATCCTAGACATAAACATTTTTATCATCAAATAAAATTATGAAGGGTAGACCAAGTTATTATACACAATTGGGGTAAATGTTTTAGTATCGTTTAGCTTGTTAGCGAAGATATCACGGTAACAAGGGACAGAGTCGTTTGTTTCTCTATATCGTTTACACATGACTTCGGCTGTTGACCGGAGGAAATTTTATCGTAACTCTGTATGTTATCCGACCCTTTACGGAAAAACGTTAGCTTTCTGCTTTGATTTACCAAAAATAATTACTAACAACCATTACATGTTATTTCTTTTTTGTCTGTAATTACTGTAATTAAATTGATGTTGCCTTTTTATTTGCTAAAAAATCTTAGTTAATTTTGTGTTAATTATTCGTGAATGTTGCATAACAAACAGAGACTTATATATATATATGTACTTTCTTCAAATTATGCAATGTCATTGATTGTGTAGTGTAATTTAAATAATTCAATCTTTACAGTTCGCCCTCTTCGCCGTGTTGGCCGTGGCTTTCGCCAGCCCCAGCCCCAACCCCAAGCCTGAGCCCCAGTTTGTCTACTCCGCTGGCGCTGCGTACCCCTACGGCTACGCCCCGGTTGCCGCTGCCTACTCCGCTCCCTACGCTGCCTACCCTGGCTACGCCTACGGATCTTACTTCGTCCGCTGATAAACCAAACAACACGAAAATACTTTGGCTTGCTCAATGACTCTGATTCCAAAACGTTTGAACATGTTTTAATATAAGTTTTTTGTCGCAAATGTTTTTGTTTTATTCTTTACAATGTGTATGTGTATGCTACCCACGTACTCGTATATACACAGGCAAAGCGCGAGCGCGGAAGCTCCGCCGTTTGACAGCTGTCA
This sequence comes from Spodoptera frugiperda, assembly GCF_023101765.2. Lineage (NCBI taxonomy): Eukaryota > Metazoa > Arthropoda > Insecta > Lepidoptera > Noctuidae > Spodoptera > Spodoptera frugiperda. The sequence goes on from NC_064215.1 coordinate 5,985,237, forward strand.
AATATGTCACACAACCAATTATCTAATTTTTTGTTGAGCCTAATCCTGATGACAATGACATTTACAATCACAATATTATTATTTTACACTTGTATTACAGCGGTTGTTACAATATTAATCATATAAATATCTCTGTGCTATCTCGAAGTACTCATTAGCAGTTAAAAAATTGAGTTAGTATCATCTTATGGTTAATCAATGGATATGTAATGAATACTTCACTACTTAAACTAGTTCTTAATTATATTTTTAAATGAAATATGATCAAAGGTTTACCTTACCTTTGATACTCTACAAAGAGTATATCTTCACATTTATAGAAAGTTTAAATTCGCAAACATTTGGTTCACTTTCAGTCCGCAAGGGTTACGTGAGCTCAATGTCAGTGTCAGATATTTGTGCCTGCTCCTGTCGTCCCCTCGAATGCCAATTCAATAAGAACACCCTGTTTAATATGTTCTTACGTAACGTTTTGTCATCTAACTACTAATACCAAATTATGTTAGAAATGGGTGTGAACATGGCCAAATTAATAGGATAGACTGCAGGACAATAATTATTTTTTGAAACATTCCGGTAATCGAGCTGACGTATCACCTGATGGTGAGCAATCGCCACCGCCCATAGACACTTGATACACCAGAGGCGTTACAAGTGCGTTGCCGGCTTTTTAGGGGTTAGGAATTTAAGGGTTGTTGGAGAATCGGGGATTGTGTAGATTGGGAAAGGGGCAATTGGGCCTCCGGTAATCTCACTCACATAACGAAACACAACGCAAGCGTTGTTTCACGTTGGTTTTCGGTAAGGCCGTGGTATCACTCCGGTCGAGCCGGCCCATTCGTGCCGAAGCATTGTCATGGGACTTCACACATATGCGTATTATCTCTTAGATGCTTCTGATACCACAATTAGACGAATCACATGATAATAAGCTATCAGTGCCGCCCATGGACGGGTGTCCAACACTAGAGTAGTTATAATTTACAATTTATACTATGTAGGTAGAAAATAGTTATAATATTGCCTAGGCCATCAGGTAATTGCCTACATAAACACTACAAGATCAAGTTTTATTAAAATGAAGGCTGATTTATGCAAGTTACAATGTTTATAAACATTGTATTTGCATACTTATTTTACTTGTGCATAAATAAATCAACAATAGACGCGGCAAAAGAAAGAGTAGACAGAGATATGAACGAGTGCAATTACATAATACATGCTGTTACTGAATTCAATTCGAAAATCGACCTTTACACTCAGAGATATTTATTGATTACTTAAATTATTCGTTAGTATCGATTTTGTATTGAAAACAATGGCTAAGGACTGGGTTAAATAACCATTAAATGACTCTGAGTGCGGCAGTAACTTGTTCACTAGTAACTTAACAAGATAGATTTTTTAAATCATCTCATTATTCTTTACCCCGGGTATCACTAAGGCCAGCATCGTGCTTCTCTATTTTATGGATAGTAAAAGTTTTAAAACCGAGTGCAAGGTACCGACCATGTACCTTAGCCTTGACAAAGGAGTTATCTCCTAGCCGCTGCACTCACTAGACCAGTTGTTGCTATTACTACATATTTATATAGAGCTGTTTAGCAACTCTTATATATGTTTTGTTATTCTAGTTTCGTTTTTTAGGTTTAAATACTTATTTTGTTGACTCTCTAGTGATGTCGAGAGATCAAAGTTGTATTGAACGTGAGTTGAAAGGTTCGCTTTCAGGTTTCGGTAAATAGTAGTCGCCATACAATATCTATTGAAAAAATAGGAAATAACAGAGTACTACTGACGTATTTAAATATTGAGGAAAACCCAAAACAAATCCTTTCAAATGCTAATTACTAACATTGAAAATGTTGAATAGGTGTTTTTCCGAATTAGTTCGTATATATTATTGTTTACTGCCAACGAAGTAAACATTTTTATTTTTTATGATAAAATTTTTGGTTTCACACACTTTCATAGGTGTATCTAATTGATCAAATTACTACATTATTAAAGAATGCAATGTATGCTATGCATTATCAATGAATTAAGAATTAAATTACAAAGCGTTTGTTGAGGTTACAAATAATTTGTTCGACATAGTGATATCTGTATAACTACTCACAGAAGTATGTTATTATTTTACATAGGAATATGTTGTAACAGCGGACTTTATTGTATAGGTATGTGCATTACCAATTATAATAAACTATTCGCAATTATTGATATATTCGTGTGAATTATGTAATGTTTGCAGTAAGATGAGGTTATTACGGTCTAAAGTTATTTATAGTTTTGAAAACTTTGGACGCCATCTAGTTTGTAGTGATCTCATATACTTGGCAACGTCGCCAATCGGTAACCCAGTGAGTAAGCCATCGTATGTCTCAATAGGAATTAGTTGGCGACGTCCCTGGCCACGTCACCATATCCCAGTAAGTTATGGCCCTTACCGAAACATAAATACTATACTAGACATCTTTAATTACAAAATAACGGACTGATTCATTTTTACAACTACGAAAATAAAAACAAGCATAAACAATCACATTTGCATTTAATATAACAAATAGAAACATATTAGAAACAGCCTACATTTTATCAAAAGTCCATTCCAGTCATGAGTCGTTTACATTTAAGTATCCATCATTTCTTAAATACATCGAATTATATTTTGTAAAGAACCTATCGCTTCAACAAGTAACTGTAAGGCGATCCGTAGAATGCAACGGCATCAGCAACAGTAGTAAGAGGGGCCGCGGCAGGGTTGACTAGAGACGCAAATTCATCAACAGCATACGAAGATGCATAAACCCTAGGCACAGTGAGAGGGGCAGCAAGACCTGCTGAATATGCTGGGTATGTATTGGAGTACGCTGATGCATACGCTGTTTGGTAGCGGGGGTATGATGTCAATGAAGCGAAGGGAGTGTAGTCTGTGTATGCTGCTTGTGGTGCTGCGTATGGCAGTGTCCCGTAGCTGTATACGTATCGCTGAGCTGATGCGGATGCAATGAGCGCCAATACTGCGATCTGAAAAGTTCAATTGGTTATTTGGATATTACCTTTTAGCATTAGCAAATAATATATCTCATATTTATCTTTAAGTCACATTCTGGTTTACAGTAATCATATTATTTAGGACCTGTTTTACAATGTCTGGATAGTCATGTTAATGCTGTTTGCATTGCTATGTCCCAGATAAATTTGAATTAAGAACGTAATTTGTATGAACTATCCATCAAGTAATTTTATCGGTTACTTATTTGAAAGTGGTGAAACAAGGCGCTTAATGATTTTATCATTTTCGCGATAACTGGTAAGTGTAGTAGGAACACTGGCGCAAACCAAAAATATTTTTTCATTTTTACTTTAAATTACAGCTAAAATCTCTTCGTTATTAAAGTCGAAACAAATTTAGTTCAGATTAGGGAATAGTAATAAGCTTTACTATGTACGTTATTTGATTTTAGGCTGAGTCTAAAGTTGCACTCCACATCTAACATAACAAGTCCAAACAAGACGCACAAAAGAATAAACACAATAACATAAGCAACCAAAACACACAACTTACCAAACTAGACTTGGACATTTTGAAATATTTTTTTTGAATATTTATTCACTTGTTCAGTTTGACACTCCTCAATTTGCACTGACTGACAAGAAAAATGTCCTACCTTATATATTTGGCCGAGTTTGAAGACAAACTTGGAAACAAATGAATATTTGTATGGAAGAAATTATTCTTTCATAGTGTTGGCAAGGTCGTATTGAATGGTTCTTAGGAAAACAAAAGAATACATAATCGTAACGAAGAGGTGTTAAGGCAGGTATACACGTTCCAAAATTGTGAGCTATTGTCTTGCAGTGTAGTGACTCGGGCGAGACATACAAAAGCCTAAGAATTTATTACAGCCTCTTTACAACGTAGAAATATTTTAAGTTACCATAAAATTGTTAAATATAGCAATAGGCTAGGTATCTGACACGTATTTTTTTTGTGATGGACGAAAAATAGAATGCCCATGTACACCGAGCATTAAATGCATCCTCTTTGCGTCCGATAGGTCATCAAACGCATTAAGAGTAATGTTAAGTCGTTACTTCATTCTTAAAATTCTTTAGGAAAATACTGAAAACAAAAGACGGAAAATCCGGCTGATAAGTAGTAGTAAGTAAGCTTCAAACATTTCAAGTTAAAACAACATTTTTATTTTATACACATACAACATACATTCCTTTTTTGATTTTTGATATATTGAAAGTAACTTATAAAGCTTGCAGCTTCGTTCGCGTTATTGTAGAATACAATGATTTATTAATTTAGTAATCTGATTTTTAGTTCCATATTTATATCTTCTTTCAGTGAATGACTGCCAAAAATTGGAGTATCATGTAGAGGAGACCCATAGTCTAAGAGTGGACTGTCGCGAGCTGTTGATCATTATGATTGTCTAGTTGTGATATCTTTGTCAGTTGCTTTTGGTGTTGACTGAGCAGTGTATAATTAATTCATAGAAAATGGTTTTGTTATGGAATAAGCCGGTAAGCGAGTTGACGGATCACCCGATAAAGCTTCCCATGGACACTTGAAACACCAGAGACGTAACAAGTACGTTGCCGGCCTTTTGGGGATTAGGCATTTAAGGGTTATTTGGGAAAGGGGCAATTGGGCCTCCGGTAACCTCACTCACGCAACGAAACACAACGCAAGTTGTTTCACGTCGGTTTTCTGTAAGGCCGTGGTATTACTCCGGTCGAAGCATGGCTCCGTGGCTCCCCCACACTTAAACTATGATTTATCCCCAGGAGAATCATATTTTTTATAATATCAGGAATAGAAGATTCCTCTAAATCGAAAATCAACACTTGAAGATGACATATACATGGAACTTTTTCACCAACGTTTTTTAAAAAGTAAAATATACCATCACCAATTTATGTGTCAAGAACCTTTATATTCAGTGACGCTTGCACTAAATTACCGAATATAAAAAATGACAATGACCTTTTCCCAACGACCTTTTAAATTATAGGTCAGTGGTTGCATGTGGAGGGGTGAATGAGAGGTGCGAGGGAGTCATCGTAATTTTATGCTTATGTAAGTGGAAGTGTCGTGGCTACGGGTGAATAGCCCTTCGCTGCGAAGGCTCGGTTAAATACACGTCATTATGAAAATGCATCGATAGGAGATAAGTGAGATAACGTATGGGTGTGACGTCAGTATTATGTAGGAATTCATATTATACAATTCATTGCACTTTTGGCGCGGGAGGATCGGGTGCCTTGTGTATGTCATCATCAATTTCATTTCATTTTAGAAATAGATTTATTATTATTGAACTGGTCTGTGGGGATAGTACTTTAAATATGTTGATGTGTTAGGTAATGTGCTTGTAGGTATATTAGGTACTAGGTACCACGTGTGGATATAAACATTATGTTTCTTTTATTTTTGCCTTTTTTTTGGCTTTAGACATAATGTGTGTTTGCAAAATAAAACCTCAAATTGGCGTAGATGACTGTATTTTAATAACAACTATATTAAAATGTCATGGTTTGAAGATCAATGGTAAATAAATAAATTCCTCATTTTAAGATCTATGCGTTCAAATGTAGTAAGAGTACGGGGAAGCGTAGGTATAGGCGGAGTAGGCTACAGGCGAGTAGGCGCTGTAGGCGGAGTAGGCGACGGGTGCGGTGTAGGCAGCGGCTACTGGCGCAGTGTACGCCGCGGCTACCGGAGCACTGTAGCTCAGTACCAACGGCTTCGCTGAGGCGAAAGCCAGGAGAGCGACGAAGATCAGCTGTGGAAGAAAAACGAGTATTAATTAAAAAATCAATAATTAGTAGATGATACAGGTAACTTTAAAGACTTCTACGCCTAATTTTTATGCCACAACTACCAATATAATCCCGATCTCATGTGGCTTTTAAATTTTGATTCCCCAAAAGTATATCTTATCTTTCTAGCTCCATCGAATTCTAGAGTCCAAATTGCATCTATTTTAAATTAGTAGGTTATTTAAAGTGCTACGACTATTGAATTCTAATGTTGATGTGGCATAATTTGTAGAGATAAGATCAGGGTTGCGTTATACCTAATGTGTAAGTTTATAAGATCTAAATACTCTTGTTAGATAAGCTCCTTTATAAATAAATGGAAAAAGTAATAATCTATTGACGATGTAAAGACAATTAATAATTAAAATAAAAAAAGGACTTACGAATTTGAACATGTTGACTGTTGGTATCTAAGTCCGAGAACTACTGACTAGTGATGTGACATCCTGGCAATTTATAAGGAGTCGAAGATGGCCTCATTGTGTTGGCAGAGGCTCGGCGCTTGCGCACCTTGGCGAGACGTGCGCGATCGGGACACACGCGTGACGTGAATATTTTGACTGTAGTTTGGTTTAGAATATACACAGGTTGATGTTTTTAGGCAATCGTAAACTAAATTGGATTAAGTCTGTTGGAAACTGTTCTCAGGGTTTCAGATGAGACTTATGTTTGAAGAAAATTACTTAAAAGCTACTATAATATAATATTTAACTTGTGATTGAATTTCGTCAAAAAGAGGTCATTTAATTTATTCTTAGAAGAAAAGGACTATTTCAAATATCTTGAAAGGACATTTTTTTCCTTATTTATAATGCTTAATTAAAAGTAGCCATCATCTGTAAGTTCATTCACTTTTTACAAATAACTAGCGAAAAGTTCTTTAGCTGAAAGTAAAGAAATCGTTGTTGTTAGAAAATAACATCATGATTTTATGTCATGTTTTATTTTCCAATGTTAACCAAGCCGGGACTTTATAGAAACAGATCATTTCCTGAGTTGTTGTTGAGTTGAAATAGATATTTTTGCAATCTTTCAGTCAGGAAATAGAATCAATACAACTACATATGTTAAATGGCAACAGAATGAATGAGATTTTTTAAATCTTTGATTTATTTGTTTTTTTCCATCAAGCTATTTGATCAATCTACTGGTGCATTTAAACAGATATGAATAAGTTATCGAATTTGCGGATTGTATGCATTTATTTATTTTCTCTTATCTTACAAACAGAACTGGATGCTTAATAATATCTTCGAATAGGAATAGCATTAAAAAAGTATAAATTAGCTACGGTCTAATTCGAATGCAGATGTTCTCAATCTTATTATTAGGTTTGTTGACACTCATTAATGCAACAGTTAGAATATTCTTATCTCCATTTTAGTTGTTTAGTTACATTAGATGTACCTACGTCAAGTAGGTAAAATTGCTCATCCCAAAAAAAGAGCACGCTGTATTTTGGCAGTAGCTTCGGCACGCTCTAATCAAGCCGCAAGGATCTCTCGGCATGCGTGTAGAACATTCTATGTGCGCAAGCGACGTACGCCCGGACACTACTACTAAATCAGGTGCCGCCGCCAAGGTCGCAGTCAGCCTAACTTGGCATGACCTTGAACTTGATTTTATTGATACTATATTTAATGCCGCCATGATATGTAAGGTTAATGTTAAGTCATATGTAGCAGTCAAGGTTTACTACCGAAGAAGGAAGAGTCTGAGAAGAAATGCTTTTTAATGTTATTCATTGTTTTTATGAACACTTTTTCTTTATCGCAGTGGTGAGTAATTTAGATCTCCTTTTTCTCATTTATAATACAACAGTATCGTAACGCCTTTTATCCCTGACGGGGTATGCAGAGGTGCACATTAAGGCACATAATGCCACTATACAATGTACCCCCACTTTTCACTGTTTATGGTATAAATCCCATGTAATAGGGCGTGAGCCTGTTGCCACATACTGTGCACATTTCTAGACTATGTGCTACTGAGAAAATTCTAAAACCGAAAAAAGCCCTTTTTATACTTTGCCCGACCCAGGAATCGAGTCCCTGACCGGTAGTGGCACTTGCGGTCTCTCAGCCCAAGGAGGTAGTAATACAACAGCTTCGTGTAAATTCTGTATTTTATTGGGATAAGGTAGGATTTAGGTGAACTTTGTACAAGTATTTATTTAAGTGTATTTACGATCTATTCCGATCCTTTGGATGTTTCTTAACGTTTACAAACAGTAATCCCACATTAGGTGACACACATCTAAATATAAACCGATCCATATATTTGTTTCGTATAAATAGAATTCGTGGCACAATTAGTAGAAAGTATTGTAGCTACACAAAACACAATAAATTATTAACAATAAAAAGAGGTTTACATGCATTACTTTGAACGAAACGAGAGCTGCTGATCGCTTAATTCAAAATCAGTGTGTTTATTACCGATTCTAAACATATTTCTTGTCACTCAACTTGCAGTACGTAAATAGTAAAAAGTTAGGCTTCTTCAAGTACTATAAGATTAAGTTTTTTGAGTACTTGTATCAGCTCTGAATGTACCTAGCACTGTACATTCATAGAGCAATACCTTTAAAATTAAGCTTGGTGTTTGACAACAAAAATATAAAAAAAAAATGAAATGTGAATGTATGTAAGTATCTTCCACCTGTCTCTGTGTATACATATTACAGTCATTATATTAATAAGTTACAGTGCGTCATACCAGCCGATTGGTGCCACAGAAACAATTGTCACAATTTGGAATTAATTAAACATAAGTCCTTTTGGTTTGATGAATCAGTAGGTTTTTCCGAACTTGCTTGCCGATCGCTATTTGCATGTCAAATACACTGTCACACAGACATAGAAACCTAAATGTGATGAAACACTATATAACCATGGCAATACACTTATTTTATACTACAATCAATTACAAAAGAGACATCTCTTTTGTAAATAAGGAGTTTTAAGTTTTGTAGTTGGTCAAGTACTGTGTAAATCTAAACTCTTAAAAATCTCTTGGCATTGTTAAAAGTTTTTTTATGAAGCATTAATCAGTTTCAATGCCTAAGTACAGGCTGTTTTCGCGTTTTCTAACAAACATTTAATATTACTCAACCAAAAACAAAAGTGGTCCACTCGATACGTCATAATGAATCGCTTCATGATTTCACAGAGGACCATGACGTCACTTACACGGTGGCTCACAATAAACACCCTCTAGGCAACCCCATCATGTGATGTAACAATCTATTGGTGTCGCATAATACAGCGATTGTTTCAACCTGTTTGCGATGTCGCAACACGTCCTAAATAATTATTAATTTATTCAGTTTTGTGCTCGATGTGTGGTGACCAATATCTAGTATTTTGATCTATTTCGGCGTACAGTGTTCAGTTAGAATACATGATGTATGTATATTAGCGAGCATGCAAATATTTATATTCAATAGACTATTCCGAGAAGTTATTTAGCTTCAATGAGCTGTATCACGGATTCACTGCATAAATGTAGTAATATCTGAAATATGAAAGATAGGGAAGTAGAAATGATAAAAATCCAAGTAAATTTTAAATTGTCATGTTGCTACTTATTCGTATTTACATTTTTACAGGCTTAGATTGTATCGGAGGTAGGTTTTCACTTGAGCAGGACTGGGGCTCTGTAGGCAGCGGCGACTAGAGGAGCGGAGTAGGCACCGTAGGCAGCGACTGGTGCAGTGTAAGCAGCAGCGTAGGGGCTGGCGTAGGCAGCGGCCACGGGAGCGGTGTATGCAGCTGCTACGGAGGCGGTATAGGCAGCAGCTACTGGGGCGGTGTACGCGGCCGCTACTGGGGCGGTGTACGCCGCTGCTACCGGAGCAGTGTAAGCAGCAGCCACTGGTGCCGCCACCAGAGGTGCGGAGTAAGCCACAGAGTGGATACCGGGCTTAGCAGCCGCGATGGTGAAGAGGGCAGCGAGGATGATCTGTAGGTAAACACAAAATGTTAAAGTAAAAGTAAAGATATTGTGAATGATGATGGGAGAGATGAGATGTGGTAATTATTATGACCATTAGAATGATAGGTAATTAGAATGATAGAAGCAAAAACCATAATTTTCAGAAGTCGCGATGGTGGTTACTAGATCAATGATAGCTTTTAGCTTTTGCTTGAATTGATAATTAAAAGTTAATTTACCAGTTTGCACATTTTGATTGGTTTGTTGGTGTTTCTTGTTGTAGAAAAGAAGAGTGAATGATACGTTTGGACTAACGACAACAGTTTAAATACTAAAGTGAGCTCGAAAGAAATTCCACCACGCTACGAGGGTTTGCTAACGTATCATGTGCAACGTTGCTCCGAATTCAAGATAAACATCGTGGATGAGCTAATGTCAAAGTGAACCACGCTCTGAAGTTGGTAACTGTTAGGAATACGGTGTTGTTGCTGCAGCGCTCTTTTTGGGAACAACAGTATATTGGATTTAATGAAATTTTGAAGAAAAAAGTAAGTTAATGTAAAATTTTAGTTTCATAATGAGAGCTTTGAGATTTATGAAAAAAAATAATCAAACGAAAAAAAAAAACAAAAACGTTTCCGTAAACTAAAATTCCTGAAGTAGGAAAGAATGAATTTCAAATATTCCTTTATTTATTCAAACTGTTATCAAATAGAGCGCGTGTAGCTTTATCAAGTCTAGTAGAAAAGCCTCAACCAGGAATGGAGAAAAACAAATGTAGGTACAAATTATTGGAAAATAAGTTTAATTATTTACTTTTTATAAAAAAATAACTATTATTTTTTTCGTGGCTCACAAATGCATGAAACATCCTTCTTATTATTCAGGATGCACCGCTTTTGTTGCGTCAGAGGTCAGCGCGTGCGTGTCCACTGTTACAATGCTAGGTTTAGTTGCGCATGCGACTATGTGGAGGTCAATGTGCCTGTTTAAACTGGACGATTAATTAGATCAGGCTTGATTACAGCTTGCTTTACCCATTATGTTCTTTAATCTGTATAGCTTGTAGTTTTAGAATGCACTGCATCGACTAATTCGAAATTGGACTTAATGGTCTACTTCGAGAAAGCACAAATAAGCGAATCTGTTACTATGTGATATGATAAGCACGACTATTCTGAAAAGAGAATAACAAAGATGTAAAAGTTGTTTTTGAAATGTTAAGGCTATATTGTGAGTATCCATTATCTAACAATATCCTTGATAGAGATGATAAATGAAATAAATCAGTTTGATTGAGTGTGACAAAAATCCTGTGTGATTTTAATAGAGTCGTGAATGAATTTAGTGAAGTTTTTTTTTTAATATTTTTAATGTCTTCCGGCAGTTCACAGCTCCAAGTCGGCATCAGCTCTAATGGGCTCCATTTACGGTGGCCTGACGGGCAATATTACCCGGGCGTTACTTTCCGCCCTATTGGGGACAGATACCTTCCGAAACTCCCGAGTCCGATAAGCACCTGTGTCAGGTGGTAGCCACTCCTCAAAGAGAGACTTACAGCTGCAATGACAGCGAACCCAGATATAAGCACGACCGCTTTGTAAGTGTGTGTAATTCTTAGCAGTGCCACAGAATCTCACTCTGTGGTACTGCTTCATCAATGAAACTAGTGTTGTGGAGTAAACGGAGCTATGGAGCCTGGATATCACCACTTAGTGTATACAAGTGTGAGGTCCAGGGTACAACTAAACATACTGTAATCTTTTTCTGAAATAAACTTCATTTTTATTCTTAACCTACATATGTCGGCCTATCTCTTCACTACTTGAGTAGGGAAATATTGAATTCAAGTTTTCGATTATGAACATTTTTCAAAATTCTCAGTAACTTTCACGCAATTGGCTTAATGTTTGGTAATAGACTGGCTACCTGAAATTATTTTGGTAAGATTTGAAACTTAGATAATTAAATCTTGTGTCATGTGTTGGTGTCATTAGTTCAACGAATCTAATTGACAGATTTATTGGAACCAAAACACTTACTGGGTAGATGACAAGAGACAATTACTTTTCTTTTGTTACATAATGTATTCAAATCTTAAATGTCACCTTGTGTTGTGTTACATCAATCACAATAAGTAACATAATGAGATTAAATTTCTCCACAGTCATGTTTACATTGAAGTTTTTACAAAAACATGGTGTATTATCATTACCTAAAAGCCATTATCGTATTAGCAAACATTTTCGTGAAAATTAGTCTAATTTTGAACGAAAGCGTATTAAAACGTTAATGTGGTAAGTTGCTTCTAGTTCTGCCGAATCTAATTAGCGCTGACATTATAATTAGAACTTTGTGTTTCTAGTTCTTGTTTAATTAAAGCAGTTAGAATGTAGTTAGTCGGTAGATTCTACGTATGTAACTTAGGTTATAGTGGTTGTAGCAGCTTGGCGAATTCAGATTTATAGATAGGTGTGTTTTTGTGACAATTGCTAAAACATTTTTATGTAGAAAGATTCAACGACATCCATAATTTTAATGAGGGTGTATACTTTCTCTCTTTGTTGTTTGAACTCTTTGATGTAGGGTGTGCAAAAGGAAAATAGAAAAATGCATATATTGTGATCGAAGCTATACTTTATTATTTCTTTATCTTCTGCTATATCTTAATATTCATAATGTTTTTTTTTGTAGGTTCAGTGGGTTTGTCCATTTCACTTGCGCAGGTAGTACGCGGCGTAGGGTGAGGCGTAGGGGTAGGCGGAGTACGCAGCAAGGGGTGCGGTGTACGCGGAGTAGGCGAGGGGCGCGGTGTAGGCGGCCGACACCACGGGAGCGGTGTACGCCGCAGCCACCGGCGCTGTGTACGCAGCGCTGTACAGCACACCAGGCTTGGGGTCGGCAAAAGCCACCGCCAACATGCAGATGAATACGAACTGTAGAAAGAAAAATAATTATATTAAAGTTAAAATTGAAAAGATAACCCAATTCCGTCTCGATTTTGCAAAGCCATATTTATGAAAATTATAGTCTAAGAACTTGAATAACTCTTTGTGACTTCCTATATGAAACTAAATTCAAGACAATACAATTTTAATTATTTCCCTCTTTTGAATTCCAGTTGTTTATTTACGACAAATAAAGTATTTCAAATAACAATTTAATTTTAATACTAAAATCACAGAAATATTTAATCCCTTTATTATGCTCGCTTACAATATTGTAAACATAGCACGTCTAAGACATTACAACATAGTTCTGATATACAAAGTAAGCAAACTACTTACGTATTTGAACATTTTTGTTTTTGTCACTGAGATGCTGATGCACTGAATGATATCAAACCTACAGTACTGTCCAACTTTATACTAAGATACGAAGGACAGTGGACGCAATGCTACGTACGGAGGCAAAACGAAGTTTGGGTAGTGGTCAAAGAGTTGTGGACTGAATGACAATTGCTAAGTTCAGCCGAAAGTGTTAAGGAAATTCTCACGGGCGAACCATGGCAGCCGCAGTACGCACATATATTTGGGAATCGATGAGAGAATGTCGTGTTTGATTGGTAGATATCTAGTATCTATCGAATTGTGACCGCAAGTCCAAATTATTTAAATCAAATGTCATTCATAACAATCAAAATGTTTCTTTAGGAAAAAATTAGACAGCTACACATGTGGTATTAAAGTTCGATCCTATAACAGATAAAATATTTAATGATTTTGTTTTTCATGATTTTTTGCTAGTATAGTATACCGAATAATAGTCCGAAATATTCCTAATTTAGTGCCTGGTGTAATTCCAAAAGAACCATAAACCGGGACTTATAATATAACTGGTAAATAGTGAGAGGACCATTTAATCTGCTATTGAAAGACGCAATGTTAGGTACAATTTTTGTTTATACTTACAAAAGGGAATACAAATAAAATTATATAAATAAAAAAAAAAAACAAAATACATGTATTTTATTAGTATGAAGTCCAAAATATTCCTAATTTAGTAATTCCAAAAGGAAAAATATATATTGAACATAAATAACAAAAACCAAAACATTCAAATAAAAATCAATTCCTGAACATAGAAAACTAAAAACAAAACATTCAAAGAAATAACAAACAAAAATCAATTCCTGCAAATAAAGATCATTTCATTTTATTACACGAACTCATAAAACTTCGAACAAACATACAAACGTTATATTAAAACTTTATATTTCTCTGTGAATATTATAAATACAAATATAAGTATACACAAGTAAGATCGATATAATCAAATTGTCGATATTGATATAGTAAAATTTTAGATTCCCTAAATAATTTATTAGTTTACAAATACGAGTACCTACAAAATAATAACGTACTTTTATTTTCCCTACAACAATAATTTCTTTATTTTTTATACTTTATTGCATACATACATAAAATACGTTTGTAGTACAATGGACGGCTTCTTTATAAATAATAAGTTCTATCACGTCCTGATTTTCGTTTAATATAAGTTTTTAACGCTGTCTATACATATTTCATAAAATATAGCATTTGCCTAGCGGGTTACCAGGTTAAAGCAGAGCAAAATAGAAACGGGATGGTTTTTAGTCAATAAGTCTGACACTCCCTCTCGCCTCGCTCAAGGCAGGAGAAGCCTATGGATGACTTTATTCCCCTTAAAAAAGATAGGTAGTAAACAAGCATTATCTTTATTTATGTAGGCCATGATATCTTAGCTATGTTAAAGAAATGAATATAAGTTTCGTAAAAAGAAGTGGTACGCGAATCTTTGGCAATTCAATAGTTGTGAATGAATTCTACTAACAAGGTACTCGTATTATCAGTATCTCACCCACCTAAGTTGTATTTTTTTATTATTTTAGAAAATTACAAGCAATCTTAACAATCTTCCATAAGCTTTGTAGTTTCGTTTCTATACCAGAATAATAACGCCAGTATTAGGCAACTTTTTGTTAAAAGCCCTTTAATGGCCTTATTTGAATAAAAATCTGTCTCCGACATTACACGTTCGTCGTTGGACATTTACAGTCATGGAAACCAAGGTTTTGTCCACTAAACTAAGGTCGGGAAGCCTTGACCTGGTGTGAAAATGGGTCTAAATTCTATCCATCGCAGTGTTCCCTTCAAATATCGTGTTTCTGTTTGCTCTGATTTTAGGTTAGATTAATACACCATGACACCATAACGTTGCGTAGCTATATATTTGTCAGTTTACTTTGTAGGTACTTAGAACTAAAATGCTATGAACTATTTTCAGAGTACGGTACTACATTGTTGTTTACGGGGCCAAATCGTTGGTATTTTATGCAGACATTTTAGACTATTAAAGTAGTTTCATTTTAACTGTATAGAGTGAAATTCAATATCATAATTGAAAAACAGGTTGGAATATTTGTATTCATTTAGATATTGTCTAGGTAGCACTTGCCATTACATGTAGGTATGCTTCTTTCAATTCTAAGCTTTGAGTTTTCTATTTTCTCGGTCGACTAGCGCTTAACAGTATGAAGTGTCCTGTAGTCTAGTATGTCGTGATTTACTTTTGTTAGCTACTGTTAATTTTTCAGATTAATAATTAATTATTATTCTTAAACCTGTTGAGCGTACCTAAGGCACGATTTTCAATGAGTGTGTATTTTTGTTTTAGATTAGTTACTCTTCGTTTATACACCTACATAATATTCAAAAACGTATGTATACATGAGTAGTTAATATTTGAATTTTAAAATAAAAATGTGTCCATTTGATGATCAATATTTGGAGACGCGTTTTGTTCATCGTCAGAGTGGCGGGGAGCCAGTGGATGCAGGTGGCGGCTTGTCGTTCTACGTAGAGGACTAAGGGGGAGGCCTTTGTTCAGCAGTGGACGTCTCTCGGCTGATGATTATGATGATGATGATGATTTGGGGAGGCAACGTTATAAAAAGTCGTAAATAAAATAAAAAAATGGTGGTAAATAATTTCATTTATTCATTGGCTGTCCATCTTGCTATCCATTTTACTGAAATCACTTGCGCAGGTAGTAAGCGGCGTAGGGGTAGGCGGAGTACGCAGCGAGGGGTGCGGTGTACGCGGAGTAGGCGAGGGGCGCGGTGTAGGCGGCCGACACTACGGGAGCGGTGTACGCCGCAGCCACCGGCGCTGTGTACGCAGCGCTGTACAGCACACCAGGCTTGGGGTCAGCGATGGCTACCACCAACATGCAGGCGAGGACGATCTGGAAAATAAGTCATGTTTAATTTTGGAATCTAGGTTATTCCACATTAAAAATAGACTAAAATTATTTCTCGAAACTGCTGAGCATTTCAGTGAAAGAAACCACACATGATCACACAATTTCACTTTATTAAAATTAAATTCACCAACTATTTACACAAAACTTTTTTTCTATACGCACCATGTATTTGAACATTTTGATTGTTTTCACTGAGCTACTGCTTCACTGAATGATAAGAAAGATGTCAAAGCTACGAATTTTATAGTAAGTTCAGAAGGCCAAACTTAAACGCATGCGAGTACGCAACGTGAGGTTAATCGAGAACGCTGCTGCGCGCAGCATAATCATGAGTTTCCTCCGATCTTGGGCTTCGACAGTCTAATAAATTATAATAAATTATAAATTATCCGGTAAGTTTTCTCCAGTTGAGAGTTTTAGAGAGAGTTGTTGAGAATTATTATTAAGGGTTTTGTAATTTTCCGTTATAGTCGGCGTGATCAATTAATAGCTTAACGTAAATTGAATAAAAATATGTGCAATGCTAAATATTGATGTCAAGTACGGATACTAACAGGCTATTTCACTCCCAAGTATACACATATATACACATGTGGTATTAAAGTTCGATCCTATAACAGATAAAATATTTAATGATTTTGTTTTTCATGATTTTTTGCTAGTATAGTATACCGAATAATAGTCCGAAATATTCCTAATTTAGTGCCTGGTGTAATTCCAAAAGAACCATAAACCGGGACTTATAATATAACTGGTAAATAGTGAGAGGACCATTTAATCTGCTATTGAAAGACGCAATGTTAGGTACAATTTTCGTTTTTACTTACAAAAGAGAATACAAATAATATTACATAAACAAAAAAAAAATATAACGTATAAAACAAAAACAAAACATTCAAAGAAATAACAAACAAAAATCAATTCCTGCAAATAAAGATCATTTCATTTTATTACACGAACTCATAAAACTTCGAACAAACATACAAACGTTATATTAAAACTTTATATTTCTCTGTGAATATTATAAATACAAATATAAGTATACACAAGTAAGATCGATATAATCAAATTGTCGATATTGATATAGTAAAATTTTAGATTCCCTAAATAATTTATTAGTTTACAAATACGAGTACCTACAAAATAATAACGTACTTTTATTTTCCCTACAACAATAATTTCTTTATTTTTTATACTTTATTGCATACATACATAAAATACGTTTGTAGTACAATGGACGGCTTCTTTATAAATAATAAGTTCTATCACGTCCTGATTTTCGTTTAATATAAGTTTTTAACGCTGTCTATACATATTTCATAAAATATAGCATTTGCCTAGCGGGTTACCAGGTTAAAGCAGAGCAAAATAGAAACGGGATGGTTTTTAGTCAGTAAGTCAGTCACTCCCTCTCGCCTCGCTCAAGGCAGGACAAGCCTATGGATGACTTTATTCCCCTTAAAAAAGATAGGTAGTAAACAAGCATTATCTTTATTTATGTAGGCCATGATATCTTAGCTATGTTAAAGAAATGAATATAAGTTTCGTAAAAAGAAGTGGTACGCGAATCTTTGGCAATTCAATAGTTGTGAATGAATTCTACTAACAAGGTACTCGTATTATCAGTATCTCACCCACCTAAGTTGTATTTTTTTATTATTTTAGAAAATTACAATACAAGCAATCTTAACAATCTTCCATAAGCTTTGTAGTTTCGTCTCTATGCAGAACATAACGGACGAACGCCTGTATTAGACAACTTTTTTTTTTAACAGCCCTTTAATGGCCTTATTTGAATAAAAATCTGTCTCCGACATTACACGTTCGTCGTTGGACATTTACAGTTATGGAAACCAAGGTTTTGTCCACTAAGCTAAGGCCGGGAAGCCTTGACCTGGTGTGAAAATGGGTCTAAATTCTATCCATCGCAGTGTTCCCTTCAAATATCGTGTTTCTGTTTGCTCTGATTTTAGGTTAGATTAATACACCATGACACCATAACATTGCGTAGGTATACTTTTGTCAGTTTACTTTGTAGGTACTTAGAACTTAAATGCTATGAACTATTTTCAGAGTAATATGTACATTGTTGTTTAGAGGACCGTCCCGTACCTATTCATATCATAATAAGGTTACAGCTAGTAATTGTTTAATTATAGGGCGTTTTATGCAGAGATTTTAAATTATTTACGTAAATTCTATAACTATATGTATAGATTGAAATTCAGTATCATGATTGGAAAATGAGGTTGAAATATTTCTATTCATTTAGACATTGTCTATGTTGCACTTGCCATTACATGTAGGTATGCCTCTTTCAATTCCAAACTTTGAGTTGTCTATTTTATCAGTCGACTAGCGCTTAACCTAGTATGTCGTGATTTAGTTTTGTTATCTACTGTTAGTTTTTCAGATTAGTCATTAATTATTATTCTTAAACCTGTTGAGCGTACCTACAGGCACGATTTCCAATGAGTGTGTATTTTAATTTTAGATTAGGTACCGTACTCTTCGTTTATTTATACGATAATGAAAAATATTGTGTAAAGTTGTCTCACCTACATAATATTAAAAAACGTATGTAGCTAATATTTGAATTTTAAAATAAAAATGTGTTCATTTGATGATTGATATTTGGGGACGCGTTTTGTTCATCGTCAGAGTGGCGGGGAACCAGTGGATGCAGGTGGCGGCTTGTCGTTCTACGTGGAGGACTAAGGGGGAGGCCTTTGTTCAGCAGTGGACGTCTCTCGGCTGATGATTATGATGATGATGATGATTTGGGGAGGCAACGTTAAAAAGTCGTAAATAAAATTAAAAAATGGTGGTAAATAATTTCATTTATTCATTGGCTGTCCATCTTGCTATCCGTTTTGCTGAAATCACTTGCGCAGGTAGTAAGCGGCGTAGGGTGAGGCGTAGGGGTAGGCGGAGTACGCAGCGAGGGGTGCGGTGTACGCGGAGTAGGCGAGGGGCGCGGTGTAGGCGGCCGACACCACGGGAGCGGTGTACGCCGCAGCCACCGGCGCTGTGTACGCAGCGCTGTACAGCACACCAGGCTTGGGGTCAGCGATAGCTGCCACCAACATGCAGGCGAGGACGATCTGGAAAATAAATCATGTTTAGTGTTAGAATCCTGGTTATTCCACATCAAAATTATTTTTCGAAACTGCTGAGTATTTCAGCGAAAGAAATCACTATCACACAATTTCACTTTATTTTTATATTCACCAACTATTTACACAAAACTTTTTTTCTATACGCACCATGTATTTGAACATTTTGGATTGTTTTCACTGAGCTACTGCTTCACTGAATGATAAGAAAGATGTCAAAGCTACGAATTTTATAGTAAGTTGAGAAGGCCAAACTTAAACGCATGCGAGTACGCAACGTGAGGTTAATCGAGACCGCTGCTGCGCACAGCATAATCATGAGTTTCCTCCGATCTTGGGCTTCGACAGTCTAATGAATTATAATAAATTATAAATTATTCGGTAAGTTTTCTCCAGCTGAGCAAATATTATTAAGGGTTTTGTAATTTTCAGTTACAGTCGGCGAGATCAATTAATAGCTTAACGTAAGTGGAATTAAAAATATGTACTATGCTAAATATTGATGTCAAGTACGGATACTAACAGGCTATTTCACTCCCAAGTAGGTATACAAAAATATATTCTGATATAGAATGTTTGTATATTTTTATATTCGAATAAAGTTTACCAAATTTTTTGCTGGGATTTGTAACCTGAAATAGTTTTTGGCAATGTTCCACCTTTACGCTAAGTGGTCGCCACCGCATTAAGGGGTTTTTGGTACAGTACGGTGGTGAACGAAAAATTACGGAAAGAGTCCTATTCCTATCATTTCGATTAAAATAATGTAGATGAAAAGTGAAAGTAGAATCTGAATTTGCAATTTAAGCACATGAAGGTTTTAATATTTTTTTAGTTTACATGAGCTTAAGTTTTAGTATTATTTAAAATTCTCTAAAATTAGTATTATTATATAAAGCATGTTCCAAAATTGTATTTTATTTTCTAAAAGTCGCAAGAATAACTGTAGAACATATAAAGCTCTGATTTGGACCGTAGATTAAGCCGAGTAGGTATTTATTATTTATTTAGTATTTAACAAACTGATGCCCGTGACTTCGTTCGTGTGGGTCCGTAACTTTATGACTAATAAAATTTGCCTAAGTTACTTCTTAGTACGCGAGCTAGCTGTCAATAAAAACCCGTCAGAATCAGACAAGCCATTTTAGAGATTAGACAGAACAAACAGACAACCAGATAGACAGGCAAAAAATTTAAAACATATTATTTTTGTGTATGTATCGTATGGATATTCTTATGAATATATATGTAGTAAAAAGTACTAAAAAGCGGTAATTTTAAAAAGAATGTCTGTATACATAATTAACAATGTTCGCAATACAACGTTGATGTTTATTCTGTTGACATGCCTTAATAGTAAAAAATAAATAAATACCATGTTTGATGAGTAACTAGGGACTAGTTCAATTATATGAGAAGACATTGATTAGACACTGGTACTGATTGCTAGTTTTTTACTCTTCTGTTTCTGTGAGGATAATCAGATGTTAGACGCGAATTTTACCTTTATTTTCCTGACTTATCTTTAAAATATGTAATTTTGTTTTTATAACTATTTTCCTTGTTCAAGGTACCTAGGTGCATTAAATACCTAGAAGTTGGAATTCGACACACGACGAAGGTGTTTCATTTGCATGACTTTGATTGCCTATTCATCGTAGACGGTGTCCATGTAATGTCTGCGTTACACACGCTTTAGTAATGTTTAGAATCAGAACAATGCCACTTAAAGGCATGATTTTGATGCACTAGTAAGGTTGGCTACGTAATATGTAAGCAACAAGCTAGGGATCTTGGATTAGGGTCAAACTACCGTCGTCTGTCGTCGCCAGTTTTGGAGATTGACCCATTAGATTCCCCGTCAGGTCTAATAATTTTTCAACCCAGATTTTTTCAAAAATCCTAATCGGTTATAGCATTGGTGTTATATTTTATATTTATGTACCTCTACTTAACTGATGTTATAGATTATTTAATTAGTGGTTAATTGTAGACCTTAAAAAGCTCTATACAAATAAATATAGGAGAATAATTGTCATTTAAAGTTATTATATGTATTGGTGCCTATAGTAAAATAATTATTAAGGTATATCCTCACTATATAAATAGGTAAAATATCTTCTTTAATCCTATTGAAAATAGCAAAAAATGGAATAGGTTTACTATTTGAGTAGTTCCTAAATATTAATAAGGTAACTTTTTAATTCTAAATCCTTAAAGTAATTATCATTGTACAACATTGTACTTGTATAAAAATAAAAAACAGTATTTCTTTAAATAATTATTATATTTGTAATCGATTGCGTTTTATATTTTATTTTGTAGGCATAGTTGACTCATTTGCGCAGGTAGTAGGCGGCGTAGGGTGAGGCGTAGGGGTAGGCGGAGTACGCGGCGAGAGGTGCGGTGTACGCGGAGTAGGCGAGGGGCGCGGTGTAGGCGGCCGACACCACGGGAGCGGTGTACGCCGCAGCCACCGGCGCTGTGTACGCAGCGCTGTACAGCACACCAGGCTTGGGGTCAGCGATAGCTGCCACCAACATGCAGGCGAGGACGATCTGGAAATAGAAAACATGAAATGAGTACTGTAAAATTTAAAATTAATGAAGAATAGAAAGGAATTAAGTATAAATACTGGATATATGTATATTGTGGGTATAATTAAATGTTAGCATCCAACAAATTGGTTCACGAAAGTTGTTTAGTGATCAAATGATATTTGAAGCCACTCAAGATAAAATGCTTACCATGTATTTGAACATTTTGATTGTTTTCACTGAGCTACTGCTACACTGAATGATAAAAAAAAATTGTGGTCCGCAGTTTATATAGTAGAAGAAATAACAGAAGGTCGAATGCCCAATGCGCCAGTCCAGCCAATGTTTAACCGCGCAAGGAATAATAATCAGGGTAACTTAAGAAACAGTTCCATTCTGTGATTGAATGAAATGTCTGCTATTTTATTAAACAATTATTACAGCATATTTATCTATAATGAATTTAAATACGGTAATAATTTCATGAAGCCAGTTTATCATAAACTAGCAAGTGATATAAAGTTAAAGTCAACGCATATATTTCAATTAATCCTAAATTAGGCACTTTTGAAAAAGTCAAATTGAATTGACCGTAAATTTGTCTGTCAGTGAAACTAGGTGCTCGTTCCAAAGTGTATCTTCGAATGGAGAAGAACGAGCAAGAAACTCCATAATTATTATATCAATCTGAAAATGTGTTTTTTTTTTTCTATTGGATGGATTTAAGGAACTCATGACATTACAAGAAGAAATTGAGAGTTCATTGAAGAATTTGATTGAAGGAAGATCATTGTTATTCTACATGCAACATGGTAGCGAGTTTCATTAACCTCACGTTGCGTAGGTACAGGCATACGGCCTTCTTAAATCACTATATAATTCGAAGGTATCTCATCGTTTGTATCATTCAGTGCAGCACTAGCTCAGTGAAAACAATCAAAATGTTCAAGTCAATCGTAAGTATCTCAAGTGCAATATGGAGACAATAAATCGTTATTTAAAAGGAAATCAGTAATCTAATGAAACGTTTTATCTTCCAGATCGTCTTCGCCTGCATGTTGGTGGCAGCTATCGCTGACCCCAAGCCTGGTGTGCTGTACAGCGCTGCGTACACAGCGCCGGTGGCTGCGGCGTACACCGCTCCCGTGGTGTCGGCCGCCTACACCGCGCCTCTCGCCTACTCCGCGTACACCGCACCCCTCGCCGCGTACTCCGCCTACCCTTACGCCTCACCCTATGCCGCTTACTACCTGCGCAAATAAGCTGTAAAAATGACCGTTAGCTAAGATAATAATAAATGACTGTTGTTGAATAAATAGTATTTTATTATAATTAGACCTACCTTCTAACTGAGAAGAATGTGATTTGTTTCATAAATACATTACTTCTAATCAGATAATAAAAGCATTGATCACAAAAACAAAAGTGTTATAGATATTTGATACATACATTACTATAAATAACCTCGCGTATCTCCCATGGGGGTAAGCAGAGACAATGGAACTTTGGCACCAATTTGATCTAGGGCATAACTTTATGATCATGATAAAACTATATTTTACATTGAAAACGTATTTATTTTACTTACTTCAAAATTATTACAATAATAATATGAAATTGAACAATAACGTGACATTAATTTCTACCGTACAAACAAGTATGCTATGCCAAAAAATATTTCAAAGCGCTTGACCACGGAGACGCACTATCTATAAATAAATTTTTGGGATCCTCTGGTTCCACGCATGCTGTAAGCAGCACGTTTTGTGCTTCACTGAAATGAATAACGTCATGTTACAAGTATACAATGTTAATTGGTGTAGATGACTGTACTGTTAGTGCCGTAGCTGGGCAACTAGTTGCCACGTTACGTATCCGTGGGTTCAATTCCCACATAGAACCACTTTTCGTGTGATCTACAAAGTATTATTCTGGGTCTAGGTGTTACGCATATCATTACGATCCTTCCATCATTCATTCAATATAATTTTGTCTGATAGGAATGAGCCAAGCTTCGCAAAAAAAACAGCATGGATTTTTTTTATATTCGTAAACGCATTCACTAAATAGGAGAAAATTCTAGTGTAGAGTAACATTAAGAAATTTTTCTACGAATATAAAGACTAAAGACTTATAAAATTGGAGTGTCTGTAATATTGAAATAACGTTTTTTACTACATCACATGAATATACATTGCATACGACACATACAGCAAAATAATATATTTTAAAATTTTTATCTGTCTGTCTGTTTCTTCTGGCTAATCTCTGAAATAGGCTGGACCAATTTTCTCGAAACTTAATGGGCAGGTAGCCGATGAACTAAGGAGTAACTCACGCTACTTTTATTTTAGAAAAAAAAGTATCAAAATCCAAAATCTGACAGATGTCATTATTCTACGTGGACGAAGTCACAAGTAACAGCTAGTTACATATATAAATAAATAAAAATATGAGATGCAGTCCTACACTTTCTTTTGGAGTTAGGAAGGAAGAATCCCATGTAATTATTTCGAGTAATTATTGTGACTGGACGGATTGGTACAGAGGCTGGGTGACTGACTAGTAGCCAGTTAAATTTTCGTCTATAGGTACAGACATATTTATTGTAACATTAAAAATAAAATAAATCTAGAAACTGGCTTGGGTATTCACTTTGTGTCAATTGAATGAGATTTTTGCTGTTGCCTTGGATGGCCCTAATGAAACTTTTTGATTTATACATGTATATGTCTAGATCGAGGGTCAGGTCACTTTTTTGACCTCATCCATTACCGCCATATTTCATCAGTGCTGGCGCTCTCAACGTCACTTTTTTATGAATTAAAAATCTAATAAATCTCTATTTTATTGGATGTATGGAAATATTTATTGGATTTACACTTACCTACGCTTTAATTAATTATTATTCTAACACGAACGTTCTAAATTTTAAAACAAAACTTTTTAATTATTTCATTTCGATTTTTGACAATTATTTTGTAATGATTGATTGATTTAGTTTCGTGGAAGAGGACGATAATATTAACAAATTAGTGTTATAGAAGTAATGTTAATAACGTCTTAATTTGAATATTTCATCATTGTTTTCATACGGAATACGAAATTACTTATATGACAAAAGATGAATATCAACAGAGTGTCCAAAAAAATAATATTCAAAACAAATTCGAAGAGCAATATTAAAAAAAAAATCTTTTGAAGTGATCTGGTATATGAACCCAAATATTTATGGGAGATAGAAATTAGAGAGGAGAATTTTCTTTGTAGAGGTGGAAGAGAATAAAACTGTGGTGGTTTAAGATTCATCGTCTAATTTATTTCATTGCTAAAGTCGTTGTTTGATAGTTTGATACGTTTCACTTGCGCAGGTAGTACGCGGCGTAGGGTGAGGCGTAGGGGTAGGCGGAGTACGCGGCGAGGGGTGCGGTGTACGCGGAGTAGGCGAGGGGCGCGGTGTAGGCGGCCGACACCACGGGAGCGGTGTACGCCGCAGCCACCGGCGCTGTGTACGCAGCGCTGTACAGCACACCAGGCTTGGGGTCAGCGATAGCTGCCACCAACATGCAGGCGAAGACGATCTGAAAGATAAAACGTTTTATTAGCTTTATTGCTGATTTCCTTTTAGAATAATGAAGCAATGCCTCTATGTTGCACTTGAGATACTTACGATTGACTTGAACATTTTGATTGTTTTCACTGAGCTAGTGCTGCACTGAATGATACAAACAATGAGATACCTTCGAATTATATAGTGATTTAAGAAGGCCGAAAGGCCTTTCGGCCACACCGCATGCGTTGAATGATAATGTTATTACAATAGGAGGAAAGCAAGTTTGGATTTCGAATGATGAATACCGTAATTTATCGTGTCTATCTCATCTTCCTGAAACATAAATCTATTTATTTACCGGTACTCTGATGAAGAAAACAAAACGCTTTTGAATTTTACTAGGTTTCTAAAAAAATATTTTTTTGCAATATCCTACTAATTCCATAAAAATTCGATCTACTGCCTAACCGAGACACGTTTAGATAATACTACGTGTACGCATAATGCTGCTACATTTTCCGAAAAGAAAGATGGAAGTGTACAAATTATATTTTTAACTCGGCACAACACTTCATTTTAAATAGTAAATGCGGATGCTACAACTGAGAATTAGGATAGTAAAAAAAAACAATAAAGTATACAGTAACAATAATATACAGATTTTCGCCCTGAAAATTGAACATGAGAAATGAGATTAACATTTCTTGCACCTAAGTTAAGTTAACCTAAGTTTGTTTTCATTGACTATCTTACCTACTTTAAAAGCTCACAAGAACCTTAAGCTTTTACTTTTCTATACTTGCAAATCATTGAAAGATTAAGTGAGTTGTACTTGACCTAAGACGATAAAATTCAGAGCTGCCTTGTTTTCATTAAAATCCATTAATGAAACGGAAAGTGGACGGTCACTTGCTCTTCATTAACACATCGCTGTTGAGGCCAATCCATCGGTATTCGACGCACGACGCCGCCTCGGGAACGGGCCGTTGCTCACATTGCGTGTATTGTCCTTCTTAATTCACTATAAAGTTGGTGGCTGCTAGTTCGTTGATATCATTCGCTCAACAGCAGCTTATTCACAAACAAACAAAATGTTCAAACTTGTGAGTATATTTTCATTTGCAGTTGATTCTTCATTATTTTTGATAAAGGAATGTGTTGGAAGTGGCGCAAATATGTGACATAGTCTTCTACGGGTGAGACTAAAAGTCCTAGATAATTATTAAAATTAATTTTTATTTTATTTTTCAGTTCTTCCTCGCTTGCGTGATGGCGGTCGCTATTGCTGACCCCAAGCCTGGTGTGCTGTACAGCGCTGCGTACACAGCGCCGGTGGCTGCGGCGTACACCGCTCCCGTGGTGTCGGCCGCCTACACCGCGCCCCTCGCCTACTCCGCGTACACCGCACCCCTCGCCGCGTACTCCGCCTACCCCTACGCCTCACCCTACGCCGCTTACTACCTGCGCAAGTGAAATGTATCAAACAACGACTTTAGCAATGAAATAAATTAGATTATGAATCCTAAACCACCTCAGTTTTATTCTCGTCATAATCACCTAACCCTCTTCTATCAATGTACCTTATAGCATTCATATTCAAAGTTATCTGTTCTAATTCCAGTCCAGGACAGGCGATTCTAGCTACTTTTTGTAGTGTTTGTTTTCATTGTTTGTTTTGATTACTAATCTCTCAGGTAAAAAAGAAACGTGCCCTGTAAACAACATTATGCAGGGATTCTGTGAAAACATATTTATCGAATAAACTATCCATTCAGGCGAATAGTTTCCTAGGAATTCTATTCATATTTCATGATTTGGTTTCTGAATTATAGTCTTGTACATCTCGATGCGGGAATGAATGAGTAAACAATTCAATTATTTATAACACCGTTGCCGTTAGCAAAAAAATAAATAATATAACAACATCGATATCAGTATGCCCGTGGCAGTTCCCTACTATTTTTCTTTTTCTTTTTACTAAAAATCGTTGCCCCACACTAGGATTTCCGGCAGTATCGTGAGTGTGTTTACAAACGTACAAGTTCACATACACACCACATCTAGATCCAAAACATCAAATTGTAGATCACATAAAGGGTTGCTCCGTGCGGAAATCAAACCCGCCACACGCAAGTTGCCCAGCCACCGCACCAACCGCGCAGTCGTGCTGGACTTAAGGCTTTCCCAATTATAATCATCATAGGGATTGATATATAATCTGTACGTTTAACAGGAAAATTGTTATGCATTTAAGATTAAAATATATAGGAAGGTATAGCCCAGTACGTGCCAGTACGCTTTTGGTTACGTTGACCTTTTCAACTCTTTCCCTGTTCATGTGCTATCATGTGGCTAGTGTACTCAACCTTGTTGGAAAAGGTGTGTCCTTGTGGGCATGACTGTGCACCACCTTATTAATAATTTAGGTAACATAACATAATATCACGTCTTTGGAAGACTAGTTATTGCTTTTTGATAGTTATGACATGAATACCATATGGATATTATATTGTAATGGTGGCAATTCGATACTCATATACATATACCGGACATAATAAATCACTATGTTATAACTCTGAGTATTTTCGAAAACCAAAATCTCATTACACATACTTTGCACGGTTCGGTAATCGAACCCTGGACCTTTTGCTCGATAGTTATACTTGAAGATAGGGTGAGCCCTATCTTCTTATTGTAATTGAAAAGGAGGTGCAAACTTGGTTTAAATCAAACAAAAACACAGTATAAAAACATAATCAATAATTTATTTTGTTCTTAAATCTTTGTATATATAGGTATATTTCTAGATAATTCTATGTATAATAGATTGCAGTATATGGCGATGAGACACCAACACTATATGCGGAGTAGGAAACAGGTGCGTACGCGGAGTAGGTGAGTGGAGCGTATGCAAGTTGAGTGGAGTATGCTGAGTAGCCTACTGGAGCAGCATAGGCTGTGTATGGAGAGGTGTAGTATATAGCTGGTTTAGGGGCTGCCACTGCCACCGCCAGCAAACAGGCGAAGACCAACTGTAAAAGGAAAAAAAAGAAGAATTAACTTAGGGACTTAACTGCCGCACTTAGAAACATTTAATGACAAACCATTGCCAAGGATAAGTAATCATTAAATGACTCTGAGTACAGCGATCAAACCTGTATTCTTGTGTGGTTTTCAATCAGTATGAGTTTAATAGATTTTTTGTGTGTTCTTAAGAGTTTTCTAGCACTAGGAAAAATAATAAACTTATGATATACTTATTTTGAAACATAGCTGTTACGAATTTTATTATAATGACAATACGGCTACTTTACCTCAGAATGAATGTATTATTTCAATTGATTTAGAATATTGGCAGTCAACTGAATTAGTAGGGGAGGTCAAGGTTTATTTTATCAGCAGCCATTTGTTTTTTTATGGGATAGGCTGGCAAATGAGCAGACTAATCATCTAATAGTAATCAATCAGCGTCTTCTATCGACACCCCAACACCAGAGGAGTTACAAGCACGTTGCCAACCTTTTGGGGGTAAGGAATTTGAGGATTGAGGATTTGGGGGTTAGGGAGATTGAAGAGCGGAGGAATTGGGCCTTCGGTAACCTCACTCACGCGATGAATCACAACGCTTCGGTTATTTCACGCCAGTTTTCTATAAGGCCGTGGTATCACTCCGTTCCGGATGGCCCATTCCTGCCGAAGCATGGCTCTCCCACACTTACTTACTTTGTGATGATTATAATCATCAATCAATAATTATTAATCGGACATGTAGAATGGTGAAGATGCCACCTCTTTTTTAAGCTGATTAGCGTTAATGTTTTCAACCTCGAGCTCTCTGATTACTGCGACAACCATGAGGCTACCTAGTCTCGTACTAAATGTCAATATCAATTTATTTCGTAAAATTCTATTAACAACAATTACGTAATATTCCTTTTATTATTACTTAACTTAGAAGTTATTACTGTTTAGTAATTTGAACAAAGTGTATGTAAACATTAATTTTATTTATATTTAAAATAATATGCATGTCCACTTAATTTAGTATGACTAAACAATTACATCCTTGAACGAACAAACGTTCTGTGAAATTGTATTCATTCATACACAAATAATGACGAACAGACTGACGCACATGACGATACAGGAGTATATACATATGTAAAAAGCATAGATAATAGTCCAGTCAAATAAGGTTAAATTAGGTAAGAATCTCGGAATGCGAGATACCCAGCTGTAATTTTGTATATATTTGTATATTGACCCCTAAAACTTGTCTCAAAACCTACATATGGTAGGGTGTAAGCAACCCTTAAAATTCAGGGTCAAAGGGCCCTTAAATCGTTTTTTTGCGGTTTTTTTGAAATATCTCATTTCCTATGGGTTTTTGGTAATTGTATTCAATAGCAATATTGTAGCATACAAAATTCTCTACAACTTTTGTGTAAACTTTTTTTTTATACGGTGAACCGTTTTCGAGATAGAGGCGGAGAGCGCGCGGTCACTGCATCTCTTCAAAAAATTTTTTTTTCGTCTCACCTATCCGTGATGGTTGTCTATGGATAGGACATTAAAAAATACGTCATGGTTCCTAAAACCATTTTTCGTCAAAATCAATCGTTTGAAAGATAGACGCTTCCAAAGTGGAAAAATGAGGTCTATAGAATGTGGTTGTAACGGTTGTGGTTGTGGTGGTAACGGTTCACCGTATAAAAAAAAAGTTTACACAAAAGTTGTAGAGAATTTTGTATGCTACAATATTGCTATTGAATACAATTACCAAAAACCCATAGGAAATGAGATATTTAAAAAAAAACGCAAAAAAACGATTTAAGGGCCCTTTGACCCTGAATTTTAAGGGTTGCTTACACCCTACCGTATGTAGGTTTTGAGACAAGTTTTAGGGGGTCAATATACAAGTATATACAAAATTACAGCCGGGTATCTCGAATTCCGAGGTAAATTCCTAAATTGACTGGACGATAAATAGGCGATGAGTAGCTGTATTCTCCATTTCAGGCAAAATTTTCTACAATTGTAACAATGAAATTTTATAATTGCTGTTTTCATTATAATTGGACTTAATTAATACCGAAATAATAATTATTAAATCAGTTATATAATGATTGTACTTTATGAAAAAATTGTACCTCAGTAATGAATAATTCGAAAAGGCTTTAAAATAAAACGAATAATAGAGTATTTCATTAGTAAAGCACTAATTAGAAGCACTAGTACATTTTCAACTCTTGTCAAAATTAATTTGGTTAGTAGAGGAATTAACTGTTATCCTAACGAGTGTAATAATAAATACAACATAGTTCTTGATAACTTATTAAAGGAATAATCACAAAGATGAAGAACGCTGCTGATAGAAGAAAGACTAAAATGGGTATCGTTTAAAAAAAAGTATATAAAATGAGGACACTCGTTTAACAAATGAGGACAGGCTCTATAGAACTTTAAATCCATTGCAGATTATTCAAAAACTTTAATTGGCATGAACTAACACATGGTAACATCTCTTTTATTATTACTTAAGAAGTACACCAATATAATTATTTGTTAACTGCGAAAGGACACCTCATTAATAGAAAAACGTCAACAGATATGGATGTAATCAATAGTAAACAGTGATGAAAAATTCACTCACCAATTTGAACATTCTGGAGGCGTTTGTCACTGAGCAATAACTGAGCTAAATGATGTCTGTTAACCGTCTGTACTCATCTTTATAGTGACAAACGAAGGACGGCACATGTATTGTTAGGATACCAACCAGAAAACGTCACGTCTACTTGGGTTTTTCTAATCCTGTATGGCTAAAATTGTTATCTAATTAGAATAACGTTTCAAACTAATGTATTCAGAACATCCACATTTGACGTAAACTCAGACGTTCCATTCATAAGTTTCAAATATTGAATTGTTTTAAAACGTTCTTACATAGAGGTCTGAGTCTTATGTACTCAAAGAACAGCTACCTAACTTGATCATCAAACATAAGTACATTATGTACTTTGTTTTAACTCTTAATATTAAGTGTAGAAAGGCAAAAGCTAAATATATATCTGCAGTAATAAAGTGGTACTGTTATTGATAAATGCTACTCTGATACCCATAAAATATTTAATGCAGCTGATTCTTGTCTTGTTTGTTAATGAAAAAAGTCCTAGATCTATAACTATTAAGAAATATTACCTATTAATTAAAATCTACAAAAAAAATCAGAAGCAAAAGACGAGTAAATCCAAAGATAAACACTAAGCTTATCTGAAGTGACAAGCACCTGTAGAAAGTTACGTAAGCATGGGCTTCAAGGCATTTAGGATAGTGAGAAGAAATTCGTTTGAAGCCGACATTTCTCCCTCGTTTTCCCAACACGTGCTCCACCACTCCTTGATTGATTGTTACGTAGGAGGTAAGCGCAAGAGATTTTGTCACATCATCGCCTATCTAAAGGTCAATCAATGTAACAAACTTTTTAGTTATCATTAATATTTCAAAGTATTTATACATCATACTCATCGTTATAATAAGTGGAAAATATTGTCACCAAGTCCTCATTGCAGTGGAGATATTTTAACATTGGTTTTGTTACAAAAAAAATAACAATTACACTACTGAACACATTATAAAAATATAGGAAAAATAAGAAATATACAAAATTTTTACAATTAATATTCATACATCCATCTCTTTCGCAAAACTTCAAGCGTTCTGACAAAAATAATCTTCTTTCACTCGAAAACACGTCACACTGGCTTTGAATGCAAGAAATGGTTGAAAACGTTCATTGTGTGCGATAACGAATAATTTTAATTAATTTGCGATTTTACTATCAGTCACAACAAAACCTAAACTACATCATGGTGAGGGACTAGCGTCTCTTAGTACTTCTAATATCAGAAGTCGCGGACTATGTACTGTCTTGTTTAATATATTACCACATCTTTACAATAAGGTCAGTAGCTTTTAGGATAGTTTTAATACATTTATTATTTTAAACCAT
The DNA here is from genome assembly GCF_023101765.2 of Spodoptera frugiperda. Classification (NCBI taxonomy): domain Eukaryota; kingdom Metazoa; phylum Arthropoda; class Insecta; order Lepidoptera; family Noctuidae; genus Spodoptera; species Spodoptera frugiperda. Next base: position 6,017,475 of record NC_064215.1, read on the forward strand.
GACACGTCAATTCTTACCAGTGTCAATAAAATCATGATGTTAAATTCGTTTACTTAATTGGTACTATTGTTTCCATAAAATGTTAATATAATTATCATAATTATGTACAAAGAAACATTGTTGTTTTATTACAACAAAGTAAATACTATAAGTTCTTATCGGTTGCACTGATATTCATTTATTTTTGATTTGTTTGGGGTACCGTGTCTAATCGGAATATTGTTATAAAGTGCAACATAAAGAGCATTAGTTAGTGTGGGTCGGCGAAGGGGCCTGGCACGATCACAATAATGGAGCAAACAAAAATCAAATTACTTGTCGCAGTAAGTACTTCTTAGTTTACAATTGTTAAATAAAATATAATAATGTCGTGGTGGCCCGGAGGCATAAGGCGACCGTTTCTCAAGCATGAGGGCTCGGGTTCGAAATCTATCAACGGAAAAGTTCTATACATATTTAGACACAACTGACAAACGGTGAAGGAAAACATCGTGAGGAAACAGGTTTCCTAACGATCACTTACCTTTATACTTATAAGTTTGAAATTGCAAACACGCATTGAACACGCATTGTTGTTGATGTTGTAATAAAAAATACTTTTGTTGGGTAACTTATCTACTAATTACATTAAAATATGTCTGCTCTGAACAATAGAGTAATAATTAATTTTTTGGCTATGTGTTTATCCTTTAAACAACCCCAACATTGCTGTCCAAAATGAATGTTTTACCAACTAACATGGTGCCATATTTTAATTTTCAGTTATTTCTAGCCACTGTCCTAACATGTGGCGAAGGTAGTGTACTTGATGATCTTAAAGAAGCTTACTATAATGCGCCTAGCTCTTCTTTACAACAATTTCTAGAAGATGAAACACCATATCTTGCAAAAATACTAGGTAGAAATAATATTATTGAATCTGGGCAAAAACAAAAGCAATATTATGACAATATGATTCCAACAACGGACGAATATTTAAGTAACGGTCCAAGCAATTCAATTTCTGACATATCTGAAGAAGGCATACTTAGCAAACAGCCTTATAATCCTCCTCCTACAGAACAGCATTATAATTCTCCACCTCCAGAACAGCGTTATAATACTCCTCCGACAGAACAGCAATACAATCCTCCACCTAGAGGACATTATTATAATCCTCCACCTGAAGAACAGTATTATAATCTTCTTCCTACACAACAGCGTTATAATCCTCCACCTTCAGACCAGGATTATAATCCTCCTTCAACAGAACAGCGTTATAATCCTCCACCTACTAAACAGTATTATAATCCTTCACCTAAAGAACAGCAATATAATCCTCCTTCTACAGAACAGTTTTATAATCCTCCTCCTACAGCACAATATTATAATCCTTCACCTAGAGAACATTATTATAATCCTCCACCTACAGAACAGTATTATAGTGCTCTTCCTGTACAACAGCGTTTAAATCCTCCACCTTCAGAGCAGGATTATAATCCTCCTCCTACAGAACAGCGTTATAATCCTCCTCCTACAGAACAGCGTTATAATCCTCCTCCTACAGAACAGCAATACAATCCTCCACCTGAAGAACAGTATTATAATCTTCTTCCTACACAACAGCGTTATAATCCTCCACCTTCAGATCAGGATTATAATCCTCCTTCTACAGAACAGCGATATAATCCTCCTCCTACAGAACAGCGATATAATCCTCCAACTACCGGACAATATTATAATCCTCCTCCTACAGTACAGCAATATAATCCACCTCCTACAGAACAGCGTTTAAATTCTCCACCTCCAGACCAGTATTACAATCTTCCTCCGACAGAGCAGCGTAATAATCCTCCACCTACGGAACAATATTATAATCCTCCTCCTACAGAACAGCATTTAAATTCTCCATCTTCTGACCAGGATTATAATCCTCCTCCTACAGAACAGCGATATAATCCTCCAACTACCGGACAGTATTATAATCCTCCTCCTACAGAACAGCAATATAATTCACCACCTACAGAACAGCGTTTAAATTCTCCACCTCCAAACCAGTATTATAATCCTCCTCCTACAGAACAGCGATATAATCCTCCAACTACCGGACAATATTATAATCCTCCTCCTACAGTACAGCAATATAATCCTCCTCCTACAGAACAGCGATATAATCCTCCAACTACCGGACAGTATTATAATCCTCCTCCTACAGTACAGCAATATAATCCACCTCCTACAGAACAGCGTTTAAATTCTCCGCCTCCAGACCAGTATTATAATCTTCCTCCGACAGAACAGCGTAATAATCCTCCACCTACCGAACAATATTATAATCCTCCTCCTACAGAACAGCATTTAAATTCTCCATCTTCTGACCAGGATTATAATCCTCCTCCTACAGAACAGCGATATAATCCTCCACCTACCGGACAATATTATAATCCTCCTCCTACAGTACAGCAATATAATCCACCACCTACAGAACAGCGTTTAAATTCTCCACCTCCAGACCAGTATTATAATCTTCCTCCGACAGAACAGCGTAATAATCCTCCACCTACCGAACAATATTATAATCCTCCTCCTACAGTACAGCAATATAATCCACCACCTACAGAACAGCGTTTAAATTCTCCACCTCCAGACCAGTATTACAATCTTCCTCCGACAGAGCAGCGTAATAATCCTCCACCTACCGAACAGTATTATAATCCTCCTCCTACAGAACAGCATTTAAATTCTCCATCTTCTGACCAGTATTATAATGCTCCTCCTACAGAACAGCGATATAATCCTCCAACTACCGGACAATATTATAATCCTCCTCCTACAGTACAGCAATATAATCCACCTCCTACAGAACAGCGTTTAAATTCTCCGCCTCCAGACCAGTATTATAATCTTCCTCCGACAGAACAGCGTAATAATCCTCCACCTACCGAACAGTATTATAATCCTCCTCCTACAGAACAGCATTTAAATTCTCCATCTTCTGACCAGGATTATAATCCTCCTCCTACAGAACAGCGATATAATCCTCCAACTACCGGACAGTATTATAATCCTCCTCCTACAGAACAGCATTTAAATTCTCCATCTTCTGACCAGGATTATAATCCTCCTCCTACAGAACAGCGATATAATCCTCCAACTACCGGACAATATTATAATCCTCCTCCTACAGTACAGCAATATAATCCACCTCCTACAGAACAGCGTTTAAATTCTCCACCTCCAGACCAGTATTATTATCTTCCTCCGACAGAACAGCGTAATAATCCTCCACCTACCGAACAATATAATAATCCTCCTCGTACAGAACAGCATTTAAATTCTCCATCTTCTGACCAGGATTATAATGCTCCTCCTACAGAACAGCGATATAATCCTCCTCCTACAGAACAGCGATATAATCCTCCAACTACCGTACAATATTATAATCCTCCTCCTACAGTACAGCAATATAATCCACCTCCTACAGAACAGCGTTTAAATTCTCCACCTCCAAACCAGTATTATAATCATCCTCCTCCAAAACAGCATTATTATCCTTTACCTAAAAAACTACATTATAATCCATCTCCTACAGAACAGCGTTACATTTCTTCTCCTACAGTACAGCAACATGACCCATTTTCTACTAAACCGCGTTATATTTCTCCTGCCATAGGACATAATTATGATCCTCCTCCTAGACAACACCTTTATAATTCTCTACATCCTGACCAGTATTATAATACTCCTCCTACAAAACAGTATCTTCCAAACATTTATAATCCAAACAAAATACCTATAAAACAGCGTTATGATCCTTCTTCAGAACAGGATGAAAATCCTCCTCTTACAGAACAGCCATATAATCCTCCTGGGACAATACAGGATTATAATCCATCTCCTACAGAACAAGATTACAATCCTCCTCCCACAGAAAAGAATTATAATCCTCCTACTACAGAACAGCAATATAATGATCCACCTAGAGAGCAACATCATGATTCTCGACCTCTAAAAGACCACCCTGATCTCCAAAAACTCTTTAAATTAATGAATGATCCTGAATATGCACAAACAGTCAACACTGATGAACCGGATTCAAGCACCACCGAACCCACACGGGGGGATGCACCTAACCCAGACTTAGCCAATTTGTTGAAATCTGCTAAGGGTGAACCAGAATTATTCAACAGAAATCAGATTGATCCACGCTATTGGCCTGAACCAGACAGACATCACGAGATGATACCAAACAGAATCAACAACCCAGACTGTATTGTAGATTCTAGATCGGCATTTTCTCCAGTTGGAGGTGGTAAAGAGTACAAAGTAAGAAAACCTCCAAAAAATAGTATTCTTTGGTATTAAATATAAAATATAGTAAATACATAATTATGTTTAATATAACAACAAAATAAATGATTAACTAAATTGGAAAGTGTGTTTTATTATTCAATATAAATATATATTAGGGTGTCCCAAAAAAATAAAAGTCGAAATTTTTGAACGCATACCCTCTAATTATTTTCGAATAGTGTCAACATACACGTATATAAAGTTTCATTTACCTAGAAGCATGGTAACCCGTGCCGACTTGCCTTGATACATGTCAGTACTAGCATATTTTGACGCGTCGGAGTTATCGTATCGCAGTGCTAGTTATTACTTGTTTGATTTATTAGGGAACATATTGTTTTCGTTTAGTCAAGATGTCAGGGGTATTACGCAGTTCTAAAAAGTGCATATTCTTCATAGGTGATGTAAAACATCAAATCACCGATACAAAATTGCCCTCCAATGGCCAAGTACTGGCAGGTTTGTTTTACAACATTCAAATTTCAATCATTCAATCAATGAAAGTGCAAACCTAACTATTTGAGAGTGCATTAGTTATTGAGAAAAAGCCCGTATATCAACTAATGCATTACTCAACTGTGTTAAGAAGCTAGTAGCCTTATACCAAGTTTGGAGAGATCTACAAAAAAATGCGAACAAAACCGAAGACTTATTTAAACGGCCTCGTCAAATTTATTTCTAGTTTGGACAATTTATTCGACATTGCATATCAGATTTGATGCTCATTAAAGATAGATGAGGATAGGATCTTCTTGCAGTGACAGAAAGAGTCTGGCAGGCCTGGTCACTTAGCTGGAGTGGACAAAAACCGGAGCGTCGGTAAACTCTCTAGGTAGGCCGCAGTTCCGGAGCGGGTATCAGCCCTACTGTGCCCATGTATGGTGGTCTGATGGCTCTTTGTACCGCACGTGTCTGGTTCTGGTCGGGCGACGAGCTACCTTTTGCTCGCCGTCCGCAGACCCGCACTTACGGTGGCCAGAAATCGTTGCGCGATCCCTGACGCCCGGAGTGCCTCTTGCGACGGCTGGGTCTTAAGAAGGTTCGTTTCCTTTTGCATCCCGCTTCTTCCTTAGCTAGCATATGACTGTTTCGCAGAAGGAGGCGATCGCATCCCAGTCTCCCTCGCTCCGCACCATAGATTGAACCAATGCCGGACGCGAGAGGTCACGTTGCCGAGCACATCCCTGGGGACACGGCGGTGCTCAGCCCATACAGGGCATACCGCCACCTGTACACCAATATGTTCCAACGTGTCCTTCAGGCGGTCACTATTGAGGCACTTGGACTCAACATTGATAATTATTCCATATGTAACTCCTCCAAAAGCAAGGCTTTGTTCGATCATTTTAAAATTGATCACAGTTTCCTACACTAGGTCCTATTCATGGTCAAAGAATGCTATTTTTTCTACAAGTAAAGGCACAATTAAATGTTAATACTGAAGCCGTAAATGATACAGCCAATGAGGGAGCAGTGAAATTAATGCAAGATTTCCACGAAAACATCACACTTGAAGAGGAACAAAAACAGTTATTACCACATTGCGCACAGGAACACAGACTGAAATATCCTGACTGTAGAAGAATGCCATTACAGAGGAAATTTTATATATAATATTATTTTAATAATAAATAAATATTTACAATAATAAAAAATATTAATTTATAACGTTAAAGCTAACTTAAAGTGATTTTCCTTACAATCTCCCTACAAAAATTTTCTTGAAACTTTGACATCAAGTCGGCACGGGTTCCCGTTATCCGATACCAATGATATTTTTTATTTTAGTTATTATGGTCAAATAGAAAAAATATAGAGGGTATGCGTACTTAAAATCGAAAATTTTTTTTTCGCCCTACTTGGCTGGGACACCCTAATATATATGTATCTTAATTTTAATACTTCTACATATTATTCTATATTGATTTTTTCCTACAAATTTAGTATAGAACCATAATTATTATTACACAAAACAAAATTGTACACGGAATACATCAAATACGTATATGTATTAAATACGCCTCAAAGAGCCATCAGACCACCACAGATGGGGCCCAGTAGAGCTGGTGCCTGATCCGAAGCTGCGGTCTACCTAGCAGGTTTACCGGGGCTCCGGTTCGAAAAGCAGGAGCAGGAACAGGGTGGTTTTTAGTCAGTAAGAGTCTGACACTCTCTCTCGCCTCGCCCAAGGTGGGAGAAGTCATTGGATGATTTTCCCCACTCAAAAAAAAACCACTCCCTGACACTCCTTCTGAAGTGAAGTGAACCAGTTTGTTTTATTTTGTTATCTGACTCAAGTTAAATTTGAAGCTTAAATATCGATATTCTTATTACTACCTTGTAGTACTTCATCGATGTTTTGGCAAAGAATTCAAATTATTCCCCATCATGTTATACCTTATCAGAAAGCTGAAGAATTGTAGATATTTTAACGCACATTTGCAGCACAGTTCTTATGGATTTTTTTTTAAATATCCCACAAAGAAAAACAACTTATCACAAATTTATTTCTTTTTTTTAACATTCGATCGTCTGCTACGACTCAGTTGGTACAGTTATTTACAGTTTTAGTGTTTAAAATAATAAAGCAACTAATCTACTACACAAAAAAAGCAAAAACAAAACAAAATTTAGCCACCAAAGACAAAACAAGGGAGAAATAGCCAAAAAATTGGGAAATTTTATCAAAAAAGTTAAAATGCCGATAATTTGAAAACGGTTAAGTTTGGGATATGGGGTCCCATGGTCAAATCAGTCAGGAATGATGTAAACTATCACGTCTTAAAGGATTTAGGTCGACTTACCCTTTAACCCTGTATATATATGTAGTAATGTAAATGTATGGGTACGTATGTAGGTAGTAGTAACTTTCAAAATATATATATTTTTTATAGAGATATTCTTACAATTAAAGAATGCTTGTTGATTGAGTATACGCGTGACTACCTCGCAAAGACATGGGTTCGATTCCCGGGTTGACAAATTCTTCAGGAGAGGTATCATGCAAGGGACAAGTATTGAAAGAGACGATTGAATTCAATTTTATTTTAGCGACTATTTAAATTGTTCTTTTTATACCACCTCACCTCTAGTATAAATAGTTTAGGGTTGTGCCAGACGCATTACAAACCCAGTATCACATGTGACTCGTAATTAATAAATAGTCGGTGTTTAATTGGGTATATGCATATCTGTCTACCCCTTTAGAGATAGACATGACTACATACATATGTATGTTATGCACCTTTTACATAAGCCATAAATGTCTTATTAAATAGAAAAGCAATAACGTCGCAGTTTAATGACACAACACGTGTAATCTGTTAGTCAGTGATGCTTTCGATGTTGTCTAGCTACCTGCGCCAGTGGAGGCACTACCCACTACCCCGCTTCATTCGTCAGTTCAAGGTCATGAAGCGAGACTCGAGAGCTGATCACATCAGGTGCAAGCAAACATTAACTTAGTGGTGGTCAAGCGCATGTGACCACCATTGTACACTACAAAAGTACTGCAATATAAACATACAAAATATAGCAGTGCATAATGAGCAGTCTTATTGCACAAGGCGCTTTCTTACACACAACAGAGTTGTAATAACTAAGGATAGTTATTACAATCCTGTCTAATATGAGTCGTCAAGTGTAATTTACAATATCTAAGTACGGTATCTAATAAATAAATATATAATACAAAAAGTACTGGAAAATTACATTGGGTGTGGCAAAAATTTCATATCTTCTATAAGGGCAAAAGAAAGAGAACAAGAAGCGGTTTCATTGATTAAAAAAAATATTTCGTCTTGTATGATCATAAAAAATGTTTTACATTGGATATCTTTCATTGGTCATAACTTGAGATTTTTGTACTGAACGTAAAAAACCAATACGTGTTATTAACTTTAGGTACTTAATGTATACGACATTGAAATTATGTCACACCTAAAAAAATCCTGTGTAACGATATATATTAGCTGAGAGGTCTGCAAGTAAAACATAACACTAATTAGTTCTTATCACTTGTAAATTAAATAATGTTTTGTTTGGCACACCGTAACAAATTGCAGTTTATTACTAACTAGCGTTAAAATCGGTTGTTACATTACTTCAATAAATTACTCGCTTTTGTACAATTTGTCGTTGAACGGAGTCGTTGGCTTGCTACGGCAGAGGAACAACAAAATGAAAGATTTTTATCTGGTACGTAAAGTGAGGATTTTTTCAAGACAATTTGATATTAACTAACAAGTTTTAGAAACAAAACTATGTTCTGAACACTTGAATTTCCATAGTTTATTTTATTTTTCAGGTCTATATTATAGCTTTACTTATTTATCTAACCGATGTTGCAAAAACAAGACAATTACAATACTTGATGCCAACTAGAAACGGAGAAGAAACTGAAAAAGAACACGAGACAGCAGAAGTAACTGAAATGTATGAACCTACAACTGAAACAAATGCTGAAAATCAAGATAATGGAGATACTCAGAATTCAACGAAATTTGAAACTAAAAATGGACACAAAGTTCAAATTAATACTGAGACCCCACAAAATGGACCAGAATTTAATATACTCCTGGACGACTCGGAGGTTTTTAAAGTACAGCCGAATGGCTCAAATACGCAAAATGAACAGCCTGTATCAATTATACAAGCAGTTCCCTCTCAGGAACCTGCATATATTAAAATGAGATTTGTTCAGGATTCGAATTACCAAAAAAGCCATATTCCACCAGCAGGGGCACATAGACCACGAACTCATAATCCTCCTGGTTCACATACGTTTATAAATGATGCTCCAAGACCAAACAATATCGGTTTTCCACATGGTCAATATGCTTACAATCATTATCAGGGGCGGCCAAACATTCAGCCCATTGCAATACCTCGAGAAATATATCTACAGCAGCAGCAGCAAGGAGACAGACCTTATTATGCTCAAAAATTAGTAATTCCCATTCAGAGCAGATTTGGCCAGGACCAGATGCCTTCATATGATCTCATACAGTCTTTGCCAACTGACCCCATGTACAATGATTATCATGTTGGAAGAACGTGGCTTTATGATTAAGTAAGATAATTGTAACTGGTAAAAATATACTTTAAGTTTCTTTGCCATGGCTGGGGTAAAAGGTGATTTTTATACGGACAAAAAGTAAGCATTACTACGATCTGTTTTTAAGTGTGGGAGAGCCATGCTTCGGTACGAATGGGCCGGCTTGACCGGAGTGATCCCGACTTCATAGAAATCCGAGGTAAAATAACGCTTACGTTGTGTTTCGTTGTGTGAGTGAGGTTACCGGAGTCCCAACAATCCCCCACCCAATCTTCCCATTCCCCGATTCCCCAATAACCCTTAAATTCCTAACCCCCAAAAGGCCGGCAACACACTTGCAACGCTTCTGGTGTTTCGAGTGTCCATGGGCGGCGGCGATTGTTTAGCATCAGGAGATCCGTCTGGTCATTTAACGGCTTATTCCGTTTAAAAAAAATCTAGTTTCCTTGACGTGCTTTTATGAAGCTTCTGTATTCTTAATTCCTACAATAAAAACATCATCTTAGCGTTTTGAGTCTAATTTTCGTAGTACTGTAGTGCGATGATAATATTTCATAGTACTGTAGTTTTAGGACCTATTCGGCATTCAAGAAAATAACAAATGTATAAAACAAAACCCCTTTCCGCTGTCTGTTCTTTTACGACGTTTAGATCTGTAAAACTACACAACGGTTTTTGATGTAGTTTTTATTATAGAAAGAATGATTCAAGAGGAAGCTGGTTTATATTTATTTGTACCTAATAATTAGGGCGAGCAAAGGAGCGGGCAAAAGCTAGTGTATAATAATTGTGATGTGTGAGTAGTGGAAAATATATGAAAGTGGTAAGGTATTTCGTTTAATTTCGGCTGATACTTTATGCTATAAGTCTACAACACATCAGCATTTCTTGCCGCGCTGGGTAACATTATCACAGAGAACACATGAAATACTAGATGTTCTCCGTATTAAGGTAAGTTAAGCTCGTTCGAGGTTACGAATGTTTGAGGAGGACATGACAAAAAAGATTTGTCCAGTTTAACTAGTGGTCACTAACCACCTTTAAACCATATTTAGCGTTACGTAGCACATAATTTAACCCCTTTCTTTTACTGTTAGGTGACAATTATAGATTGGTGAAAATCAATAATCGTTAGATGTCTATTAGCCAGGGTTTTCTTAAAATTTAGGAGAAGTTGGTACAAACAGGCATCATTCATTCAAAACTTAAAAACAAACAGGCAATTTTTATCTTTTTCTAGTAAGGTTTTAAACGGCACCGACTTCAATTCTGGCTTATCGGTGCAATAATTAATAAGTGTTGAAACAGACCTAATTAATTTGTCACACCAGTGGCTGCACTCATCAAAATTGAAATTAACAAGTTCGTTTGATTACTGCGGTATATAAGAAGCATTTTGGCTTCTCCTAAGCGAGTCTATTGTTGTGACGATGTTACTTAAAACAGTAAGTGTGTATTTGTAATTTTATGCTATTTAACCCTGAGATGTCTGAATACAATAAGTATAGTTAGTTCGTCAGGGCTGATTTAGACTAAAGAGTTGAAAAAATTTGTTGAAAAATTCCACATAGGTACATATTTTCTATATCTCACTACACTCTATGTGAGAACTGTTATTAACTTTAATATATCATACTTATAAAAGGAAGCAAGCTTTCTTATATTTCATCGCAAGTAATTTATATGTTGTAAAAATATTCATAAAGTCGTAAACTCCTTTCTAAGGAAATAAACTGAAGGAAATCTCCCGAAAAGTAGCGTAGGGTCGCTGTACTCTTTACTGCGGCATACATTTTACAACTGTCGCATCTGTTGCAGGATTGTGAATATATTATAGTCTTATTTGTAATTTAGAGATTTTTGCAAATATCTAATATATTTTCTGTCTTCTATTACCAATAGAAGAGACACTGATTTATGTACAACTCGGCGGACACACGTGCATTGAATGTCAACGTGACATTGGTGCAGGGTTGTGAACGAATGCAAGTGGGAGCATGTGCGGCGACCCTTAATATTCATTGCTGTTAAACTGATTGAGTTTTGACTTAATGTTCGAGATCGGCTAAATGCCAAGACCTTACGTAGTCGAGTGAACGTACATGGCCATCTATACATATAATAAAATCGTAGAAAAGTGCTGTCTGTACATTGAAAATAAAAATAAAAAAAATAGCAGGGGTTATTGTTATGTCGATGTCGAACCCAAAAATGTAATTAACTTTTTTTTTGTCTGTTTGTCTGTTTGTCTGTTTGTCTGTTTGTCTGTTCGTCTGTGCGCGCTAATCTCAGAAACGGCTGATCCGAGTTGGATGCGGTTTTCACGAATATATTGTGGGATGCTTAAATTTACATTTAGTGTTTGTTTCATGTCAATCGGTTCATAAATAAAAAAGTTATGTCAAATTAAAGAATCACGTCGAACATTCTATGCTTATACCATTAATCTCCGCAACTATTTGACGGATTTGGTTGAAATTTGGTACAGTTATAGTTTAGAACCTTAGAAAGGACATAGATATATTTTTATTTCAAAAATCAAAAAATAAAAATAAGAAATAAATTATTTATAAATAATTCTATGTCGATCGTTACACGACTTCGGTTCATGTTATTGTTTTAATTCATCGAAAAAAGTAAATAAATAGTAAAAAGGTATGAAAAAAATAATATCAATATAATAAAACATTTATTTATTTTATTTATTTATTTATTTAACTTTTTGCAACATAATGTACAATGGTGGGCTTAATGCCATAGGCATTCTTGCTAGCCAACCTTTAGGTGATGCAGTGAGAATGTGGTCGGTGCAACAAAGTAGTAATTAAGAATAAAGAAAAGGTAACAAATAATAGACTATCATGTGTATCATATATATATATATACATATATACAATATTCTTATTTTTATTTTTTGATTTTTGAAATAAAAATATATCTATGTCCTTTCTAAGGTTCTAAACTATATCTGTACCAAATTTCAACCAAATCCGTCAAATAGTTGCGGAGATTAATGGTATAAGCATAGAATGTTCGACGTGATTCTTTAATTTGACATAACTTTTTTATTTATGAACCGATTGACATGAAACAAACACTAAATGTAAATTTAAGCATCCCACAATATATTCGTGAAAACCGCATCCAACTCGGATCAGCCGTTTCTGAGATTAGCGCGCACAGACGAACAGACAAACAGACAAACAGACAAACAGATAAACAGACAAACAGACAAAAAAAAAGTTAATTACATTTTTGGGTTCGACATCGACATAACAATAACCCCTGCTATTTTTTTTATTTTTATTTTCAATGTACAGACAGCACTTTTCTACGATTTTATTATATGTATAGATAATACAATATATATATAATACAATATATACAACATATACAATACATACATACATATATACATGTACAAATATGCACAATCAAATATAATATATACATACTAGAAGGTTTATGAAGATTCTGCCAACTTTCCCTCCATGACCCACCGACGAACTCCAGCCTTGAATGCCTGCTTACTGACAGACTTCCTGATTTCCAAGGGCAGCCTGTTCCAAAGAAGGATAGATTGGATGTGAAATGAGGAGTGAACAGTATCAGAACTGTGAGAAGGACAGTGTAGAAGGAGATTGTGAGAAGAGCGAAGATTTTTGGAGTGTCCCAAATAGCGGTATTGAAAGTAAGGAGTTAGGTATGAAGGAGGACTAGGAGAATGAAGGATAGAGAAAAGGGTTGTTAAGGCACGGAGAGCTCTTCTCTGTCGGATGGGCATCCATTTCAACTCGGCCCGATACTCAGAAACATGATCGTACTTGCGCAGGTTAAATACAAATCTGATGCAGTTATTGATGAGACGATCAAGCTTGTTGAGCAGGTCCGAGCTGAGATCGTAATAGCACACGTCACCATAGTCGATTATGGGGAAGATGAGGGACTGCACAAGCATTGCCTTGGTCGTGGGTGGAAGGAAGTTCCTGAGCCGGTTTAAATTACGCAAGGCACCAGTTACCCTTTGGCTAACACTGGAGACCTGAGTCCGCCAACTCAGCGTTGCATCAAGATGCAGGCCGAGATTCTTCGCATCAGGGCCAATAGGGATAACCGTGCCACCAAGTGTTATGGGGGGAAGATGTGCGACTACCACCCTGCTCATCATACGTGAGCTACCAATTATAATAGCCTGGCATTTCGTGGGGTTTACTGCCACACCAAACCGGTCAGACCATCTGCTCACTGCTTCCAAATCCTTGTTAAGGTTGTCAATAGCTATCGACAGATCTTCCGGCCGAGCTCGAGTGTAAATCTGAAGGTCATCGGCGTAGAGATGATACGCACACTGAAGGTTATGAGTGATGAAGTTTATGAAAATAGAAAATAGTAATGGTGAAAGTATACCGCCTTGTGGGACACCAGCGGCAAGCGCACACCAATTCGACAGCGTCTCCTCGTTGCGAACAGCCTGCTGGCGCCCACGAAGATAAGACCGGAACCAATCCAGTGCCCCAGGCGACACCATAAGATGGGACAGGATGGATTCAAGGATGTCGTGACTGACGGCATTAAAGGCATTGGAGAAGTCTATCAATACCATGATAGTAACTTTGGTCTCACCTATCCCCTCTCTAATGTCGCCAGTCACTTTGAGAAGTGCTGTAGCCGTACTGTGCCCAGGTCTGAATCCAGACTGCAAGGGGCTTAAGAGGTTGTGACGGGCTATAAAACATGAAAACTGCTTATGGGCACAGGCTTCCAGCACTTTAGAGAGGAATGGAAGGATTGAAATAGGACGGAAGTGTGAAGGGAGAGAGGGATTTGTGATTTTCGGAAGAGGACGGACGTACGCATTACGCCACAGGGAAGGGAACTGTCCTGAGAACAAGGAAAAGTTGATAATGTGGGTAATCGATGGAAGGATATAATCAAGGATCGGGATAATCATACTACGACCTATGTCGTCAAAGCCAACGGCTCTGGATTTTATTGAAAGGATAATCTTTTTGATATCGCCCGAGGCAACCGGAGAAAAACTAAAGGAATCTGTATTCCTATTTTTTTTTATAATATAATTTAGTACAAAGAAAATGCTCTAACGGAGTATAGATAATTCTATGTCGATCGTTACACGACTTCGGTTCATGTTATTGTTTTAATTCATCGAAAAAAGTAAATAAATAGTAAAAAGGTATGAAAAAAATAATATCAATATAATTAAACTTTTAGTACAAAGAAAATGCCCGAACGGAGTATAAATAAATAATCCAAGTTGTCTTTATCCTCGATAGATGGCGTTGGGATCGAAATAGATCGCGCTATGGTTTCGTTACATTCATTTGGTTGGGTATCGGCCGAGCGCTTCGGTACTATCGTAGAAAAAGTGTATTATCAGTCGTATGATTATTTGTCTGTAGTGGTCCTGCTGTTTCGTATATTCTAAATTGGTTTCGTTGTATTTGTCAATTAATAAGTTTATTTGTTGGGTTTTCCTGGTTTTTTGGTTAAACTATTTAACGTAGGTTTAGTTTGATATCGATATCGATTATTAGTAGTTACTGTAGTTAGTTTTTTTAATAAAATTGTAAGTCTAATTTATAAATTAATTAGATTAGATTTAAGTCGTTTCTTTTAAATTATTTAGTTTAAGCTTGGTTATTATAGCATAGAGGATAGGTTGTAATATAGTTTCTTTTTTAATTGTTATAAATTCGTAATTCGTAGCTTTCTTTAGTTTTAAGTTAGTTTAAGTCGTTTTTAAACTATTTTTTCAATGCCCTAAGTGAGTATACATCTATTAAATTCAAACGCAGAGCTCATTATGTTGATTTTTGAAGAGTTCCCTGGAATATCTTCCACATCTCATTTTTGAAGAGATCCCGCGAGATCGGGAACTATGTGGTTAAAACCAAAAATTTGCCGGAAGTCACTATTCCACGCGAACGAAGTCGCGGGCAAAAGCTAGTTCTAAATAAAAAGGATATTTAAAAGATTTTTTGTGAGAACTTGTTTAAGTCTTTAACTGCCAATAGAAAACTGTTGATGGCAAATCCTCCGCTAACGTCAGTCACTGGTAACCACCATGGCGTTCAATGTGTTAAATTAACTTTATTTTCAGTGGCTCCTCATCTTGCTAACGTGTGTGGTAGCTGGGAGTGTAGGAGTCAGCAGCACTATGATACGCCATCGCCACCACCACCACCGACGACGTCCCTTCATCCTCGTGAACAAAATGCCACGGGTCAGAGTCCCCAAAACAATAATCATATAACTAAATCGTTTTGTTCATACAATTCACAAACTCAGTGACGTGGTGACAAGACAGTGTCAAATAAATAAATGATCCTCCAGCAATTTTGTTTCTGTTCTACTCGAAAATATCCCAAACATTTACAATTTCATCCCTTTTATTTCACTAATAACTTTAAATGGCTTTCTAAACATTTGAAGACTATTAAATTTTGTTGGATCGCGCATCAAAAAGGTTACTGACCTTTCGAAAATGGGTTTCCAACAAATTATTCCACTAAAGTTTAGTTTCCGAGATTCTAAACTAAAATAATAATACGTACTGGTACTTAAAACAACTTTATCTAAAGTAGAACAAAAACAACGTTATGATGATAATCTCGCGTAACTGCTAAAATAGGTCCGTGTTTTTAAGAATTTCAAAACTTTTTGCTGTCTTTGGTATTTAGAAATAGTCGGCGTAAGTCCTTGGTGTAATCAGTGCGGTCGGGCGTCGGTGACACTGCACAAGGCTGGACGTGCTCATAATGCTTAATGGGCCGAAGGAGGATACTCTAACTTTATCCGGTTACACTACCATAGTTCGCATCGCCGTACTCTTGACCACTGATATAAAAGAAGTCTCGATTGACTGATTGTTATCATTGTGCAACGGATCTTGTGTCCTACAGTTCCAAACATCTACCAACAAATTAAAATAAATATCAAGATGTTCAAATACGTAAGTACCATTTAAATTCTAATGTTAGTTAAATATTTAAACTCTGTTAGAAATTTTTGAACGCTGAGTGTTTTAAATTTTAGTTTTTATTATTTCAATAGTTTGATACACTTTTATTTCACTGTTTAATACATGTTTCAAATCTTTGTTGCTAGTATTTGATAACAGTTAATTATGATCGAAATAATATTTACTAATAGACAATTTATTCTTAATTGAATTGCACAAAACAGTTTTGTCAATATTTCCTGTTTATTATTGTGGTGAACCTTTGGACTATTACCTAATTTTACAATTAAAATCCTATTTGTAAAAGGTACAAACAGAAAATTGGAGATTTTCCACACCGTTTTGTCTTAAACTAGGTTATCGTATCGAGTGACTATTGATTTCTTTTCATCTTTGAACTTTTTTTTGGGAACAGTTGATTAATAAGTTGTGCTTTCTAGGTGCTGTTCGCTGCTCTCTTGGCTTTCGCCTCAGCAAAGCCTAAGCCCCTGGTGTTGGAGTACCCTGTAGCGGCGTACACTGCGCCGGTAGCAGCTGCCTACACCGCGCCTGTCGCCTACTCCGCCTACAGCGCCTACGACTACGCTCTCCCCTACTCTGCCTACACCTACGCAGCTCCATACACATACTATGTACGTTGATAATCCACATACACGAAACCCGACTTCGACATAAATGTAAATTAAATATATATCGCCCAGCAATCATCGAAATAAATTAAATTCGATACAATGCTCTCTTTCTTTGAACCCTTTATTGCGACATTATAATATATTTGTGGATGACCGCCAGTTCATTGTATTTTCACATTGGTCATTGTTGACTAGGTCAGGTCTCAGTGTTCCTCATTGTTAAGGTTCACATACTATTATGTATTCTGAAAGGTTAAAGGCTTTATGATTGAATAATAGCATAATAGACGTAACACAATTACTATTTGTAATGTAATAATGCCGTAAGTATTCATTGAGTTGCTAATTGTGACGAGATTGTTCAGTCCAAAATACCTAAACATTTAAGGTCTTAACGGACGTAATTGGTAAAGTCATTATGTTTTTGCTTTAAGGGCATTAAAACACGTTTTAATCGTTACAGAACTTACAAATGCCCCTGTATTTGTATGATATCTTTGCAAATGTTGTTGCTATTATGCCATTATTAAATAAACGTGCACATAATAGATTCTAATGTATTTCAATACGCATAGCCTCTATAAACGTCACCTAAGAAACTATCAAGGCTGCGCATTTTGGGGTATTATTATAGTGTCGAGACGAAATTAGAACGCACGCTAATTTAGCATAGGACGAAAAGTCGCTTGTAAATGAAACAGTGTTTAAGTGAAGTTGGGTGAATGTGTTAACTTCCAGTCGATGTTTATGTCGATTAATGTTGGAGATTAGTGATTTTATCGTTCGATACGGCAATAAAGTGGGGCCATAATGAACGTCGCTGACGCCCGAGACGTATAGTGTGGAAAACGTGAGAACTTGACGTACGTCACGTGATGGCGCCCACATTCACAGTATACGTGCCAGTTATTATCAAATCAAGCTTTTATTTCATCAAGTACTTGCGGGCAGTTTGTTTTGATTTGTATTTGTAAAGGGTATGCTAAGCGGTTTGTTTTTCCTTGATTTAAATAGGAATTTAATTATTTGTATGTATTCATGTTGAGATAAATCCTTGTTTACTGAATATAATACTATAAACAAAATATAATAATACAAAAGAACACCTATAAAAAAAATAATGCTGGAGTTATCAAAAATCAATTTTATTTTATAAATGCATCAGGCTACTTGTTTATTAATCTCTATACAATAACACTACTTATTTTTTTCTTCTTTAACACTATAATTTGTAACAAACAAGACTAACCTACCACAAACCTAAGTACATCACAACTCGTGCTTATCATCACCCAACTAGTTTATACAAGACGGATAACACTATTCTAGGAAGCTCCTAGAATGAACAGGTGTCTAGGAAATATGTATTAGGACCTGAATAACACGTGCTCACTAAGGTAAGTACAACGGGTTGCAATCTCCATTCCCTGAACATAGTAAGCACGTGAACACCTCGATACACAGAGTAAACATCGCCTTGGAAGCTCACACGTGTGAGATTAAGTAACTATATATTAATTGCTAAAATATATACCAGTAGCCTAGATTTTGTGAATACTTTTTTCAGACTTTTACCGACTTAAAGCACCCTGTGGTAGAAAAATTATCTAACTTCTTCCGCCTGGGTGAGGCTTCGGAGTCCTACTGATTTAAACCGCCTAGTTCTTACTACTGCTCTTTGGATGGTACTCCTGCAACCCATCAGGTCTTCCGCGGCTCCGTATCGGCATCAGCCCAACTGGGCCCCATCTATGATGCTCTGATGGCCCTTTGAGCCGCCCCATATACACCCATATACTTGTGTCTGGTACCCTAGCTAGCCGTCCGCAGGGTCGTGGTTATGTTGTGTGGTTATGTATATAAACAATTACATTCATATTTACAAAGAATTGCTGTGTTTTTGAATACGAAATAAAAAAGAAACTTTTAGTATGGTAAATTTAAATATCAGAACTAAGATCTATTTACTTCATAGTTTTGAAAGAAGGTTCCAATCACCAGTTTTGGTTAAGTATATTCTTTCCGATATTTTTTTAGTTTTGTAGGTATTAGTTCATCTTCACAGAAATGCAGTTATCGGATAAACATAACTCAATTCTATTACCGCCATAAACATTAATAGCACATGAATATTTATAATAAACGATTTCAAAGAAACGCCTTTTTAAAGAATATCATCATATTATCTTCAATGACAGTAGACAGACAGTAGGTGGATCAATTTGTGTGACTTTTTGTACTTGAAAGGGATATAACCGAGCGCCTACAAAACGTATTATGTCTCAATAATGTGTAGACCTAAAATATACGTGGCAATTATATTTGTCCCCTAGAGTACACAGCTCAACTTTATACATAATAATATATCAAAAACAAGAAGAAGGTTCGAGAATTCTATCAAAATATAACATTTTACACGTTATTATGTAACATGCATTAATTCCGTCCACTTGGACCGAGCTACAAAGTTTCTAGATCACAGTTTAACTAACATTTCGAGTAGATGTTACCTTCAGGGAAATTAACAAATCATTCGTTTGTAATTAGTTTGATTCAGTTTCGTATCTGTTACTCAATACTAAACAAGAGTTGAGTGATCTTTAGTTTAGGTACTATCCGGTTACATGTGTGGGTTTGAGATTTACCTGAAGTAAAGTTTAACAAAATTTATTATAGGAGATCCATATAAATATGTAACACAGAAAACATTAGATCACGACGATCATGCCTTATACATTACCTGTCAATATGATTTTATTAGGTAAAAATATGTTATACATTATTCTATCTATAAGTAAAAATGAATAAAAGTACATTTACATGGCATCTGATCAAAAATAGGCTTGTCGGTTTTCATTAAAATAATGCTTATTCGACTTCAGAGTGTGAAAAACATAATGGTTAAGTCGCTTTTAGCCAGTTATGTTATTAGGTCTATTACAATTAATTGGGGCTCCAATTTATAACTAATTCTACTAAATGATTTTACGAAACGTATTTATGAAAATGATACGTTATCCTGATGACACGATATTATAGGTATCTACTTTGAGTACCACTTTTAATACGTACTTCAGAACCTATACTTATACCTATTTACCAACTGAAAACTCGTGCCCTAAATCAAGCATAGATACTGATCAGCTGTTCATCCGAGCATTCACCTAAGTTAGTCATCTTAATGAGTGACGCCCAAGGGAGAAGTAGTGACCGACTTTCAGTCAGGGACACGATGACAGTCGGCTGTTGACCTGATTGTATCTGATGATGGCAGATAGCTTTGAAGCTATTCCTATTCTGCAAAATCAGCTTGAATGTGGAGTCGTGTTGACATTTCCACTGTAAAGCGGGATGAGAGCACCTGTCTATCTATGAGATTCACTTTCCTGTATATGTAAGTGTGGGAGAGCCATGCTTCGGCAGGAATGGGTTGGCTAGACCGGATTGATACCACGGCCTCACAGAAAACCGACGTGAAATAACGCTTGCGTTGTGTGAGTAAGGTTACCGGAGGCCTTATTTATTTTCCAATCTTCCCAATCCGATTCCACAACAAACCTTAAATTCCTAACCCCCAAAAGGCCGGTAACGCAACGTAACGTCTCCGATGTTTCGGGTGTCCATGAGCGGCGGCGATTGTTTATCATCAGGTGACACGTTTGCTCATTTACTGGTTTATACCATAAAAAACTTTGCAACAGATAGAGATAATAAACTAGCTGTTTTGCGGTAGCCCTTTCAAAATAAGTATCTATATATTTATGTAAAAATACCGAAATGTAACTTTCCATATACATATTATTATGTATGTATATCATAAGCTACCTTACTGACATAGTTATCTTACTACAATACTGTCTCGGAAAGAAGGAAGTCTCAGGTTCTGTCTGTTAGGTATTCAAGGAAGGTATGACTAGGTATTCAAGCATTGTGAAATTCTCGGAAGTATCCAGGGATTGTGTTCGAAGGATAATAGACTCGCCCCCGTGTAACATGTGACTCACAACATATTAGACGAAAAATAGGGATATTTTACTTTACTATAAGCAGTACAAAAATCTTCTTTACAATGTAACAACTTAGTATTTACGAGTATATTATGACCAGGTTACTCACGTGGTCGCAAACACGTCACAACTATGATTGGTTTTAAAAAAATAACCCTTCAGTAGTATAGCCTTGATCTCGGTATATGGCCAAAGGCTCTTTTATAGTTTATTCATATTCACAAAATGTGATGAAATTATGATCCTCTTGTAAATGATATAATAATTGAATATGTATTGTATAACGTAACAGAATATCAGACAAATTGATTACTGCTCTTTGATTATGCAATTACATTTAATAAGCGGCTAGAGTTCGGGGATTTGATGTGGGAGTAAGATACTGTTCATAAATTGATTTATTATTACATAATAATAATGACAAATAACTTGTCTTTAAGATAGCTATTTTTAGTAAATAATTTTGTGGTATTGTTTTGGAAAAAATATTACTTATACAAAATACGTTGCTTTCTATTTTTATAGGAAAAGTTGGTAAACGAACCGACAGATCACCTGATGGTAACTAATCGACGCCGCTTATGGACACCCAAAACACCAGAGGCGTTACAAGTGCGTTGCCGACCTTTTGGGGGTTAGGAATTTGAAGTTTGTTGGGCAATCGAGGATGGGGAAGATTAGGGAAGGGACTATTGGGCCTGCGTTAACCTCATTCCGGTGACAAAACGTAATGTAAGCGTTGTTTCACGTGGATTTTCAATTAGCCCGTAGTGGTATCACTATAGTGGTATCACTTCGGTGGAACCGTCCCATTCGTTCCGAAGCTCTATACGTTTATATTATTCCTAAAACTGTTACTGATTCTGTCATATATCATAAGGAGAATTATGGAGTTGATAGTCTAAAAATATCCGTTAATTGAACAATGAAAAGTTAGTATATTTTCGGCAATATTTATAATTTTACCCTAAGGAAGTTCCATATATATCAAGTTAAAATTATTAACTCAAGTTTGACTTTAAAGGTCACTAACAAACAGTAAAAGTAAAAAGTATTACTTTTTTCTGGATTTAGGACTTTCTACACTCTTAAATTAGGTATTAATGTATTAAATAGGCTTGGATACGTTGTCAAATAACGACACTCCCACACGTAATCACATTCAGGCCACCTATCTCTCGCCTTTGGAAACGCATCACCCATGAAAATTCTCCAATCACCCATGAAACCGCTCGTAACACATTCCACGTCGTGACGTAAACTCGTACGAACATTTTTATAAACGACATTCATCGAAAGTTACGGAAACATTGCCATACGTCATGTTACGATACACGTTTCTTTTTTTGTCGTCGCTATGACGAGCACGAGCACAGAGGTGTAAAACTTTTTAAAAAATTAATAGGTACATAAGGTGGACGTTATGCTTCGTACGTATTTTATTTTTGGTGCCCTTTTCCCACTTAGTTTTTTTTTCTTATTTTTTTAAAGTCGTTGCCTCTCATAAGGATTTTCTCCTGTGGCGTGGGTGCGTTTACAAATATACACTTCCACATACGCACGACACCCAGACTTGAAACAACAATTTGTAGATTATACAAAGACTATACTAGCTTGAAAGATTATACTTGCTCCGTGCGGGAATCGAACCCGTTATACGTTACACGGTAGCCACCGCGCCAACGGGGCGCAGTCAAAAGCCAGTCAGTTTTGTTTACTACATTCTTGGTCAGACTTTGCTTGTCACACTTGTGATTATAAAGTTTAATACAAAGTATATGAAGTAACGGACCAGTATAGCGATTATCATTAATATTTGTAAGCAGTTTTAACTCATTAATGCTCCATTACAATAACTAAATCAAAAAGTCAGAGTTAATTTAGAGTAAAAACGTACTTTTGAAAAAAATCATTAAAATTAATCAAAATAATAATATTAGCCGGTTGGTTCTCTAATATATCGTAAGTGACCCGGTTGTGGCCACTTTAAGAATTTTGTCGACTTTGAGGCTTTCTTAACTTATAGTTTTTGTTATCACAAACATATTTCTTGTAAAAAGTCATTAAACATGTATTAACCTTGCCTAAGAAAACCCTTTTTTTAAAGAACGTCCAATAGAAAAATAACTGTATAAAAAAGAAAAAAAAGGGAGTTTGTGCCATTTTTGGCCAGATTCGTGCCATTTCTGGCCACGGTCGTGTGCCAGTTCTGGCCATCAAAAAATACAATAAAAGTAATCAAAATTTATTAAACAAATTTGACATTTTAGAAACAATGGTTTTCATTTAGTTTGGAAAATATGAAATATTATTACTTCACTTGAATTTAACTTACAAATAAAGAGATCAACATTCATATGACGTTGGTAAAAGCTGCAAAGTAAACTGACCTACCCTTTGTGTGAAGGCAATTTATTGCATCTCTGAAAATGAAATATGTATTTGTTGATATGTAAAGCCAAGGAAAAATAATAAATAAATTACGATAAATGACTATAAGTGGGGCGTCTATGTACAAAAGTTTTTGACAACCATGTGGCCAAAGATGGAGAAATTCATAATTTTGTCTCCATTAGTGGCCACCTTCTAATACCCTCACTTCAGAAACATATGGCGACAAAATAACTTTAGTTCCACTTAGACAATATATTCTTCATGTATTATTAACATAGACATCCAAACAATAAGCAAAGATTTAAAAAATAAAAACCAATTCCTCACCCGCTCGCCTTAACGTTTTTGTTAAGATCTTAACAATTTCACCCTCAACTAAAAAGAATGACTTGTTGCATCGAAGTGAAGTTTGACACATTAAAGCTGCCAACGGTATCAGTATCTACAATATTCAATATTTTAAATACTGTACATCACAGAGTAATTTATTTGTCCATGCCTTAGTTATAAATATTTGAAGGCCCAAGTGGCCACAAAGGGGTCGATGGCCACAACCGGGTCACTTGCCCTATACGACTTGACGATTTCCTTTCACCATAGTTAACCTTCAAAATTATTCTGCGTATTTTGTGAAACAGAAACGCTTGTTTGATCACAATTGCATTATACTTAGGCGGCCATATTGGAATTCAATGATTGAATACATGCTGTATACATATATGTTAATATGTTAAATAGAGCTAATGGAAAGTTTCGCGATCCACTCGCTTCTGAAAGTTTCCTTACACGCGTCCTCAGAGACTATTGCGTCAACATTGGCTTTGTTCACTTGAAATCAACACTGTTGTTTAGAACTTTCTATCGACAGAAAAGCATTTGAAGGTTATGGTCACAGACCATGTAAAATTATCAGATGTTTCATGTTTGACTATTAAGATTCAATTAATTTAATGTACTGTAGATACAACGCATTAATGGTTGTTTAATGCAAATGTTATTTGATAACAGTACTAACTGAGGTACCAAAATTGTTTGAAATAATTTGCACATAATGCAGCGGTCTCAAGGTTAAGAAAAAAATGTTCGTAGCAGTAATGTTAATCAAGATGGTATGTGACTTGAAATCTACTAAACATATGTCCGTAACTAAATTATTTTAACTGCAACGCCGCAAAGACCTAAATGCAACATAACTTGTACTATAGATAGTTTCATTTCAAATAGTTCAAGTTTCTTAGTAACTTCAAAGCATACTAGCAAACACCCACCATACGCCTAACAGTAACATGTGAAAATATTAAATATACTACAAAAATCCAAGCATGTGAGCCTTTGTCCACACCACGTGGAACATTCTTATACAAAACTTACCTAACTGCTATAGAAACAGGCGCAAAACATGTCCCATTTCCGATTAAAGAAACTAAGTAAACAACTGTTTGATTTTTAGCTAGTAACGGCGTCAAAGGGAACATCATAGTGAGAAACCAAAAAATGCTTTTTACAAAAGGTGTGTTTTGACGAAATTTTCTAAGCAAATCAGCATAATGAAAATCAGGTTACAACATCAAATTATCGAGTCCGCCTCATTGTTCGAAGCTAATTGTATATCCTTACTTCAATGGGCTTATTTTTTTAACAAAAATAGGCCAACATTGTGGTGAAAAACAATAGAATGTCGGATATATTTTTTAGCACTCCCTTTGATTGAATTAATTCGAGACTGGCTTCGCTTTGTTCGAATTTCCTCTGTATTTGTATTTTTCTGTAGACAGTTGCCATGGCCGTATTTTTGGAATTGCATTTCATTCATGAGTTGTAGAAAAACAATTAGGTTCCACGTAGAAACGACTAAAGCTTTGTACACAGGTATTTAGTCAAACTCTGATTAAAACTCATGAGACCTGGTCCTGATAGGACCAACAACAAGAAAATAAATTAGTTTGTAAGCAACGAAAACTTAACTAAATAAGTTTGTTTCATTAATACATGCCATTTCATTAAGACAAGTACTCACGCAAAATTATGTAAAAATGCTACGAAATACAAAAAAGAATCAGCATGACGTGCTCTTTTCACCGAAAAAAGACAAAAGAAATAATTCAAGAAAAAATTACACGTCATTACATAATGCGAATGTGGAGGACGTATCGGGGGATCGTACAATTGTAGGTGTCAATTGCAAACGGTGACGACAATTCCTGCCTCGACTGTCTTCTGCGGCCCTGTTACACAACATGGAACTGTCCCGAAAGCTCCTCGTGGGTTTACGGCTTCTAGATAAGCTAAAATGTGTTATGTTTGAAGGAGATGGTATAGTAATCATGTTGTTAGGCGACTTAGTAATACCGAAAAAGAATAACTGAAACAATTAAATTTACTGATGCTCGAAGACTTTGTAATATAGTCTAGCTTTTCATCAGAATCATCAAAATTATCTTGAAGATATCTTTAGATTAATTCCATATCTACATTACATGTTCCAAAGATAATGTTGTTTAAGACTATTTAATCTATCTCAAAATAAACATCATATTTTCGTACTAAAATAATATAAGGTATCATAAAAATAAAAGCAAAGCTCATCTAGCATCTAGATTTAGATGCGATACGCAAAAGATTACCTGTGTGAAGGATCTGCTACAGAACCTACAGACCGACGCGACACATGGACAATTGTTACAATTCTATATATGTGAATATGTAATCGCTTACCGAATCTTTTGTCTCTGTTCGCTCAGTCCATTGTCTGTACAGAAATGTTTACCATAATTAGTTTGAATGTATGACTGAAAGCTATTGTTTTATTTGTAAGCTGAAACGTAACGTACAGGTGTCTACAAAAGCTGTTTATGTGACGGTTTCAAAGGATTGTCTCCATCTAATCGCTCCCTGTATCTCATCATTAAAGGCTCTCATCTGTATTAAATACATTTCGAGCTTCTTAATTCTTGTATAATTTGTCTTGCGGATAAATACGTAAATGTAATTTGTGTAACATTTGATTGCTGAAAGGAATGTGCTCATCATTTTTCTTTAGATGTTTAAGGTGATGGAATAATGGTTAATTTATAATGTTAAGATTATTCATGTAATGTATGTAATATTAACACCTTAACATTTGTTTACTTGAGCTGAAAATTGAAGATTTGTTAATAAACATAATGTTTACATGATAATATGCTAATAAATTGTTTATGGAGTTTCTTGCTCGTTCTTCTCCATTCGAAGCTACACTTTAGAACGAGCACCTAGCTTTGCTGACAGACAGACTGACAGACTATTATTTATTTCTTTATTGGTTGACATTTCAAAAGTACCTATTTATGGTTTAATTGGAATAAATGATTTAACTTTGACTTTTTAATTACACGATGTAATCGAAAATTGGATACGAGATAGCAGTTGTATTTTTTTCTTTGTGAAGAGCTAGACGGACTGAGACTTGTAAGAAACACGTGAAGGGAGCTATTGAACTCCTTCGTTATACAAAAGATATAAAAAATAGCAAAGAATGACGTTACGGACGGGTTGTAGCTCATTCAGGAGGGAGGACTCACGTTAAATCGCACGGGGTTAACCTTTCGCGAAGGAATTGTGACGCGACTAAAGTTCTGCTGTAGACCATGTGTTCCTATTGTGACTAGAGTATTTTCAAACTCGTTTTCTAACATGCTTGCATAATTTTGGTACTCAAAAAGTCTCCTTGAGTTGTTAAATCTATGTTTCACTTGTTCCACAGTCATATCCAATGTAAACTGGTCTTTATTATATTTAAACTCAACTTGAGAGAGATATGCTTAGCTTCACCAAACCACAAAAATAGCGAAACAATAAGGATTTCTTGTTTATTACGGAATCCTAAAAATGCGAACTATTGTTTTCTTAAGTACTTGTTTACAGTAAATAATAAATACACCATGAATTAATCGACAAAACTAAAGAACGTGCTTCATATTTTCACGTTTTCCTGTTAATAATAGATGCTCTATTACTTGGAATTTAATGGGACTAATATTACAGGTAGAAGTAACTCTACTTTACTCCTCTGCCATCCTGTTCGAAGAAAAACGTGAAGTCATGTGACGTTAGCTAAATATAGCCGACATTTACTTCTTAGAACTAGATACGGATACACTTTTTTA
The DNA here is from genome assembly GCF_023101765.2 of Spodoptera frugiperda. Taxonomy (NCBI): domain Eukaryota; kingdom Metazoa; phylum Arthropoda; class Insecta; order Lepidoptera; family Noctuidae; genus Spodoptera; species Spodoptera frugiperda. Next base: position 6,045,023 of record NC_064215.1, read on the forward strand.
GTTCAATTGTTAGAAAGTTATTTTTAGTGAGGAATTACTTATGGTTATGTTCAGGTGTGAAAAAGTTACATTATGTGAAACACCCTATGCACAAACTTAAATGAAGCAACTAGGAACTTTAGTATCAAACGTACATATGAGTATAAATATTATTTTTTTACTAAAATTTTACAGAGAGACTTTACTAGAATAGGAACTTTTCACTAAGCAGCAGCTTTTACACTCATTAAATCTAACATAGTATTGAAGGAAAGACTATGTTTGATGTTTTTTTTTTTTAAAATTATTAATATCAATTTCTTTGTTTATATTTTTAAACCGAGAATGTTCGTGACCGTTTAGAAATATTTTTGTTTACACCGCTAGACCATAGATTTAATTGAAATGTAAGGGGCAGGTGTCACGTGGAGTTTTTATTTGGTCGCGTGATCTTTCCAATTTCTTAATTTTACCATTTATTGGAAAGGCATTGGCAGAGTGTACAAACTTTTATTAATTGACTATTTACTCGTTGTGGCAGTATTTTTCGATAGGTATATTAATTTTTGCTTTTCGTTGAAATAAGGTATTTTTATGGGTGTCTGAACTTATTTTGAAATCGTTTTTTTTTTATATAATTGGTTTTTATTTTGAACTACAAGAAATAGCGGAAATTGATATGCTAATTGCTTAGACTAATAGTCAATTATCATTATAAGGATAATTTTGCTTTCCCACACCGACATTAATTTGTACATCATTATCAAACATAAGCAATTTTGTAATTGTGTCGTGAAAATGTATAACTCGAATTACTTATTAAACCACATTCCTAAAACCAACTATCATAAGCAACTTCCTGATGAAATTAAAAAAATATATATCCTTATCTAAATCTTCCAAGTGAAAGATTTACAAGTACAAGTCAACTGCAATAAATTATGGACACTGTCGTGAATTCCGATGAATCCCTAAGCTCGAAACTTGGCTCACTGATCACGTGTCGATCAATGCCAGAGACGTAGCCGAGGATGGCCAGTTGCAACACCATCGGCGCTTGCGACGTATAAAACGTTCTGACGGACAGGCAAACAGCACGAGTCCTGTCCTAGCAGTACAAGCCAACCAACCACCAAAATGATGAAACTTGTAAGTATTTTATTTATTTTGATTATAATCATATCCCTTAACACTTTAAACGCCACGAGGGTCACTGATGACCGACGTTAGCGGAGGATTTGCCTTCAACAGATTTCTATTGGCAGTCAAAGACTTAAAAATTAGGCTTAGTCCCTTAAAAATGGTAAATACAACTTTAGTTACTAAACTTTTCGTAATTATTGCAAGGTCTGTCAAGTACAAAACCCAAGGCTACTTTGAGAAAAAGTAAACAAGTAGACCTTGCAATACTTACCCATTTCATACTATTATCATTTCCATTTCTGTCTGTGTATTACATTTTCTAATCACACGTTTTTTCTTTAGATTGTTGTCCTCGCCGCGCTAGTCGCCATCTCTGCTGCCAAGCCCGCCTTGGTGAGCGCACCTTTGGTAGCGGCGGCCCCAGCGGCGGTTGTCACGGCAACCAGCTCGCAGTACTACCACCGCATCAACAGTGGACTGGCTGCCTACGTCGCTGCTCCTGCTTCCTACGTCGCTGCTCCTGCCGCCTACGTGGCACCTGCCGCTGCGCCCTACGTAGCTGCCCCCTACGTAGCTTCTCCCTATGTGGCTTCAGCCCCCATCGTTGCCGTCTAAACCAACTGACCTCGCTCCGTGATCCCCTTGTGATATTACGATTTAAAGCCAATTGTTGATAAATTAAAGATGTTTTGAACAGTTTTCTTGTGTTTTTCTATTGAAAGTAAAAATAATCTAAAATGAGGGGTACTTATCTTGATGGAGACAGGACGATGGGACGAGGAGATGGGACATAATATTATATAATTGATTATGTACTATATCTTTCTCTAAGTCCAATATTAGTTAATGATATACCTAGGCGTTGATATTTTTTAAAAGCTCTTCAGATAAATAAGGATTTTTCCAATACTATTTAAAATAACTAAAACAGTACCTAGGTACTACAGGTAAAATCCAATTAAGTTAGGTATAAACAAACATAATTTTATAACTAGCTGCCTACAAGTAATACTAACTCAAGTAGCAGAGAACACGTGACATTTATAAATACCTAAACGAGCACCTAAATTAATTGGTAGAGCCTTCAAAGGCGGCTTATTGAAATCGAACATTTCAATCAAAAATAAACTTCAGCGAATCACTAGTAGGTACCTGCGTAGACGTGCCGCTGTATATTGAGCAAAGTGTGTAAACAACACAACAAAGGAATCCTTGCCACCATTTTTGTATGAAAAATTTATAAAATACATATTTTTTTATTCACATTCTCGTTTGTCGAGTGGTTGCAAGTGGAACTGCCTATGTTTCTCAAGCGTCTAAAACAAAAAAAAAAAAACACGTTGATCCAATTTGTTACACGTGATCGCAGTCTGATATAACACTTTTTCAAGGATCTTACGAAATCGGGCGTGAATCTCTGACATTTTTATGCCACGCATGTGTTGAACAATTTACTAAATATTTATTTTCCTTGTTTTGTTCTAACGAGAAGCAATTCTGTTAAGGGTGCTTCTTTGAGTCAAAGAAAGTGTTATTGGGATTTATTTCCCTTAATATAATTAGCGGAATTAAATTAAAATAATGTACGAGAGAAAAATGTCGTGATGGCCCGGAGGTTTAAGACACTCTTGGTCCTCATGCGTGAGGGTTCGAGTTTGAAAAGGCGAAACGGCAAGTACCAATAAATATGTTTTTTTCCGAGTTATATGTACTTGCTAAGATTATTTAGACACCACTGACAAACAAGGAAAATGTCGTGAGGAAACCTGGGCTTATTATTTCTAATTATAAGTTTAAAATCGACAACCCGCATTGAGCAAGCGTGGTGACTAATGCAGTCAGCAAGCCTGGTGACTGCTGACCTTCTCGCACGGAGAAGGTTTAAAGTAGCAACTTATAGGCTGTGGATGTGATGTGTGAAGTGATGATGATGTGATGAGAACTGCGTACTCATTTCAAACGTTATCTACCAAACATGGCCTATGTTTAGAAGAGAACGTTTTGTTCTTTAGTGACTTCTTATTAAATAGGTCTACCGTCTAAATTATTACCAAAAAAACAAATGAAGATGGAAAAAGCAGGATGCACGATATTCTAACTTAGGTACAAGACAATGTTTTAACTTATTTCATTGAAAAGATCGTTTAGTTTACTCACGCGAAATGACAGAAATCCTCCAGTAGTGTCAAGTTTTACTTATAATTTTCTATAGAGAAGAAAATCTATCAAGAACATAAGACTCTCATTGTTCATATGTTCGTAAGAGTGATTTTAAATTGCGAAATAAGTGAGAAGGTACGTGTTCAACACCAGCGTTTGTTTGTTTCGATAGCTCTGATATTTGGATATATTGAAATTCGCATCCAATTAGATAAGACGAAGCAAAAAAAAATGGCTGTTAGAAAGAAAAGTGGATACTTAAAATTCTGCTTAACCGTACGTGATAGATGGTATTCATTATGAGGAGAGTATACAAATTTTCAACATAAAGAAATCAAAGCAATATAGAAATTAATTTATCAAATTGCCTCACAATAAAATGAAGATACGTATTGATGTTCGTCTTCGTAATTGAATTATTTGTTCGACGGCAAGGCTTTTTTCAGTAGGCACTTATTGAGTCTTTGAATTAATGTTATTGGCACAAGGTCTTTTGAAGGACTTCGGGATTCCACTTGTTTTGTTGTAAAAAACAGGTCTAGGTTATCTCGTATTCTTATACATAGCCGGAATATCCCTTTCGAGAGTGTGACATACATATCAACTAGTACATATTAGACGCATATAGTAAAAGATGTCAACAAAGGTTATACCTAAGGACTTAGGTAGTTGAAAAATGTTACCTAACGATATCTGTTATTCCTGGATTGATGTTAATTACTGGTAATATAATAATTGAGAAAGTCGGCAACCAGCACGAAACGTTATGGTAGATATTTTTTTTAATAAAATTAATAATTTTATGACTTTATTAGATATCACATTGTTAACAACTTACTTAGACTATTGCGTGATACCTACTTATTTGACAGAAAAAAAAGATGAACTAGTGTCACTGATGAAAATACAAACCTTTGTGTGATGGAGATGTGCGATGGACCAAATGAAGGTGCTATAATTATTTGATATAATATAACCATTAACTAACGTTTTTTACTTAGTAGAAACCTACCCAATAATATATTTATTTGTTTGTTGTAACTGTTTAACAACTTTACTACTTTACAATTTAGGTACCTTAACTGTTAATTACGTTTACGTATATTTAAATTTCGGTCAAGAAGCCATATACATAAAGTTTGTTTTTGTTTCAATGCCAATAGGTGTATACGTATGTTTTGGTTTGTAACGCAGCGCCTGTTGGCTATTGCTTTCAAATACTTGAAACAGTGTAAAGTCTATTAGATTGAGAGCAGGCGTTGTAAAATATAGGTAAAGACTGATGGTGATCGTTTATCATTAAAACTTGAATATATTATTTAAAAAATGCATTTAAGAAAATCATAATAAAGTAACAAAGTTAGAAGGATAAGTATTTACTAATTTACTAAAGACTGAAAAGATTTGGAACTGTACCTAGATAATCAACGTACCTAATTGAGTAAAGACTCTTCCATCTTTCATAATTATTAGATTGACTGACAGAGGGAGACAGGGAGAGAAAATGCCTTGAATGTAAAAGAGTTTTTTCTCTCTATCTCTGTTCATCATTTGGAGAATAAAAGAATAAGAGTCGTGGTTGTAAACCTATTTGAAAATTAGTTTGTTGTTACTTATGAGCGTGTTAGTATACTTATTATGTCAGGCGCAATCTTGTAAATAAACAAGTAATTTTAATTGGTAAATTGATGATTTAAACTAACATATTCTCTTTTTTCGTAGTGTTAATGTTTTCTGTTTTTCTGACATATTTTTAAAAATAGGTACACGTACACAAATGTTCCATATACAAAAAATATTGAAATATCACAGTGTCTCATATCGTAAGATTTAATATTTACTTTTTCTACCACAGGTCTGTAGGAAGAAATTCCAATAGCAGCAATTGGGACATAATTTTGTTCTCGATACTGAAATATCATGACTCATACCAACGTACCTATTCAAGTATTTATTGCATCCATTTGTGTTAGAAAATACAGTATTTGTCACAATTATGGACCCACTCTACACCATTCCAAAGTATTTCAACTAATAAACAACAATACAAGTAAACAACGATGCTTGACCTTGAAATAATTACAAGGAGCTCCTAATTTTCTAAACAGATATTTTCTACCTAAAAATTTCAATGAAATTATTTTCCATAGTCTTTTGTTTTATGTTTGTCTATTATGGTGTAAGTATAGAAACTTTTCGGTCATGTTTTACGGAACCCTCTGTTATTGAGGTCTGTATTCCCCGTGGTTGTGTTTCTACCCACGCGGTGTGGGTAGCATCTTTGTTTACAAATTTTCAAGTACTTGTACTGCCTCAATGGACGAGTGATACCTATTGTTTATTTTCTTTCCTATTTTCTGGTTCTCAATAATAGTACCTACGTAGTTTGGGGTGGCTCGTGGCTCACGCACTTTTCTATTGATTGAATGAAATAAAATAACACACATTTGCCTATGATATTTAAAAAAATATTACCTGGCCTTTCCCCAATTACTTGACAGTTGAATAACAGTAATTTACATTAAGTGACTACAATTCATTTTGCAGAGTCCACTTAGAGTGATACTCCATTCTTAGTTGTAAACCCGTTTATAGAATTTGTAAGTTTCTGACTAACTATTTATCTTTCATAGTTTTTCTATAGGACCAGGATGTTAAAGTACAACATTAAACTTTGCACCGCATTAGGATTGTCACCTCACATAATGGTGACACCCAGACCCGGAACAATAATTTGTAGATCACACAAAGAGTTGCTTCATGCGGGAATCGAACCCGCGACACGTTGCTTAGCCACCACACTACCTCAACCGTGCAGTCAAGTTATTTTGCAGGAATAATTGCAAAAATCTACTTTTGACGAAAGTAGTCTTACATAGACGTCACTGAAGAGTGACCTGCTAAACTGAATACATATAAGAAGTATTTGTCAAAGGCCTAATTTTAAGCCGCTTTTATACAAGTGCGACAAATATAACTCCTTTATACTTTTCCGTCACACATTTAAGCTATGTACATTACTCGACACCCACTGGTTTATAACACGTGATACTACGTGCTACCATACTCCGTAGTACGCAAAACCTGCTCCAAATTTGATAACTTTTGAAAGGAAAACATGTTATATGTCCGTAAGTACATTTCTTTAACAAATAATTCAAAAGAAAAAAAGTACGTAAATAATAATCTTAGTACCTCCTTGACTATCTTGCAGTATAAGTTATTGTTAGAGCCATTATCGAGTAGTTTCGGATTCGATTAATGAGTTGGGCATTAAGTAACTACAGCTATGAGTGTTAACCTTATATACTATAAAAATGTTAAAGTATAAGTTATATTATGAGGTATCCTACTAATATCATACTTGAGAAAGTATGTATGTATTTTGTTTGTTATTCCTTTACGTCTAAACGGCGGAAGGAATCGAGATGAAATTTGGAACAAGGATTATGGTCTGTAATAACACATAGGCTTTTAATTCTACAAAAACGCTGGCGCCGCCGCTAGCAGAAGCTAGTATACTGTAAGTAATTGTTTTGTAACATACAAAATGATCACATTAAAGAAAATTTACAACAAAGAAACGTTCATTTGAACTGGCACGAAATAGTACAATCACGGCACAGAATAATTACCTTCATGGAACGTGAGAAAATGTTTCGATTAATTTTCCTCTTAATAAGGATAACCACCTGCATTTCATAGGTTCACAGCATTTAGTAGACAACCGTCCAACGATACGAACACTCGCATGCACTGTGTCTAATCCGCACTGGATTACCTTAAGAACTTTAAGAAAGCTGATCGGTTATATCAACTTCTGTTTGTCAGTTTGTCAAATATGTCAATTAAGCAACCTTAACTAGGTTAGTGGCAGCGATAACTAGGCAAATACGATATTACAAGTGTTGTGGTGTCCGTCGGTACTTTCCCAATGGCCCATCGTTATTATTCCCTCGACGTTTTCAATACGATTTTTGTAGCCATCAAGGTCCGTGTCCTTACCCATTGTACCATTAGGTATTCCGCGACATCCACTTCATTGCCTCACCACGATGCAAAATTTGTTACACCTATATAAAAGAGGGGGTCCATTATTCTAACGCCCGCATTATAATATCAAAAGCGGCCAGGACAGGGGGCCTTCAAAATGATCCGAACGGTAAAGTGATATTAAATTTTGATAAAAATATGAAAAAGCATGACATTTCGATTGACTTTTTGTACAATAGATGTTTTTGTTACAGGTATTACTCATATCGTCGTTGTGTGGATTGGTGAGAAGCTCGGGGGTGCATGGCGATGGGCTAGCACATTTAGCGCCTGTGGGTGCTATAGGACCTGCTCCCATAGCTGGTGCTCCAGTAGTCACTGCTGCTAGCTCACAATACTTTCAAAGGACCTTCAACCGTTTGATTGTACCTCAAGTGGTAGCTCCCGTTGCACCCGTAGCTCATGTTCCTGCCGTAGCTCCCGTAGCTCATGTTGCTCCCGTGGCACCTCCACCTCTACAGCCAGTGATTCCAGTTGCACCTGCACCAACAGTATTTGTGCAACCTACACAAGAAGTTCCTGTCCCTGTGAACCCACAACCGACGCAACCAGCTCCAGTAAACCCCAATGTAGCAATAGCGGTTGCCACCGCCCACGCTGCCGCACCCGTCGCAACCATATTGCTACCGCCCTATCCGTTCGGATTTCCACCGAATTTTGGCTTTATCCCTCAAGAACAGCCAACTAGTGCACCTGATGAGAATAAGAAGGAACCGACAACTCCTCAGTCCACAACACAAACCGAGGCAACAACAACACCGGAGCCCGAACAAACTACACCTCTGACATCGAGCAGCGATGATAATTTTGTGCAACAAGCACTACCCTCCAATGAAGACGTGAACTTCAATCAGTATGGAGTACCTTCATCTCCAGAAAGCACTCAGTTCCCACCTAATCAACAATTTCCACCAAATCAACCGCGTCCTCAGTTCCAACCGCAGCCTCGACCACAATTCCAGCCACAACAACCTCAAGGCCAGTTTCCACAGCAGCAATCAAGGCCACAATTTCAGCCGCAGCAACCACAAGGACAGTTTCCGCAGCAGCGTCCACAAGGACAGTTCCCGCAGCAGCAACCACGTCCTCAATTCCAGCCACAACAACCACAGTTCCCACAACAGAGACCTCAGGGACAGTTCCCACCACAGTTCCCGCAACAGAGGCCTCAGGGACAATTCCCCCCTCAACAACCACACCCGCAATATCAACCATTGCCACAGCCTCAGCAACCACGGCCACAATTTAACCATTTACCACAACCACAGCAACCTCACCCACAATACCAGCCCCAGGCACCACAGCATCCCCGTCCCGTGTACCAAGCACCTCAACAACCCTGGCCGCAGCATAAAGCTAGGCCTCAAAAGCTGAAAACTTCAGTAGAAATCGTTAAAGTTCCGTTGGCTTACGTCAGCCCTCCACCACTGCACCACACCCATGCACACGTGAAAGTTGTGAAGCACATCTATTCCTATGTACCGGCATCGAGTGCTAAAATCATCGTGAGACCTGTGAGTGCAGTGAAGCGACCTGTTCGTGTGGTAAAGATAAAGAAACTTCGTTCCCAGAATCTGCGTGCTAATGCTAGAGACATCGAAGTCGCTACATCAAGCCCGTTCCCTCGGCCCAACACCAAGCCACCTAGAGTATAATAATATTAATTAGTCAATTTCTACACTTGTTAATAAAACTGCACTATGTAAATAATTATGGTTATGAGTGAAAGAATATAGATCTATATTTATACTTTTGTATATGTTTGTTTTAATTACTGACGCACATTTTCTATGTCGTTGCATCGTTAATAGTCTCGGTCTAGGCCAACTAGACATTTATTAGTTGCACAACTGATGCTTGGGAGACGTGCACGCTTTGCCAATGACACTGGACCTATAAAGTAGTGTAACGAAAGTGACATTTGCATGACAAGCAAGGGGTTTTCCATGAATTTATTATTATGTTATGCGACATAGTGATGCACTCGAAATATTAAGTTATATATTTGGGTATGTTTATCATACATTAAAATGGCAACGTAACGCTATTGCCTCACGTATAAATTTTTTTGCCAATTTCGTAACATTTTTTTTTTTAAAACCTGAACGTCAATTTATTAATTATATGTAAAATATAATGTCATATACTAATGAAATTAATTCGAAGTAAAAATCAATGACACAATGTAGAACTCATTAATCTGATGATTACTCTAGAATATAGTCTATTTATAGGTACGGTACCTACATAAAACTAATAAGTGACAATCGATTCACAACTCTCATTCTTTACAATGTAAGTTTAAAATATCTCAGCGTACGTGCTACATAATACGTGGTGCATTAAGTGGAAAATGACGACGTGCTTCAGATACTTGACGATAAAATGCTATGTGAGCGTAAAGTGTATTCACTACCACGCAACATGAGATGGGTAATATGTCAAATGTACCAATTGTACATAATAAATTCTGTATAAGGTTACATTTCCTATAAATACTGAAACTTATGTAATTCCAGTATTACTTAGCATGTAAATGGCAGTTTTTTCAGAAAATTTATCCTGATTTAATTCCCAAAAGTAACTAAATGGCTGTCAGTTATTTATATTGTTCTAGAAACGAAGCTAAGTATCCATTTTATAGACTCCAATGACTGTGACAAAGAACACCATGATTACTTATTTATGCCACAAAACTAAAATGATTCATAATCTAATCTCAGAACTATAAATACCTGTAATTATCCTGTCGCGTTATTATGTTACTTTATTGTAATCTCAGATCAAAATTTAAATTATTACTAGACCCAGAACTATAAACTTGTAATATGCTGTTGTGTTGTTATGGCTAGCAACTATTTAGCCACATCTTATGGGTCGGTCCACCGAGGATGTTATACTCACATGTCATAGAATACCGACTCACTCAATGGATAGACTGACATGATCCATAAGAGCTATATTCTCGAAAAGTATTTTAATAATGAAATTGAGTTTAAATATGTTGTAGATCAAAGAATGGCAAGTGCGACTACTGATAAAAACGGGTACTGGTTAAAATCTTAGAGAATAAGTCAATAGAAAAATAAAATACTATTACAGACTGTATTGTCAAATACTGTGTAGGTACTACTTAACGTAGTCGAAGGTAAGTGTCACTTAGTATTCAGTAGAGGTAACAAAATCGTGCGTTACCAACACTCGAACCTAATTTCCTAAATACGAATACATCAAAACGGGATTTGGAACATAAGTCGCCATATGAGACTGCCTTGTATAATATTCATAATTTATTTTACTATACGATCGGAATAAAAATTATACCACGATTTCGGACTATGGCTATCCTTACTCCAAATTACATTTGAATCCTTAGGCCGGTGGTTTAAGAATAACACTCATATTATTATTTATATATAACAGGTACTATTTAGAGCCACGTGGATTGTTCTTTAAATAATGTCATTACTTTTTCTATGGATTTTGTGCTATGGATGGCCTCCCAACTATTGAGACATCACATACTCCAGCTGCGCGTCACCCTTGTACAGCTACTTTGCGGCGACGCATTTTCGTAGCACATCTTACTCGCATCTTGTATCAGTGGAAACGGTCACATAGTTTCATTGCATAACTACATAGCACATCTCGGGTGAAAAAGCACCCTAAAGTTTAGGAATATGATTAATTCTTAGGGAATGGTAAAAAAGGAGATTTTATAACTGAAACAAGTCGTAGAAAAAAGAAGTTAACATATAACATTAACCTCCACTTTACCACTTAATCAACTCCTACCCAGTGATCAGATCTATGTAAATAAGTACATCTATTTATGAAATGACTAAAATATAATCCTATATTATTAAAACAGACAAGAATATATCGGACATACGAGTGTATGAACATACAACATTCTATGGAATAAAAATACTAATTGCCAGTTATCTCGAGCGATGACATTCCCGTTTGATCTTTGCGACGGAAATAGGGACATGGTAAATGTTCATAGTATATAATAGGACTTAAGAAATAACTATCTTGGAAGAGAATATAGAATAATAATGTAACAAGGGTTTCTATTACGTGACCTTTTGAATTTATTCAAGAAAATATATTGTTGGCAGAAGTATGTATTACTCGTACAGTCTAATGTCGTTTAGTTTTCCATTTAAGTTTACAGCTAGTAGCAAACTCGCGGAAAGAGGATTACATATTTAAAAGCTTCTTCTTGTACTCTTTGTATATAGTTATACCCTTATTAACTAACTGAATAAATTGTTTTAAATGGAAGGAAGGTGTTCCTACTAAAGTACATAAAAGGTCCTTGTCACATAGAGGAGATAGACTATGATATAGGTCATCTTCTACAATCATTGTATACTTCTTCAGCTTCCATCACTTTCATGCATCTGTTCATATAACTTCGTCATTTAATTAGGTATGGTTTTGACTTCACCTAGACAATACTCACGTTTGTAGAAACCTCTTATAATAATAAAAATCCTAATTACAAAGACCGAAGCAGAAATGAGCTGAAATATTCTTACAGGTTGTCCAGTAAATAGTGCACCATTCAGTGAAGGATAGTGATAGCTGGAATCAATACCTACCTAAACCATACAGTATATGTTTAACGAAATTGTACGGTTTCAAAATTATATCACTCAGTATATAATAATTTTTAACGTTAAGTATTACTTCAATACTTTCAATCAGTTTCACTCCAAATAAAATATACAACTAAATATCAACAAGTTTAATTGATTATTCGATATCTAAAAATACAATACCCACAATAGCATTGTATTACATTAATACAAACCACAAATAACACACAAAAGAAAACTTATTTATGTTCGCAAAAATAACAACACACATCTGATAAAATGAAGATATAATATCAATTGTCATAACATTGTTATTGACGTGAACTACAAGGGAACGTATGTTATGACGAAGACGATATAATTTGTTTGTACGGACGTGACGCGAAGATCGTCTACGATGCGTCATGGAGATAACAACGATTCGTCTGCTTCGTAGCAAGATTCGTAGCACTGAGATGAGCGTAGCATCTGTTATGAATATTTTCGTAGCACAAACATGATTTGCTACGAGTTTTTATTTACGTGATTCCGCATAATGAATTTTTAACTAGATTGAGTTTAAATATTATGAAAAAGGACCAAAATATCGCTTTTGACTACTAGATTAATACAATATATTTAGATTTTTTTAATAATAGGAGCCAAAAATACATTTTTTCGAGGATACAACGTTATCAAATTCTTGGATCTAATTAGACGTAGAAGGTGAAATAAAATCACTACGTAACAATGTTGTTTGAAACACCTACATCTCGCTATTTATGAAAACAATATTAGAGAAAATCAATTTTCCACGAACCGTTAATGTCAATTATAATGGTTTCATCATAACATCATTGATTTGTAATATATTTATTTTGAAGGTAATGCCCAAAAGTGTAGTACTCGTGCAATAATGTTATCAGTCTGTCCAGCTTTACTGTCGTAACGTCTCGTCCCCGTTGCGTGCCCAGCGTCTAACGAGCCATTGAGACATTGCAATCGGTGACGAAACACAACACAAGGTGAATCTTACTTCGGTACAGTATAAAAGGTAATGTCACCAAACTTCAGACATCACACTCACATCTTCTGTTCAACAGACAGACACAACCAAACCTAACAAAATGTACAAGATTGTGAGTATTTGGAAAATAACCATTTAAGTTATTAAGTTATTTTTCAAAAAGTTGGTAAATCGAATTACTAATAAATTTATATTCTTTTTCAGGTATTCTTCCTCGCCACCCTGGCCCTGGCTTACGCCAAGCCCGGTGTCGCAGTGGCGGCTCCCCTTGTAGCTGCAGCGCCCGTGGTGGCTGCTCCAGCTCCCTTCGTCACAGCCTCCAGCTCTCAATACGTCGCCAGGAACTACAACGGAGTGTACGCCGCCGCTGCTCCTTTGGTCGCTGCCCCTGCTCCAGTCGTCGCTGCCCCTGCCCCATTAGTGGCAGCTCCTGCCCCTTACGTTGCTGCTCCTTATGCTGTCGCCCCAGCAGCGGCTCGTGTCGTGGCTCCCGTCGCTGCTCCCTACGCCTCCTACGTAGCTGCCCCCGCCCCAGTAGCCCCCGCTTTCGCCCGGTATGCTGCCGCTCCTTACTTCGCTCCCTCTGCTCCCTTTGTTGCCCTTAAGTAAACTGTGATGATGACTGAATCTTAGCCCATTTTTTGTACTGAAGAATACATATCTATTACATACTTGTGTCTTTTTTTATTATTTGTTTAATAACAGCGCGGCAAACGTATAAATATTTGACTAATGAAATGTTTGCTATGACGACTTGAAAAACTTTATATTATAGTTTTACAATATACTCGTAAATCTAAGAAGTAGGTAGTTTTCCACCGATGTATTAATAGTCTAGCCAACTGCTTTTGTATGGAATTTCATAACTTTGTGAACAGACAAAGCATTCCTTACATTACAGAGTAACATTATTTTGGTTATGACTGTCAACTCATTGTCAAAAATCTTGTCACCATCAAACCATACAAGCAGTTAGTTGCGCATGTTATTGTGCGTGATCAAAGTCGTGTGTTTAGTTTCAAGGAAGTTTTCCCACAGTCCTTGGCAGAAGTAATTTGGCTATGTACAAAACTCGGTACGAGTTACATAAAGAAGCCATAAACAAAGAGGGAAATTTGTGGCCTATTTCTGTATAAAGCGATAATATTTTGATAAACATATCTAAGTACGTAATCACAGAAAAAATATATTTGTTTCTAAGTCTTCGCAGTATCGATTTCAGTTCCTTGAAAAGATTAGAATAAAATGGTAAGAACATTATCATAATTTTAGGCATTGAATAGAATGGTAACCAAAACGACGGAATTTCTTGAAGGCTTTCCTTTATAAGACTGTTGACGAGGAAGTTCAACTGCGTAGTACTTCAGTTTCTTAGACACCCACACAGATGTCTGAACAACCTAAGTGATCCTTTTTTAGTGATTCAGATTCTACAAACGTTCGTTCAAGAAAAAAAGTACTTTTTATTGTGCAAGCATAATATTTAAGTATTTCCGTAACGATTTGTAATTCAAGAGGGTTTGTCAATAAAAAAGAGTATTTTATTGCTTGTCTTCTAAATGGTTGGTGAAAGAAATTTACTGGAATTAAATTAAGAGTGGTATTATCTTTGGAGACAAATCCAGTCACATGCTTGAACAATTTTTATATTTTTCACTTTGGATAGAAACGTCTCATACTTATAGTGGTATAATAAATGAGTAGCGGCTTTTGAAAATGCCACTTAGTCCGCTAACTGTATCTAAACTTGTCGGCGCACAGTCTACACTATATTTTTTTCCACTACACACTCACAAAGGAATAGTTGACCGGTCTAGTTCTCTCGGTAAATATTCTGTGTACATATTGAAAAAAAAAAAAGAAATTTTATAGTAATGTAGACATGAATGAGACGAAATTACAATACAATATTATAAAAGATTTTCATAGATTGAGTCTGGTAAAGTTTGTAATAACTTAGTATTTACAAATGTCACAAGTTCAACTTTCGTGGAAATAATGAAATCAAGGTACACAAGTCAAACAAAACGTGTTACTGTAAGCTTACAATATTAAGATTAAACATAAAATTAAAATGAAAATACATTACCACTAATATTGAGAGTCCTACGCCAAGAAATTTGTTAAAGTAAGTACGTGTGGGCTTGTTAGTAATCCTAAATTGTGAAAAGTACACAACCTAGTTTCTTTATAAGTGGAAAGTTCTTCTTTAATCTTTCATTTGGAAGTAGGATTTAGGTTTCATTTTGTAAGGAGTTTGGAAAATTTTAGTTCTGCTCACTAAATTCGTGTCGCACCTGAGTTTGTGTAATAAGTATTCCTAACGTACAGTAAGCTACCTCGTTTTCGATTTGATAAAATATTTTAAATCTCGAAATTTTGTATGATCAAACCCAGTGATAGCTCACTACTGTACCAAAAATCTTCTCTAGTTAAAGTTTGCTATAGATAAATTCTCAATAATATATCGATATGTAGAAAACCTTAATTTTAAATACTGTACCTAATAACCTCGCATGAAATTAGACTCACGTCAAAAAGAAAGTGTAACATTTTTATTTTATTTTACAAAAGAAACCGTACTTCATTGTAATTATACATATGTATTACCAATCAGTAAAGTATACAAAACCAAACCAATGTAATACCCACCACATTTTCCACATATTACCTATTGAAATACAAATTATGATGACGACTAATACCACATAATTTACTATTTATATTTGAAGAAACATGCTTGCATTATGTACACCCCTACGATACTGTACGATACCCTAACAGTAAATAAAAGGCATAGTGCTACGTAAGTTTTTACGTTTATCAGGTCGGAACGACTGAACGTGGGCTGAAGGTGGAAGATTTTCTTCTTGCGGTCCAATAAAAACAAATTTAATAAAAACAATGACAATTCGTTCTCAATCTCGCTGAGTGTCACGTGTATTGAAATGTGTTTCGTTAACTTTTCTTCATTCTTTGCCATTTGCGAAACACGTGCCGCTTTGGAAACGGGACCTCCTTAGTTTTCCTTTGTGTATACCAATTTAAAGCTCACACTTTGAGTTTTAGTTACTTCTGTAATGTTGTGTTTAACGTAGGTACTTACGAATAGTGAGCGTGTCGTTGTAGTAACTAGAATGTTAATATGTACTACGAAATATGTAAATATTTATGATTAAGTAAACTTTATTTGTTCCTTTTAGAGTGACGGATAAATCAATTTGACGTTTCAAAAGTCCAATTATAATTAGTAGAAGAAGGTATTAATTAATTTATTAATCATTTTATGTACACACATATAACATAGAGGACAACAGATTAAGTGTGAGCCATACTTGCGCACGAATGGGTGTCCAGCGGCTCCCTACAACCTTGCGATGTCGTCTGTCCACCTTGTGGGCAGACGAGGTGGAAAAGGTAACCAACATGAGTCTTTAAAATCTGAATTAGTATGAAACCTAATTACTGTAGTATTGAATAGTTTAAAAATAACTGACTTTAATTACATAATATTTGTCAGTACCAACGAATTTGAATTTACTTACAATGTTGTAAAATTAAACAAATAAGTTTATTTAATTATTTAAACAGTGTTTATTAAAACTTACACATAAAATATAATCGCTAATACAATAAGTGATTTAAGGTTTATCCGTTCGCAACACCATTTCTCCGTACTCACCGTGTGTCGTCAGGTACATGTTTGAATACTAATGAGATGGACTAGTGACGCGCTTAGCAATTACGATTCGATCCATACATAGTGATTCTGTTCACTCGCATAATATCGAGGGCGTCCTTCATCCGTGAACTAATTCAACAATTGATATTTACATAATTGATCTTTCATTTGTACTATTTCATATATATTATATAGAGCTGTAATATACTACATAGTTTAATGGAGTTACAGAACACTCTTTTACCTAAGTGTGTTATTATCCCTATTGTATTTTGGGGTCTGATATTCTACTCTAAAGAGATAATTTAGTTTAGTAGACTTTGATTATTATGATGATAACATGTTGCATTGAAAACTATTGTAAAACCTTTACTATCAATACCGTTCCTCTCGTATGGATAAACCCAGCATAACTTGAGCTCGAACTTGCACCCATTACACCAAAAAAATATAAGAAAAACATGTTTACAAAATGAAAAGATTCTAGGGAAAGAAAATTTAAACAACAGGGTGAACAATAAGAAATCATTCTTAGAACCTTTTCATTGTATTAGAACGGAGGCCGCGAAAATCTTTACCTTTTGCAAAATACTGAGCAATAAAAAGTATAAATATCTTACAAAGGCGTCGATTCTTAAAACAATTAAATTGTCGTCATCGAATCGTCGATTCGCAATGAGAATCGGCGATTCCGCCCTTAATTGAATTGATTGTTGGTTATTTTATTAGAACCAGGAAAGTGACGGACTTTTAGTTTAACTAAGTCACTACTTAGATTGAATTTAATGTAATATTTTTGTGTCTATCGTAAATAAACATAATACATACAAACTTGATTTACCGTCTCATATTCAGATATCAGTTTTGATTTCTCAGTTAGGAAAAACAGTATTTTTATGGTACGGGCAGCAAATGAGCGGACGGATCGTCTGATGGTAAACAATCAGTGCCGCCCATGAACACCCATACCGACCAGTGTGGAGTTATAAACGTGTTAATGGACTTTTAGGGGTCGGGGATTTGGGGATTAGTGATATTTGGGAATTGGGCCTCCAGTCACCCGGTAGAGTAATATTCCGTCGCAAAAAGTTTCTTGCTTAAGTACTCACTTGGAAACCAAAAGGTGTGATCTTATTATTATCTTTTTTCTATACACATAAAATACTAGTTCTTTATATTGATTAATCAAAGTAAATAATAACTGTTTGGAAATCAGTACCAAAACTCATATCTAGTATATATGTATGTAGATATACATCGAGAAAATCCCAGTGAACCTCAAAAAAATCTACTTTATTAGAGGAAGTATAGAGTCGTTTCAAATTAATGGTTAGTTTTTGTTACTATAGCCATGGGATACTCAAAGTAAAACAGAAGGGTAATTCAATAGGATAATATTTTCTAAGAAACCAGAAAAGTTTGCTGTTCTAAGAAAAACAAACGAAATTGCTATTGGCAAATTTTCATCAAATACTTCAAATAAGTACTTTCTCGCAGTTGAGCTCATGATAATAGTGTAGTATTGTAAATACTAACCGTTCGTATTATAATCTACCGTCAATAAGTCCCGCGGATATTGATAAATCTGTTATGCATATAAATGCAAAATGTCTCGTTACAATAAAATGTACAGTCATTTCGTGTCGTGTTTGCTTCATAAATAATGTCCAAGCGATTGTTGTCTTTCTTAATGATTAGTTTGAATTCATTATCTGTCATTCATGTATATTACTTGATTAGTTTAATCGTATTATTTAAGGAAATAAAATCAAAATAGTCAGGCCGTGCCTTCATCCAACTTGCATTTATTCGAAGTCAAAAACACCATAAGAAAGTTAAAACATAAATTTGAGACCTAATTAAATATTCTGCAAATTTTGCACCACAAGGCCAAATGTAATTAAAATAACCCCAACATTTGGCCCGAAAGGGTACTTAGGCGTCCATGAAATAGTTGCAGTTATATAATATTCCCACTAATGGCTACTGCCTCGACATATTCGGTAACCAATGGTGTCCATTCGTCACCTAATTGAGCATGCGCGAGTCCTGCCTAAGGAAAGTGAAACCGACTGCTACCAACATAGACGTAATGCTTGCAACAGTATGAACTATATAACGACATGTAACACATTCATCGATACACTTCATCGTTGACACTCGACTGACCGAGTTCTATTATCAAATTAAAATGTCCTTCGTAAGATTAGTAAGTGTTGATAAATTGGGAATATAATCATATTTCTTGCGTAAGTTGATTCAATTTACTAATTATTGTCAATTTCCTTTTCAGGTCATTTCTGCGCTCGCCCTTATAGCTAGCTGTAATGCTAGTGGCGTCGGACACATCGCTCCTCTCTTCAAACAATTGTCAGTAGTTCGTTACGCTCCATTCTACAACTTCCCGAATGGAGCGAGGTCAATACATGCAGTGGCCGCTCCTGTGGCAGTGGCACCTCCAGTAGTAGCGCGGGCGCCAGTGTTTGCAGCTCCTGCACCTGTGTTGCCAGCGCCTGCCCCAGTGTTCCCAGCTCCTGCTCCAGTTTTCCCCGCGCCTGCTCCAGTATTCTCAGCGCCCGCTCCAGCTCCAGTATTCGCAGCGCCCGCCCCAGTGTTCCCCGCGCCACCCCCAGCTCCAGTTTTTGCAGCGCCGGCTCCCGTTTTACCGGCACCAGCCCCGGTATTCCCAGCACCTGCACCTGTATTCCCAGCGCCAGTGTATCCAAGAATAGCTCCAGCTTTTGCACCGGCACCAGTCTTCGCTCGTGCCGTACCTGCGTTGCCAGCAGCGCAATTCTCACCTATTGTAAGGCCAGTGGCAGTACCTCAGCCTGCTCCATTGTTTGCGCCAGCTTTCGCCCCCGCTCCCGTGCCCGTAGCTAGGGCTCCTATCAGCATATCTCCTTATGGTCCCGTACCATACGGCCCAGCGCCCATCCTCAAACAGTTTGCGTGGAAATGAATCTAGTCTTATTTAAGTGTTATAGTGTCATTGTTATCTAGTTAAAACTTAGTTATAGGTTTTTTGATACCAAATTTTGTAATTAAATTATGCAAATATAAATGTACTTTGATTTACTTAACTCCTGTCATCTATTCCTGACTATTTCATCTATAACGATCAAAGTGAACTACAGAACTAATACACTCACATGTGATGGGATGATCTGACCAGTAATGAAATAAAAACTATATCAAGTATATCTTTATGCATTCAAAACTAATTGAATATCTTAGTTTCTACATTGGCATGTTTGAATTTAAGCCAAGACTGCTTAGTGTAAACATTGCTTAGTGAAACAATAGTAAGAATGAAAAGGAAATGCAATAATTTGAATTAATTGCATTTTCTCTGGATGATCTCATTTTATAAAGGTTCTTATTGGCACGAGGCATATTTAAATGCCTTTTATTTTCTTAACTTGCGTTGTCAAGAAACAGTGTGTCAACGTTGACAATGTAAATCACAAGATTGGTCATATGTACTATATTCATAAAGTAAGATCCCCGGATCGACAGACCTTACATATTCTTGAAATACCGAATGTTACGGTATAGATCTTACAAATATTATAAATGCGAATGTTTTTAAGTTGTTTATTTGTGACGTCAATCACATCAAAACGGCTGAAGGTATCTGGATGAAATTTGGAACAGGGCTAGATTATTGTCTGGAATAACACAAAGGATCCTTTTTATCCCACGAAAATTCGGGCGAAACCTCTGGCAGAAGTTAGAACAAAATATTTTAAATACTTACAAAGATAAGAAATAACGTTCAGCTCAAATTCAGTAAAATTACTCAGACGTGACAATAAACAAGACTGGAGATACTGGAACCCACCATAACCACTGTACACTTCACCAATTGTCAAGATTTAAGCGCCTTTTACGAGTATAAACAATCCTATATATCCAGTACAAAACACTGTGAAATTTAGTTGAACATATCTAAGAATTAAGCAAATTATCATATTATTATTGTTAACATATTCTTTTTAATGGTTTTGCGTGTATGTATTACAAATATTTTTCTTACCTATTAAAACACAGTGACCGATCTCTCACACTATTTGGAGTCTATATAGCTAGTCTGCCTGATCCATATAAAGCGAGTTCAATATCCGACCAAACTGGGGGTCATCTTGAAACTACTCTACGAAGATTATTTTATCACGTTGACAGGAGCTTTGTCTAACGGTTGAAGAGGGTAGTCCCGATTTAATTCATTGATATAACATCGCCACTGCTTTGATCGAGCCGTTCCACCATATCCATCTCCGATAGGACAATGATCCGTAAAATATTCCAGTATGTTTGTTTTGTAAAGATGGTTAAATCAAAACAATAAAAAATATCTTTATCATACCTTCGATATTGAAAGCACCAATCATGGTCTATCTCAAATCACTTTACAAGATTGATTCAGATGTTAAAGTCTTATTATGTAGACTGAGAATCTCTCCATCGTTACCATAATTTCCTTATTAAAATACAAACTTATTTTTTTAAATTGTTTATTTTACAAAAAAGTATAAAAAGTAGCCTAATCTTTGATACAAGTCTTAATAGAAGGAAGGTCAGTCAAGTATTCTTTTCTAATCTATCGCACGTACGCTGGGGCGTAGCCGAAAGGACTGGCGCGCACCAACGGAGCACCTGCAGCGTAGGGGAAGGGGGCGGCATATGGTGCAGGACCAGCTAATGGCGCGGGAACCACTGGTCCAGGGCCGGCGAAGTAGGGAGCTGCGGCGTAAGGAGCAGCGCCATAAGCAGCGGCGTAAGGTGCGGCAGCGTACGGTGCAGCTAGAGGTGCGGCGGCGTAGGGACCAGCGACGTAAGGAGCAGCGGCAAGAGGAGCAGCAGCAAGAGGAGCGGCAGCCAGAGGAGCAGCGGCGAATGGCGCGGCGACTAGAGGAGCAGCGAGTGACTTGCTAACTACGTTGACCTGCGCAGCGTAAGGTGGGATGTTCTGAGGTACAGCGTGTGCATAACCCACTGCCGCAGGAGCCGCTAGGGCTGCAGCTGCCACCGCTGGCACGCCTACACTGCATTCTGCTCCGATGGTGAAAGCCGCAGCGATCAGTACGATCTGTAATTGAAAATTTATTAAAATCAGTTATGAATGTTTATGCCATTTTGAAAAAGGGAAAATATTGTTATTATACTTACAGATTTGAAAGAGAACATCTTGCGTGGTTTTTTAGTGGACCTTCCTTAACGAAAAGAGGATGTGAAGTGTGACTATCAAGAAAAAGTATTGGCTTTTTATACCTTGTATATTGTGATTCAGATGTCGTTCGACAAAATAAACATTTGACGTATTGCGGCCGGTCAATTGGGATTCGCGGAGGCGTGCGCGGAGAAATGGAGCACATTGGGAAACATTCCGTTGTGAAACTTTTTTCTTTGCGTGCAATTTCTGCAGCAAGACATGTACGAGTGTGAACTAACAATCCACTGTTGATTCAATGCAAATGGAACGACCATTAAAAGTCCAAACGGCATTCAAAATACCTACTAAATAAAAAAGAAAGATTTTGGCATGTAACAAAAACCCTATCTTTATCATAAGTAAACTATGTTTCTTAGAAAACACCAATGAGTCAGTCATTGCGTTGACAATATTGTGTGTAACTTACCTATGGCTACCATCACAAACATGGGTTGGTAATTAGTATGCTAGTCACAAATGAGGATTACATGATCCGTAGCTGTACTCATGATTGCGGAAATTATTGACAAAATTATGACAAAGATACACCTAAAGTCAATGACTATACAGTTGCTGATGCTAAGCAAATGGTTACTGAAGGAAACTAAACTAGAGGTAAAGGAAACAGAACAATGGAAAGAAGAATTGTAATGAACGTTTTCTGTTGAAAATAAGAACACGCATGTGGTTATTTTATCTTAATCTAAAGAAAGTCGTCTACTTTACATTGCAAGCCATTGTATATACGGACTGCACAATGCCACTATCTAAGAGTCTAGATCTTTCTAAGCCACCCTGACCCACTTCTTAATTCTTGACATATTCATTCATAACAAGTTAGATTTCGCCTTACAAGCAACTTTATATCAAACACCAATGTGCACTTATTGTTCCAATGAATTTCCCTTTTGACAATTATATAACGAACAGTGAAATTGGTGTGCACAGAGTTCAAATTAGAATGCTCGGACCGTCGATCGTGTCTGGGTCAAAAATCAACCGCGAGCCAGCAACGATGTCCTACGCATTATTTAGCCACACATGCGTTGTTCGTCCACAGTATTGCTCAATGAAACCAGCAGTGGTATAAAACGTGACGATGCCCTGGAGACGGCACAGTCCATCGGATTTTTCAGTGTAATCACTTGTGAGCAGTCACACCACCCAAGCAAAATGATCGCCAAATTCGTTGTGAGTGTTTTCTTTGAAACTTCCTTGGTTTCTTGGATTTAGTGCGTTCTCCGTTCAAACCCGTTTCCCAGTTCTAGAATTATTTATAAAATCTGTGCAAAACAGTGATTTTTTTCAAGTTTGTTAAGTATAACATAAGAGTAAATAATTCAAATGAATATGTACTGAATATAACTCCAGTCACATTGCTGCCCATGATGCTTTTATAAATGTCAGCAAGTCACATGGATTACCATGTTAGACAAGAAAATAGGTCACAATCTTCAAAAACAGTATTCAAATAGTTAAATCCAATTCAATGTGTCGTTAGAAATTGGAATATTAGCAGAAATCCTCAGAATGTGGATTGAATTGCACTTAACTTTATCGATAGAAAGTCGAATCACAATTGTATTTAATTATTCATTTTGAATTCAAGTCACCTTTACGCTAACACTAGGATTGTGATATAACTTGGTGGATTGTTTGTGCAGGTTGTATTCGCCCTCGCTGTAGCCGCTGCGAATGCTGGAGCTATCGCCCCGGCTGCGTTGGTTGCGCCAGTAGCACCTGTAGCTTCTGCTGCGGTTGTGGCTCCTTACGCCAGCTCTTACTCGGCTCATGCCGTGAACCACGCCGTGGCTGCCCCAGTCGTCACAGCCCCCTACGTCGCCGCCGCCCCCTACGCCGCTGCCCCCT
Source organism: Spodoptera frugiperda (assembly GCF_023101765.2). Taxonomy (NCBI): domain Eukaryota; kingdom Metazoa; phylum Arthropoda; class Insecta; order Lepidoptera; family Noctuidae; genus Spodoptera; species Spodoptera frugiperda. The sequence continues at coordinate 6,068,737 of NC_064215.1, forward strand.
ACGTCGCTGCCCCCGCTGCTGCCCCCTACGTGGCTGCCCCCGCTGCTGCTCCCCTAGTCGCTGCCCCCGCCGCTCCCCTCGTCGCACCAGCGTCACCCTACTTCGCCAGATACCTATCATCCCCATACATCCTATAAACGAATTTGGTGATATCATTGCCTAGTGACTTGCTCAGATTATAATGTAATGCTTCCTAGTTATATCGATTATGTATTTTGTTGATATACGAATTTATACATACTTGGTATTTTATTTTCACGACTAAAAAAACTATTTTCGATTACTTGAACCTTACGTAAGTAGGTACCTATTATTGTCCATCAAATTTGAAAGTCGGCAGAATTTCTATGCTGTTGTTGTTGAAATCTGTTTTCTTAACACTTATTCAAATTAAATCTCTACTAGGATTCTTTAAAAAGCGAACTTTAGTGCATGGTTTAATACATATGCTTTGTCTACTGACTTTCTCACTTTATACACAAACTTACGGCATGTTTATGGAAACAAGAAAACTTACATACGATTGAAACGAACCTGGTTACATAAAAAGGTACTAAAATATTACTTTCAGTGTTAAATAGAAATTTGTGTAACTATTACCGATACAAATTAACAATATTTTATATGAAGTATACTATAAATATCAAAACGTAACTGTTAATAGTGATAGCGTTCACTTTTGTTCGTTGGGATTTTTTGAAAGAAAATGTTGTTGTTTCGACTGCAAGAGTGTATTTAACAACTGAACTTAGCGTAAGTACAAGTATCTATTAAATACGGATAACCAAGTAGGTTCATTATAGACACTATGCGTCTCAACATACCGCCCACCAAAAGACCTGTAGGTCTTTTAAGAAAGAAAAATTATATAATATAAGTTATAAATAACTAAATGATTGACACAGTCACTAAAAGTTTATATAAATCTGTAGGTGGGGGGTCTGTGATATTAATATTTAGCATGCATAAAATCTATCAACAATTAATAAGTACATAAGTACCTACTGTATTTCTAAGCAATGTAAATCAATCTCAATTTTAAGCAATGTAAATCAGCAAACAAGAATATTAATTAAGTTTCTCTACAATATTGAAAATTTACTAGGTTTCATCGAGAGGCAATGGACATAACTTTGTTACAGTTCTTTTAGTTACAGAATTACCACTTTTGACACTATACACCCTCGTTAGACCATCCGGACCGGGATGTTTATCGACGATTCGTCCCAAGTACCATTTTCCAGGTGGCAAGTTATCGGTTTTTATCAAGACGACATCTCCGATCTTAAAGTCATCTTCTTTTTTATGCCACTTGGGACGTTGTTGCAATCTGGATAAGTATTCATCTTGCCATCGCCGCCAGAAGTCGTGAACCAGTTTCTGTGTATGCTGCCAGCGAGACAAGCTGGACATCTTTATGTCTTTCATATCCGGTGATGGGACAACGATAGGTGCCTCTCCAACTAGAAAATGTCCTGGAGTAAGTGGGTTAATGTTGTCTGGATCAGAATCATTTAAGGGACAAAGCGGACGAGAATTCAAGCAGGCTTCCACTTGGCAGAGTATCGTCGTCATCTTTTCGTAAGTCAGGTGAGTTGTCACAATTCTTTTCAGGTGGTATTTTATAGATTTTACACCAGCCTCCCATAATCCACCGAAAGAGGGACTGTAAGCGGGGATGAAATGCCATTGAGTACCCTCTGTGGCTAGTGTCTCTGCAATTTCTCCAGTGAACTGTAAGCTTGCTTCTTTCCAGGCATCCCGGAGTTCTTTGTCAGCTCCGACGAAGTTACGGCCTTGATCACTCCACAGGTGGCTACATTTGCCTCTCCTGGCAACAAACCGTCTATAAGCACCGATAAACGCTTCTGAAGTAAGATCACTTACAAGCTCAATATGAATTGCCTTTGTAGACATACAAATGAAAATCGAAACGTAGGCCTTTGTTGTTTTATTTCCTCTACCCTTAGATAATAAAATCTGAAAGGGCCCTGCGAAGTCCACGCCACTATTCAAGAATGGTCTGGATGGAGTTACTCTCTCATTTGGTAAGTCTCCCATAATTTGAGCTCTGGCGGTAGCATTAAGTCTTGCGCAAATCAAGCACTTGTGTATATGTTTCTTAGCTATTGATTTTGCCTTTAAAATCCAATATTTTGAACGAAGATAACATAACATCAGTTGAATTCCTCCGTGAATTGTCTTAAGGTGTGCGTCGGCTATAATCAGACGCGACAATGTGTTTTTATTTCCGAGAATGATTGGATGTTTTCTTTCATCAGGTAAGTTTGCGTGTCTGAGGCGACCGCCCACCCTGAGGATATGTTTATCATCAAGATAAGGGTTGAGGGATCGCAACGGACTTCTTCTTTTTACTTGTTTGTTTATTTTTAATCTTTCAATTTCTTCAGTGTATTCTAGTTCTTGAACTCTTTTTATACAAATTGTCAAAGCATCTTCTAATTCTTGTGTCGTTATTTGTTTATTTATGTTCTTATTATCTTTGTAGTTTAAAAATCTTCTGCAGTAACATACAACTTTAAGTAATTCTGGTAAGTCGTTAAACTTCTCAAATTGTGTAGTTATAGATTTATCCTGATCTTCTGTGCTGAGGTGAGTAATGATCTTCTGTTTTTTCATTTCTAATTGTGTTTTAATAACTTCCTGTTTACTAAATTTTATTTCCTTTTCAGATAACCAACGTGGTCCTCTCCACCACAAGCCACATTTCGTTAGTTCGGACAGCAACATTCCTCGAGAGGCCAAGTCTGCGGGATTATCGCTTGATTTTACATGATACCAGCGCTTGTAGTTTAGGTTTTCTACAATTTCGACGACGCGGTTGGCAACAAATGTTTTCCATCGATTGGGATCACCGTATAGCCATGCTATAACTATAGATGAATCCGTCCATGCATACATATCTGAAGGTGGAATTTGCATTGCTAGACTAATATGTTTCATAAGCTTGGAAAGTAATAATGCCCCACACAATTCTAGTCTTGGTAAGGATATAGTTTTTAGTGGTGCAACCCTTGTTTTAGCAGCAATGAGTTTTAGTTCAACCTTGCCATTTGTTTCAGTTCTTATGTATACTACTGCTGCGTAAGCTCGTGTCGAAGCGTCACTGAATCCATGTAGTTGTCTATGAGTTTTGTTTATATTAGTTGTACCAAGCCATCTGTCCACTTGTACATCGTTCACATTTACAAAATCCGATCTTATCTGATTCCATTCTTCATGTAATGTTTCACTTACGTTCTGATCCCAGTTCACCCTTTCGAGCCATAGTTTTTGTAACAGTATTTTTGCCATTACTGTGCTCGGTGCAATCCAACCAAGTGGATCAAAAAGCCTTTGTATATCAGATAAAATACTTCGTTTTGTTACACAAGCATTTTCAGGTGTTGGGAAAGTTAAATTGTACTGAAATGTGTCTGTTTTTAGGTTCCATACAATGCCCAATGCTTTAACTTTTCCATCAAGATTCATGTCTATATGTGCGTTTGTTGATCTCTTTTCTTCATCAACAGATTTCATAAAGTTTATATCGTTTGATGACCATTTTGTGAGTTGAAATCCGCCCTTTTGTAGGATGTTAGTGACAGTTTTGGCTAGTGAAATAGCAGTTTCAGTGTCGTCAGCACCGTCGAGCCAGTCATCCATGTAAAAATTACCCTTAATGGATTGTACAGCGAGTGGTTCATCCTTTCCTTCATCATCGGCTGTTTGATGGAGTGTTCTAACAGCTAAGTACGGTGCAGATGCTGTGCCGAATGTGACCCTTAACAAACGGTATTCGTGGAAATCTTCGCTCTCATCAGGTCTCCAGATAACTCTTTGAAATTCTGCGTCTTCACGAGTCACCAATATTTGGCGATACATCTGTTTAATATCGGCCATGAAGCAGACACGCTTCATTCTCCATTTCATAAGAAGGTATCTTAAATCATCTTGCAGCTGCGGACCTACTAATAATTCTTCATTTAGTGAAATATTATTTGTGCCTTTACAGGAAGCATCAAAGACGACGCGTGTTCGTGAGGTCTCCTTGTCAGTACGAACTACGGCGTGGTGAGGTAAGTATACTGATCTTTTTTCTTTTTCTCCTTCAGGTATCTTTTCCATGTGTCCTTGATCTATGTAATCGTTTATAACCTTTGTATATTCCTTTTTCAGGTCAGATGATTTCCTAAACTTCCGCTCCAGTTGCAAGAATCTTTGTTTGGCTATCACCTTTGTGTTTCCTTCAGGTGACTGTAAACTTGTACTCGTGCTTGTTTCATTTAGTTGTGGACTGTAAGTTTTAAAAGGTAATTTGACTATGTACCTTCCTTCCGAATTTCTTGTTGTTGTTTTCTCGTAGATGTCCTCACAAATCTTATCTTCCTTTGTCAAATGTCTGTTTTTATCAATGTCTATTTCCCATATTGATTTTAATATTTCGTCGGCGTCGATTTGATGATGCATCACAAGGTAAGTATCGTTTTGTGGTTTTTCAACGATATCTCCGAAAATAATCCAACCCAGGTTTGTTTTTTGTGCAGTTGGAGTGCCTGGTGGACCCTTTATTAAATCTGGCTGTATTATCTGTGCGTATACCTTGACTCCTAATAGCAGATCTACAGAACCAGGTGTTAAGTAACTCGGATCAGCCAAGTTAAGCCCGTCGATGTGAGGCCATGGTTGCTTGACAATTGTTTTGGTGGGTATCTTAGTGGTCAGTTGTTTAGACATCACGTAGGCTTGAATCGGTAAATTGTACTTATAGTCCCATTGTGATCTTATATTAAGCTGTACCACGTGTTTTAGCTCTGTTCTCAAAGAACCCACTCCTAAAACACTTCCTTTGACTGGCTGTCGCTTCAGTTTCAATAATTGAGTTGCTTTCTCGCTTATAAATGTAGCTTGAGAACCCTGGTCAATCAGCGCGCGTAGAGAAATAACTTGACCTTCTGCATTTGTTGCTTCTACTACAGCAGTCGCTAATAGTGCTGTCCCATGTTTATTTGTGTGGTGTGACGCGATCACTGTGTTCACTTGAACTGCTTCCTTCTCTTCTACTACATGCTGTGAAGCCAACGGTTGTGAGGTGCTCGGTGTAGCCGTTGGTTCTGTATTCTTAGTCTCATGTAGTAAAGAATGATGACGTCGGTGACATTTTTGACAGGACACTGGTAATTTACATCTCTTCACTGAGTGTCCTAGTGCTAGACAGTTAAAACATAAATGTTTGTTCTTGACATATTCGGTTCTCTCGCTTAATTTCATTTCAACAAATTTCTTGCAGTGAGACAACGTATGATTTTCTTTACACATGATGCATATATCTTCTCTGTACTTGGGTTGGCAACATGATAGGAACGTTCTTTGACTTGCCTTTCCTTTGTATTATTATTAGCTGGAATGCCTGTAACTAACTCCAAGGTGCGGAACTTGGACTCCATGAAGTTTCTTAATTCACTCCAAGTAGGTAATGCTTCGCTGTCTTCTTTATATGCATACTCTTCCCAGCCCTTATGTGTCTCTGGGTCAAACTTCTGAACGAGCAGAAATATTATAACGTGATCCCAAGAGTCAGCGGTTATTTTTAAGTTTTCTAAGTTATTTAAGCATTCGATAGTTGTATCCAACAATCCCTTTAACTGGGCGGCTGATTGCGAAGTCATTTTCTTTTGGTAAAATAGTCTTTTCATGATACAGTTTAAAATGATCCGCCTGTTACCATACCTTCTGGTTAAAACATTCCATGCCGTTTCGTAATTGCTCGATGTCACTTGAATATGGGACAATAAGGCTTCAGCTTCTCCACTCACACTTGTCTTCAAATAGTGTAGCTTCTGTACGTCACTGAGGCTATTATTTTCATGCACCAAAGAAATAAACAAATCTTTGAAAGTCGGCCATTTTTCATAACTCCCATGAAATTTAGGCAATTCTATTTTCGGTAAATGCACTATATTTTGCGATGTATATGTTACATTCATGCCACTTGAGTTTCTCACATCCATCGACGAGTCCGCTAATGACGTAAGCATATCCTTTAAATCCCCTTGTAATGAACTGTATAATTCCTCATATATAAAGAATTCTTCGTTTAAAAAATATGGCAAAATCCCCTTTTGTTCCTTAGGTGTTATCTTTACCAACCCATCATGTGCATTCTTGAATGACATCCAATACTCGTCAATAATCTTCACACGTGCTTCTAGATAACCTCTCGTCAGTCTTCCCTTTGGACACTTTTTCAAATTTGATTGCGTTTTTCGAAGTAAATTAGCACCATCTTCCAATATAGCGAGATATTGTTGTTGTTCTTTAGTAGTATTCATATTTATTTCACTTAATATGTACTTCACTCAATATAAATCAAACTGTTTTTAAAAACTTGTTTAGAGTCCGTCTTTATAGCTCATTACGTAGTTATAACTATCCATAACGACGAGACGTTTTTTCTGCAAATCCTTATCGCTGTGGAATGCGATTCTTTTGTTCGATCGGCTCGATGTTTATTGCTCCGTAGGTGCTGCGTTCGGCTCGAAGGACCATATGTTAATGGTGATAGCGTTCACTTTGTTTGTTAGGGTTTTTGAATGAAAAGACGTGGTTTCGACTGCAAGTGTATTTAACAACTGGGCTTAGCGTAAATAAGGTATGTATTAAATATGAATAAACAAGTAGGTTCATTATAGACACTATGCGTCTCAACAGTAACACTTATTCCCTTTTACTGCTAATTCAGTGCACTTTGCAATTTAAATTCTGTATATATTAGCATAAATAGTGAACATGTATTACTAGAGAACAAGCTACACATGTCGGAAATTCTAGTAACAAGAGTACTACACATCAAGTTATACAAAACCAGTATAATCTGACCGTTGGACGTGAGAAAAGATCGTACAAAGCGAGTCTATGATAAACTGGTTAGTATGTGTATAGCTCTATGTGTCACTTATCTACAACTTTATACTGAGATAAGTCTAGAGTTAATTATTTATTTACAGCATTCGCACCTGTTGCTAGAAAACCGGCACAACGTATCAACACATAATCGCTATCAGTTTACTTGAAACCCACTTACCACGTTAATAAATGGTCTTAATATTAACTAAATGATATGGTTTACAGCCGGAGGCGTGTTTTAGTAGGTTTTAGTTCATAATTGTTAAATTAGACTAATTCTTAGGTTAGATATTTAAGTGATTTCATACTTTTTCACATAGTTGATTCTTATTCTGATTAATAATATTGGTTAATTAGGTCCCATTCCTACTATTAGAGTGTCGTGGTAGCCCGAAGGTTATAGATGCAAGCTTCTGACGCATGAGAATGCGGGTTCGAAACTTACCAACGGCAAGTACCAATATAAATATTTTCGATTTTTTCCGAGTTCTAAGATTATTTAGACATCACTGACAAATGGTGAAGGAAAACATCGTGAGGAAACATGGGCTTATAATTTCTAATTATTGATGATCGATTAATTAGTATCAGGCATATGCATAAAAATATACTTTGTGACAAATCATTTTCAACGGATAAATATGTGGCCATAGTAGAAAAAAAAAACTATCTATTTATACATTGGAGGTGAGACTTTTGTTCTTAACTTCCAAGAACAGAATAACAAAACAAACTTGTTGTGACGAAACGATCCTAAATAGTGAGCGATTCTATAATTAGACGCGAAACAGAAATAATTATCACGTAGGAACTAATTATAAGAAAAAAGTATTTTCGTTGAATTACAAGAAATGTATTCTTGTTTTGTTTAGTCTAATGTCGGTTTAACGTTGAGTTCTGTAATGAATCCCTACGTTTAGGGTTTCTCAAACAAAACATATATATGTTACACCTTTTAATTTCCAAAGAGGTAAGCAGAAACGCGTATATACAATACAGTATTTACTTCAATTCTTTTATAGAAGCCTATTATCATATATTTAGCCCATTTCTAGAATCTGCTCTGTTACTAAAAATTGTAAAACTTAAAAAAAAACTTTGTTTTACCTTTACCATCTTTTTTTTAGTGGAAAAATCATCCAATCGCTTTTCCCGCCTTGGCTAAAGCGAGAGAGTTTAAGTCTCTTACTGACTAAAAACCGCCCCGCTCCTATTCCTGCTCGGAGCCGGAACTCCGGTAACCCAGCTCCGGATACTTTAGTATACCTGGAATAAAATCGGAAACCTAGCTGTCACACCCAGCGAGGATATTTAATTACATTAGCTACAATTTTTAACCTATAATTTTTATCTACCTATATATTTATCAAGTATACCTAGATACCTATCTAATATTATATCTAAGTTACAAATCATACACAATCACACGTGTCAACAGGTTTAAATTCAAGTATGGGCTTTAACAAAAAAAATGCAATTAAATGTAATAACAGATTTCTAAGTATGTTATTCATATCGTTATAGTTGTATAACAGTCAGTTGTACTCGTATGTGTCATATGATTCAATTACAACAGTTACAAGGCTGAGACACCAATTGTGGCACATAGTAAATAAGTGCAGTTCTTTAATAACTCGTTGTAAAAATATATGTGGACTAAGCTTGAGTATAGTAATGTTGTTGGTTCATTCCGTTCATATTTCGCTTTTAAAGTTAGATACGAAAATAAATAAGTAACATAACATACTCATATTTAGTTTCATATAAAAACAATTAACATTTGTTTTTCCTAAATTACTTTCAGTTTATCCACATACTTTTGTCTGTTGATGTTGTTGTTTTGTCTAAAAATACCAGTTTTGGAGACAAAAGGTAATCTAGACTAATGAATAAAATTGGACTGTCTATTATAGTATAGAAATAGCCGTTGTTTACTGCATGCGTATGCGTATATACACCCAAAACACATATTTTTTTATTTTTTGTCTGTCTGTTTGTACCAGGTAATCTTTGAATTGGCTCGATCGATTTTGACGGGACTTTAGGACTTTTTACTGTCAGATAGTTGATGTACTAAGAAGTAAGTGAGGCTCCTTTTTTTGGAAAAACATTTTAACTAAAAAAATCACAAATTCTGCCAGAAGTTCTACGCGGGCAAAGTCGCGGGCAACAGCTTGTATTCTATATAAGGCAGAGCATTTGTTTATACTTAATTCTTGATACAAATTAACGTTACAATCGCGATACTCTTACAATGAAATCTTAAACGACTTGCAAGGCGAAACTAGTATATCAATTCGCTTCACTCGAAAATGCACTTAATACACATGTGTGCCTATTCAAAAACTTTTCAAAGTCATCTTATTATACTAGGTCTATTTTTGGCACTGTTCTAGCATGAAGTCTTTATTTCAATTCAAATTGAATAATGATCCACCTTGATCCTTCAGTTTATTCATTATTGTAACTAACTTGTTTTACCTCTTCGCAAATGAATGATATCATTAATACTATGTAAAGTAGTACACCTAAAGAGGATGGATTATTTTACCGTTTTTAAGTTTTATGTAAGGCTTTGAATAGGGTATCCATAGTATTTTATTGTATAAGCCGGTAAACGAGCTGACGAATCACCTGATGGTAAGCAATCGCCGCCGCCCATAGACACCCGAAACACCAGAGGCGTTACCACTTATAACGCCTCTGGTGTTTCGTTGCCGACCTTTTGGAGGTTAGGAATTTAAGGTTGTTGGGGAATTGGGGATTGGGAAGGAGGGTAATTGGGCCTCCGGTAACCACACTCACACAACGAAACATAACGCAAGCGTTGTTTCATGTCGGTTTTCTGTGAGGCCGTGGTATCACTCCGGTCAAGCCGGCCCATTCGTGCCTAAGCATGGTTCCCCCACACTTAAGCATAGCTCTCCCACACTTTAAACTATCCAAGTCAGCTTAACTTGTAATCCCGTATATTTGCCCTTACGACAATCGAAGTCTGTCACACATCAAAAGATTCGACATCCTGTATGAAGAGGATTAAAATATCATTCAAACTCAGACATAGAATGTTAACAGATCTAGTGTCAGAAATGTGCAGTCGGTATGTAAGGTCTTCAATTATCGCGACTTCACGTAGATATTAAAGCTCTAGTGACACGGTTTTTACGAAATGTTGTTTATTTATTAGATAAAAAACTCAGGGTTAGCTATAAATTATCTGGCTGCTACATTTGATATGTTTGTTTGTATTTTATATTAGTATTAAGATACAATAACAGATGTACCCTATTTATCTTCTAGATTAAGACACCACGCTTTTTAACTCCAAAACCAAAAGAGTAGATAGAAGGAACATACATGCGTAATGTGACAATTTTTACCAATTAAGAATATCCACTATTTGCTGGTTTTTTTTCCCCGCTCTAAGATTTTCCACTGTGACGTGGATGCATTAACAAACCTACAAGTTCACATACACGTGACATCCAGACCCGAAACAACAATCTGTAGATCACACAAACAGTTGCTGCGTGCGGGAATCAAACTCGCTACACGTTGGAGGCAGTCTATTAACAGTGCAGTTAACTAAATTGAGTCTATTCCCAACAACGTCAATTTATACTCCTACCCAATTCAATGGGTCTGAAATGCAGTATTGCCTTTCATAGCTCAAAGTTCCGCTTCACAAAACCCGCTAATCCTGTTTTCGTTTTAGGCAGCTCTTAATTTATCTAGCTAGGCGAGTAACAATTCATATGGACTTGTAAATTATCTGCATTAAATTTAACCAGTCTAAATGCGTCATGGTATCTTGTTTATTAGTTAATATTATGTTAATGCGACAAACAAAATACATACATGGATATGACATTACACTTTTCAATTCCATAATTGGCAGATCAAATTAGTAGTTTTAATTTGTAACATATAAGGATTATACAGTAAAAAACTTAAATCTATATTGACTTTCCCCAAATGGGTATCGAACTAAGAATTACATGTTCAATAGACCAGCATTATTTTGTATTACGAATTATTTTTGCTGAATCGTCTTCATCGTCATCAACAGCCAATTCAATTTGAATCTTAATCACCACGCTTCCTCAATGCAGGTTGCTGAATGAAAACATCTCTATTATAATTAACCATCATTTCCTTGTTTATTTTTATTTATTTAACCTAAGTATATGAGGGCAATAAAATTAACATATATAATTATATCAAACTGTTATTAACTAAGTAGGCAAGCCTTTATAGCTTCCTATCATATTTTATTAGTTTTTAACATAAACAACACGTTCTTGTAATATTTCTTAAAGTATATAATTAATTAGTATGATACGGATAAGTATAATTTAAATGTGTTATCTTATAATTAAAGGCTTCTCAAATTGATAAACTGTTTGATGAACGACATATTCTCTTTATTTGGTGAAGCGTATCTATTATTTAAATATTCTGTTTTGTAAATTAGTCTCTGTTAACTAGAACACAATTCAATAGATGACATTCAATTGAAGAGGTGAAAACCATCCAATATCTCTTCCGCCTTGTACGAGGCGAGTAGTGTCAGACTCTTATTGACTAAAAAGCACTCCCATCCTACTCCTGCTTTTCGAATCGGAACCCCGGTAACCCGCTAGGTAGTCCGCAACTCCGGAACAATACAAAAACGGACGTTCTTAGGTTTGTCTTTGAAAAATATTATTTCATGAGTCCATTTAAGTTTGATCTAGTAAGTAGTAGTCTAAATGATAGATGAAAATTTATACAACTAAAATTTACCTGACATTAATAACGTAGTTTATTGTTACCCTAAACACCATAAGTTATTCATAAATATGATTTACAATTCATTACTGCAACTAAACCCAAGTAAAACGAAAACCTAACTTGAAACTCATGTAGGCAGCGGTAATTGACACTATCTATACTTGTAAGAGATAATTAAGCGTTGTCATGGTGATATGAAATGATAACGAGTCAGCTGACCGACCATATAACAGTGTCATTGAAAACGCCCTGCCCTCCTTTGCTCAACAAGCGAGTAGGCAATTTTCATGTATGGACAAATAAATTTTAGTCAACCTATATTAACTAAGTTTGTAGTACGCTCTACACAACTTGATACTTTGATTGTCACTTACAACCTTCGTCTTTAATTATTTTCGAGCATTACTCGAAAAATAAATCGATCGTCGTCTAAAACAATCAAGCGTACCCGGTCACTTTCGAGCGTTACTCAAAATGATCAAGTGTCCTCAAAAACAATCGAACATCCTCAAAACAATTGAGCGATATCGATCGGGTTCGAGCGTACATGATCTCTTTCGGGCATTAGTCGATCATTTTCGAGCGTTACTCGAAAACTACTATTTGTAGTAGTTTTTTGTAAACCTTCCCCCAACCTCTTAAATGGAAGCCGCGTGGAAAAGCTAGTCATCATAATAATATCAATCGAAACTTCATACACACCAATTGCTTTCAAGAAACCAACCACAATTAATTGTGAAATTATAAAAAAGAAACAAAATAACAAAGAAAATACGAGTATGAATGAGTATCAAAACTACTTATACCGTTGCTAGTGTATGAACATAACGTACGTTTCAAATTAAAAATACATCTAACTGAACTACCAAGTGTTCGAAGTACCGTTAGATCGATAGATTTTAACCATAACATTTAACTTATACTTTATTTAACTTGAACCAACTAAAGTGATCATTTTTAATGGTGTTTTTACACAGATCGCTGAATAATTTTATAATAACTATCGTGAGACATACGAAATTAACTAAAAATCACGGTTTACTCACGTAAATTAATGGAGAAAAGACGTCGGACGAAGAACGTACGTTGCTAATGAAGAAGATTCCTTCTGTGACTCAAAACTAGTAGAGCTTTTCTCCATTAATGTATGTGAGTAAACCGTGATTTTTAGTTAAGATCTTGTTGTTAAATAAGTTTGTTTTGTTACTATATGCAATAAAGATAACGATTAGGACTACTTCCAATTAAAGGCCTTTTTTCCAACAGACGGGAAAAGGCCAACAACGCATCTTGTAACTTCTTTAGTGTTATGGGTATCCATGGGTAGCGCTAATCGCTTACCATCAGGCGATCCATCTACTCGTTTACCTCGATGCAATGTTAGACTAAGCAATGTTAGGTAAAAATAGTGTTAGACTTCCATGGAAAAGCAATCTAGAACTCAATTTATAGAAGTCCTATCTAGAACTGACTGTGAACTACGACAGATATACCTTTCCTAGTAACTAGTAACACTTCTATTTTCCGTTTGTAAATAGATCTATATTTAAATTTCCTAGAATTCAGCTTTAGTTTTCAAGTGTGAAACCTTAAAAAGTCACGTTCATAGAAACTCACAATGGGTAAGATGGCGAACTGTCGTCATTACTGATATTGATTTCAAACTAAGTATAAAGTACCTACAGGAAATTCTCGGAATACCAGATCTGTAACAAAAAAGCATATCTATAAAAGTTTTAAGGCATGCCTCTTGCATTTATAATACAATGTCGATGAAGCGAAAGAGGTGTGTAAAAATCGTAGGAATTGGCGTTCCATTGTCTCATTGAGTTCCTTTAGATTATGGCATAGAACTAAGCTTTATCCTTTCGAATAAGTAATGATAAGTATTTTTATCTATACTTAAGAGCTATAAATAAGTTTGACTGACTTCAATTTCAATATCAAAGAACTTTCCTGAAGGTTTTTCTAGAAATAGTCAAAACTAAATCAAATAACTACTCAATCAATTTTAAATCAAACGTGTAACATGTTAATAAAACCTAAAACCATAAAATGTGGTCGTAAATCACTATTAAACTTTTCAATTCTGTTACACTCGACAAATAAATACAATCATAAATCCAATTGGCAGCCGATCCAAATGATACTTAATTGAAATTTATAACTCTTACACAATTTGAAAATTAATACTATACCATAATATTTAAACACGCTTTTAAATACATATTATTAGCTTACAATGAAAACCATACCTAGACATATCCTTTTTTCATTTTGAAAAGTACCTAATCTTTCGTATTTAGTTACCAATTCTCTGTTTCGCATCTGATTTATTTTGTGATGACGTAATATTCAGACAATGTTACTAATAAGTTCAGTTATAATAATGAAACCAGACTGGAAGTAACTGTCCAGTACTAATTTGAAAGGGTCGTTACGAAATACCTAATCCAGTTAGGTCTACTGAAATATTTAGGTAAGTACTAAGACTTTTAACAATTAAGGTGTAACTTTAATGGCGAAAAATTGATGTACATACTAATGTTTTTTGTGTTGTTTTAAATTTGGTTTTTAAATGAAATTAATAGATCCCTTTTCTGCGGTCTGTACTTTATGTTGTAAGCTACGAATGACCTAGGCCCAGGCTATGGGTAGGGTTAGACGGATTTGGCCGAGCCATGTGTCTATGAGGTATATAAGCAACAGTTAACGGGCCCTTAGTCACATTCGCTCCTACATCCTCCTTCTTCACTACTACGGAAAACCCCCATCCCTTCAAAATGTACAAGCTGGTAAGACTTGAGTTTTTATCAAATCAATTCACACACCCTTTGCACCCCTTATCTTATCCCTGATATAAAGATTTTTTCATAGATTTTCTGTTTACATAGATAGGGCTAACAATTATCATCGATTCGGTAAAATCAAACAAAACGATAGTGAGGATGCACCAATTCAATCTAAAAACGCATTTTAAAGTCTAATCTGAAATGATTCAGTCAGTAGATAGATTCAGTAGAAGCCCAGAAACAAAACGTTAATTAACTCGGAAAATACATAAGTATCCTGTCGCTAGGATATACCTATGTACTTGAATTGTCCTCCAAACACGTCCAGTGTCCATGAATCAGCCAGCTTTTATAGTTTTTGCCATTTTTTTGTTGGCTGACATTCTCTGCAACGCCAACGACCGGGCGAGGTCGGTTCAGTTGCCACCCGGTACTTCCACCGCCACACTTTTTACTTACAAATTCGTTAATCAGTGCAAATAGCTCAGCTCAATACAATATTATGTCAATGTTCCTTCCAAAAACGACCATGACAAAATTTATTCCTATCATAAACTGATGGATTAAATTATACCTAAGAACCTGTGCGCAAAAACTTTATACTATCGAAAATTACACTCAAATTGAGTAGTATTAAGTCTTATATTTATTTGTACTTTTTTAAACTGGTTGTCCAATTAAAGTCGTTTATAATGGGCGGGTGTATGTTATCTTTATATGATTTACGTATGACGTTATTTAATTATTGTGTGGACTCGATTTATTAGGATACTTCTTTGAATATGCGTTCTGATATCGTTAATCGAGTAGGTACTCGTATAAAATGATAGGATCATAATAATAGGTTTGTGGATCACGCTGATGTATTTTATAAATTAAATTAATTTAATTTTTTGTCCCATCCGCTGAGAAACTGCGTGATAATTGCTTGTTTGTAATATTAACTTGTTAATTTGTTACATGTTTTGATTTAATATAATGATGTGCATGCAATTTAGCTATGATTGTCTTTTATTGTTCTAGTTTCTGCTTTAGATTGCTTTAATTAGTTTCATGTAATTTTTGACAAAATTAGATAACATATTTTTGGATGGCTGTGGCGTTTTTACTCTTTGCAATTTTATTTATTAATAATAAGTACCTAGATCTTAGAAATCTAATTTGTTTCCAACTATATGTAAATTAAAAAAACAATATACTTACAAATTAAAGCGGAAATATGTCTTAAATTATAAATTGAAATTTAGGAACTAATTTTAATACAAAGACAGAAAAAATATATTAACAAAAGAAATAACAACCACAAAATTCGATTCGCCCAATTCAATACGCATTGTTCACACGATATGTTAACTACATTTGCAAATTATTATATTTCCTTGAGCAAAATTTGTTCCTAAATGTTTTATATCACGGTCTAACAATTAAAGAGAATTATTTCCTGTCCAGCTGTACTTTATTCATTAAAAATATGCAAAAAGATATTAATTCAGTTCTACTAGTTACAATAAATAAATCTACATACTAAAAGTAAATTACAATAAAAAAGGATAAGGGCACACAAGGTTTCTATGTGATGTGTTTATACGTATTTGTATCTTCGTAAACACACCCACGACACAGAAGAAAGTCCTATTGTAGGACAATACGCAACATCACGCCTTTTATCCCCGAAGGGGTAGGCAGAGGTGCACATTACGGCACGTAATGCACGTTGGGAGAACTTTCTATGTAAAAAATAAATAGTTTATGTGTCAAAGAATTTATCCATATCACTGTCATCAAAGAACGTTTCCATAAGATTAACAGCATTGGCATGTTAGCGGGACTTAGAACAGGGTAGGTATTATTCGATTAAAGTCTGATACTCCTTCTTACTTAACCCAGGGTGGGAGATGCCGTACCTGTAGCTACTATCTTGCGAGGACTAGCCTAAAAATAGCATTGGGCGTTGTATGGCATACAGCTGTATTACATCACTCATATCGATGTCAAGAACTAATAGTCAATGGTAGTAATTATGACGACCGGTCTAGATCGCTCGTGATCTAGATATGCCATCAATGTGTCCTCCTACTCATGCCCTTCGCACACTTAGAGCGATATTAGTGCTTGGAATTAGTTTAATGGTTTTGTATGGTGTTATGTTTTCAAGGTTGTTGAATATTGTGCCAGCCAAATTTGAAAAAGTTATTTATGTAGGCGGTATTATTGAAAATTTTGTACTGTAATGCTTCCTTTCGATTTTTACTAGTTTATGAATATAAAGTAGTCTTTAATTGTTTTTGAGTAGCTTCAATTTCACGATGTTTTTTTTCTTTTCTTTTTCTCTTATTAACATTTTCCCCGACAGGCAGTGGAACTATTAAACAATTAATAATAAAGGAGAACAATAATAAATGAGGTTATATAAGAATATTATAATCGGGGAATTGTTTCTGCTGAGCATATGCGAGGCGCGTGAGAGGGCCACAATAGACTGGACAATGGGCCCTCATTACGTGTTACCACGTGATCTTTGTTCAGCCCATTCAGGCTATTGGGCCTATTCAGTTTGGCTTCAGCTCCCTTTACCAAGTTCTCAAAGGAAACAATTATCTTTCGTTGTTGTAACTGTTTCTACTACATTTTTGCTCGATGTGAATTGTTTCATTGTAGCCGCAACGTAATCTATTGTGAACGCATAGCTATTTCTAATTTGATTACAATAAGGTATCGGTGTAATTGTAGAATAAATTATTATTTAATATAATTTGTACAGAGTTATGTGCCGTATATCGAGGTAGAGACATATTGAAATATTTAGCTAGACATTAGTCCAATTATAGTTTTGCAACTGCCATTCTTTAACTATCTATACATATAATAAAATCGTAGAAAAGTGCTGTCTGTACATTGAAAATAAAAATAAAAAAAATAGCAGGGGTTATTGTTATGTCGATGTCGAACCCAAAAATGTAATTAACTTTTTTTTTGTCTGTTTGTCTGTTTGTCTGTTTGTCTGTTTGTCTGTTTGTCTGTTCGTCTGTGCGCGCTAATCTCAGAAACGGCTGATCCGAGTTGGATGCGGTTTTCACGAATATATTGTGGGATGCTTAAATTTACATTTAGTGTTTGTTTCATGTCAATCGGTTCATAAATAAAAAAGTTATGTCAAATTAAAGAATCACGTCGAACATTCTATGCTTATACCATTAATCTCCGCAACTATTTGACGGATTTGGTTGAAATTTGGTACAGATATAGTTTAGAACCTTAGAAAGGACATAGATATATTTTTATTTCAAAAATCAAAAAATAAAAATAAGAAATAAATTATTTATAAATAATTCTATGTCGATCGTTACACGACTTCGGTTCATGTTATTGTTTTAATTTATCGAAAAAAAGTAAATAAATAGTAAAAAGGTATGCATAATAAAACATTTAGTACAAAGAAAATGCTCTAACGGAGTATAGATAATTCTATGTCGATCGTTACACGACTTCGGTTCATGTTATTGTTTTAATTCATCGAAAAAAGTAAATAAATAGTAAAAAGGTATGAAAAAAATAATATCAATATAATTAAACTTTTAGTACAAAGAAAATGCCCGAACGGAGTATAAATAAATAATCCAAGTTGTCTTTATCCTCGATAGATGGCGTTGGGATCGAAATAGATCGCGCTATGGTTTCGTTACATTCATTTGGTTGGGTATCGGCCGAGCGCTTCGGTACTATCGTAGAAAAAGTGTATTATCAGTCGTATGATTATTTGTCTGTAGTGGTCCTGCTGTTTCGTATATTCTAAATTGGTTTCGTTGTATTTGTCAATTAATAAGTTTATTTGTTGGGTTTTCCTGGTTTTTTGGTTAAACTATTTAACGTAGGTTTAGTTTGATATCGATTATTAGTAGTTACTGTAGTTAGTTTTTTTAATAAAATTGTAAGTCAAATTTATTAATTAATTAGATAGATTAGATTTAAGTCGTTTCTTTTAAATTATTTAGTTTAAGCTTGGTTATTATAGCATAGAGGATAGGTTGTAATATAGTTTCTTTTTTAATTGTTATAAATTCGTAATTCGTAGCTTTCTTTAGTTTTAAGTTAGTTTAAGTCCGTTTTTAAACTATTTTTTCAATGCCCTAAGTGAGTATACATCTATTAAATTCAAACGCAGAGCTCATTATGTTGATTTTTGAAGAGTTCCCTGGAATATCTTCCACATCTCATTTTTGAAGAGATCCCGCGAGATCGGGAACTATGTGGTTAAAACCAAAAATTTGCCGGAAGTCACTATTCCACGCGAACGAAGTCGCGGGCAAAAGCTAGTATTTAATATACAAACACAAAGTCACGTTGTTTATTCTCCGAATGACTAGGCAATCGTTATCAAGCAAGTACGAGTGCGGATGCAGTAGCAGGAGTCCTTAAAGAGTATATATTACTTACTTTTCGCTCATCTCATTATTAACTGAGCTATTACTATAATTTCCAGGTCGTCTTCTCCGCTCTGCTGGCCGTTGCCGCCGCCGCTCCCGGCTACTACGGAGGCTACGCTGCGCCCATCGCTGCGGCTCCCATCGCCGCTGGCTGGGGCCACGGTATCGTCAGCGCGCCCATCTACAGCGCTCCCGTAGTTAAGGCCGCCGTACCTGTAGCTACTTCTTACGCTAACACTGTTAAGGTAAGCAATATATGTATATAAAAACAAACTATATGCATTAGTAAATATAATGGTAAGTATATACGCTTACACAATACTCTGCTAATCACTACGCGAGTCTAATTTATTTTACTATGTTATTTGCTAACTGTTACTGTCAAGTTAGTATTAGTAGTGTTAGTTGTTACTTTAAGGAAAAGAGATCTTATTTCCTTTAATATTCTAATCTAACTTAACCTTTTATACATTTATTTTCATCCAGCATATATTTGAGCGCGTTGATGTCTTTTAAACTGCATAAATTATTTTATCGTTATGTCTACGATGAAGAGATATTGACTAGATTAAACCAGTTCGTTGAGTTGAAGCCATCGTATTTGAGAAGTACATATTTATTAATATGCGCAATATTCTCTACATATCGTCATACAATAATTTCAGATACAATAAGTATCTACCAACGGTTTGTATAAAAATCGAAAAATGTTGATGTTGTGTTACAGATCTTTAATTATAATTTCCATATACTTCCAGGTGGCGTCCCCTGCATTAGTAGCTGCCCACGCTCCCATCGTAGCTGCGCACGCGCCGATCGTGGCCGCTCCCGCCTATGCCCACGGCTGGTGAACACACAGTTAAGGCCAACTACACCCAGGCCAGACCATCCAGGCCTATTCCCGGATAGTGCAACAGTCAACATCTACTCTTATATATTTATTAGTAAATAGAACATAAGATCATTCGTCATGTTTGATTGGAGCAAAAATCTAGCTCTGACACGAGTTGGAAAGTTGTGCCATGTTTGGAATTTTATTAAAAGTGCAGTAAATTTTTATATTTTTGTCTTTTTCTATTTCTATTAACGTTCATTAATATACCAAAATATATTAAGCCAGATAAGCTCAAGCACTTATTCAGACTAAAAATAAAAATAGTAGAATCAAAAATAGTTCTAGTACTTGTTATATAAACAACTAATTCTATTAATATTTTTTACAACGATCGATTAAGTCAGTCTCTATTAAATTGGTTCCAATCTTGTCAACCACTAATCATACGCTGGCGCAGTCGATACAAAGGAGCCGATATCGAGAATAACCGGTCCGATTAAAACTTTAGTCTGGCAATGTTTGCGTACAGACTATTTTAATCAGTACTTATTTGTCAATGAAAAGGTCACTTATTTTTTGTGCACTATAAGGTGCTAGTTTTAGTTTCACCAAATATGTGTTTTTTTATCAATTACTAAACTACGTAATAAATGTCAATGTAGTAGATAAAAAACCAGAAATTCTAATCTAATATTATAGTCGTAACGAATAAAAAAAAATTAAAGCTTTTGTCTAATCAAGCCATGAACACCTCGAAAGGAACGAGAAGAACTGTTGAAACTGTTGATTATTTTTATGTAATAGTTAATTTTATGTATGAGTATTACGGTACAATGTTTTCCCTTGCTGGGATATTCCTCTCTTTTAACTTTGATATCAAATATGAACTAAGAAAACTGCATTATCATACAAGACAAGTTTAAACTTTAATGGCTTTTGGTGGCCATATGAATAATCCAGTATTCTTTAATTTATATGAAAAATAAATAAAAACGTAGAGTTTTATCACACAAGCTTGACGCAGGTGACACTTTTGACCAATGAGGCAGTCGAGATAACTGAATGCCTTCTTATAATTGTATGGAGCGAGTACTTTGGGCTCGGGCAGTAGATACGGTTGCCGTATATGGCGCGTCAGATTCCGCATGCCACTTCATGCGTAATGTCAGCCAGTTAACACTGTGGAACGTATATCAATAGAGCTGTTGTTAAGTGTGATTATGAATTAAAAACAGTGATACTACGGTACTTGTTATTTAGGTAACAAACGATTAAAAGCATCAGGTATTGGATACGAGTCGAGTTGACGCGCGTTTTTGATAACATTTCTATCTTATTGGCATATTACGAATATAGGGTTTAAAACAATTCTACTTAAACAATAATTCAATAAGTGCGAGGAAGAGTAATGTTTTCTAGTTACTGAAAACAAAAATGGACAATTAGAGTTAGATTATTTTTCATTAATTACTTTTAAATGCTTTGAGCTTCGAAAAGTTTATGTAAATTAACCGTTCACGGTTATAATTTTTGAACACAAGTACAAAGATTTAGTTATAAGATCATGAATCTTCTACTTACGTTGTAACTACTAACTGCCAAAGTCATTCGTACTAACAGCTCTATGTGAATACAAGTCAAGACAACGCCCAGTTGGTCAGAATAAGCATGAAAGCGCGTCCAAGGTCGATCAAACCTTAACATTTTGTTTACCGGCCGCACCACTGCAAAAAATAAACTCGAAGTTTTTATGTCACTCACACCAACAAACTCGTACTTACCATATCTCGCTGCAGGTTCACATTTACTGCACTACTTTTTTATGTTTTGTAGACCGAAATAGCATTATTTTGTATCGATTTCCTCTTTTTTACTTTATACCTAATTTAAGACTTAAGACAAGTAACTTTACGATCTTTATTTGAATGGTTTAATTAATGTATGAAAATTCCCGATTAGAAATTTATGTATTGTTCATCTCCGAAGAGTTGCATATTTATAATGTCTACTTTTGATCAGTTATTTTATGAATCCCATAACATAGAGGATGAAGAAATTGCCAAAATCCAATAACAGCTCAATAATACTTTGCAATACTTTTTTTGACTGCCTCGTTGGTCGAGTGGTCGCAAGTGCAACTACTGGACAAGAGGTCTCGGGTTCGATTCCCGGGTCGGGCACAAGTACTACTGCGCTTTTTTTCAAAAAACTCAGTAGTAGCACAGAGTCCGGAATTGTGGCCAGTATATGGCAATAGGCTCACCTCCTATTACATGGGACTTATGGCACAAATGATGAAAAGTGGGTGTACATTGTATAGCAGCATTGAAGACGTGACGTTTTGGGTGTGTAATACTTTACATGACCCGGGAATCAGACCCAAAATCCATTCAATCTAGCTTATAGATCCTTCACATACTAAGATTCATTATAAATAAGTATACAATAAATACGATTGACAGTGCACCAAATACTAGTAACTTACGTACTCGTATAATGACCAAGATTGTTTATAACACACAAAAGTAGATAAATCGTCTCAGATAAGCTGTAATTGAATTTAATCTTTTCATTCGGTCTCAACATTGTATTTTATCCGCAATAAGTCACAATGAAGCGATATTTCCTTTTATCGAAGGATGATAATAAGTAAATGCTACCTGATGTACTGGTAGAGAAATACAGAGGTAGGTAATTAGTAGGAGAAGTCGACAAGTTAATGATGCCTCGTACTACACACGAAGTTGATATAGAATATTAATATTTTTGTATGCTATCAAACATTTTAATAGTTTTTTTAATGCAGCAAAGTCAAAGCATTTATTTCAATTATCCTAAATTAGGCACTTTTAAAACGTCAAATTGAAATCTCCGTCAGTCTGTCTATCAGTAAAGCTAGGTGCTCCATCTCCATCTACCGAGCAAATGTTTTGCATTTTGCATTTACAATGTTTTCAATTTTTCATCCGAAAAAGGGGACTATTAAAACTTAGATTTAATGAATCAATAACATATACTTCTTATTTCAGATTCTATCTACTGTCGAAATCTCCTAAATTATTTTAACCTGATATGAAGATTTATTCATACACTCATTAATTCTATAAGCGTCGCCTACGACGTTAGATGTATGTACAGTACAAACTTACATGTTAGATGTTAAAGGAGTTTGCGTTGCGTGTCCGAGAATTCTGTTCAACATTTTAGCCCTACAATGTAAAAAAATAACAAAATATTGTAATAAAGTGAACTTATTGCGTGTACTGTCACGAAACTTGTCGAACTTGACTTTCATTTCAGTGCTTTTAGTACATCGCAGGCAGTATAAATACATTCGCAAACCAAAAGAAAGCATCAGTCACATCTTATTCCCTTGTCGTTCGCATCTGAATATACACAGACCACGATGAATTCGCTGGTGGTGTTCTTATCTGTGGTGGCGCTCGTCGCTGGCAAGCCCTCAGGACTCATCACGTCACCAATCATCTCCACTCCTTTGGCCTACGCAGCGCCTGCCTACTACTCAGCACCGGCCCTGTACTCCGCACCCGCAGCCGTATCCAGCCAATCGCGCCTTGACATCAAGTCTTCCCCAGCAGTGGTGACCACATCGATCGAGCCAATTGCCCGCACTGTCATCTCCGAGCCTGCAGTAATTTCTCCTCCAACTATCCTCCCCGCTCCCATCGCACCTGCTGCCGTCTCCAGCCAGTCTCGCATTGACATCAAGACGTCGCCCGCAATCACCAGCACGGTGGTATCAGCGCCCGTGGCCTACAGCGCTCCTCTTGCCCTCGCCTACAAAGCGCCTACCTTCGTGAAGACTTTCGCTCCCGCATTCTCCGCTGCCATCGCTGCACCTGCTGTGCCCCTGGACACCCCTGAAGTGATCGCTGCCCGTGCTGAGCACTTTGAAGCTAAGGCTCTGGCTGGTGCCCACCTCATCAAGAAGCGCTCTGCTCCTCTGATCGCCGCACCCGTGCTGTCCCACTTGGCTTCTCCCGTGATCTCCACCTACGCTGCTGCCCCCGTCGTGCACGCTCCCCTGGCGTACTCCGCGCCCATCGCTATCTCAACTCCTTTGATCACCAAGGCCTACAGCGTGCACCCCTGGTGAGCGCTACCACGATAACGGGGAATTTATTCCTCGGTTCAGATTTGGCGAATGACGAACGATATAATGACTTGTAAATAAAATACCTAAAAAAATACATATTATTTTCTTTTATCTCTATCAACCTAACTAACCTAACCTAGTATACTAAGTTATTATTAGTTTTAAATCGAATTAAGAAATCAGTCTCAGCTGCCAACATAGTATTTAACACAAACGATTGATTGAATGATTGGCTACGTCAAGCTTACTTAAATAGAAGGCTAAATATGTATCTTTAATAACAATAATCGGGAAACCTCGCGAACTTATCAAGGATATTTGGAGGCCTACAAAATTAAACAAAGTTTACTACGAACTTGTACGGTCTACTAACAAAATTCAATACACATTTCGAAGTTTCCTTTATTCATCAGAAATTTATTTCTTTCTACGAATCTTCTTGTTCCTGGAAATTATTATTTTATTTTATTTTCAGCCATGATCGTCCCACTGCGAGACAAAGGTCTCCTTACCCTCCTTCCACTCCTCTCTGTGTAAAGCTTTTTGCGGCCAATCCTTGTCATAGATGTCGAATTCGTCCCACTATCTCTTTTTGGGCCTGACGCGAAATTATATGAATAGGAAATGTGACGTACTTACAATTTACTATTACGTTTTTAATTACTACTCGTTCACTAAACAGCAGCTTCCGCAAAAACAATTTTAACAAAGTAATGTGGAATGGTTCTATCAACAGCACTTCTTGATATCTCATTATTATTTTATTACATTTATCGACATTTCAAAAAAACTTATTGAATTGTTTAGTTCTCTTTCCAATACGTCTATGCGTTTAAAAGAAACTTTTTAAATATTGACACGTGAACCATTTCCAATTGTTTTCCATTGCTCTCCTACGTCACGTTTGCGAATCGGAATTGCGCAAGATTTTTCAAACGTGCTCTTTGATGACTTTTGATCGTTCTGTGGAAACTTTCTTTAGTAAAAAGCAATCTTATTTTAATTGCTTTTTTACTAGAATATTTTCAATTTTCCTCTACAAAACTAAAACACGTGTATAACTTTACTTGCAGACTATTATTTTACAACTTTTAATTTGATCGACAGTTTGTTTGAGAAATCATGCAGCTACAAATTGTTATCTTATTTAGAAGAACCAAGGGGTCACTAAAATTATAGTCAAAAGTCAAAGCATTTATTTCAACTAAATCATTATCAGGTACTTTTGAAACGTCAACGAATGAATAGTCTATCGGTCTGTCCGACAGTGAAGCTAGGTGGTCGTTTCAAATTGTACATCCGAATGAGGAACAACGAGCAATAAACTCCATACACTCTATGTATACAGACGCCAGGAGGTTTATCTAATCCAATCTTTCTTTATTTAATACATACTATTCATGATTTTTACGTGTATCAATCAGTCAATAAATAGATTTAGTCAATGCCTGATTGTTTGTACGAAACCAAAAATACAACTTTTTGAAACTTTTAGATAATATTTTGTTAGTCAGTTAATGCTTCCAGAGCTGTGGACTGCCTAGCGGGATTGCCGGGGCTTGAAAAGTAGGAACGGGGTGGTGTTTAGTCAGTAAAATTCTGGCACTCCCTCTCGCCTCACCCAAGGTGGGAGAAGTCATTAGATGATTTTCCACCCCATAAAAAAAAACACAGTAGCTGCTTGCTATACGTTGTCTTTATTTTAGCTTTGTATTGTACGCGCGTGCAAGAGATTGCTAATAAGATTACATCGATTGCTATGAAGACGTTCAAGTTAAGAGGATCAATCATCTCAATAAGTTGAGCAAAATATTATGTTACGGTAATAATATAACATCACGACAATATCTTCAGGGAGCTATCAATGGAGTACTTCAGTACTTGTGGAATCGCAAGTATAGAAAAATGAAATAATAGGAGATGTTTTTTTTTTTTATTTAAAAAAACGTGGCCCCTCACTTTTATTTTCTCCTGCGTCATGGTTGCGTTTATAAACACACAAGTTCACATATACCTGACACCCAGACCCGAAACAACAATTTGTGGATCACACAAAGAGTTGCTCCGTGCGAGAATCGAACCCGCTACACGTTGCGCTGCATTCGGTTACCCAGCCACCGCACCAACCCTGTAGTCAAAGTAAGTGTTTGTGCTGTGGGACTCAATTTCTATAATTCCATTTTTCAGATATCAAAATTCTAATAATACTTTGAAACAGGAGGTGAACCAAAAACCGCGTTGAAAAATCTACCTGACTACTCGCCTAACTAAACCATTGGATCCTATAGTATAGATCAAAAGAAACTTGAAATATTAACTCACAGTTCAATTACATGCTCAAAATAATGGCTCTATCCAAACCTAATACAAAACCTAAACAATATGCAAAATATATGTATCTAAGGACAACACTAAATGTCAAGTTTGTCGGTTTAACTAGTTATTAAATTAGTATTGCGTGCCGCGGTACTGACATTTGTGTGCATAATGCCAACTTGTTGATGCTATCACTCGTGCTTCGAGTGTACCACTTAGATAAGAAAGCGTGACACATTCAACAGACCATATAAGAATTAAATCTAAGACCTAAGCTGTTTTTGTTTTGAAATGTTTAGACAGGAGTACTATACCTAATATTATTAGATGATATACATAGAATCTATTATTTTCGCGTACATATTCTTGTTATATAAGTAACGAACTTTTTTCTTCTGGATTTTTCGCGATCTTTACGTTGAAACTGTGATGACAATATCACCAAGATTGATCGGTGTAAATGTAAACAAAGATGAGTGTAGCATAATTTTAAGAGTGATTACTCAAACACGTAATTTGATAATACTTTTTAAGGGACTTGGAAATTACATAATACTCACGCTCAGGAGTAGTACAATAATATCTTGGTTATGAATATTTGTTTCTTATACCAACCAGCAAATAATTTTGGTTTGAACCGACTACTAATAAAATTGGCCTGTTTATTAAATTAAATTAAATATTCTTTATTCCAGGCATTTCAAACCCATAAGATACACATACACATATTATATCGATTAATAAGTTAAAAATAAAAATAATGAAAGATTCAAATAATGATAAGTTACATATAATGACTAACGACGACTATAACATCACCCACATAGTTAAACACAAGGAACTCGACAATCAATTGTCTTTAATGTAATGCACACCTTGGATGTCATGCGACAGTTGTCAGTTTGTCACTGTCCGTAAATCGATTCCGGAACCTAATCACACATGACAAAAAATCTTCGCTAGCTAGAATAAAATTATTAGATGGCTTAAATATCAAAGTATAGATAGTAGTTTTGAAGGTTGTTGGGGCAGCACATGTTTTGGTAATGAGTACTTGCTCAACGCTTCGTATAAAAGGATCCGTCACAGCGTGTTAGACATCAGTTGATCCAACTTCTTCAGTTCGATAACAACACAGACCACTTCAACATGTACAAGCTGGTGGTGTTGCTCTCCGTCGCGGCCATGGCTGCCGCCAAACCCGGCCTTGTGGCGCCCGTCGCCTACAGCGCCGTGGTCCCGGCATCCAGCTCGGTGTCGCAGTACAGCTCCAGCGTGGTGCACGGCTCCCCTGCCGTCGGTGTCGTCGCCCCCGCTGTCTACTCTGCCCCATCTGTCTACTCTGTACCCGCTGTATATGGTGCTCACGCCGTGGCCCCCGTCGCCCTCGCTCAAGCTCCTCACTCCCCCGCTGTCGTCCTGGATGCCGTCAACGGAGTTCCCCTCGACACCCCTGAAGTAGTTGCCGCTCGTGCCGCCCACTACACAGCCAAGGCTCTGTCTGGCTACCACCACCTGAAGAAGCGGTCCGTCGCAGTTGCTCCCGTTGCCTACAGCTCGGTCGTGTCCCCCGTGGCTTACTCCAGCCCCGTGGTGTCTGCTTACTCCAGCCCCGCTGTAGTCTCCGCCTACTCCACTCCCGTTGTCTCCGCTTATTCCGGATACTCCCCTGTGGTGTCTGCATACTCTGCCCCCCTGTCCTACTCCGCTGTATACCCCAAGGCCCTCAGCGTCCACCCCTACTAAATAAATCAAACCTGTCTAAAATTGTACAAAACCAACTTGTAATGAATTTATCACTGCCGAATTAAACGATTGATTATTATACACTATATCATTTTTATTTTATACCTGTACACTATACCTACGTTATACTTCCAACGAACACTGTATTTTCTTAGACGTCATACTCCTTGCGAATATTATATTAAACAAATCTCAATTTACTTGAAGAGAACAGGGTCGGCTCGTGCGAAGGATTATAACAACATCGGATTATAGTCCGTTCCCAAATAATTTCACTAAGTACTTTATAAAATACAAATTTTGTAAAATAAATTCGCTCAAAAAATACTATTAGAAGCAAATATGAACATTCATAATCATTTTTAATATTATCATACCAACAATATGATAAGTTTCTATTCGCACTCATAGCAAATAAGAATGTATCGACTGATAAAAACTGCCTTATTTTAATGAATTGTGTTAAAAACATATGCACGGAAGTATGAAAATCGACAACGATCACGTTTACATAATAATTTATGCGTTTAATACAAGTATCTCTAGTGTTTATAACAGCTGTAAAAAATAACCCCAATTAAGTTTTAAGGCTATTGCTTTGGTGTAAGACATAAACAAATTTTAACTGTCCTTCAGGCGAATTAGATTTATAAATTATTATTCAACCTGGGTTACTGAGTTCCTGGTAGTGAGTAATACTAGCCTAAATACATTATTTCTTTATTAATTTAATTTTATTATTTCCTACATTCACTTTTTGTTGTGAACTACTATGCTTTTGTGTGTTTAATATAATATTTATGACCAAGGAATTATACTTGTTACATGCAGTACAAGCTTATTACCAGAAAGTTTCAATCGTTGACTACATGTGTAAATAATGCATTTTCCTTAACACAGCATTAGTAAAAAATCTTACCGCCGCACTCAGAGTCATTTAATGGTTACTAACCCAGTCCTTAGCAATTGTTTTCCAAACAAAATCGTTATTAAGGAATAATTTAAGTAATCATTAAATGTGTCTGAGTGTGGCAGTTAATCTTTTGAATAAGTTTTAGATAGTCTTTAACCTAGAACTTTCATGATATTAAGGAAACTCTCAGGAAAGTCATTAAATGTCAATAAAAATACAATATAATTATCACATCTTTATTTGCAAATTATTTACTATACACTACTATCCATACATTCAGTTATGATACAATTTATTAACATCAAGCAAGATCGTGACTAGTAGTGGCCAAAACCGTGACCGTGACCGTCGCCGTAGCCGTGGCCGAAACCATGGCCATAACCATGGCCGTCTCCATGTCCATAGAGCCCACCTCCTAGACCACCGCCTAGACCACCGCCAAATCCACCACCGAAGTGCAGTGGGGCAGCAGCTACCACTTTGGCTACGACGGGCTGCACTACTGCAGTAGTAACAACAGCTGGTGAAGAGTGCACATCCAGTCGAGACTGATGAGACACCGCCACGGGTGCCACGTGGGCGACGTGGGCCACGGGAGCAACGTGAGCCACATGAGCCACATGAGCTACTGGAGCGACGACATGAGGAGACCGCTTGTGAACGTGATGGCCAAGTCCTCCGTGACCAAGATCGCCGTGACCAAGACCGCCATGACCAAGTCCTCCGTGGCCAAGATCACCACCGTGTCCAAGACCGCCATGACCAAGACCACCATGACCAAGACCGCCATGACCAAGACCGCCCAAGCCAAGTCCAGCGTGTCCAATTCCAGCATGTCCAAGTCCAGCATGACCAAATCCAGCGTGGCCAATGCCAGCGTGACCTAGTCCAGCATGACCAAGCCCTCCGTAGCCCAGTCCGCCGTAGCCGTATCCTCCAAATCCATGTCCGCCATAACCATGACCAGCATAGCCAGCCACCACAGGTGCTGCGACTACTGGTGCCACCACTGCGGCGTGGTGAGCCACTACTGGCACTGCATGGCCATGGCACAAAGCCAATGAAGCTAACAACACTACAGCCCGGAACATCTTCAACTTATTTCTCGATCACAAATCTGATTGAACTGCAAGAGCTGACTGATTTCCCAACTGAAAATCTACCTTCTTATACCCCAAATGCTGATTCAGAGTGACAGGATTCAAACTATTAATACCTTTTGTCATTCTATTCAATGTTGTGATTGTTGTCACAAAAAACTTGGAATTCGCCAGTTTATAAGAATACAAATACCTAAACCAAATTACTTTTTATAAACACAATAGACAAACTACGTGTTTATAAATGTTATCGCATTTCTTACAATAGACCCTGAATTAACTTCGGAAATAAATGCGTGCAGTACTATGAATAAATAACAACTATGATTCACGCATTAATTTAAGTAATATAGCGCATCAATCAAAAATGTTAATGAGTGACGTTTGTATATTGCATCTGAATCCGGCCAGTGCCCCGGGGCCGCAGCGTCAGTGACGCAACGACCCGTCCAATAGCTGTGGCCGAGAACTTGAACCCGTTGCGCTTGCGCACTACGTAACAACAACCGTTATGTGGCTATAAAATAACGTCTCATCTGCCTCTAGTAAACACTCCAGGTTAAGTTCAAGTAACAAAATGATTAGGTTACTGTTATTTGTGGGTGTACTGTGTGAAGTGTACGGAGATTTAGTGCCTTTGATATACGCGGCACCGAGTGCGGTGTCCCATCAATCCAGGATAGACATCAAGCACAGTCCAGGTTTCGTGGCTGGACCGTTGATATATAGTCCGGCAGCAACTGTATATGCTAACCAACAACTTGAGAACAAAGTGCGTGAGGCAGTGATAACGCCAGTATTCACAGCAGATACAATATTAACACCAGTGGCGTTAAGCTTTTTTCACAATCTTCCGTTGGCAAGGGCGCTTGAACATCCCATATCGATAGATAAAGCACAAGAGAATAATGCAGAGAATTATGAATTTGTGAATGCGGTAGCAACAAGTGATGAAAACAACAATGTGATAGTAACAGAAATTCCTGAACAAGAAAAATTAAATCAAGGAGATAAGCAGCCCGCGTCAGATAAGATCATCATAGTAGCTTACGATGACAACAGTAAAGTAGTAAGCACTACCAATGATCCACCAATAGAAGATGTCACAGAAGAAGCTGTATTAAATTAATTAGATTCAAATGAGATCTAAGACTGGTATTTTTATGCAAATTTAATGTAAAAAATATTTAGCGATGATAATGTTTTACTTTATGGATATATAACTTGTGGAAAGTAAAATGCCTTTAAGAATTGATACGTTGTACTACGGGACGGCTACACAAATAGCAAGTAAGACTTGTGACAGAGATTTGTCATTGTATGAATGTAATATTTGATTTATGTATTTCCAAATATGCTTAGATATAAGTTAATTTATATTGTGAAGTAATAAAGATGCTATCCTATGGGTTGTTATGTTTTAGTGTAAGTACTAATTTTCACCCCTTTACTTTCATACTCCATTTTTTTAAACAATAAAATAATGCAGTTTCATTTGAAATTTACACATGTTACTTGGTTTTTTATTCTATGTACCACTTAATGTGTTTCAATATAGTAAAAATTAAAAATAAATTTGAAATGTGATATGTGAAAATAAAAATTAAGAATTAAAAAGTAAAATGTGTACACTGAAGAGAATTAAAACATAAAAATATGACGAATATTTCATAAACAAATCTCAACGAATAACAACCATTAAACAAATACTAGCGAGGTTTGGTTCTTTGATGTATTTCAATACGATTGGAAAGGTTTATTGTATGGCTTGGCAAAAAACGCCTTTGTTCCTATATAGTTAAGGAAATGTATACAATAGAACACGCCGGTAACACACGTGACTTGGAAGGGTGCATTACTTCTGCTTCCTAAGGGTTGTATAAACGTGAGCTTCAAACTCTAAACGAATGTGACGTAGGCTTCTCTTCATTTCAGGAAATTACATCGCTTTTACTTGCTTTTCTCCGTATTATTACCACAAACGTAATAGTGTGGTCCTAAATATTATTCTGAGGTGTAAGTTGTCCAAACATTGGCATTGGAAACTTCCATTCGTCGAAATATGAATTAGTTACTTATTTACTAATTTATACAACCATATCTAAATGCTCATTAGTTTATTTATTACTCATTAAATCATTAAACATCGAGAAACGTACGAGTACAAGTGACACACGACACCACTACTTTACCACATAACAATGTTCCTTATATGGTAAAACAGTTTAATGGCCTGAATGCTTTACATTCCACTTCACGGTGAATTTATTGGCTTGTGTGTGGTGCATAATCTTGAAACATGCCATATAGATACAGAGGAGGATGCGTAACTAGTTTATAAATAAAACGGGTATTTAAAAAATCCAGAGTTTATTAATCAGTCATCAATATTATGTACATTCATGGAACTATTTCAGATTAATGACAATTTTGAATTTGAAGTCTCCTTTAGTGAAGGATTTTACAGCTGTTCCGTTGAGCAAAGGCTTACTTGTACAGGTGGGATACAGCAAGAGGAGTAGAGTAGGCAATGGGCGCGGAGTAGGCAAAGGAAGAGTAGGGGATGTGAGATGTTTGGAGGTCAACTCGGGACTGATGGGAGTACGCAGCAGGGGCGATGTAAGTGTTCAACAGACCAGCTGACCGCTTCTTGATCAGATGGGCGTAGGCAAGGGGCTGAGAGATCACTGGAGCATGAGCGAGAACTGGGGCAGTCGCGGTATAGGTGGATGCAATAAGAGGAGTGTGAGCGGCGTAGGTGGTGGGCGTGTAGTAAGTCGTAGGGAACAAAGGTGCTGACCTCTTCTTGATCAGATGTACGGCAGGCACTGCAGGCACTGACGCGATGGGCGCTGGCAGGATTGTGGCACCGTGTAGGAGCGGCGCGTTGTACGTGGTGGCAGCGTAGTAGTTAGCAGGGTAGTATGCAGCAGGCGAGGCGTACGTCAGAGGGAACTGGGCAGATCGTTTCTTGATGAAATGGGTGTACGCCAGAGGAGCCTGGTAGAAGAGCGGCGAGGGATGGATCACAGTGCTGTCCTGTTTCGCGATGGTAGTCGCAGCGGGAGCCAAGTACGTTGTGTACTGCGTGATGGGCGCAGCAATTAGAGCACCGGGCTCAGCGACCGCGGCGGCGAAGAAAGCGCACAATACCACCAACTTGAACATCTTGGTCTGTATTGTATTGTTGCTCGGATGAACGACTGATGCCTTGCCAATGTGTCGCTTCGTATTTATAGAAAGTATCCTACACTAAAGCTAAGGGCGATCTCGTTTTGCAAACCGGTGCATGTCGGCCGTTCAGGAAGCTGATATTTAAAAACCACGAGGTCGTCTACAGTCCCGACTGGCCAGTTCATCATCGTCTTAATGCTTTTGTTGCAATACATATGCCAACGAGCCGACAAAGTAATTGAGACAGTTCAGTCAACGCTCCCGTACGCAAAATACCAGCCCGATACGAGCCGCGCCATATGTAAACTAGCCGATAAAGTATCTCTTCAATCAAGTATTTCATTCAATACAGATAATTTCAATTACTTTTCTACTACATAGGTACTTACTTGTGCTTCACGACATAATGTCTTCTTAGTCTACTCCTAGCAGCAATTTTAAAATCCATATTTTGTTCTTAGTACTTTTGCCTTTCTGGAAATATGGAGTACATAATAAACGTGGTGACAAAAAGATTTCATGTGAAAACGATGAAAGTTTCAAAATATTCTTTTGTTTGGAACTTTCATTGCCACGCCATTTATTTAGGTGGTCGTCTGTCGCCGGGTCCCTGTTACTACCCCCGTGACGCTCTAAGATTATATCTACGTGAAAATTATTTGAATAATGTATTTAAGCTCATTAGCATACAATACGTTATTCTCATACGTATGACGTATCAGTAGACACTGCCCTACTTGTTTAATACAATAATTTTGATAAAACCGTCTTCCTTCAATTGTGTCCCTACAATAAAACATTTTACCGAGAATTTTGTGTAAATAATAGCTCCACTGTTACCATGACAGTTTCTTATATTATTCCATTAGGGTCAATTTACATTTTATATTATACTTCAATAACAAGGCTTATGTTTAAATTGTAGGCAGAGAGGTTCGCAACTATACCATTTTAATCTTTAAAACAGCATACTGTAACTAAGAAGTTTTTACTAAAAATCGATGACGTCATTTCTTCTCCCGACATGGTGGTTGTACCTCGTGCTAGGTAGCCACACTTACGACCACGTGGCTGTCCATTTTCCTGTAAGGAAAATACCTGACGACTTCGAGAGGGTAATTTAAAGGGTGACTCTGAATTCTATAAATAGAAGGTGAAAGTAGAGAATAGACTAAAGTATATTTTTAAAATAGAATAGGATATCTTTTTTATATTGTGTGCTATGATGCAATCAGAGTTTACGTGCAGAAGTATGAATGTGTTTGTAAACATACGTTCTAACGTATAGTGTAAGAACGTATGCTTGATTGTTTCTCTACTTTTCCGCCTGCAATGTCGTCTTATCCTCAATCTTTCTTTTTCATATTGCTCCACTGTCTAAACTATTTTGGTTTCATTTTTTCCTGTATTAACTATGTATTAAATAGTAACTATAGAAAATCATAGTGCATATTACATAGAAAATCTGTGGGCCAATCCACTTGCAACTCCTCTGATGTTGTGAATGTCCACGGCTTAGTTTACCATAAAGATTTTTTAATATGTACTTACTTTTCTCGATCCTTAATATACATTTTTATGTGGGAAAATCATCTAATGACTACTCTCGCCTTGGGCTAGGCGAGATAGAGTGTCAGATCTAACTGACTAAACCATCCTACTCCTGCTTTTCGAGCCAAAACCTGGGTAACCCCTAAGAAATGCAGACTCTTCGATCCTTGTATTGGCTGACCAAAATCAACATTTTTCAATGCGACAGCGTTTGACAAAATACGACTATAAATACTCCCATTCAAAAGATTCGACCAACTAGGACAATTGTTATGTTTATCTATTCATATTACTATGTAAAACTGTTATCAAATTCCAGCCATACTGAGAATTTCACACTAACAAACTGATTCTAAAATCAATAGTAAGTCCTTGTACAAGCGAATATTTAGTCGCTAGGCACACGACATTCGTTGTTTATATGTCGTCACTGTATTACTGTCCCCTATTTTAGTAATGGATAGATCTAAAATAGGTAAGTAGATTATAATTAAATATAGATCACTGACTTGAATGATCAATCTAGTTGAAATCCTTGTATCATGTCTTGATCTAAATTGTGATTTAAAACTAGGTAATAGATACTTGATTGTTGTATGTAAATATTTTTTCTATGTTCGGACTTTTTGGTATTTAAAATTATAATTAGTTACACTAAACTCCATAGAGTGCTGCTAATAAGAATACTTAGTATAAAACTTAATATAGAAAAGGCAATAATAATCTCACGTGGTATTCACAGCCAAAACATTTTATCAAAAATGTGAGTGCTTTAATAATAGACGCATGACAATGAGATGTCGTACCGCGACTGTGTTCAGCCATGTAGGCAATTGCAATATGCATAATTATGAAGTTTACAATATCTGGCGCTGACGTCCACTCCAGCCATGCCTACAATAATAATAAATCCACACATGACCACTTAATTAAATCATTGTTTACAAACATACAAAGAACGATCGACTGAACTTTATAAAAGTGGTTCGCTCAGGGTCGACGATGTGTTCCGGCAACGCCTGTAATGTCACTAGTTTCATTACACTAATATATAAGGAGATCACTACTGTACGAATGCATCAGTGCATCTGAGCTCAGATACAACACAGACCTCTCCACATACAACATGCTGAAGCTGGTGGTGTTGTCTTGCTTGGTGGCGGCCGCAGCAGCCGGCGCGCTCTTACCGTACGCGGCGCCCCTCGCCTACACGGCGCCCCTCGCCTACTCCGCGCCCTTCGCCTACTCAGCGCCCATACTGGCCCCCTACGCCCCTAACTACCGCGGCCCTCTGTCCCTGGCGCCCGGCCAGCCCGCCAACATCCTCGGAGCCGACGGCAGGCCGCTCGACACCTTGGACGTGAACCTGGACCGCTCCGCGCACTACACCGCCAAGGCTTTGGACAACGCCGGCCTCCACATCTTGAAGAAGCGCTCCGCTCCCCTGATCGCGCCCATCAGCCGCGTGGCGGTCGCTGCTCCCCTGGTCCACAGCTACGCTGCTCCCTTGGCTTACTCCGCGCCCATCTACAGCTCCCGCCTGGCTGTGGCTCCCATCAGCTACGCCGCCCCCTACGCTCAATACTGGAAATGAAGAACTTTGCACTGACAAACTATAAATAAACCGACTACCGAATTTAATATTTTGTTTTAATATTTCATTTTATTCCTTAAATGTGTGTTGCTTTTCGACCTGCCTCCTTTTTGAAATTAATAATTACCAAATGTGCCGTTTACATTTCGAAATAGAGATCTATGAACAGAGACGTAAATTGACCATAATTATTGTGATTTTTATTTCTGAGTCTGAATTTGTAAGGCTGAATCGACTTAAGTAAATATGTACTAAGTTTTATTCTAATTAATGCATTTATAACGTAAACAAGTTATGAAAATTCAGAATCGAAAATCGTGATGAAATTCAGGGCCTATCTAATCTTAACACTAACTAGTATTTAAAGAGGAGTTCTTCAAAATACGAATAATATAGCTTCAATGTGTCGAAATTATACAAAAAATCTAGTACTGCAGATGACAGGCTACAATAATTTTTTGCTATCAAAAAGCACTGTAAGATGGTTTATCACATTATTAATTTAAACATTGACAAATTATATTATTTGTAACATAACAATAAGTAATTACATGACAGAATAATGATTGTATAGTATTAACATACTTGTCGACATTGCAAATTATACGGCAGTCTATCATTCGCGGCAAATAAATATTAATGATAACGTATCTAGAGGACACACTTCCCTAATGAACAAGTAAAGGGATTGACTTTTATACAGTTTATATTAAATTCTCCGACAGATAGACAAATAGACTGCCATGTTGGTCGAGTGGTCGCAAGTGCGACTGCCTAGCAGATGGTTCTGGGTTCGATTCCTAGATTGGGTAAAGTTTTCTTGATAATTTAACTTAAAGTAATGACACGAAATTTAATATCGTATTCCGTATATTGCAATAGGGTTATTCCCTATTACACGGGACTCATATTACAACTGGAGAAAAGGAGAAATACCTGAACCATTTAGAACATTATTAAGTTATATCAGAAAGAGTCAGCAATTTTCCTTTAATATATACCAAGCACATTTTATACTCAAATGGGTAGGCTGACATGTTTATGTAAGTATCCCTGTTTTCACCAGTAACGTTATAAGTCTTGTGATGATAATCGAGCCTTCTGCTACTGGCAGCAATAGGCTAGTGTCCAACTAATAAAAAAAATTATGGATCGCCAGTTATGAGTTGTGACTTCGTCATAATATTTTTGCGTCAAATAGCATATGTACTTATTACTAGAAAATTTGCGAGAAAAAGATACGAAAATAAATACATTGACAAACCAATCAACGAAAGTGTCGTTCTTTTTAAATATTTTATTGTATTCAATGGCTGAATTAATTTATTTTTAATTAAAGAAACTACCCTATTGCAGACTCGTGTGATATTACAGAGAAATAGGACCACTTGCTCTACCAGTCGTCCTTTTGTATTGAATAGTCTATTTATCGACGAAGGCTACATAATATCACGCTATATCAAATAGGAGTCAAATACACCAAAACAAACATTCAGAAATTGATAGTACATCCTGAGCTGCGGACATCAGGATATATATCATAGCAGGAAAGTAGGAGTAGGAACGGGTGGTTTTTAGAGAAGTATTTGGACGACTTTCCACCCTTAAAAAAATGGGCTGAATCTATACTAATATTATAAAGCTGAAGAGTTTGTTTGTTTGTTTGTTTGTTT
Source organism: Spodoptera frugiperda (assembly GCF_023101765.2). NCBI lineage: Eukaryota > Metazoa > Arthropoda > Insecta > Lepidoptera > Noctuidae > Spodoptera > Spodoptera frugiperda. Next base: position 6,106,651 of record NC_064215.1, read on the forward strand.
GAACGCGCTAATCTCCGGAACCACTGGTCCGATTTGAATAATTCCTTTTGTTGTATAGTGCATAAATCGAAGAAGGCCATAGGTTATATAACATCACGCTATGACCAATGGCAGCCAAGCAGAGCGGGTGAAACCGCGCGAAAGTAGCTAGTAAATAATAATTGACTAAAAAGCGATCTTTTACGAACTACCCTTGGATGGATAGGCAGTAAGGAAAAACATGGAGAAGGGTAGAACGCGATGTACCTACTGATATTTATACCTACTTAAAATAAATAAATAATTTATATATGAGAATATAAATAAATACCTGTGCGTAAATAAAAATGAGAACAAGTAGCTTATCAGTAGAACCAACTTATGAGATAGGTAGTGCAGTTAAACTAAACTCATGAAAGATGCGAGAGATTGAGCACATCGCATCATATATTCTGAAAAAAACCAGTAGTACCACCCACTTCAAAATGGAAAACCAGTAAATCTGAAGTATATTATGTCTATATCTTTATATATATAATTCTTCTGTACGTGTGTATGTCACTGAACTTCTCTTAAACGACTGGACCGATTTTGATGAATTTTTTTGTGTGTGTTCAAGGGGATCTGAGAATGGTTTAGATTCACAATTTTGTCCGCTGGACAATGTTTTTTTAATTCATTTTTAATTAATTAGTAGTTGTTGATTTTGGAATGTTTTACATTGGATACGACAGACGGCGCTACCATCGCAGTGTCAAATATTAATGACGTTAGATATTGTCATAACATTTGAATAATAATTTTCATCAAAATGGTCCAGAATGTTTTAGCTTATTAATAAAATTTAAAATTTTCAAATTAAAGACGTGTAGACAGGACAACGTCTATCGGGTCCGCTAGTTAAACTATAAATTACTCACAGAAACACATTAAATTATTGATATGTTCGGTTTTTCCTACCTACACGTATTTTATTAATAGGTACTAATGCTCTACAAACACGACAGGAACTGATACTTTTAATATATCAAATGGTCCGTATGAACTTTGTTTTCTTAAAAGAAAAGTAGTCTTTTCATGGCCACTTCGGTATCGCCCATCAAGTAATCTTATCACACTAGTATATAAAGCGTCTGTCAGGCCACAAGTGCATCAGTGCATCTGAGCTCAGATACAACACAGACCTCTCCACATACAACATGCTGAAGCTGGTGGTGTTGTCTTGCTTGGTGGCGGCCGCAGCAGCCGGCGCGCTCTTGCCGTACGCGGCGCCCCTCGCCTACACGGCGCCCCTCGCCTACTCGGCGCCCTTCGCGTACGCGGCGCCAGTGGTGGCCCCCTACGGTTCCAACTACCGTGGCCCCCTGTCCCTGGCACCTGGCCAGCCCGCCAACATCCTCGCTGCTGATGGCAGGCCACTAGACACCTTGGACGTGAACCTGGACCGCTCCGCGCACTTCACTGCCAAGGCTCTGGACCACGCCGGCCTCCACATCTTGAAGAAGCGCTCCGCTCCCCTGATCGCGCCCATCAGCCGCGTGGCGGTCGCTGCTCCCCTGGTCCACAGCTACACCGCTCCCTTGGCTTACTCCGCGCCCGTCTACAGCTCCCGCCTGGCTGTGGCTCCCATCAGCTACGCTGCTGCCCCCGTTGCTCACTACTGGAAATGAAGAACTTACGACAGTCCACTGATCAATTGTAAATAAACCGACTACCGAATAATTATTTACGTACTTTTTATTGAACTCCAAAAACCGATAATGATTTTAATATTATTACAAGTAGCTTATTTGGGTCCTTAGGATTTAAGACAAAATAATTTCTGAAATATTTTGACTTCAATTGGTGATTGTAGAGACATAATACATATTTGTCAACCTTTGTCTTAATCAAACTGAACTTACAATATACCGTACTGTATTACATTCTAGATCCTTTGACAACACAAAAATACAAAAAACATTGTCATAAGAAGTAAATATAATTTACTTCAGTTGTTTAATTGACAGGGTACCGGCAGACCTTCAGCTATCAGATGTCAGCTACACGTAATCGAGAGACATGTTGCGTATTGAAATAAATATTGTTTGTTCGCACCTAACGACACAGACACGCGACACGTAATACTGCCCAGACACTGTCATTTACATCACACGAGACCTCGAAGGGAAGCCAGATTAAAGAAAATTTTCCATATTTTATGTATGAGCTTTTTTGTTTATTATATCAAGGAATACAATACAATGAAATTCAGTAAACTGTTCAACATTCAGTCTTTGAATCAAGAATCAATTTGAACTACTTTTAAACTAGAAGCACTTAAAATTTTTATTCCGCACTATTTGGCATCACTCTTAGAAAGGAATCCTCGGCAGCCTCGACTGCGACCACTCGACTGACTAGGCAGGGTTTGAAAAATCAGACGTCATCAAATTCAATGATTTCTTATGAATACACATTATAAAAATATTTGTAATTTATGTCCATAATGTGCATACATGTTTGAATATTGGCATACGCACCCTGGTAAGACAATGCCTTTTTTTGAGGGACAAGCCCTCTACATCCCCCAACCGTTGCAAGTCCTGTAAGCCAGGATCTACTGAAGATACACCCATGAAACCACCGGAACACTGAAGTCTGGCGCTACTAGAGACATGGATAACTGTCTTGGATCCCGTAACGAAATAAATCAGAAGAAATAATTAGAGAAGAACAAAAGAAAACGATAGTTTGCACGTGACAATGCCATTATTGAAATATAACATGGGGCTATGTTATTTTAATCTTTCCATGATCACTTAGGTCGATTTTACCTCGATGACTCATCTTTCGTCATTCGTTCCTGATTTATATATTTTAATCCTTAATTAGATCCCTTATCGCAGCTACATCGTTGGTTACCACAAGCGTGACTGCTGAAATTCCTGGATCTCTCATAGCACTATTGGGTATTTTCCCGAGTCCCGAACAGTGGGTGTTACATTTAAGTGTATATTTGCTTGTGCCTTTGAAGATTCGAGGATATTATGTAATAATGGTATGTAACATTATGTTGAAGTTATGAATGCGTATTTATAAGTATTAACCACGAAGTTCTTTTTAAAGTGAAAACCAATATCTATGTTATTACGTATGTATTATGTATTACGTATGTATCATCAGTAAATCTATCAATCCATTGAACCCTAATTAGCTTAAGCAAGAAAATTTACAATTGTAGAAGGTAATTAGTAGTCAGCCTACGCCATAATGTAGCAATTGATAAATAATAACCATTTGAATTTCAATGATTGAAGTGTAGTACAGGTATTAGGATGTCTATAGTCAATTAATTGATTTATCAATTTTAGTAACTATCGCTCGAATACTGAAAAGCTACTCAATTTTAGGTTGTACTTAAATATCGTGCTATCTCTGTCATTTTATAAAGAATTGATAGCGACAGAACTAGTCTGGAGAACGTCTTAAAATTGAGGAGCGTTTGAGTATTTGGACATATTTGACATTGAACATAGTCAAATAGTCCTGGCCTGTCTATACAGGCCTTAGGATTCAAGAATCTCCCTCCGTCTCCGTAGGATTCAAATTTTCCTAAGTAAGGGATTCTTAGGTAATTTAGTTCTCAATTAAATTGTTTTCACACAAGCACTTAATTCAAATCTTCCTGTCAGGTAATTTAGTTCTCAATTAAATCGTTTTCACACAAACAGTTCTAAATCGTTTGTCATATAATTAAACAGTATTATGTATCAAAATATCGAGTAGATTGAGTGATATGGGCGGCTGCTTAAGTCAAGTGCGATATGATAATAGGCACAGAGTATGCCAGTAAAATAATAAACTTACCTGTAGCTTTTTGAAATCAATAAAAACGAAATAATTTAATTGGTAGTCGGTTTATTTATAATTGATCAGTGGACTAAGTTCTTCATTTCCAGTATTGAGCGTAGGGGGCGGCGTAGCTGATGGGAGCCACAGCCAGGCGGGAGCTGTAGACGGGCGCGGAGTAAGCCAAGGGAGCGGCGTAGCTGTGGACCAGGGGAGCAGCGACCGCCACACGGCTGATGGGCGCGATCAGGGGAGCGGAGCGCTTCTTCAAGATGTGGAGGCCGGCGTTGTCCAAAGCCTTGGCGGTGTAGTGCGCGGAGCGGTCCAGGTTCACGTCCAAGGTGTCGAGGGGCCTGCCGTCGGCTCCGAGGATGTTGGCGGGCTGGCCGGGCGCCAGGGACAGAGGGCCGCGGTAGTTGGGGGCGTAGGGGGCCAGTATGGGCGCTGAGTAGGCGAAGGGTGCGGAGTAGGCGAGGGGCGCCGTGTAGGCGAGGGGCGCCGCGTACGGCAAGAGCGCGCCGGCTGCTGCGGCCGCCACCAAGCAAGACAACACCACCAGCTTCAGCATGTTGTATGTGGAGAGGTCTGTGTTGTATCTGAGCTCAGATGCACTGATGCACTTGTGGCGTGACAGACGCTTTATATACTAGTGTGATAAGATTACTTGATAGGCGTCAGTGGAATGCATCGTTGACCATGAAAAGACCACTTTTCTCCGACGAACAAAGTAAATAAGCCGAACTATCTTGAAGTGTGTGACATTTGTCGTAACGATTAATTACGTCAAGCACTGCACAAAGATAATGTATGCCATTTATCAACGCCGAAACGTATGCTTAATAAAAACTTAAACTTCCTGTATTGTACGTACACTACGTAACATGTAACAAGTAAATAGGCTAAAGTTAAACCTTGTTTCAAAAGACAACATGTAAACTCGTTGTATGTATTTTACCAGAAACCATAACACGACGACTAGTCTAGTATTCTTTACTCATCTTCATATTCTAAAGCAGAAAAAGTTGATAGAGTAAGATTATTATATTACAGAAATTAGAGAAAAAAATTGGTATTGCTATAAAAAATAGCTCGCAGTCCTCACGAGGAGAGAGAAGATTATTATCATCACCGCCTTAATTCATTTCCGACCACAACAGTGGTATCCAGCCAGCCTGAGATGCGCTCCACAATAGTACCACAGCTTTTCGCTTCTTCGGTTATTGCACATCTTAGAACAACTTTTAACTTAGAAAGTACTCCGCCAATACAAGTAAAATATTTCAAAAGAATAATCGCCTGAAATAATTGTATGTACGAACGAAACGAACGAAATAAGTATCTATTTTCATTTAGGTGCTAAAAATTACGCCAAAAATATCACGCTAGCATCTTTGCTTTGGTGTGCTTTTGCACACTAAAAGTAGAACGTAGCTATAACAATGGGTTATTTTTCAATCTCTCAAATCCAATGACTTCTTCCGCCCAGGGTGAGGTAGAGGTCAGACCCTTACTGACTAAAAACCATCCCGATCCCACTCCTGCTCTTCGAGCCGGAGCCCCGGCAACCTGTTAAATCTTCCGTGGTATAAGAATAGGTTACAACCTAATCCTATATTACTTATTACTTATTTTTTATGCTAATATTATACACACTATATTAAGTACTTATAATATTGTATCATTAGATCAGTCTGAATAAACAGTAACTGTTTTATAAACCGTATTGCATGTGTAAGGTATAGGTGTAGCGGATGAAAAAAAAGAACTTTTTCCGGGTAACTCTCTTTATAAACTATAGGCAGATATATTGTCGAATATACTAAACTTTTTACACAGTATTTCACCAATGATGTCCCCACGCTCCGGCATGGCCCAAATGACCCAGAGCCAGAGGAGCGACTGGTGCACGCCAGCCGAGGTGTGCAGCTGCGGGAACGGCAAGGTGCGCAGGTGCTAGGGCGGGCACGTCGATGCGGGCCGCATGCGACCACGCCGCGCCAAGGAACGGAGCTGAACGCTTGCCTAATAGGTGACCGTGCGCTGCATTAGCGTGGTCGACAGCCCTGGCGGTGTAGTGTACGGCGCGGTCGGCGTTCACACTCAGGGTATCAAGAGGCCTGCCATCTTGAGCCAAAATGCTGGCGGGCTGGCCAGGTGCTAGCGATACGGGTCCTCTGTAGTTGTGGGCAGCACCACCAAGAGGCGCGGCAACCACTGCAGGACCGGCGACACCGACGGCGGGAGCGTGAGCAACAGGCGCAGCTAACACAGGCGCAGCAACGGGCGCCACCACGGGGCCAGCCAAGTGAGCGCCCAGTCCCCAAGGAGCTCCCAGGCCCAAACCGAGATGACCGAATCCGAGACCGAGCGGGCCGAGACCACTGGGTTTGGCGGCCGCCAGGGCCAGCACGCAGGACAACACCACCAGCTTGTACATTGTGGTCTGTGTTGTTTTCTAAACAGAGAGCAACTGTTATTCTTACCCTCTTAACTTTAGCTTATATACCAATCAATTTCGTAGGCGTACCTATTCCAGATACCTTTGTGACGTCAGCAAATATGCAGCTAGGCGTTGGCTGTAGGTCGCCGGTGGATAGAAAAGGACCATGGGGCGGTGCAGGCGCCAAAAGCAATGTCCAATGCGGTTTTACAGATAATGCTAATTTCAACTCTAAGCAAATCAGAATACATTTGAAAATGACTTCAGAGTCACATTACTTCCCTGTTCACCTTGAACATTGATAAAGGGCCGTTCACTTGAAGTGATTACCCGCGTCGATGTGCAAAAATTCTAAATTACCCCCCTTGTACTGCGTAATAATAATTATGTACGCGCACGTAATAGATGATCTCAATTAACTCGTGTCTTCGTAACATCATAAATAACATTTTTGGTTCTGTGAGTAAAGCGAATAATTATGATGGCAATGTGTCAATGACTTCTTACTTTAATTTGTAGGCTCATTTTAATTTAAATGTAAAATATTTCGTGTAAAATATAATTTGCTTCATAAACGAACAACTTTGACTATGAGATTTACGACTACGAAACTAATTTTGCGAATCGGAGGAAAATCTGAAGTTATTATGAGGAATGGAAATGGAATATAATTTACATTGTATCGGTACTCACGTAAGTAAATTACCTACCATTAAATAATTTGTATCGACTACATACAAAAACACGATTATGAATGTCCAATGGATGCTCAGTGGAATCTACTAGGTACAAACAAGAAACGCAATGAAGCGTCCCTCTAATGAAAAGAGAAGATGGTACGTAAAGATTGAACATTATTGTCAATATAACAATTAGGTACAATAAAGACAAACATAGTTTGTTAAATCCACTATTGTTTTCAAACACTACCGTGTTTGTTTATCATTAAATGGTACCCATTACCCATTGAACGGAAAATACTGAGATCTAATTTCTCATTAAAGCTACCGAAAGAAAACTGTTGAAGGCAAATCCTCCGCTAAACGTTAGTCACCAGTGACCAACGTGACGGTTAACGTATGTTAAGTTTAAACTGACACAGAGTACCTGTTATAAAAAATCGCCTTTCTTCAAACAAATGAATGCTGACACACTACCGAATTTTAGAAAGACTGTTGTGGGATTATTGAGCGATCATGGTGATCATACTGGTCATACAGCTGATATATAATTGTTTTTTATCGCACTGATCATACTGGTCTTACAGCTGACATATAATTGTTATTTAATTTAATTTTAATTTTTATATTATTTTATTTATAAATTTCATTTCTATATATGTGTGCAAATCTTTATTTAGGAATAATTTAAAATTCTTAAATTAATTCCTTTTTTTTTCATAATTTTTTCTTGTATTTTTTGTTGAATTTGGTTTTTGGTTCATTTGTATCATTTGTGTTATTTATTCTTAGTTATCTTAACCATGTATAATTTTGCGGGTATGTTAATATTGTTTTGTTTGAATGTGTTTTATTTTATTTTATTTTCAAATTGTATTTTATTTTTAATTTTTTTTTCCTATTAACTGAGAACAGTGTCACCATTATGTTGTCCTACAGTGCATGTTGTGACACCTTAAAATGTTGTGCATTTAAATTTATTATTATGTAAGTGTTTAGATATAAGTCCTAATGTAACAACTACTGGTTGTCCTAATAAATAAATAAATAAGTAAACTTTAACTGTGATACTCTTTGTTTAGTAGTTTACAATGTTAATGTTCTAAAGTGTCAATGACCGAAAATGTTGATAAAAACAGACACCTTTTCATCTAATGAAACACCCATTAGAGTTTGCCAAATCATTAAAACGGCATCTGGCGTTTTAAGGGCTGCTAAAATATGGAACTTATTTCATTTTATGTAAACCTTTTATTAGGCTTTGACATTTTATTATGAAACAACAACTGTTAAATTTTCTAATGTAATTGGTTTATAAGACCATTTTGTCATATAAGATGTATTTTCATTTTTCGACAAGCAAACTACGCAACATGACGCTAAGCTTTCGTCTTCATAAATTTCTTCATAATCAAATCAACAACCCACGACAGACCACTACTGGATATGTCTATGAGTCCCCATTACATTAGCGGGGGTTTCTCATAATCTCCACGATCTTAGTGGATTAGGGATCGCAGTAGAAAAGGTTAAGGTTCACCAGAGAACAGAGACCGCTGTCCCTCGGTCTATACACACCTGTAGCCTACATGTAGGTTACTGGCAGTAGACAGCCCTAAACCAAGTCAGCGGACGATTATAAAGAACAAATTAAGCACAAAAAATGTTTTTAAAGGTGAATTTTAAAACTGTATCGTTCAACGCTCCCCAACTCGCCCCAAATTACAGCCCTTTCATCGCACACAGTATTTGTAAAGAAAATTAATAAATAAACAAATACAGGGCACATCAATGTCAGGATTCTTTTATACACTTAAACTATTGTAGTTTTCTAAGCATTTAAGTGCTGTGATTATTAATTTTATGGAAAGGATTTTCTATACACTTTCGGAAGATTAATTAATTTCGTCTCATTATTTGGCAGTAACCTTCCTATAGGTGAACCTACAAAAACTAACCTGTCATAGCTCAACTGGGGCAGACAAAGTTCTAAGTATGCAACTTTCTCTCTAATAATTCCTCTTCAATTTTCAAGAAGCAGAAGAATTTGAGAGACAGAGCAGTGGTAGGAGGGAGGCCTTTGCCCTACAGTGGGACGATCACGGCTTAAATAAAATAAAAAAATATTTCTATATTTAGTAGTACAGCACACAATATCTAATACATAGATCGGATCCTAAAAACATTTGTAAGATTAGCATCCACTGGCCATGACCCCACTACTCATATAAACATCTCCTAAGAATATCAAAAGAACAGTTATTTATAAACAATGCATATTCATCTTCAAGCAATGAACACATGAACTTGACATCGCGTGCAGTCACGAGAGTGTGACGTACGAACCGGTTGTATGCCCATGCGCAGCTCTTACGTACACCTCACATACACACACACGGACTATGTTACACATACACACATGAGTAACGAGTTTCGTTCATGTTTTTGCCCCTATAGCGTGACCTTGGATCTTGGCCTTGTTTTCAAACGAAATTGAAATCAAGGATGATTTCAATGAAAGAAATTATGAAACGTGTTTCTTTTTTTGTTTGAGGTGTAATGTATATGTACAATATACTACATTTGTTTTGTTTTATATCTAAGTCTAGCTGTTTGTCATTAGGGTTATAAGTATTAGAGTTTGACCCTTTTTTAGGTTGGAATATAATTCAATGACTTCTCCCGTATTGGGCGAAGCGAAAGAGAGTGTCAGACTCTTAATGCCTAAAAACCACTCTGTTCCTACTCCTGCTTGTCAAGCTGGAGCCCCGATAACCCGCTAGGTAAACCGTATGTAGCTCTGGATCAAAGTTTTAACATTTTGTCAGTTTTCGTTGTGAAAATTCTCAACGAAAAGGCGTCTGAAAAAAGTTCAACTTCTTATATTTTCCTATCATTCAGTTTGTGTTTACAATAATCATACTTATATCTTCTGTCTTCATTTCTATAGGATTTCTATATGATTAAAGTTGATAACAACTTCATAAAACTTCGTAAAGTTCGGAAGGTAAGGTAAGATCTTATATTCCGTTTCGACAGATGACAACTCGGCCGTAGTTTTAATTAATATAAAGTACTTGTTTTACCGTTACCGACGCTTATACGCCTGCATCTCCATTGATTAAGCGGGCGCGATTATTTATAATTATATTTATGTGTTAATACCAATCATGGGATCGCAGAAGGCCTATAATATAAACTTACTTCTTTGAGATTCTTACTTGAAGTAAATATATGATATTATTTGAAGTAAATATTAAGATGTTTATGTACCTTTTGGTTTGTAAACATTTTTTTTCTTTAGACTATGGGGTCTAAATTCGCGTTTCCTTTGCGTATTGTTTGAATGTGCGCATTCCAAAATTCTTGGTACCAGTATGATGTCTGAACGAAGGCAAGGTAGCGGCATTATCAACATCTATAAGTGGCCACTGCTGACCAAAGGCGTCTTTTCACATGGAGAAGGTTTGAGCATTAATCACCTCTCTTGCTTAATACGGGATGGCGATTTCGAACTCTTTATTAGAAACTAAAAGTTTACAATTAGAAATTCACTATATGTTAGTGTTGAAATTAGAATATTGGGGGAAAATTACCGAAACTTTTATGATCCCTATCTGGTTTCATGTTAAACTAAATTCCTTGAAATATAAACTATTCAAGTTAAGTTTAACTAAGGTTAGATACATAACATAGACTTAGAACTTGGTACCTTGATAGTGCCGAGGCGGGAAGTAAGGGTGGGGCAGCTGATGTAATGGAAAGTCATATTACATCAGTTTATTACTTAACTAATAGGTAGGTACCTTATTAATAACTTTGATCTTATCATAGTTTGTTGTTATTTTGTGTCTATTTCTATTTACGTCTGATTGGGGCGGATGGAAAAAGAAGTCATTGTATCGACCGAAAATAACGTATAATAGTGAACCTAACTGACATTTTTCCTCTTGAAAATATCAGCCAAAAGTGAGATGTTTTACATAAGAAACCACTTGATGGATGGGTTCAATTACTTGTACTTCAATCGTCCAGTTTGACGCTTACATTTACTACAAACTACACTCATACTGGACCCGGGTACGTCCTAAAACTGCGACCAGCCACCGAGGAATGGGCAGCAGCATTCTCAAAATTTATCGGTGACCTAACTGCGATCCCCAAGCCGCCTGCCAAGCGTGGGGATTATGGCAACCCCCCCCCTTTCACTATGAGCGACAACAAAATTACACGGCCCCCAGTCCCCGGCAGCTCCGCTATTCCTGATCTAGGTAGCGGATCAGGTAACGGCGGAGCAGGGGGTGCTAAGAATCCCCGGCAGAGAAAGCGCTACCACCCCCGACGAACTTTGGCCCTGGCAACGCACAACATCCGCACACTGCGGACTGATGAGAAGATTGTCGAGCTGGAGGAAGAATTGAGCAAAATGCGGTGGGACATCTTGGGACTATCTGAAATCCGAAGAGAGGGTCAGGATACGATAATCCTAGATTCCGGCAACTTGCTCTTCTTCCGGGAAGGAGACAGTAAATCCCAGGGTGGTGTCGGATTTCTCGTCCGCAAGTCTCTCGTCAACAACGTGTGTGAGGTCGACAGTGTGTCGAACAGGGTAGCGTACCTTATACTCAGAATATCTAACCGGTATTCGCTGAAGGTCATACAGGTATATGCGCCGACCTCGACACATTGTGACGACGAAGTAGAGGCTCTGTATGAGGAAATTTCAAAAGCCATACACTCCTCCGAAACACACTTCACCGTTGTGATGGGGGATTTCAATGCAAAGGTGGGCACACGGAATAGCGATGAGTTGAGAATAGGGCCATTGGGATATGGGCAGCGAAACCATCGGGGCCAGCGGCTGGTCGACTTTATGGAGAGGGAGAGACTCTATTTGATGAACTCCTTCTTCCAGAAGCGACCGGCCAAGAAGTGGACATGGATAAGCCCTGATGGTTCTACCAAAAATGAGATCGACTTCATCATGGCGACCGAAAGACGTATATTCAGTGATGTCTCTGTGATAGCGAAGGTGAAAACCGGTAGCGATCACCGTATTGTCAGGGGCACACTGAACATCAATGTAAAACTAGAGCGGTCACGCCTGGTGAAGTCCACGCTCCGCCCTGGACGTGCCCAGATCCAAGACCCCGAGCAGTTCCAACTCCAACTGCAAAATCGCTTCCAGTGTCTAGCTGATTGTGGAAACGTGGACGAGATAAATAATGGGTTGGTGGAAACTGTCCGAGCAGTGGGGTCAGACTTCTTCAAGACCCCCGCCGAAACAGGCCCCAAAAGCTCTCCGACGGAACCTTAAAACTTCTTAAGGATCGTAGCGAGATGAGGCTGCAGTCTTCAGACGATATGTCTGAATACGGCAAGCTCAATAGACGAATCTCGAAATACATGCGACGTGACCTGCGGGCCTATAACGCCGCAAGAGTCAGAGACTTAATTGAGCGAAACAAGGGCTCAAAAGTCTTCGCAAAGAATTCGTCTGTTGGGCAAAGCCAAATGACGAGGCTGAAGACCGAGGATGGCAGCGTCATCTCGTCGAAGTCCGAGATCCTCGGAGAGCTCGAGAGGTTTTACGGACAGTTATACACCTCAACACGGCAACCCATCGTCGGTACAGCTCGGGACCCAAGAGCTAAACTGACGCGGCACTACACTGAGGATATCCCAGACATCAGCCTGTACGAGATTAGGATGGCTCTCAAACAGCTTAAAAACAACAAGGCGCCGGGCGATGACGGAATCACGTCGGAACTTCTGCGAGCGGGTGGAAAACCGATACTTTTAGTCCTCCAGAAGCTATTCAATTCCGTCATACTCGAGGGAACCACGCCGGCAGCATGGCAACGGAGTGTGGTGGTTCTGTTCTTTAAAAAAGGCGACAACTGTCTGCTAAAGAACTACAGACCTATCTCACTTCTGAGCCATGTGTATAAGCTGTTTTCGAGGGTCATCACGAACCGTCTCGAACGCAGGCTTGATGACTTCCAGCCTCCCGAACAAGCCGGATTCCGAAAAGGTTTCAGTACCATAGACCACATTCATACGCTGCGGCAGGTTATACAGAAGACCGAGGAATATAACTTGCCACTATGCTTGGCGTTTGTGGACTATGAGAAAGCCTTCGATTCAATCGAAACCTGGGCGGTGCTGCAGTCTCTCCAGCGGTGCCACATCGACTATAGATACATCGAGGTTTTGAAGTGTTTGTATAACAACGCCACCATGCGCATCCGACTCCAGGAAGAGACTACGAGGCCAATCCAGTTGCGGAAGGGCGTGAGACAGGGAGACGTTATATCTCCGAAACTGTTCACGAACGCACTGGAGGACGTTTTTAAGCTCTTGGACTGGAGCGGACGCGGCATCAACATTAATGGCGAATACATCACTCATCTCCGTTTCGCCGATGACATAGTCGTAATGGCAGAGTCGCTGGAAGAGCTGAACACCATGCTCAGCGACCTCAATACCGTTTCCCAACAGGTGGGCCTTAAAATGAACATGGACAAGACGAAAATCATGTCAAATGTCCATGTTGCACCTATACCGGTTGTCGTTGGGAACGATATACTCGAAGTTGTAGACCACTACACATACCTGGGTCAGATCATCCAGCTAGGTAGGTCCAACTTCGAGAAAGAGGTCGCTCGAAGAATCCAACTCGGATGGGCAGCATTTGGGAAGTTGCATGAAGTCTTCTCGTCAAAAATCCCGCAGTGTCTGAAGACCAGGATGTACAACCAGTGTGTGTTGCCAGTGATGACGTACGGTACCGAGACATGGTCCCTAACTGCTGGCCTTTTAGAAAGGCTCAGAGTCGCCCAGCGCGCGATGGAGAGAGCTATGCTCGGAGTATCTTTGCGCGACAAAATCCGAAATATGGAAATTCGCCAAAGAACAAGAGTTACAGACATAGCTCTCAAAATATGCAGGCTGAAGTGGCAATGGGCAGGCCACGTCGCTCGGAGGACTGATGGCCGCTGGGCCAGGAAGGTGACTGAGTGGCGACCGCGGACCGGAAGACGCAGCGTGGGCAGACCTCCCACTAGGTGGACCGACGACATCGTCAGAGTGGCGGGGAGCCAGTGGATGCAGGTGGCGGCTTGTCGTTCTACGTGGAGGACCAAGGGCGAGGCCTTTGTTCAGCAGTGGACGTCTCTCGGCTGATGATGATGATGATGACACTCATACTAATAGTTCAGTACTCCTGTCCAGGAAATAACAGAATTATGTCAGATAAAAGCAATAAAAAAAAAATGATAAAAACCTAACTATAGCTATAGCCTCTATAGAAAACAAAACTCTCTTGAAGACCGCTATCATTCGCCTCCGCTTCTCTCGTAACACTGCTTTAAGAATCCAACGTACTGCGAAATTTTAATTAGTTATACTCCGGAACAGACAAACGTTCGGGACCATTGCCTCGATTAAAACTGCCAAAAGAGAACAAAGTTCAACGACCTCACCTCCAATGAAAATGAATACCACTACCTCTAGGTACTGGTAAATATGTATATCCTGCAACCAGCCTCTGTGCAATTGTAAGAGAATATTAATAGGAACTACTATCTCGGAACTGATTTATCAAATTATGCGGAAAGCAAGATCTTGCTTGGCTTGTGCTGCGGTAAGCGTAGGATTTCTTGAGGCAAGTTCGAAGTAAATAGCACATTAGCATTAGCATTCACAGTAAGGCTATAGTGTCGTAGTGTCTTCGATCAACAATACCAACTAGATAACGGGTCACGTACAAAATCAAAGCCAAATGGTGTCCGCGTGAATTTATACCTATATAGCTGCATTTGTTTTTAACGTACTAAGAGAAAAGTTTTAAAACAGTTTTAAGTCTAACCTAATTTCAACCATCGCACCTAGTAATAAAGTCACAAATTTTCAAAATATTATCTTACACTTACTATCTTTCGTAACAAAAGCAATAAACCTATTCAGTCACTTAGAAATGAAAAGACATAAGTCAAATAACATTAAGTGTAAAACCAACTTTAAGGAGCAACAAATAAAGTACGATTTCCGGTCACGGCCTTGTGAGCTACAGCGTTTTGTTTCGTGTCAGTTTGCTTTGTCGAATATTACTACAGGAGGTATGGAGTCGCGTTCAACACTAAAAGAATTTATAATATGAACGTAAAAGTTTAGTTAAAATTATGTATGTTGTTATGTTAGGCACTGCTGTTTTAACCAATCGACGGCGGTTAGTATTTCCGGATATATCCGATTTATCAAAGTGATCTGAACATATGACCGAATTCTTAGCTGGCTTATAAAAGTTATCTTCTCTTTCTCTGGCGACAATCGAGACCCATTCTGCACACGTAAACGGATTGCTAGGAAAACTAAAAAAAATAGAAATAAGTAACTATCTAATGAGAGTTCAAAAAACAGACACAAAAGTAGCATTAACCTATTTAAAGGTTCTAGTAACAAATTATTTTAAATTATTACCTACAACATAAATCTACTCCATGCGTCTACTGTTCTGTTACACAAACGTTTGGCCACGTATTGGCCGATCTTGGCCAAACGTTTGTAGCGGTGATTTAAAATCGGTAATTTTGTTCATAATTAAATATTATTTGTTAGTTTAAAAATTATAATATAACTTAATTTATATGTTCTTACCGAAAGTAAGACACCCCGGCTGATGAATTGCTTTTGCGGGCATTATTTTTGCAACTCTTGAATACACATTGCGGCATTGTGAAACGTGTTTACATTGGCCGTGTTACAAGTGAACTAAACAAAATAAGAGCTCACGTCTCAAGTGAGCTGTTATTTATCGAGACGTATTTTTGCGCCGACCCGATATCTAGTTGGTATTGTTGATCGAAGCGTAGTGTAGTCGTAGTGACATAAGCGAATATGAGAAACCCATATTTTATATACCAACTAAAACTAAGCAACGTTACGTCTTTTATTCCCGAAGGGGTAGGCAGAGGTGCTCATTACAACACGTAATGCCGCTATACAATGTACACTCACTTTTCACCATTTGTGTTAGAAATCCCATATAATAGGGGGTGAGAAGAGAACAGAAACCCAACTAAAACTAAAAGAACTGAATAGCATATTACATGATCCAACGTAAGACAAAGAAAGATCCGTGTCGATCAGGCGAATGGCGTCATATGATCTAACGTAGATCAAATTTACATAATACAACATGTATTTAGTTTGAAACTACATAATATGGAGCAATGTCGAGTAAACTGTTTGTTTATACAATATCTAGGAATTATTTATTGTTGGTATTATCTAATTACTACATAACACCAAAGTTATGTTATGTTTGTTAACAATTGTTAACTCAGTCTTCTGCCTGAGGCGTCTTCTACAAGTTATTATTTATTAGTAAACAAATCCACAGTTTGTGAGACGTTCAACCCTGAACTATCTGTGTAAATGCTACTCTATGGATCGATGATTGCCCCCGAGAGAGGCTTAACAGACCTTTTGGTACACGTTTTATTAGTTTGTGTATCTTTCTTACTGGAATACTAACTTCATGAATGTAAAGATATTCGGGTTTCCAGTCCATTTTCAGTAAAATATGCGAATTGTAATTTTGGGTCGCCTATTACATAGAACTCCTAAACATAACTAGTCATGCTTGCTACATGTTCAAAATTCTGGTTCATTTTTTTTGGTCGATATTATTTTTATCTTTTCCTTCTTCTTTTCTTATTTTTATTAACCCCAATCAAAAATTCCCAGAGAATATATATAAAACTGCTGTATCATTGACCAACATGTACCTAACTGCGCATGTAGTTATTATCCAATCAGTGTTTATAATTACAGTGTACGCTAAAAAAAAATCAACATTGAATAAACCGAAGCAAGGCCTTCGGTAAACGAATAGCATTCCACGTCGCCATGACTGGGAGCCATTCTTCTAACAACTATCTTACATAATTAGCATAGATTTAACCCACTTTGTTGTACAAACAAACACTATAATTTCGTGACTTATTAATTACAATGTCGGCCGCTTTTGAGTTGAGAAGCGACATGTTTGTTTAAATAAATAACTATTTGGAATACAGACTGATGATTAAATTTTGCACCTGTACGAACTGTATCGTCCGCTGCATTGATCGCGCTCTCATCTAGGAAACAAAAAGTGGTCTAAAATAAAATCTGGTAACGTACGACCATAGGTATACCTGTTAGCAATATGTGTATAATCTACAGATTTATATCATTATATCCAAGTCGAATATAAGTATTAAGCAACTCGACCTTCTAAGGTCGAATTCTGTTGGTTGAATTTGAAGTAACTCAGAGATTCTTGTCATCAGCAAATAGGCTTCCTCGAAGATCAAACACTGACTATTATCTTTATGGATAATCATAAGGCTGAAAGTATAACAAAGAGTTAGTAAAAAATATTAAAAATTCAGATATTACAGTAATGATTGAATCACAACCTTACTTCATCTTAATTACAGGACATTGATCAGTATTAAAATCAATTACAAATCCAATCAACGTTGAATTAATACATACAATTTTACATAAATATTCTGCTCATTTACTCGTACATAGACACACACACACTCAAATAATAGTAACACAGAAAAACCCTGTGACATTGATACCTTAAAAAAAAATATTGCTTTAATTTCACAGTAATGGTAACTGTTCCAGCCTTAGTACACTTGAAAATGAGTCCTTTGCCCCTCCATTAAAGACAATAATAATGTACATAATAGCATAATCGCACAATAACGCCCTCAAAGCATTTCCACGGAATCCCGAAGATAAACAACCATTTCGCGATTGCTCGTATTGACCAAAGATCCATAATATGTGATGTAACGACCTGTGTTTTGATTATCCGAAGATTTCTGGGAACACACTCGATCCTGCCCTCAGTTTGTACATAACGAACTATTGTGCTACTATTATCTAATCATTATGATAGGTAGCAGATTATCATCATAGTGTAACTGTCTGTGAACTTCGTACTGGCTCATTACCAGTTCAATGACAAGACAGGACTGAAGGACAATTTTCTTATACGCTGACCTCATATTTAGTATGAACTAAATTATTTTCCGATATAATTATCATAAGGTTATAGTGTGCTTTCTTAGTATTAGAATTATTTATGAAGCTCACAGTTAGGCGGCAATTGACCACAGCCTATGGAACTAAAAGCACCTCTGATAATTGATTAATATGTATTATATTGCTTTCAATCATCATCAAGCGAGTTAGTGGCCAAACGCTAACCAATAAGTAAAAAAAAAAAATCTGCCGGTTTCTGTCCACAGCTGCACATACGCTACTTCAATAGCACGCCACTGAAGTTTCCTTCGACATATGAGGCAAGCTAATAGTTCACACCTTAAAAATATAATAAAAATTCGATCCCTAGAATATGCAATCACCTCACATCTACTTAGCAAATACGATTGCGAGTTAAATAGCATTTAAATGATTTACTTAGTCAAACATTCGATGTCCAAAGCACTCGATCACAAATAATTTAGTAGTGACAACAATCGAATCGTAAAGTTCGAGAGCTGGACTCGTTTTGCGGGGGTAGGCGAGTTCATGTTGGCTTATGCTGTAAGGGCCTGTTTAAACTGTTCATTTTAAATATTTGCGACTTTTTTCAATCGAAAGTTGCATCGTATTTACTATTTAGAATAGAATAGTTTATTTTACTTTGCAAAACTAGGCTTTAGTATTAGATAGATGTTAAATATTTTAAACATAAACTTTTTAAAATTTTAATATCCTAAACCACTTTTTCGCTAGTCCCAAAATTATATAGCTTGCTCGGAATATCTTGGTGTCTAGTAGTTCTCTAAAATGCTTCATTAATTACAATCTTATTAAGATAGAAATTTTTGGTTCCATCAATAACATAATAGGATTGAGAGATATTTCGATTTTGATATTATCAATTGTCCTGGATAGTCTGAAATTCGATTAGTGTCAAAATTTTATATGGATTATGAACGTTAACGTCTTCAAACTAACAGACACAGTCATTGTAACTCTATGGAGCCACGAAAACGAAAAATATCGATACAACAGTGGGAAAAAATTAATCGGCGAAAAATTAGTCTCAATACATTTATTTTTTAAACGTTGCCACACACTAAGATTTTCTCCTGTGTCGTGGGTGCGTTTACAATCATACTCAACATGTCACACCTAGACGAAACAACAATTTGAGGGTCATACAAAGAGTTGCTTCGTACGGAAATCGAACCCACTACGCCTTGCGCGGCAGCCGATTGCCCAGCCTGTGACAACCGTGCAGTCAAAATAGCCACATTGAAAATAAAGTCGACTAAACGTCAAGTAATTTTACTTCAATTGTAATATGTACTGTTGCTGCAGGTCGCAGTTGCATGAATTGTCCATTGTGTTGTTGCCTTTACTACCTGTGTTGTCGTTGATCGCCTTGATCTAGTAAAGTTGCCAACGCGACTAACTGTAGCACATAAAAATGTCAAGAAATACAGTTTGCGGTTAATGTGCAATATGATTAAATTTAAATCAGGAAACTTATACCTTTGTTTATTATATTTCAATTAAGTTAAAAATAGTTTATAACAATTGAAATGTTTAACTCAAACACTTAATGGGCTGATAAATAACAATAAGTACTTTATTTACTCGTTCATAACTGAAATAAAGGCTTCGTTGCGTTATCTGCATAAGTGAAGTTTCCAGGTACCTACATAGGTATTTTTAATGTTCGCTCATCATTAGCTCTTTAGTAATTTAAGACATGAGACCGTACCATACAAAATTACTTTTATAATTATGAATAATAAACATCTGCTTTTATTTTAGCTTATAAATCCTTATCAAAGTTACCTAAAATCTACTTATTTAGTCTTAGTGTATAAGTGTAAAATCGTGTCTTAGTAAAAGTTAAATATAGTTAATGTGGCCGTAATAAGTAAGTTGTCATGACGTGTATACGCGTCACGTCTCACCGGCCTTTGTATAAACTGTTTCCCTTTAGGAAATATCACTAGCGGCCTCCTATGACACGGGAGTGTAACATTTTGTCAACAAATGGACTTGCACAGTTCGTTCTTTTGTATTTAATACTTTTATACCATCCTGAAAAACTAAAAAATCTAGTGATGCCAGAAATAACCTGATACGTCGACATTATAAAATTACTTATTCGCAATTTACTTGTAACCGAGTTTTATTAAGAAACCTTCAAAATTTACGTTTTGGTTACATAACTAACACAATTAGATAAAAAAGTAGACAAATATTTCACCACTACCACGCAAGATCGAAATCAGCCATAAAAATAACCTTGAACTTTTCAAAAAGAGGGCTACTCAAAGCGTCTACCGCTCACATATTAATAAAACAGCTTTATTACAAGAGAATTTATAAGAAGCTGTTATCGCTTCTTTATCTGCAGGCGCCGACGCGCTATGGCGATAAATTGCGCTTGATATCAACATCGAACATTGAATGTTTGCCTTATACGGGGGATTGCTTTATGCTACACTTCGGTGTAACAGCGGGACGCCTTTATGCAAACGTGAGCGGTATAACGTATTGTTCGAATGAAAATGGCGACGTGGACTTATCAGATCGCTCCAGTTTACCACAAAGGTATACCTAACTATTGTGCAGTACGCGCCCACGTCGCGTCCACTGCTTCTATTCTCTTCGAGTAGGACAATAAAACTTAATGTTACATGTTTATCGCTATTAAGACATGATTCTTTGTTTCTGATGGCCCTGTGATTTTGGCCACGTATAAATCTTGATGCAAGCCAAAGTACGTGATGGAATACATATAATAGAATACGAGTGTAAGTTGTAATTATCTTCTCATGATCTGATACAATCACTCTCGTACAACCAGAAAAAGATTATGACCTGAACACCACAAAACTTATTATCTTTTTTATATAGATATACATTAAAATAGTTTTGTTTTTCACGAACTCGAGCCCGTGCCCTTGTCCTACGATTAGTTACAGTTTTAAAGTCAATAATACTTATTATAGAAACTTCGACGTAATCAGTGTACATACATAGAAAAAAATATACCGGCCGAATTGGGAACCACCTTCTTTTTAGGAAGTCAGTTAAAGACATGCAAGGGACTGCATAATACTTAATTAAATCTCCATCAAGCGTACAATAGAATTACAAAATCATTTTTAAATTAAGTTTACCTGGTCAGTTATTAGTTCCTAATCATAAATCTAGCTCACCTTATTGCCGTAAGTATCAGCTAAATGACTAAACCAGATTGTTAATAGATTCGCGATACCTACAAATTCTATTGTTTATTAGAAACAGTGATATAATAAATTATATTGCGGCGTGATCTAGATATATTTTATGACTAGTTCCGCATTTATTTTAAGATATTAACTAATAGAAGGTATATCGTTATACCAATCAACTTTTAGTGAATGTTTTAGATATTATTCGTTTCATAAACGAATGCTAGTCATCACAACAAGTTGCATTTAATTCCTTGAAATAATTAATACTGTTTTTTTTTTCTAATCCCAGTAAGCGAACCCTTTCTCTTTATCTCTTGAAAAATCTCTTGATTAACGGTGAATTTTTCGTTATAATTTGGTTTTGTGTTGCACCTCTGCTGCGTGAGCATTTAATTGCGTATTGCATGCTGAAAATACATTTACAAGCGGAATAAAAACTAAAAAAATATTGTATTGTTAGTGTAGCATAGATTTCCGCAAAGTAACGCCTGATTCTATTCTTGTATATCTATTATAATTTGTAAAACAAAAAATCGTTACACATTATGTTACTTTCATATTTTTATACAAAACTCACAACCTGAAATAAACAGTCAACTTTGGCCTCCTTATACAATATTAATATGTTATGGACATTGGAAAATAGTTTATCACAACACAAACATCATTACCAATTTGATTGAATAATAATAGAGAAATTGTGCGTCATTGTATCAATCAAACGTATTTCATAAACATCACATTATCTAATGACGTAATTTCCTTAAGAAATAAACAGTAAAGAAATTTCACCAAAAATATTCCGAATATCCGTATTATTGCTCGGTTGGTGCGGTGGTGGTTCGATTCTGACACAGAGCAACTCTTTGTGTAATCCAAAAATTGTTGTTTCAGACCTGGGTGCCATGTGTATGTGAACTTGTTTGTTTATAAACGCACCCACGACACAGGAGAAACTTCTAATGTTCGGGAATGTGTTTTTTTTTTTAAACTAATAAATAATTACTTTGCCGTATCCATTCGATATACAATACTTATATAAAAACAATCACCGCACAGGGTATAATTATAGGTTTACTATACTTAAGAAAAACTTGATATACCTAACTATTATGTACTTTTTATACCTTACTAAAGTCACGCATCAAGCTCGAAAAACAGTGCCAAACTGCACAATGCACTAATTTGTAAAACAGAAGCGATTCGAGCCCAGTATTGCGACCGTAATAAGAGATAATAGTCCTACTTTCAACATTGCATTAAAAAACTGAGTACATAATAATACGCAACTACCTCTAAAATGTGCCCGTAGACAATGATTAATGTCGCTGTAGAATAAACGGATCGGTGAGACTTCATACAAATATTTCGTTAGCTACTTTAATTTGTCAGAAATATAAAAATAGAAAATAAAGTCAAAGTCAAAATTATTTATTTAAAATAAACCGGTAAGGCACTTTGGAACATCAAAGCAAATATTACAATATTTAAATAAAGTGTCTGTCTGTCGGTCAGTTGACCAACTAGAGAACTCTCTAGTGAAGCTAGTTCCAAGGTAAGATTACTATGTAGAAGAGCAAGCAAGAAACTCCATAGGTTACTCTATTTTCCAGTATAAGAAATATTAGTCGGTAAACCACAATCTAAGCATACAAAAAATAATAATTAAATAACAAGTACTTTGAATACGTCAATTTATGCATACCATTACTGAACTTGTGGCGACATATGACAGAAGTACCACATAGACGATCGACGCGCAAATCAACGGATGACGTCATAAATCCTACATCGCATATATTAAGTTTACATGCGGAACTTTACTTCTCTGTTCCGTAAAAACTTTTTGTATGAAGTAGCACAGAATCAAACCACTCTGTATCTGATATTTCACCGGGCAGTCACCGTGGCTGGTACCTACAGAAACACGTCACTCGCTGACATTCAATAAATATTCTTAACTTTATTAATACCATTCCTTCATAATTGTAATACCAATACCTTCCACATCAAATATGGTAGGCCATGTTATTTATTTCAACCAATTACTTTCACTTTTCATTCTTATTTTGTTTTTAGTGACATTTATTAATCTCATACATATATGAGTCCATGTAATTGTTTATAATAAACGAAGGTGTTTATTAAGATGTAAGAAAGTTGTCAATAACTTTAGTGAGGACATATACATAAGATAAAGGCACATATATTTATGAAAATCATCATGTTAAAACCTATTAATTAGATACTAAACGATTAATAAAATGTCTCGTTGGTTACAAGTGCGACTGTGGAAGATGTCTGGAATTATATTCCTAGGTGTATAAAAACTTAAAATCTACTACTAATATAAAAGTTTTTATAATAACTATCGTGAGACATACTAAATTAACTAAAATCACAGTTTACTCACGTACGCAGAAGCAGCGACATCACGCAGCCTACTGTAGTAGTAGTAAATCTTTTCTCCATTAATTTACGTGAGTAAACCCTGATTATAGTTAATATAAAAGTTGTGTAATTTCAAATTCGTCACAATAAATATAAATACATACGTAACTATCGACACTACGAACAATTTAACAATCTTGTCTATGCTAATTTTAAGTTCCTTACCTACCAACCGTCCACTCAGTACCTACCCATATAATTAAATCTATCACCATTTAAACTTTAGAGCCTCCGAGACTACCGCATTTGGCAATCAAATTAAACAGCATTATTATTTCTAACACATTGACTAAAAGCAATTAAAACTAAAGTAGCTGATAAGCAATCTATTCAATCAGTTGGTTACCAAATTGCATAAGACGAGGTTATGAAATTTAATTCTTTAAGTTGCATTATTAACGAAAGCTTCGGAATTAATCGAAGTAGTACAAGAGTGAGTAGTTCAATAGGCTCACCACCTATTACATGGGACTTATAACACAAATGGTGAAAAGTAGGTGTACATTGTATAGTGGCATTATGTGCCATAATGTGCACCTCTGCCTACCCCTTCGGGGATAAAAGACGTGACGTTGCATACAATAGATGAGGTTAAATTAATGACCACACTAAATTTTTCCAAAAGCATTTTAAAACTTTTTTAATTTCTTAATTCTACTAATATTGGTTATTAATTTCGGCTGTACGTTTGTGTCTTTCTTGCACTACTTATATAACTTTATGCATACGTTTTCCTTTTTTTTTAAACTACGTATTAATTAAATTCCTACAAAACATATCTAATTATAGTACTAAACACATACGGCATGGTTTGGAAAGTGG
This sequence comes from Spodoptera frugiperda, assembly GCF_023101765.2. Lineage (NCBI taxonomy): Eukaryota > Metazoa > Arthropoda > Insecta > Lepidoptera > Noctuidae > Spodoptera > Spodoptera frugiperda. The sequence goes on from NC_064215.1 coordinate 6,131,130, forward strand.
AACAAAAAAACGAACTAAAATTAATGTCCTGCGCGGACGTTATTGCGGTTTAAAAGCAAATTTTACTAGATTTAATATCACCCCATAAACGATCCTTAGTTTCTTACCCAACTTCTAGTAATCTTGAAAGGGACTTCGTGCACTATTGTTACGTAAAGTACATAGAATAATAAAATATCACTCACGTACGGTCTATTACAACGGTAATATTCTTTTGTGTGTGAGATAACTGTTTGTACTTAGAATAGGACACCCATATAAGTAGATTTAAGATCACGTTTGTGTATACCATTCGCAGATGACAAAATAGTCTGTAGATATTTTTACTACCCAAGAAATTGTCTGTAATAAAATATACTATAATATTGATCCTTGAAATTAAAATGAAGTACGATAAAACAAAAATCAACAAAAATGGCGAAAGACTTTGTTTTTTTTATATTTTGTATGGTTGTCTAAATACCAAAGGCGTTACAAGTACGTTGCCGGCATTTTGGGGGTTAGGAATTTAAGGATTATTGGAGAATCAAGGATTTTAAAGGGAACGAAACTCAACGCAAGCTTTGTTCCACGTCGGTTTTCTGTAAGGCCGTGGTATCACTTTGGTCGAGCTGGTCCATTGGGGAAAAGAGCAGGCCCATTCTAAATCAATTGTCAGTATTTTAAAACTCATTTTGGTGCTAGGTATTGAGAGCCATTTTATCAAGGCCGAATCAGATATCAGCGATGATTAATACATATAACGCTCTAATTTGCCGCCAGACTAAGGTCAAATAAGTGAAATAGAACCTTTTTCGTATAAAAAGCTAGCGGCAATGTAGCTCTTAGCATTTCTAGTAAAACCTTTAAAGTCTGAAGATTAGACAAAAATAAGTGTGATTTATATTTATTTAAAGTCTTGAACTTTTTTGAGGGGGTAAATCATCCAATGACTTCTCTCGCCTTAGACGAGGCGAGAGGGAGTTTCAGACTCTTACTAACTAAAAACCACCCCGTTTGTACTCCTGCTTTTCGAGCCGGAGTCCCGTAACCCGCTAGGCAGTCCACAGCTCCGGGTCCGAAAGTCTTGTACATAGAATGTCCGTTTTCCATTAGTATTTTTAGTGTATTGCAATTATAATATTATATTGCAATAGTGATTAGTTGCTCACTAATATAAAGATACAGCTCAATGTTTTAAAATCCGGAACTGACCGCGTGACACCCACTTGTTGACAACTAGCTAGAATTAAAAAGTTTAATAAAAACATTACCTACATCCTTTAAGAAAAACTAAATCGATCAACATTTTGCTTTACATCCTTAATCTATAAATACCGATGCTTAATATATTTTTTGCGACAGTTTTTACTTTAAGAATGACGCTCGTATTTACGCTACTGGAATATCAAGTGAGATTAGCCTTATATAAAATTCAAACACATAATGGTATAGCAATTTAGTGCACTTATATAAATATAGTGCACTACCATTATCTACTTTTTGGTAGTCAATTTTAATAAGAATCAGAAGTCGGTCCACGGTCGAGTAAAAAGTGTGTATTGTGAATGTTTTCCGCATAAAAAGTAATATCTCCTCTTTTTATTTCCTCTAGGATTTTCGGAAGTTTAACAAATATTATTGGGATACTAACATTCTAAGTTCTTTGACATGAGCCTTTTGATTTTATCTACATAGCCTAAAATATAGGCTTCAAACTAGGTACCTACTATTAAAATTTCGAAAAACTAAATCCCTTCGTACTATATCACCTTTGTGTCAACTAAGTCTTAAAAACTCTTTGATATCAGTACAATATTGTACTTTTCATCTCCACTTATTTCAAAACAGATGTGACTTGCACACAAACTTACAGTATGATATAAAAATATGCGTATTTTAAGAGAACGAAATTCATTCAAACAGTGGAGATATATGTACAAACATACATTCAGACATATAATATTAGTCTCGAAAAATAGTAATAAGACAATCATATCCCAGACGAGAGCCAATAATGTGGCGGCACATTGAAACTAAGATTTATGAATACTTACGTGCAATCAAATATATTTTTATCACACTGACATGATTACCACTTCATTAAAAAATATTAAAAATGGAATTCGTGGGTGAACCAGTAAAATATGTTACGCAATTTTGGTTTATGCAAGTATAAAATATGTTTGTCCGACTAGTCAAAATTAATGCTATGCTCATATTTTGTCCTCTCCCCTGTAAAAAATATAGTCATAATGTACATGTGATTAGGATAGATGACTAATTTTAAAACATTAGACACGTATTTTTTATTTTCTTACGAAATAATTTCGAAGATATATTGATTTGAAATATCGCGTGACATCATTTCTAGGTACATTTTATAAGTAGAAATGACGTATTTGCTCCCACTCTTAAACTTTGATTTGTTTTATCTAAGTATTGTTATCATAATATATAACAAAATAAAAAAATATATGTCTTATATTTTTTTCATTACCAAACTGACGGACTAAATAGATTTTTAATTTTCATATCCCGTCATTATCCATATTCTGAGAATTTTATTGAATAAAACAATATAATCACAGAAAATTCCTCTGAATACTTACTATTAATGTTCCAATTTTAATAACAACGTAACTTTTACGCGTAAATTTGAAAACAAAACACAAACATTGTACGATCCCTTTCATAGGAAATCCTCATTTTTATTCTACCACAAAGTTTAATTATCTACAAAAACATTTATACAATAACACGCTTTTAGCGATTTCCCGAAGATTTTCCTTGAAACACTCCATTTTAATCAATTCCTCGACTTGAGATAGAAAGATATCGTTTGGAATTCTTTGTACTTCGGAAAAATACCGTTGAGACGCAAAAAGACTAACTTATAAAATACATAGTATAATTATTTGGAATGACATTGAGATATTGGTCAAATGCTGACAATCAAGTTAAAAAATATATATATCCACCAGCCGCCACCAGCCTCCGATAGTCACTGCTGACACGTGTAACTTCGTGCAGAAACTCAAGTTTGAGAGGAAAACACAAAACAGCTGCAATACAATTCCATTTCTGGCCTTTCCTTATTGATTCCAGTTATTTTGAAACAATACTAAAACAAGTTATTGCCTAAGTTTTTCACCGATACAGTGGGCGAGTTTACTAAACAATATAAAATTAATACGTTGCTTCTTGGAATGTCAATTTTGGAATGGAATAGCAAATTTTTGTTAAAATGAGTCCAATACTTCCCCTCATGCTTGGCGAAAAGTTTGTATTCATTTAATGCATAGAATCTTCTGCAGGCTACAAAAATAATTACATTATTCTTTAAAGATAAAAGGTTATTTAATAACAATACCATGTATAAAGCAGTTTGCAAACGTTTAAAAAGAATTGCAAAGATACTACTTGATAGATATTACTTGTAACTTTGCTAAAGAACTAGAAAGAAATAAAAAGTCATTATAAATATTCCATAGTAGTTTGTAGGTGTATTTGTACTTATTTAAACTTCCGCATTGTTGGTAAACGAGCCGGTAAATACCAGCTAAGTACGAACACTGTTTGGGTCGGACAGCACTGTTGGCCACCTCGAATCTAAATATTATTACCATAAATCGAGTTTATCTGACATACCTATTTACAAATATATGAATAATTCACATGATTCATGGGAAACTGTCTACATAACAATATAACTATTATAAGTTAAATACAGTTATGAAAATTCCCTTGTTGTGATTATTAAAAACATTTCAAACTCTCGCTTTAAGTTCTCTTATTCTGAATTGGGCCTGCATAAACACGCGTCAAATTTACAAAAAAAATCCTTATTTGTCTCTGAAGAAGGCTCATTTTTACTACATACATACAGCACTTTCTGCTACTGCTCCAGTTAACATACAACATCCACAAAGCAGTCAAAAATCACCAATATCGTACTCAGTATCCCATGCTTCACAGAACAACGAGTCAATCCTTAATAACTCTTCCGCTGCATAAATTACGTTAACTGATCAATAAATCACACGAGCTATGTCTTAGTCCCAGCTAAGATAACTTACCTTCCAGCTTATCCGATCTTGCTCAAATAGGAAGGAAAGGACCCATTTTGATGTCATTGACCTGAAGAAAAGGTAGCAACACACCCGGCGGAAACGAAATATTAACTTAAAAGCTAAAGTCGACACTTTAATTACTTAGCTAGCTGTGACAGTTTGACAACGTTTTAAACTGGATCAAACCGGTATCCTGTTGGGTTGATGACCTTGTATGCCCTGTAGGGAATCCTGGATGTGGACAAAGATTAAGATGATAATAAAGGAGACACTAAGTGCAAAATTCTTAAGATTATATTAAGATGTACGAGGCAATCGGTTGAACTTGCAAATAGACCACGTTTGACAAAATCTAGAAACGTGGCAGCGTGTCAAGCCAAGTTCAAACAAAGGATCTGGCTGGCCAGCGCCGAGTGATAACATTTTACATTAAAGTAACCTAAATAAAATATTGTAACACAAGTTGCACTATTTGTGACATATATCTAAAAATAATCTAAAGGAGAATACTCGTATAAACAAAAATCTATTATTATTATAAAAGTATTCTAGTGGGATCAAAACGACAAGTGACACAAAACAACAAATCGTTGTACACACGTAAATCCAGAACCAGGTTTCCTCTGAAATGAGTAAAGAAATCCAAAGGGATTTGTGACCAAAATATACTTCCGAGTTCAAAGTTACAAATAAACCGTTTTCGTGTACAAATATAAATAAAGGTAAACAAACAAGTTATATTGGAGACGCGATCTGCTTATACGTACGTCATCTTCAGCTTCTTATTTATCATACACATTTAAAAATTGGCCTAAGTAAATGTGTGACCACTTAACAGTGACTTATTTATTTATGACTGCATAGTCGACGCGGTCGTGCAACGAGTAGCGGGTTCGATTCCCGCACGGAGCAACTCTTCGTGTGATCTACAAATTGTTGCTTCGGATCTGGGTGTCATATATATGTCATATAGTATATTTGTACTCTACTCTACACTCGCTCGACACAGAAGTTAAAATCCAGGTTATGGTTATAAAATCTATTTATTTAAAATGCGTCATGCACACAACGCATAATAGGTGGACTTATGCCGCAGGCAGTTTCTGTCAGTCTAACCTTTTGGAGATGTAGAGAAGAGACCTTTGGATGATACATATTTAAAACTGTTTAAAACTACTTCGTATTCCTTATTAAATATTAACGTCATTGTCTCATGTCTTGGGACGTTACATTTGTTTTGATTCAATGCACTCAATCATAAAGTTTCAGCATTAGGTTTTATAAAATGTTACATTACCTAAATTAACAGACTGACAGGCCCATTCACCATTAATTTGTTATGTCAAGTCATTAGTTAACACTCCATCAATAAGTGTTACTGAATAACTGATAATTGTTATTTAAACTAATCGTACCTATTGATTGTTCCAAGGTTACTAATTAGTTCCTATTGTCTTAATTTCCAACACCAAAACGCGATACGTTTATTAACCCAGTACAACATACATCTAATAAATATTTAAAGAGGAAAAAGTACCTACGATCTAAGGAATTTAAAAATTTCATTAAAACACAAGAAAAAAGTTATTTTCATTTTTTGCTCAAAATATCGCATAAATTTTGCTTCACCGTACCCGCAGGGATTTAGGGAATCCCTTCCCTAATACTCATTTATATTAACCATGGTATATACAAATTTAGTCCACCTTAGAAAAAATGCCTCGTTGTTCAAGTGGTCGCAAATGCGACTGCCGGACAAGGAGTCTCGAGTTGGATTCCCGGTCTAAAAAGGTCCGAAAATGTCTCAGTAGTAGCACGGAGTCTGGAATAGTGCCTAGTATGTAGTAATAAATTCACCCCCTCTTACTTGGGACCTTAAAACCGAAATAGTAAAACGTGAATGTACATTGTACATACATTGAGCGACATTACGTGGCGTAATGTGCTGTCTACCCCTTCGGGGATAAAAGGCGTGACGTTGCATACAAAGATGTTCACTAACACTGACAAGTTAAAATTTTATATTTTAGATCTAATTCTATTAAGGCGAAGCATTAACCGAGACTTAAAAACCTCACTTAGCTACATTCACAATTCTTATGAACCGATTTCACAATAATAAGAATATTCTTTTATAACCACATTTTTTACGAGATACTATTTGAAAACTATTTGATTAAGTGAAACTGAAGGACGAAACTCAATATTACGTTATGTATGAGGAATAATTTGAACCACACGTGTAAACGTATGTCGTATACAATGTACACTAAAATGCGTACATAATAATATATGAGACTTATACTATTATCTCAGTAAGACACAATGTTTCCGCAAATTTTTCAACGAACACAATCATAAAAATAACTGACGCAATATTTTTTTAGAATAATTAATTAGAATTCCTTAATATCCTTTATCGAACGTATCTATATAGTGGGTATGTCCGTTTACGCTCCATTTTATAGTTAAAGTCACTTCGACGAATTATAGTGCGCTTATAAGCAACTTGAATGAAGAAATTCCGTATTTGCTTTTCTTATGATTAACGTAACAAATTCTCCTTTTCAAGGATAATCTGTTATGGACAGTCTTTGAAATTTTAATAAATGAAAGTATCTTTTTAATATTTTTAATATTTTACCTGCTCAACGTGAACAATTTCTTTAATAGCTACTTAATAGCTGTGATGTGTGTCATTGTTGCAATCTACCAAGAGGCCACATTTTTGTGTTTTGAAGTGGGGTAATCAACCAATAACTTCTTCCGCCTTGGGCGAGGCGAGAGGGAGTGTCAGACTCTTACTGACTAAAAACCACCAGGTTCCTTCTCCTGCTTTGAGCTAGAGCCTCGGTTCCCTGTTACGTTGTTCATAGCTCCGGATCAGAGCAAGTAGCCATATGAAATGTATGCCTACGTAAGAATAACAATTTTGAAAAAAATAATGACTACTTTTTGTAGAATGATCACGAATTAATATATTTTCGTCACTCTTAAAGCAAAAGTTGCAACTGTTTTGGTCGTATGTACTGTACGAGCACAACACGGAACTATATGTATTAGTAATCGAGTAATTCCTCGTGTTCTTGGACACTACTACGCTTGACTGGGCGCGCGAACCTTTCATTGTCCGCAGCTCGAAGCGCAAGCGCACTAACTGAGCTTCGTAACATCGTTAATAGAATTTCAACCTAATGCTCATGATATTAAGAATGATTTCTCAATATCCAATATCTAGCACTTAATCCTTTCAAATAACACCAAGATGCAGCTTTTGTAATAATAGCACTTACCCACTAAGTTAAATCTTTTAGGTCAAGCAAAAGCTACATTGGCTAAGTAATACTAGATTAGTAGGTATTAAATTAAAGTCAAGGCACTTTCCTAATGTTGCAATCAGAAAGAGTCAAATGAAGGTTGGGTGGCTTTCATAAACTGTTTAATTATTAATTAAAACAAAGGAAGATCCGTTTGCAATTTTCTTGAATGTATGTATGTAGAGCGTCATACATTTCGCTGACACCGTTGCGCACTACATACTCCGACCACGAAATTCTTTTGCTATGTAATGTTTGACCGCCACACACGCACCGAGGTCATTATTGACAGCTGACATTGTTCTATCTATGTTACAAACGAATATACTTGCGCCTGAAATTACCCTACCCATTAATTATATCCGGACGGTATAAATATAGTAGAATGCGAATCGAATTTATCAGTCGACCGTCTGCGGTTTGAAGTGATCTAGTTCGTCAGAAAAAACACAGACCACGTTCACAATGAAATCGATGGTGGTGTTATTCGCTGTGTGCGCCGTGGCGTGCGGCTCCCTGGTGCCGCTGGCGCAGCCTCCTCATCACCCCGCCGTCGTGCTGGACCCACACGGCCGCCCGCTCGACACCGCCGAGGTGATCAACGCCCGCGCCCTCCACCTGCAGGCTAAGGCCCTGGATGGACACTACGCTCCCCTCGCGCACGCTGCCGTCGTGCCTGTTGCCCACTCCGTGGTAGCCGCTCCCGCTGTGGTCGCCGCTCCCGCCGCCGTGTCCCACCAGTCCCGTGTGGATGTGCGCACCAGCCCCGCCATCGTGAGCCACGCCGTCGCTGCCCCCGTTGTAGCCCACGGTGTCTACTCCGCTCCCCTGCTGGCCCACTCCGCTCTCGGCTACGCCGGTCACGGACACTACCTGAAGAAGCGCTCCCTGGGACACCTCGCCTACGCCGCTCCCGTCGTCGCCCACGTAGCTCCCTCCGCGGTGTCGCACCAGTCCCGCGTGGACGTCGTCTCCAGCCCCGCTGTGGTGTCTCACGCCGTCGCTCCCGTAGTGTCCCACGCCTACGCCGCCCCCGTGGTGGCTCACGCTGCCCCCGTTGTCGCCGTAGCCCCCGCTGCCGTGTCCCACCAGTCCCGTGTTGATGTGCGCACCAGCCCCGCTGTTGTGTCTCACGCTGTCGCTCCCCTCGTCGCCGCCGCTCCCGTCTACGCCTCTGCCTACGGCGCTCACGGATACGCCGCGTACGGTGCTAACGCACATGGACTCCTCCACTCTGCTCCCCTTGTCCACGGCCACGCCTGGTAAACAGCGAAACTGACGAACACCTAAGATTATCACCTAAGATGATGTAAAAATAATAAAAAAATATTTATAAAATAAATATGTACGTAAACATACCTATTTCAGTCTTTCATTACATTGTGTTTCAAGCGTTATTATAACATTCGATGTGTACTTGTTTGATCCCCGAAAATGTTTGAATAATCTAAACATGCAATATAGAGAATCTAAAAATAGCAACACCATATTTGAATAACTTGTAATGATTTAAGAACTAAATTATTTATGAGTGAAGACTATATACATAAGTGTTATTTGTAAATGATTCTACCCGAAACTTAATTACCTAAATAGTGACAGTAAAAAGCACTTTTCTTAAACCGTTTTAAATGCTTTTATTTTCTTATTGGTACGAGTTTCAGGATATAGGACATTTAATATCCAAATGCATTTTCGTCTTATGATATCATTCTGTTTATAACATAAGGTGTAATAGGAGGTGGAAGCCATTAAGGCGGTCAATGTTCAGCAATGAACGTGTTTTCGCTGATAGGATGAAGAGGTGACACTTCACGTGTATATAATTATGTAAAGTTATGCCAAAAACCGCAATGGTATTTATTAATAGAGCTTATTACAAGCTAACTGATTCGTTAGTCCAGTAGCCTCAAGCGTAACTGCTAAACGTGAGATATCAGGATTAATCCGCAGGTCAAGTATTGATGGATCGAACAATCCCTAAATATCTAAATAATAAGTCATTCTGAAACCAGGTCCTTTATAGAGTAGGTGGCTCACCCCTAATTACCAATAAATAGTTCCTGCACTGGCAGGGCACGGGAATACGCTGGGATCATGGTGGTATAAAAAGTATCCTATCACCCAAGTTAGCTCATACCAGAGGTTATTTGTATATGGATATTATTTACTTTAGTATTATGGCGACTACAGGGTAAGAGTTCTTAGGTTTCATACCAGGGTCCAGTAAAGTTTAATCAACTATTAAACATGATAAATTGTTATTAATAATTTTTAGGTATTCCTATGAATGAGTCTTTCAACTAGGATAAGCTTATTCAAAGTGAACCTCCAATATATTCCAACTGAAACTAATTTGTATCTAATATCTAACAATAGACTTATTCCCTACAATTTCACAATGAGACTCATAATTGCACTGGTGAAAAGCATGTGAATGATAACACGTACCTACAATTTCCCATCTCATTCTAATGATGGACACAATGGGGTTGTCATATCCAAGTAAGGATAAAAACCCCAACAAAAAAAAAATGAATAAAAAAAATAATTTCCATCTCAGTTTAGGAAACAACAGCGGATAATGCATCATCATCCTTATTACCATCACAACAATTTTCACTGCTCACTCAAACTCAGACTGCATTTGTAAAAGTTGTGAAAGAGTATGCCCCGGCACTTGCATCTAGTCTTCAGAATTAATATTAGCTGGAATACGTCCAAGTATTAAGAGAGTGTTTGCCATAAAGTTTTTAAGAGGGTATTTGTCATAATACGAGTACCCACCCTTGCCAGATAGCTTGGGGACCGCATGTAATAACTGCTTCCAACTCTGACAATGTCGTCAGTCCACTTAGCAGGATGCCTGTCTATGCTACGCACTACATATTGTATTTATAACCATCAACAACATCACGCCTTTTATTCCCGAAGGGGTGCTCATTACGACAGGTAATGCAGCTATACAATGTACACCCACTTTTCACCATTTGTGTTATAAGTCCCATGTAATAGGGGGTGAGCCTACTGCTATATACTGGATACAATTCCAGACTCCGTGCTACTACTGAGATTTTTTTCGAAAAAACCCCAGTAATACTTTGCTCGATCTAGGAATCGAACCCGAGACCCCTTGTCCGGCAGTGTCCGGCAGTCGCACTTGCGACCACCGAGGCAGTCTGTCTATAACCAATTATTAATATTAGTGCAATAATAAGATAATTAATTAGATTAATTAATTATAATTTAATTAGATTAGGTAATCAATTAAGTTTATTACTAGTTATATTACTCGTATAAACTATTGTATATTTCAGAAAATGGACACAATTAACGTTTAATTTAAGTTTTAGAATGTGGCCCAATTTAATTTATTTACTTAATCAAAATGTGCAATATGCAATTTGTTTCTATTAACCGAGTTCCTAGACTAAGCATGAAAGTGCACTAAAACCTCTTTCATATGTACCTCACGTTATTGTCAAATCACGGTGACCAGTCAAACAAGAAAAGCAAAAAGCCTACTAAGTATCCGCATTCATAAGAAATGGGAAGTGTTACTGTTTCTACTACCTTATTAGTTGAGACCAAGGTCCTATATTTGATTCCTATGTCAGACATAAGTTATACATGTTATGTATTTGAATTTTCGATGTCGTTTTCAGGAATGTCTCGTGTTTTTTTATAGTTTAAGCCGGTAAACGAGCCGACGGATCACCTGGTGGTAAGCATCGCCCATCAACACCCGAAACACCAAAGGCGGTACAAGTGCGTTACCGGCATTTTGGGGGTTATCGGGGACTGGGAAGGGGGTTAATTGGGCCTCCAGTAACCTCACTCACACAACGAAACACAACGCAAGCATTGCTTCACGTCAGTTTTCTGTGAGGTCATGGTATCACTCCGGTTGAGCCGGCCCATTTATGCCGAGGCATGGATCTCCCACACTATAAAATATTACTATATCATTTATATCGCCTCAATAACTTTTGAATATTAAAGTGTGTAGCTATCAATGTCAGGTAGCGATGGTATGAAGTTTTTGCGTCCATAAAAATACCTTAGTACATCATCAAGTTTAGGCTTAGACTGGATTTATTGTCAACACACTCAGCATTGGAAACGTACCACCTATTCAATATACTATTTATTATATTATTTAAAACATAACACAAGCATCTGATACTTGTATGTAGGTCATCCTTGTACAGTCACTGTGTACAATATCCCTAATTTAAGTATAGAAAAATTAGTTTTCTTGACATAATATTTCATTAGTAGCTATATCTAACATGTTTATTGATTGTTTTATGATTAGATACACGCACACTTCTTCCGACGTATTTCGTTTGACCGCCACACATTCTCCGAGGTCAATGCAAAGCTAGTTAAACAATGTAGCAACGAATATGTTACGTCTGAAATTGCTTTACCTTTAACTTATATCCGGTCAGTATAAATACACGAGTGCGCTGGTCAAAATTATCAGTCGACCGTCTGCGGTTTGAAGTGATCTATTCGTCAGAAAAAACACAGACCACGTTCACAATGAAATCGATGGTGGTGTTATTCGCTGTGTGCGCCGTGGCGTGCGGCTCCCTGGTGCCGCTGGCGCAGCCTCCTCATCACCCCGCCGTCGTGCTGGACCCGCACGGCCGCCCGCTCGACACCGCCGAGGTGATCAACGCCCGCGCCCTCCACCTGCAGGCTAAGGCCCTGGATGGACACTACGCTCCCCTCGCGCACGCTGCCGTCGTGCCTGTTGCCCACTCCGTGGTAGCCGCTCCCGCTGTGGTCGCCGCTCCCGCCGCCGTGTCCCACCAGTCCCGTGTGGATGTGCGCACCAGCCCCGCCATCGTGAGCCACGCCGTCGCTGCTCCCGTAGTAGCCCACGGTGTCTACTCCGCTCCCCTGCTGGCCCACTCCGCTCTCGGCTACGCCGGTCACGGACACTACCTGAAGAAGCGCTCCCTGGGACACCTCGCCTACGCCGCTCCCGTCGTCGCCCACGTAGCTCCCTCCGCGGTGTCGCACCAGTCCCGCGTGGACGTCGTCTCCAGCCCCGCTGTGGTGTCTCACGCCGTCGCTCCCGTAGTGTCCCACGCCTACGCCGCCCCCGTGGTGGCTCACGCTGCCCCCGTTGTCGCCGTAGCCCCCGCTGCCGTGTCCCACCAGTCCCGTGTTGATGTGCGCACCAGCCCCGCTGTTGTGTCTCACGCTGTCGCTCCCCTCGTCGCCGCCGCTCCCGTCTACGCCTCCGCCTACGGCGCTCACGGATACGCTGCGTACGGTGCTAACGCACATGGACTCCTCCACTCTGCTCCCCTTGTCCACGGCCACGCCTGGTAAACAGCGAAACTGACGAACACCTAAGATTATCACCTAAGATGATGTAAAAATAATAAAAAAAATATTTATAAAATAAACATTATAAACAATACATGTTTACTTATTATTTCACACTTTACTCCAAGATGGGACTGAAAACCAAACATTTTTATCAAATTTTAATATTAATGTCAAATTTAAATATGAAAGAATTTCGTATAAAACTGCGTCTTTAATTGTTACAATGAGTTCCCTCAATTGAGTAATAATATTTTGAACAATAATAATTGCTTTCAAGTACCTTCAAATTTTTAAATCTTTTGAAATCTAGGAATGCCGTTTTGTTTGATGCATCTAGTAACAATCTCTATTACGCCACGGTTATAATAGGTAATTGATCAATTATTTTAAAACAAGTGAAGGCTTCATTACACCGAACAAGATTAACACGCAGCATATAACTGTGAGAAGGTAATTTTAACAAAGCTTTTTGTCGCACGGTTTAATTCCTTACTCTGACACAGTTCATTGGGCAACCTGCTTACGAAAAAAATAATTTCGCCTGATAGACATGTTCTGTCTATTAGCGAAATTAAAATTATGTTTATGAACATGAACAAACAACATTTATTCTATAAGTTTTTAAACTGACATAGTCACTAACACTGACTTGGAACTTGAAACGGGATATTTATTCTTTCTCCTGACTTTAGTAATGGCACTGTTTCTAGGGTATTTTTATGGTAATCGCACATTACCCATTAAAAACACTCCAAACATACATACATATATACATAATATATTTAAAACGTAATCTCGCTCTTTACATATACACGTTTCTTTACATATAACAATACGTAGATAGAGGAGGAGACAATTCGTACGACCCAGAATGATACCAGGATGATCACGATTCTCAGTCATGAGGGAACGACCAGAGAGAGAGAGAGAGGTTCGATAAATTGAGAACAGTCAAAACTATGCCGCATCGCATACCTATTTAGTTCGTTCCTTTCTAAATACTCCAGTAGTTACCAAAAAGTGCATTCCATAACTCCTGTCAATGAAGCTTCAATAGCTAAGCGATAGTGGTTCTCGGAATGCGTCTAATGGAGTACTTTATGTACTGAATTATATATATTCGCCAATCCTAACCTTGCGATACAAACAGTTAAAGTTCTTACCATGTCCTTGTGACTGTCGCTTTAACTACATAGCTACTAACTCACTATAATTATTTTATATTGCGTTTGGTACATTTGAGAGGACGACGGAAGAACGATCTCGAAATACTACAATTTACATTAAAATATGCAGTAGCAAGCTAAATATACCAGCAAACAAATGGCATTCGGAAATCGACTATTTAATCTATGGGATCTTACTCTGCTGTTGGATTTCTCAATTGATTTATGTGAATATTCAGTCACTCATATTTCACAACCTTAATAAAGAAAAGCTTAATAGACTTCCTAACCCATGGCCATAGTGCATAATTAATGAAAAAATAATAAATATTAACCATAATTAAAATGACCTTAAGTACCAATGTATTCGTACATAAACTATGTACAAAAAGTGTGGGGCAACGTTTTTTCAAAGAAATATAGAAATAAAAAAAAAATATTCGCAAAAATAAAGTTATAGATGCACGCATGACGTTTTGGACATTTTATCTCATGTACATTTTAAAAGATTGGTATACCTAAACTCTGGATATGAGTATTAAATACATCTAACAGACAGTAATTACAAAGCACTTGACAATAGCCCAGTACACCTTTGGAACATACTGAATATAATTATCAATATACATTAATGACGTACATGCCCACATGACCTTAAGTACCAAGCCACAACGTCATACCCTCCATAATCTAATTACCATGGCGGTGAATTCAGAGCGGTTCGGTAGCCTCATGTGACGCATACTCATAGTACCTCGAGGTAACAATGAAAATAGATTTTCGTACAAATTACAAATTGATTCAAGAATCATGTTCATAGTGATAAAGAATCACAAATACTTTGAATCAATTTTAGAAAAATATTTCTCAAAGTTGTTCGTTGTCATGACCTAATTACTTTTAATCAATTTTGGCAGAAAATAAAAGACAAGAAATATTATTATTATTGTTTTATTCGTCTATTCATTTTAATAAATAAGTATTAAAACGAAAATTATATTCGTTTTCGTCGAGTCTCAGTTTGCTTTACCAATGTGCGGCGCTCAGATGATGGGGAGCAGTCCAGATGGCAGAGTGGGCGATCGGGGCGAAGTGGGACACAGCAGGTGCGGCGTACACGGCAGCGGGAGCAGCGTATACAGCGGGGGCGGCTTGAACGTAGGTAGATACCACAGCGGGCTTGGAGATCACGTCAACGCGAGACTGGTGGGACACAGCAGATGGCACGGCGTGCACGACGGGAGCCACGATGTGAGCAAGAGATCGCTTCTTCAAAAGGTGGGCGAGTCCAGCATGGGCACCGTACACAGAGTGAGTGCCGTACGCAGCGTATCCGTGAGCGCCGTAGGCAGAGGCGTAGACGGGAGCGGCGGCGACGAGGGGAGCGACAGCGTGAGACACAACAGCGGGGCTGGTGCGCACATCAACACGGGACTGGTGGGACACGGCAGCGGGGGCTACGGCGACAACGGGGGCAGCGTGAGCCACCACGGGTGCGGCGTAGGCGTGGGACACTACGGGAGCGACGGCGTGAGACACCACAGCGGGGCTGGAGACGACGTCCACGCGGGACTGGTGCGACACCGCGGAGGGAGCTACGTGGGCGACGACGGGAGCGGCGTAGGCGAGGTGTCCCAGGGAGCGCTTCTTCAGGTAGTGTCCGTGACCGGCGTAGCCGAGAGCGGAGTGGGCCAGCAGGGGAGCGGAGTAGACGCTGTGGGCCAACACTGGAGCAGCAATGGCGTGGCTGACGATGGCGGGGCTGCTGTGTACATCCACACGGGACTGGTGGGACACGGCGGCGGGAGCGGCGACCACAGCGGGGGCGGCTACCACGGAGTGGGCGACGGGCACGACGGCAGCGTGCGCGAGGGGAGCGTAGTGTCCATCCAGGGCCTTAGCTTGCAGGTGGAGGGCGCGGGCGTTGATCACCTCGGCGGTGTCGAGCGGGCGACCGTGCGGGTCCAGCACGACCGCGGAGTGGTGCACGGGCTGTGCCAGAGGCACCACGGAGCCGCATGCTACCGCACATAGAGCAAAGAACACCACCAGCGTATTCATTTTAACGTGGTCTGTGTTGTGAGATTCGACGATACACAAGATCACTTCAAACCGTGTAACGGCTGACTGATACTTTTCACTTACTATTGGACTCTTTTATAGTCCGAGCGGTCAAATTATAGGCTGGGTACATACACAGTTCATAATTTCTCAGATCTTAAAGTACATTAGGTATGGATAGCAATGTCAAGTGTCATTATGAAAGTAATCAGCCTTGCAATAAGGCAGCTTTTGCGTAGTACTTAATTACACTTCCGACACGGCAGCCGCCTGTGTGCTCTTGGGTTATGGATAAAACAAAAATCGTAGACGTCATACGGATACAAGATATTAGTTATTGTATTTACATAATTATCGGAAGGGTTCATATTTCACAACAAGCTACCGGTGTGATAACAGCGTTACATAATAATTATATTGTATTGTCTTTCACTGAGCTCAGTACCTAATCCGAAATCGTGGATCTATGTCACGCCCTGCAATACTAACCTACTATTGTTTATATTTAAGTCTAAGTATGTTTTTCTAACGTTTAGGAACAGTTAGAGACTCTTATATCAAACTTGAGCCGACTTGCTTATCGACCAGTTAAACTCCAGAGCATGCAACTTACACATCATCATCATTATCAACAGTCGGAAGACGTCCACTGCTGGGCAAAAGCCCCTTAGTCTTAGCTCATCGCATTTCACGAGTTAACTTTAACTTCAAAGTGGGCTAAATTAGATCTTAATTTCATATTTCATAAGTCTAATTTTGTTTGGACATAATTATTTACTAAAAAATAAAAACACAAACTTAGTTATATGGTTATGCAAATGAAAAACAAACTACGAAACAAGTGTGAGGGTATAATTAGAAATATTCACACGCGATGCTTGTTTCAATTTTATTCAGATCACGACCGGAATACAATTTGTTCGCTATCGTCAATTCTGAAGCTAATTAATACAAATTTCGCACACACGGTACGATGCAATAAATTACAAACTATAAAATGCTTATTAAGAACTGGAGTGCTGTATAAAAACAACTTAGAAAACTAATTATCTTTATATATATAATTCTTCTGTAAGTGTGTATGTCACTGAACTTCTCTTAAACGACTGGACCGATTTTGATGAAATTTTTTGTGTGTATTCAAGGGGATCTGAGAATGGTTTAGATTCACAATTTTGTCCGCTGGACAATGTTTTTTTAATTAATTTTTAATTTTGACAGGACAACGTCTGTCGGGTCCGCTAGTAATATATCTATACATATAATAAAATCGTAGAAAAGTGCTGTCTGTACATTGAAAATACAAAATAAAAAACTTAGCAGGGGTTATTGTTATGTCGATGTCGAACCCAGCAAAATGTAATTAACTCCGTTTCGTCTGTTTGTCTGTTTGTCTGTTTGTCTGCTTTGTCTGTTTGTCTGTTTGTCAAATTTGTCTGTTCGTCTGTGCGCGCTAATCTCAGAAACGGCTGATCCGAGTTGGATGCGGTTTTCACGAATATATTGTGGGATGCTTAAATTTACATTTAGTGTTTGTTGCATGTCTCGGTTCATAAATCAGGAAAAAAGTTATGTTAAATTAAAGAATCACGTAGAACATTCTATGCAAGATATCATTAATTCCGCAACTAATGACGGATTTGGTTGAAATTTGGTACAGATATAGTTTAGAACCTTGAGAAAGGACATAGATATATTTTTTATTTCAAAAATCAAAAAATAAAAATAAGAAATAAATTATTTATAAATAATTCTATGTCGATCGTTGCACGACTTCGGTTCATGTTATTGTTTTAATTTATCGAAAAAAGTTAAATAGTAAAAAGGTATGAAAAAAATAACTTATCAATATAATAAGACATTTAGTACAAAGAAAATGCTCTAACGGAGCTCACCCGTTACGATAATTCTAATGTCGATCGTTACACGACTTCGGTTCATGTTATTGTTTTAATTTTTTCGAAAAAATAAATAAATAGTAAAAAGGTCTGAAAAAAATAATATCAATATAATTAAACTTTTAGTACAAAGAAAATGCCCGAACGGAGTATAAATAAATAATCCAAGTTGTCTTTATCCTCGATAGACCGGGATCGAAATAGATCGCGCTATCGTGCAATTCTGGAGTTACATTCATTTGGTTGGGTATCGGCCAGCGCTTCGGTACTATCGTAAAAAATTTATTATATCGTATGATTATTTGTCTGTAGTGGTCCTGCTGTTTCGTATATTCTAAATTGGTTTCGTTGTACATGTCAATTAATAAGTTTATTTGTTGGGTTTTCCTGGTCTTTTATGGTTAAACTATTTAACGTAGGTTTAGTTTGATATCGATTATTAGTAGTTACTGTAGTTAGTTTTATAATAAAATTGTAAGTCTAATTTTTTTTTAATTGATTAGATTTAAGTCGTTTCTTTTAAATTATTTAGTTTAAGCTTGGTTATTATAGCATAGCGAGGATAGGTTGTAATGTAGTTTCTTTTTTAATTGTTATAAATTCGTAATTCGTAGCTTTCTTTAGTTTTAAGTTAGTTTAAGTCGTGTTTTTATAACGTATTTTTTCAATGCCCTAAGTGAGTATACACTCTATTAAATTAAACGATAGAGACTCATTATGTTGATTTTTGAATGTTCCCTGGAATTTTCCACATTCATTTTTGAAGAGATCCCGCGAGATCGGGAACTATTTGGTTACGAAACCAAACCTTTGCCGGAAGTCACTATTCCACGCGAACGAAGTCGCGGGCAAAAGCTATAAGACATAAAATTATATGAGTAATACATACACATGCATATACTTTAAAGACTGATATTCAATAAATTGTCTAGGTATACATATAGTAATAACTTTTATCTAATTTACGACTAGACATCCTATAATTAGAAATTCTGCTTCTACGCGGAGTAAATAAACTCGTTACTAATATACTAATTACTTGTTACTCATAAAAGACAAAATTGCTTACTTAAATTGTTGTTGATCATTATTAGTAAATATTATGTGCCTCTACCTCACCTTTCAACATAAATTAAAGATTCTATGATGCTGTATTAAAAAATAAATACATATAATGTCATTGAAAAGAGCAAAGCAGTTTCCAGGTACATATACACAAAGAAAGCAAAGGTTGATGCATACATTTTCTTTACGCTAACCTTTGGAAATACCGAAGCAGCGCTTGTCTGTGTTATGTATATTGTTGTGATTAAATAACATAACATTCAATTGACAATTTTGAACTCTGATTTAATAACGTAAGATGCAGGCTACACACACTCCTTTGATTAATCGGGTAGATGGACTAATTTTTATTTTAATGTCCGTTTTGTAGATAATTTGAATATTAGACACGTATTTTTTCTTACGGAAACAAATACTTTCGAAGATATATCGAATTTGATCTCACTTCTAAACTTTGATTAGTTTATTCTTAGTATCTTATATGAAAAAATTAAAAATAAAAAATTATTACCTACTTGATTAATTAGATTTTTATTTTTCATACCAAGTCATTATCCCTATTGATGGTACTAATAGAACCAGAGAAAAATAAATACTCTTTTCAAGTTTTTCAAAATTTGTTAACGTTTAAACGTTTATCTTCTAAGTATATGAAAAATTATGTCGAGTGATCACAAGAGCGACTGCCGGGCAAGAAGTGTCGGGTTCGATTCCTGATCCGGGCTTAGTATTACTTGTATTTTTTTCGTTTTTTTTTTGGAAATTTGTTCAGTAATAACACTGAATCTGGAATTGTACCCAGTGTATAGCAATAGGCGCACCTCCTATTTACATGGGAATTATAACACAAATTGTGAAAAGTGGCTGTACACTGTACTGTGGTATTACGTGTATATAAGATGAGAAAAATTATGAATGTAAAGTTACACAAGTGATACAGAGTTCATTTTACATACATGTGACATTTTCATTAAAATGCCAAGAGGTCATGACTTCATGAGCCGCGGACTGAAAATGTTCAGACACAATGATATTGTCTAACGTAGATATTGTTTGATACGGTTATCTACCCGTATAAATAAGTACGGTACTATATTATATAAAATTGTATCGTAAAGTTTTTTAGGACACATAGTATTACTGGAATTTAGTGACAACACATATCAATGATAGGTCAATGGTCTTTTAAAATGCTTTGTGAGTTTTTTTTTAAGTCAGAGACCCGGTAAGCCCGCTAGGTAGTCCGCAACTCCGGATTAGGCATCAGCACTACTGGACCCCATCTGGCTTTTTAGGGATAGATCTACATATATAGCTAGACCCACGAAATGCAAATATAAAATAAATTATAATAATTATGCATGTTGTGGTTACCTATATTTGTAAATACAGATACGCCTAAGCTACTTTGTATGTAACTGTTATTTTCAATGTGCAATATTTATGTGTTTATGTTGGTAACACTAAATAAATAATTAAATACCATATTTAAAATCTTGCGTTAAGTCCTAAACGATGTATGCTGGATTTGGATACACGGTTTTATAAATCTCAAAAAGATGTCCCACATTATAAACTTTTCCTATGTCGTCGTAAGTGCGACTGCTAAGCAGTTGTAAGAGTTCGATTTCCGGATCAGGATAAGTAAAATTGAATATTTCGACTCAGTTACAAAAGCAAAAGTCTTGAAATTGATTACAAGCTATTAAACATACAAAGACACCAACTAACTGACGTATATGTTATCTCAGTAGCAAACATTCTCTTACTTATGTGTTTGTTGTATTATACCATAAGCCACATATAGTGGCCGCCTACAAACAAACATCAACTTCCTAGCATCCGCAGTACATGTAGTGTACACATACAAACATACATAATGTAACATAACATAATAATATAATACCTACTTATACATGCGTAAAGGCCTCATACAAACATTTCCTGAAGATATGATTAGTAAACAAAAACAATAAACAAACTTTATGGTTTTCTTTCCTATGTTATGTGTTGTAGGGGTTTTACGATTAACTACTATTTCTATATATTTTTTTACAAATAAATAAATCAAACAACTATTACATGTAGTATCTCTCCCTTCTTGAAGAATAGAAAATACAGCGAAGAATAGAAAATACAGTTTTCTGAATTCGTTACTGCCACATTTTTTTGTATACTTATAACAACATGGATACCTGTGTCTCGGAAATATCACCAAAATAAAATTATTTTTGTCGCACGAAACATTGATTTCAGAAGTAAACTCAATATTGTATTGTATTCCATTTGTGTATAACAAAAGCAGTAACAAATAAAATCCACCAATTTAGTTACCGTTCAATGTAAAGGGAGTATACTTTTGTGTTGTTGATAGAATTCCCGATTTATTTCAAATAAAAGTGTTTTTGTGGTAGATAAAGAAACATACATACCATATGCATTACACGGTAACCATTACCAGAATAATTTATGTATGTTTTAATAATTTGCATATAATTTGTATCTAAACAGGAACTTGCATGTGTAGTTACAGTGTAGGCGAAGTTTTCACGCACATGTGTTATTGAGATCAGTTTCAAACAAATAATATCCGTGTGCAATAAGGTAACAAAAACACGTAAATGTATAAAAATATAAATTATTTTATTCACAAAAATACATACGTTTCAATTGACTTTACAAAACTTATTACCTATCAATGTCATTGGATCCTATCACTCTTGTCGTTTACCAGTAAGAAGCGTACACAGAAGGAGCGTAGACGGAGCGAGCTTCGACTACAGCGGCAGCGGGCACTACGTGCTGGGTCACTACAGCTGGGGAGGACTTAACGTCCACACGGGACTGGTGGGACACAGCGGACGCGCCAGAGTACACGGTAGCTACGGGAGCGTACACGGAGCGAGCTTCCACAACAGCGGGGGCGACGACTTGCTCAGCGACCACTGGCGCGGCGTAGCTGGTGACGACAGCTGGTGAATGGTGCACGTCAACACGGGACTGGTGGGACACAGCTGAGGCGCCAGTGTACACGGCAGGAGCGACCACAGTGCGTGCAGCAACCACGGGCTCAGCGGCGACAGCAGCAACCTCCACTGGGGCCACCACGGCAGGGGACGTGCGCACGTCCACCCGAGACTGGTGCGACACCGCAGCGGGCACGGAGTACGACACCGCAGCGGGCACGGAGTACGCCACCACGTGCTCCACTGATCTCTTCTCCGCGCTGGGAGCGGCCACGGCAACAGCTACAAGAGCGAACAACACCACCAACGATCTCATCGTGAACGAGGTCTGTGTCGGGATCCGAATGAGGACGATCACTTCGTACCGATGTCGGTAGACTGATGACAAACTAAAAATCGTCCCGCTATTTATACGTATGATTATAATCTACGTATGAGCATAGTTTGCTATTTGGGCGTCTAGGAATATAAAACTCACTGTCCTTGTCGGTTGTCGCCTAAATCAGTTGCTACTTCAAAAGGTCGCAATTGATACAGTTACGCCTAGTGTAGGCTCGAGTGCGATATTGACATTTAATGAGGATATATTCGATAATCGCAAAAACATCATTACAAACACGTTGTTGATCTAGAAATATTTATTACTTCAAGGGCAACCAATATCCGCTTTGTATCCGCAATTAGCGAGCTATTGGCAGTTGGACGTAGTGATTGAATGATACAATGGTACACAAACACGTAGTTCTAGTTCTCAATATTAATTAGGCTTTATGCAAATAAAATAAATAAGGAATTTACTTTATTTATGACCGTAAGCAATAAAAAATTAATCTACTTCTGTTCACATATTTAAAATGGTTGTAATTGACTAATGGAATAGTGGAACTAATTCATGAATATTTTACGCATTCAATTTGTGATGTTTATAAAAAATATTGTAAAAACGTACAAACTGACAGATAAGTCCCATCTATATAATCTAAGCGTGTGAAGAACCTTGAAATATTGCGCTCACATTTGCCCCATATCTCCTTACATAATGAAAGTTAAAACGGACAAAAAATTCTAACAAAATAAAGTTTATTTTAACTGAAACCGAAGACGACCTCGTCTGGTTATACTGAAGCGAATGCAGTTTCAGTTTTTGCATTATTAGAAATATTCATTAAATATACACCTGACAACCTGAAATGTGCAGTAAACATGAATAATGTTTTTTTTTAAATAAGCCGGTAAACGAGCACGCGTTTCACCTGATGGTAAGCAATCACCGCCGCACACGCGTTGCCTTTGGCGGCTTAGGAATTTAAGGGTTGTTGGGGAACCGGGGATTGGGAAGATTGGAAAGAGGGGTATTTGAGCCTCCGGTAACCCCACGTAACGAAACACAACGCAGCTGTTGTTCACGTCGGTTTTCTGTGAGGTCGTGATATTACTCTGGTCGAGCCGGCCCATTCGTGTCGAAGCATGGCTCTCCCACACAAAATTATACCGTTAAATATATATTTTTGAGAGCAAAACACAAATCTCTGGCAAGTCTAGCACCATCTGACCAAACCTAAATCCCATTATATTATTGGACGATCCTATATTAGTCATACATTGGACGGGATTCCAGCCTCCATTGATATTTTCAAAAATTAAATAATACTCCAATAATACTTAGCTCACCCTGAATATAGAACCAAACACCTCTTGATTGGTAGCCTAAATAAATTGCTGTCACTCGACCAATAAGGCAGTCAACGACACGGTAAAAAAAATCCTTATACGCCTATATTCCTATTTCGAAGAACTGACCACGGAAAAGGTTCAATTCGATGTAACAATGAAGGACATTACAGTGTGGACTTTATCTTTTCATGTAAGTCAAAGCACTTTATGTTCAAAGTTTCCTCGTACTATGTATTACGATAAAATATTTAATGTTTACCAGTTACTTGTTCTCTATTGTATAAAAAATCACGTGTGTTATTTTTAATCATATGGTGACTTCAATTTGTTTTCGGTATTCTCCCTTTTTAATCCACACTATGTAATTTTTACCTGTGATATGTTATGTGAGTCTTGTGTAATAAAGGACAAGCATCGGGCGCCATTCCAAATTCTATGCTCCTACTGCGAATTTCATAAACAGTAAACACCTCAATAACCCTTTTAATAGCAGGCAAACGAATCCCTTCTCCCAGTTTATAACAGATTTATTTACTTTACTACCGTACTGTTTTTACTAAATATTAATTTTAAATGATTTTTAAGACAATATGTTTTAAACAGTGACATCTACTGTAAACAGCACGAACTAAACAGATCGTGACTTCGACCAAAGTGAATGTGTCTCATAGATATTCAAGTTACATTTAACTTGCCGCACGTACAACCTTCGCTCGGCCGTAGCACTGTTCGCTTCACGACTCTATATGTTCAGTATAGATGGCGCTGTACGGTATTTAAGTGTTTAAGCTACACAAAAATAAAAACATAATGGCATGCTTTTTCAAAAATGCCAATGTATTGTGGGATAAGATTTACACAATGTCAATTTGATATACACAATGCCAAACTCCTGTTATAGTGGACGTTTATGGAAAACCGAAAAAAAAAATATCTTTGCCAAACCCAGGTATCAAAACCGAGACTTGCTCGTCAGTCACGCTTGAATCGACAGGAATCAACCACCATAACAGAAGCGTTTTCTAAAATTAAAACAAATATTCTAATAGCGCTATAACTTCAATTGTTTCGCACATTTTCTTTGAGAAAACATGTACATTTTACCATAATAGTAATTTATCGCTATGTAATCTGAATTATCGTGGGAATAACACAGAGAATGCTAAAGATATTTTAATCAACACATCAGACGCCATATTTAAGGCATTGTGTAAAGATATGACAAACTCTCTCTCTGAAAAGCTTAACATGACGTCATCATTATGTATGCAAGAGGATTGAATAACATAGCTTTTACATTAAAATATTGATCAAAATAAATTTTATTAATATCATCTTTTTAAATAATTCTTTTCTCATTTAGTTTTGCGGTTGAATAACGACTGTCGTAGATATTTATGTAACAGTTATCAGTACCCTCAGTATGAGTTTGCGTAACTTTTAAAGTAATCGAAACAAGAGTGTGTTTGGCACTCTGATTGGTTGGTTTATTCGAGGCGGCCAATCAGAGCGCCGAACGCTAATTCGTACTAAGGGTACTGCAACTAATTTTCATCTTATATTTGGTTTAATTTAACTACACTTGCAACTTTATGTTATTGCGTATAGTTGTTTTTGTTATACCTATTTTATTGTGATCTAATTTTTGTGCTTTTCTTCTTCTAGCTTTGTAATTCCTTTATTTCGTATAAGTTATTCTAATTAGTATACACATAACATCACACACAACAGCTTATTAGTGGCTACTGCTGACCAAAGACCTCTTCTCCCATGAAGAAGGTTTGAGCATTAATCACCACGCTTGGTCAATGCGGGTTGTAATTGGTATAAAAACAATACTAATAAATAAACCAGTCGACCTATTAGATTGGCATTTTCTCTAATGAGCGTTATATAATTATAAATGTTACAATTGTGTCGTACTAGTTTAATCTTACTTTTAACTGAAATATCGATAATGAGATAAAAGATCCAAACCTCATAGCAGGAAGCATAAAATCTATTTATTTTGACACCAAATACTTTGTTGGAAACCGTGTGCTCTAATTTAATATGCTAACATATTTTTTTACTAAGTAATGTAGATTAGGGATTCCTTTCTGGAGCTGTATCCAAAAAGAAAAGAGTGGTCTATTTTCATAATATTGGGACTTATAATATAACTGGTTAACGTGCAAACACTGATTGTTACAGTTATGCATGACCATTTGAGAAAAAGAGACACGTTAGTCGTATGCAAAAAATATTAAATACAGTCGTGTATAAATGTGAGCAACAGCCAAAACAGTCCATAAATATTTTAATTTATTACAAACACTTATTCAAAGCTTAACGATTGTCTATCAAATATGCAATTATTAATTAGTATCCTCAATCAAACCTCAAAAAACCCGCCGGTGACCAGGTGCGTGCAGTTGAATGGGAGTCCTTGAGGGAACCTTAGGGAAGCCCAGTATTACGTGGCCACAGGCGCAATCGCAATCTGGGTCATCGATTTAATTTGCACAGAGATATCTTAGAGCCGTGTTACAATTATACTTTATTTTATTGTTCTTTTCAAGCTATTGAAATTATGTTCAATGAAAAAAAAACTTAAACATTTTAAAACATATTATGAATATTTCAGATTCAATTTAAAAAATAGGACTAAATTGTTTAGTTTTTCAACAGTGTCTTAAATAAAATAAGTATGTACACAATTTTAAAGAGTTATAATTAAAAAGTACAAGACGCTGTACTTTATTAAATACATTTATAGTACATAAAAAAAAACATACAAGGTTGTGTAATATTGTTACAGACTTTAGTACACTCTTTGACCCAAACGGACTACTGATACCTATTAGACCTCTAGTTACAATAATGTTCGTGCTGTATGTCATTTGGGTTACAACAAAAGCGTGAGTGACATAGCAGCTTAAGGAACAACTATTGCTTAATAAATTACACAATCAATTCAGCGCATGCAGTTGGTATTATAAAGTGTTATATAACAACTGCATTGTTCAACATTATGTGATAACCTATACGTACATTACATAGTTAAAAACGAATTACGATTACACGATAGATATGATTCAATTTGTTTTTTATACAAAGATATTCTGGTATTTTAATATTATAACATAACATACGTAGTTTAGACTAAATAATAATAAGAACTATGACAAAAACATGATCAGCCTAAATAAAAAAATAATTTAAGAAAAATCTCTCCTTTAGCCGTCGAAGTACTCGTCCGCATCACTGTCACTGGGGAACGTTCCCCAAATTCCGAGAAGACTGGCCGCATTGCCACGTTAAATGGTAATGTTTATATCCAAAAAATTAATTGAATATAGCGACTCTATTGACGCTCTGTTCGTCGTAATAAAACTGTCTTGGCCTTGTGCGAGGCACGTTGCAATACCGAAGCGCAATTCGGAAAACCCGTGTCTTACAAATCGAGTTCCCAGTAATGTACGAAAAACTTTGAATATTTCATGATAATAAACTGTCTAACTTGATTGGCTACTTAAAATAATAGCTCGGGAAAACCATGTATGTATTAGAATGCAGTTTTCAAGTAAACCTCGT
Source organism: Spodoptera frugiperda (assembly GCF_023101765.2). NCBI lineage: Eukaryota > Metazoa > Arthropoda > Insecta > Lepidoptera > Noctuidae > Spodoptera > Spodoptera frugiperda. The sequence goes on from NC_064215.1 coordinate 6,158,254, forward strand.
AATAACTAGATGTTTTCGTTTTAATATGTAATCAGAGTCTATAAAGGAAGTTTTCATTGCAAGTGTAATACTGGCGACCCAGTTTTTTATCAATAAATTTTATGTGTAACTTATAAACGTTGCAAAAGTGTTACTAGCATAATATGCAAGAAAGTTTGTATAAAGAAATAAATGCACTACCTGTGAAGCATGAAAATTCGTACTACATAAAATATGGACACTAAACATTTTAAAGATGTTGGTGAAGTTTCTTAATTACAATCATAATCGTCTTTCTCGCAAATACCGCCTCGAGACACAGATAAGATCAAAAAAAAGAATTCTGAGACGCAAATAACAAGTACCTAGAGGAAGACGCAACAACCAAAACACAAAGTCATTGATCTCTCTTACGTAACAGTAAGCCAATTACTCCGGAGATGCGGCAAAAAATGTAAACATCTTGTACTTTAGGACTGTTGTAAACATAACTTGACTAATGAACAAACACCTCAAAAACATCCTTATTTTCAAAGTAATAAGAGTGACTTTCTCAGTGAAAAGCTTTTCCTGTGATGCCGCATCGTAAACCAACTTATCTTTGCAAGTGGATAAATTAGGAACTAATAAGACATTCGAAGAAATGGAGCGGATTGAAAACGACAACAGCGCCACTTGCAGCTGTACTAATAAGTTTGTATAAGTAAAATTATGACGTCGTAAGGTCATTGTCCTCTTAGGCAACTGAGTGATTTGTTTACAAGCTCTGTGATTGATTGGTACGAGTACATACTCGTTTTCGATATACTTTTTTATTTTATGTATGTACAAGTACATACGACATACGTCATTACGAGAGCTAGCAGCATTTCTTTCTTCGTTCATTCATATTTAAATGCGATTGCGTGAAATGAATGAGTCATTGTGTGATTAATTATATTCATATATAGCCCTCTCCTTTATATGGGTATTATTATTATATAGATACTAGCGTAAATACAAAGGTTTTTCATCATGAATATATTTTTTAAACATGTTATATTCTCTGTATAGGATGCTTTAATAGGAATATATTTTTATTCATTGACGATTATAAATTAAATGTTTGTAATTCATGTGATTGATAAAACACATACAAACCGGAGATGCTTCCTCTTTTATATAACATCATAATATATTAAGAATTAGACAAACAATTTCGAAGCTACTGACCTCAGTCCAATACGAATACATGTACCTGATATGCCAGCTAACAAATCAAACAGTAATTGCTAGTTACAAATATATTCATTTTTAACAATTTTACCTTTATCGACACGTAAACAAAGTTGAAATTTAATGTTTACCATTTAACAAGAAACAAGTCTTACGTAATATTATTCCAAATTTTGATCAATTCGTTGCACTAAATCGTAAAACATATTTAATTGGTGTCTAACTGTGTCAGTTAGTTACGTGTTTAGTAAATACTTAAATTGTTGGTATAAAACTTAGTTAGGTAATGAAAAAATATTAGACACCTATTATTTTATTAAGTCGTCACGAATCAAAGTATAGGAGTGGAAGCTAGCTCATTTTTTGTATGTGCTAAAAAGTAACGTCACGGGTCTTAGAGTTATCATTAGAAAAAGACGTCCATGGACTGGAACTCATATTGCAACTAGTGAGTTGAACATGGTATGGTGAACATGGGTATTACTTTAAATTGTGTTTTATTTATAACGGTATATTATATGATTATAATCTGTGTCAAAATGATATTGTCTAAAACTACCCGTAAACTAACTTTAAAGTTTTGTCAACCAATTCGTGGGCACAAACTGCCAAACCACACCATATTGCTTCTGCTCATTTCTCACACACAAACAAAAACACATAGACACTTACATAACGCCACTGAGTCATAGCTACCTCATTTCATAATCCTTCAGACGATCGCTCTTCTTGTCCTCATATGTATCGTGTCAAGGACAAACGCTCTTACATCATTTATGATTGATTCAAACAATCGACCAAAAGGAAAAAAGTAACAAAAATATTTAACTCGACAGTTAACCTTGAAATGTTCCATTGAAGCGAAATATGTAAATGATTATTATAATATTATCATTTCATAGAAATATTATAATTTATTTATGTAACCGTTTTTTGAGAATAAAATTTGAAATTCGTTTTTGTTTACAATGTGTTTTACGGATAAAATTCCGATTACATCTCACTCCAAAACATAACACACCAATAAAAGACCTCATATTGACAAAACGCAATACAATAATATGAAGTAACATTACAAGGAACAAAATTAAATGTCAAGTCTTGGTACCGTCAACACATCGGTCTACTTTCGAATGCAGATGACATATCACGATACACTTCAGCATCCCAAACAGCTTAAGTACCAACGAATACATATTATTTGGCAACAAAACATACGCAAGTTCATTCAGTAGAGCATTCGAGTCATAGAAATGGTTCACCGAACTCTTGCGCAAATGTTTAGTAGCGTCAGCGTGCATTGCGCCGGCGCAGGTCCGGCTCGTTCAGCGCTGGAAAGCCCGTCTTGTGCAAGCCATTGGTGCACAAATGCGCAATGTTGAAAAAATCAAATCCTGTTTATAATTAGCACGAGGTAACGAGTCATAAAAAATGTCTAGAATCTTTCATTCAGTGTTTAGTTTTTTTATTGGTTTTATTTGTAAACTGAGACTAGTAAAACTGGTTGCAGTTACAGTCATACTATTGATATGAATCATCAGTGTCAACGTTAACAAGAATACGTACTATTGAATAAAGATCCTCTTTTTTGGGACAAGCCCGCTACAACCTCCCATGCCGCTGCAACTCCTGTGAGCCAGGATCTACAGTAGATACAACCATGAAAACATCGGAACACTGAAGTCTGGCGCGTCCCAGAGATCATCAGAATAAAGATCCTCTGTTAAGAGGACACGTTTAGCGGCTTGGAGATTTATTTATTATAAAAATCTTCCTACACTTCCATGATAGGATTTTCCCAATTCGACAGTGAGGCTTAACCTAGTGTAGGTATAATAAACTTTGGGAAATAAAAAAAATATACAACAACAAAAAAAGGAAATGGCAATTAAGTTACCGATAAAGGATGGTGGTAACTCTTCCCCTCTTTCCCTCAGTAGCTAATCACAATTGTACGAGATATTTTAATTCTATATAAAGTGGAGCATTTCTAATAATAACTGTATGGAACAAACACACGGAACAAATATTTCTTCAACATATCATGCTTCATACATACACAACATATAATTAAGTATTTACTTTTACTCGGAAGAAACAGTTAATTTGTATTAAGTTAATTATTACATACATAGTAAGTATTTCAAACTACGGATTAGTACTTCAATCGTCGTGTTATGAATATAAATGTATTTACTCCTATGTATTACATAACAGTTTAAGTACAATAGGTGGCAATTGTCACATTAACTCGGTCGTTATGTTATGTAACCAAATGATGCATTTTAATGACATAAACATACTCAAAGTGATGTGTATGTCCAAATTAACATTTTTCTTCAATAATAATCTTAGCGGGATCTTCTTTTAAAGAGACTCGTCACAATGTACATTTTTCTTCGGATTTTTTATATCGGTGAGAGGGAGTTTCAGTCTCTTACTGATTAAAAACCACCCCGTTCCTACTCCTGCTTTTCGAGCCGGAGCCTCGGTAAACCCGCTAGGTAGTCCGCAGCTCTGGAATATTAGAAGATAATATAAGTAATTTACATTCAGAATAATTGCTAAAAAATATTGGTGATATAATCTGCAGCGCGTTGATGTCTTTTGTACTGACGTTATTTTCTGCTGCAAAATTTAACGCGCGCGGTATTTTCTTTATGAAAAATTTAGTTACAGATAAAGTAAATACATTAATCGGTGACTAATACTTTTTTATACTATAATCGTGATGGATATTTACGGTCTTTTCTTAACTACGGAACAAAACAAGAATACAAAGGTTCATTGAAGTTGGGAAGTAAATAACTTCGACTGCACGCCTGTCGGCTGCCGCGCAGCGTGTTGCGGGTTCGGTTTCCGCATGAAGCAACTCCTTCTGTGATCCACAAATTGTTTTTCGGGTCTGGTTATCATGTGTATGTAAACTTGTATGTTTGTAAACGCACCAATGACACAGGAGAAAATCCTAGTGGCCAACGTTTTTTATAAAAAATAATAATCAATCCACAAAAAATCCTCTAAGGATATAAAATGAAAGGGCTAGATTGATAGAACAAAATTCATTAAAACCGTTAAACATACGATATAAACATATAATACCTATGTTCATATACATGAACATATTTTGTACTTGTTACATTACAACAATTGTTACTATGAGTATATAACATCCGTGGTGTATGTTTATACCACAATGAACAAAACTGCAAGAGCTAGTCAAAATCTCTAAACACAATGACATTTTAGCAATCTAGTTAACATTTAAATGTATTTTTGGGCAATAATGTAATGAAACTTGGAGTAATCAGTTACTGGGTCATCGAGCCTTATTAGAAAACTTTGGTCCTGAGAAAGTGGCTCATTATCTTGTTATGGAAGGGTGAGCTCCAACCATGCAGTGTGGGTGGCTTATGTCTAGTTATATAACGACACAATACATATACTTGTGAGGCAATCAAATGTTGTTTATATCGAATATTCAAATTGTCAAGTCAATGTGCTCGTGTGAGTTTTAAATTGAAGTTAGTTTTATGTGCATTTCTCCTCTATAGCTAACAGAAAAAAAGGATGTGCATTTTCTTCTGTCTATAAACTCTACTTTTATTGAGCACATGACTTTAAATACGGTATTAATTAAGAGAATTACGTCTGAATACTGAATTGTTACTCTACTTTAAGTCATATTTAAAGTTAAGTAACATCCGCTATCTCTATCATTTAACAAAGTATTTGTAACAAACATTTTAAAGAGAGTCTTAAAATTAAGAGTGGTGTGAGTATTTTATCATTTGCTGTATATGTATCTATAAATACAAAGATAAGGTTATTATTTTAAGATTATCTAATTTAAAGACCGGCAATGCATTTGTTATTCCTCTAGGGTTGGGGTGTATATAGGCAGTGTTGATTACTTACCATCAGGTGACCTTTCCTCCATCAAAAAATCTCATGTTTGAAACCATCCCATAAAAAACATCTAGTTTAAAGTTTTATGTTATAATCTTATGCGATATTATCTACAAATAAGTATGTATATTTGAATGTTGGCGTAACTCCAAGTCCAGAATATTAAGAACAAAGATAAAGGAGCGACTCATCCTAACTATTGTACATCAAATAGTAAGTGAACAATAACAATCATAAATCCTTGTCAAACTAAATTCAACCTATTAACTTCAGTTGGCAATAGAACGAAGTAATTTTTATTGGGTCATAATTGACACACACACACGTAAACATTCACAGCATGTATCAAATGTATGACATCAGTAACTTAATGTCTGTTCGCCAACGTTTACAATACAGATCCGCTAAGACGGCCTCAAAAACCCCATATTGCCAAACATCTACTCGGAACATGAATGAACTAAGGGTCGATCAATGCTATAGCAGACGTCATGACCTCTACCCAGATATCTTTGCGACAGCCGTTTATCGATCAGATGTACCCAAGTTTGGTCGGTCGCTCGGCTCTCCGGGGTACCGTGGTAGGAGGCTGCGTCGATCGTCTTACAAAATCAGCCCGCGTGCATCTTTGCGTTGGTCGAAGTATAAAGCGTCGTCGTAGTAGAAGTGGCAGTCATTCGGACGCAGACAGTGCGCCGGTAAACAAGTGAATATTTAAACATTAATAAGTTTTAGTGATACAAGGAGTGAACCACTTTAAAAGTAAGTTCCCAGTGTTTTGAGTTCGTGTTTATCAGTTACGTCACAGGATTTGCGGTGAAGGAAACTAAACTGACGTTTAGCGGCACAATAACAAACTCGTTGTAGAATTTTCTCTTTCAATATCCGACGGAGGAAAGCAACTACCGCATCGTGTATACGCATTCATTGCGCAGAAATTGTAAATATAATACTATTACTTTAATCATCATAACTATCATTTGATGTGTAATCGTGATTTAATACGAACGTGTGTTTATTTTTTTCTTCAAGATAATTAATTGTTTCATGCACGTAAAAGTCAACACCGACTATTGTGATAAAATCAGTGGCGCGTCTAGAAAAGAGTAAATAAACATAGCATTGTTCTAATTATAAAACTTTGCATACAATGGGAAGTAGGCAGTTTCCCAAGTAAATGATCCTCGCGTAAACTTTCACTTTCCGGTCTCTTGTGCGCCCGCGCCGGTCTCAACCACAACATCAGGAATATGTAAAACATTGCATAATAACAGAACCGTGCCACACTTACCATATACCACAATTCCGCTAATCATTTAATATTTATCCGGTAAGGAAGTAATATAATTTGTCAACGGTAAAAAATGCTTAAAAGTGTTCAAAAAATTTTTAAGGTGCCAATTTCAAAAAAATTATTTTACTCTACTTACATAATAGTTTAATCCCATCAACAACTCATACTTAGGACAGCAGTAATTGTACGCAACAATTACTTTCAAACGTCTACATAAGATCGCGTGCCTTTCAAAACGCATTTATTTTTACATTTGTCATAATATGCGCTCTACTAACCGCGTAAACTAAAAATGTGCGAAAAACAAAAAATGCGAATATTCTCATGATTGCAGTAAGTTATTGCATAAAACAAACAAGATGAAATAATCGGAAGTTACATAATTATTATCGACGGTTACCGAATTTGTGACGCATCGGTCGAGACACGCGCGGCTTGCCAACGAACTGCTTGTGCCAGTTTTGGACGACACCACGACACTGACACCAATATCGACTTTCTTTCATAACAAAAGACAAAAGCTGACCTCAATAACGTATCAGAATACCTATGTGCTTAACATTTGACTTAATCATTTACAATAATTGACATCTTCATATTAATTCTCAAGAAAACATCGCATTTGAATCAATTTACTACGGTGATGTGAACAAACATGAGAGTAATGTACATGTTTAAAGTCGTATACTTTGTGTGAGAGTGCTTTCGCGGCCCCACGCCTTCCAATGACCGCGCAGCCACAACACGGCGCTGACGTTATGTAGCCTTACATAACAAACTGTCTGCGAAAGTAAAAGTGATTCTCCGTTCGCAGTTTCGAAACAATGACATGCTTTACAAAATAAGGATCAAATGACATCAGCATTTACTTTAATTTTGTTACAGATCATGCGGTGGTCAACGATTACTTTCATATTACTACCAATAATAATCGCCAGTACCACTGCAGAGTGGTCATGGGGTGGAAAGGAAGACTCCAAACCCACCGACGAACCCCAACAGAATGCTTCGACCTTGTTACAAGGAGAACAGTTACCCGAAGCTCAAGACAAAAACCTTGAATCTAACAGCACAGTACTTGATGACATTGTTGACGAATTGGTGAGCAGAAAGCAAGGAAGGAGCCTGGGCGGCTTTGATGATGTCTACAGTGACCCCACGATCAAGGAAGCACTGGACGCAGGAGACGACGCTGAAGCTAGAAACCTAATCAAAGGCAGATTGTGCACCCTGGGTCTCATACAAGTATGTATCTAAATCATGTTATCAAACTAAAAGCTTTGGTATCAATAAATATTTTTTCCTTTACTTATATAATATTTTAATCGTTTCAGTGTGAAGACGAAGATAGCCAGGAAAAACGTACATACCTGTCACCGGAAGAAGTTATTTACGCTCAACCCGTCGATATTAAACCCGTTGGAAAACCGATTGCATCGATTCCAGTCCGAGGCCCACCAAGAGCGTATGGTCCACCTCAGCCTATGACTTACCGTCCACGACCTCAGAAAATTCCACCTAAGAGAATCGGCTATGGCGGTAATGTCCGACCTGGTTTCTCTGAAAAGTATGGCGTAGCAGGAGGCAACTTCCAATTCTCACAAAACAGTTACAACGCTCACGAATCAAACTTCGTTACCAAATCACCCATCTATGCGGCCCAAGGTCCATATGCTTTTGAAAATGCCAAACCAGCTTACAACAAACATCCGTCTCATTCAGACACAAAGACAGACACCGTAGTTCAGCAACACATCCATCACCACTACGTACACGAAGACAATAAGGAACCCAAAGTGATTATTAAACCAGTGGCAGTCCCTGTAGGATCTGTTGGTCAACTGAATGCACAATCTCTTGGATCTCAATCTCTTGGATCCCAATCTTTTGGATCTCAATCTCTTGGATCCCAATCTCTTGGATCCCAATCTTTTGGATTACATTCTTCTGATATTATATCAGCTGGTGGTGACTACAGCAGCATAACATCTGGTGGATTTAAACCCATGTCTGGTGGATTCAATTTAGATACCAAGCCAATTTATGAATCTGACACAATTTACGGATCTCAATATGGCCACCAATCTAACAAAGTTGGTCATAATGGCAACATTTTAACCCAAGGCTTGCCGAATCAATTTAATAACAACGCATTCGAAGATCAAAAGTATGGAAACGGATTAGGTAATTACGCCTCTCAGAGCAACGAATTTTACAAAAAAGAGTTGCATGTGGGTTCGCAAAACAATCTTTATAATCAAGGTCCATCAACTTTCGGACAAAGCAATGGTTATGCCGAGAACTACCACGAAGCCAAAGCACAAAACTTTGACTGTGTTTGTGTAAACTATGACCAATGCCCAAGCCAGGAAGTAATCGGCCGCAGGGATGACCTGTACTTACCGATTGACCCTCGCAACAAAGGTAGTGACATTTCTGCATTAACTGAGGAGCAATTAGACAATCTGAACAAAACTGCTATCGCCGCTGCAACAGCTGAATCCACTGCCAACGCTACTGAAACCAAGAAGTTAAGCAAACGAGAAACCAAAGAAGAAACTCCATCTGAAGCCACGAAAGAGGCTGAACCGGTAAGCACAAAATCATTTTAATGTTTTCATTTATATTATGAGGTCATTCATACCAAGGGAACCTTTGTCCTAGATTCATCGTAACATTTGATTATACCTTTCCTCTTCCTTTTCTTAGCACTCATATTCCTAAAAACCATTCTCCCGGTTACATTCATCATATTGGAACCTGAGATAACACTGTTACATTTAGTTTAAGATATGATATTTAATGACAAACTTAATTGTAACAGTTAACAAAAGATATACTAAACATGGGCACTGACATAGTATAATCTAACATTTCATAATAGTATAATTTATTGATATACAAAAATATTACTACAGCGCCGATATCCTGGCTACAACGAGCATACCGGTCATGACCAAAAACATGTGGAGCCCACGTTTGGTGTCTCTTTTGCCTTGCCCCAGGGACCCCATGGTTCTAACTTCCATCCTCACAATCCGCACCTTCATCCTTTCAGTTCTGCCATAATGGCCGGCGGTATTAATTTGGGACTAGCCGTAGTCAATCCTCTATTCTCTCTTCAAGTTACCAAAACCGCTGAAGGTGAAAAAATTTACAAACCTCTAGTACATTTTCACGTGACACCTAGCCACAGTAAACTAAGGGCATTGACGCAAATATTTGATGAAAAAAAGCAATACTTACTGAATAAACATCACCATTATCATGTACATCAACCATTCCCTGCATACCCCATAAACTCAGGACCAGCCTATCCGCCACAATATAATTATTTCTCTCATCACCCACACCCTCCTCCCAATTATGGACCTCCACCACACGTGCACAATGGTCCTCCCGTCTATTCCCCACATTATACAGATTATAAACCGTATAATTACCATAGTAATAGGTTCCCTTCAGAGGGTTATCACGATTACGAAGATGATGGTGATACATACGGCGGTGAGGTTTACCCTGATTACAGAAGCCTTCACAATAATGATAGATTAGTAAAAGATGCTAAAGATTCTGGTCAGGCTACTCCTATAAATAGATCCTCCTATTCCCGCTCCCTTGACCTTCCTTCAACGCCTCCTCGGGCAAATCGGGGATACCAAACAATCCGATTTCCTGAAACGAGAAGGAAGAGAGAAATCGATGTAGGAAATATGTCCGTAATTATAGAAGAGGTAATTTATGCACTTTTCTTAAATTCCCTTTGCACAACTACCTCTACGAAATTCATTAATACAAATTGTTGATGTACCACAATACATTTCTAACCAAACTTTTTTTATCGTAGCGTCAAGGATATTTCGGTCGTCCTTCAGTGCAGCAGTGCAGACCAAACCAGGTTTGCTGTCGTCGTCCTCTGCAACCACAGGCTGCTAACAAAGGACAGTGCGGTATCAGACACTCTCAAGGAATCAATGGCAGAATCAAAACTCCCGCTTACGTCGATGGTGAAAGTGAATTCGGAGAATACCCATGGCAAACAGCCATCCTGAAGAAGGACCCTAAGGAATCTGTATATGTCTGCGGTGGAACACTTATTGACGGTCTTCATATTTTGACGGCTGCTCACTGTGTTAAATCGTAAGTACTTTTCATTAACCGGATACAATCATATTTTAAACCCAATGAAAAATATACAACTTCATGTAATGTTTTCAATTAAAAGATGTTTAATATTAAATATCCTTTTCAGTTACAAAGGTTTCGAGCTAAGAGTGCGTCTTGGAGAGTGGGACGTGAATCGTGACGTCGAATTCTATCCATACATTGAAAGAGACATCGTGGCTGTCCACGTACATCCTCTTTACTACGCCGGCACTTTGGACAACGACCTCGCTATCTTAAAGATGGACCATCCAGTCGAATGGACTAAATATCCTCACATCAGTCCCGCTTGCTTGCCTGACAAGTACACCGACTATTCTGGACAGAGGTGCTGGACTACCGGTTGGGGTAAAGATGCTTTCGGAGATTACGGAAAGTACCAGAACATTCTGAAGGAAGTTGATGTGCCCATTCTTTCCCACGGCCAATGCCAACAACAGTTGAGGCAAACGCGTTTGGGTTACAATTACGAACTAAACCCTGGCTTCACATGCGCCGGTGGTGAGGAAGGAAAAGATGCGTGCAAGGGTGACGGTGGCGGCCCCCTGGTCTGTGAGCGCAGCGGTACCTGGCAGATCGTAGGTGTCGTCTCGTGGGGTATCGGCTGCGGCCAACCTGGAGTACCTGGTGTCTACGTTAAAGTTGCTCACTACTTAGACTGGATCTCACAGATCACTGGGAAATTCTCTCCCTATTAATCATAAATGTCTGAATTTAAAAACATCTACAATTAATTTATTGGACATAAAAGTATCTGATATTTATTTTTAGGGTTTAGATGTACTTATTTAATATTTATTACTTATAAGCTTTGGATGGTAATATCCAGAGCATCCGAGTAATTGCGTATGCAGATATTTGTATTTGCTGTTGTGTAATAAACATAGATATGAATTATAACTTGTACACCTTTTATTTATTCAACCTGAATCGAAAACCTCGAATCACAGAATTTAGCTGTGTCTGGTTAGGTTAGTATTACGTACGAATAAACTTTTTAGCATTCGATCAAAGAGTAAGTATGTAAAAAGTATAGGGGAGCATTCGATCTGTCTCAATTATTGTCAACTATATACGTCAAATATTATATCGAATGAATATTATTCACTGAGACAAAAGTCGAAGTTGTAATAAAATAAATTTAATACGTATTAATAATCCATTTGGTTCAAATTAAAATGGCCGGTAAAGGTTCGGACCGAAAGGCCAAATTAAAAGACTTAAAGGGTATCGCTGAATCCAATGATACAGCAGCGTTCACACTACCAGACAGCCTCCCTTGTTCCGAAGTTGATTTCCCAATACTGATTAAGAGAAAGCCGAGAGCGAACTGGAATGATATCATCGACGAAAGTAACAAATGGCACAATGAATTGGATGAATTTAACCAAAGTAAATTAGTACCTGTGCCGAAATCACCGTTCCTTAGTAAGTTTGCAAATAAGTACCTACTTCTGACAATATGTCCCGATATGTTACATGCTTTTAGTACCTACTTACGTAGAGAAATGTACTCAAAACCACCACTACAGACAGTGCCCGGCCAGGGGTAGAGGTGAAGTTCCCATACATCAGCCTCGGCTCGAAGCAGGAGTTGGAACGGGATGGTTTTTAGTCTGTAAAAGTCTGGCACTTCCTGGTATTAGTATTAGGTATTCCAGTTATTAGGTAGGTAGGTAAGAAGGTACCATCGATGAGCATCCGTGAATAAGAAAGAAGTAAAGATAATTATAGAGATCGTATTTGAGGACGCTAGGTAGGTACTCCTGTATCCAAGGTGTGAATGCAGTTATATTTTCAGGAACTGAAACTGATTACATTAAAAATGAAGTATTTGTGCAACTCATACCTGCCTTAGTGGAGACTCTGAATAAAGCTAAGATCTGGCAGGCGTTTACTAGAGACAAATGTTTCTTCAACGGAATAGACCACGTCGTCCAGGTAGAATGGTTTAACTGTGATTTAACGTCCCATGGTTTGACATACGTGAGTATAGTACACGACTGGTGATGCCCAGAGAGGATTAGCAGCCGCGGAAGTCTTCAAAAATTATTAATTAATGCCAAATCTGACGCCGTTTGTAACGAAGCACTCACCAAATCAGGCATCTTACCTTGCCATCTACATGTCTATGAATAAAAGACTTGATGTTATATGACCTACTATTTTATGCTATCATTTTATTACACACAGGTGCTCTGGAACAATAACCCCCGCTACCCGGGACGAAAGATCGTCAATTTTCATTTATTCAACATGCCGTGGGTTAGAAAGGCTCTTAAGGAGAAGTAAGATTATATTTTTATTTCTAAATATAAACAAAACAGTCCAAATGCGATACGATTCAAACTCGTAATTTGAAAGATACATTGTTTGCAATAATTGGTACCTACTACTGTATAAGGGATTTGGGATACCTATTGTAGCTTAAAAACGTACTAACTTAACTAGCTCACTGTGATGCTTCCAGTCCACGTCCTTATTACCCGAAGTCTTGGTTATGGCCAGAGGAGTATGCTGCTACTCTCATACAAAAAACTGTGCGTCAATACTTCATACAAAGACAAGAGGAAGTGCAAGAAATGCGCGAATTTTGGAAGGTTTGTTCCTCAGTATTTTATATCTATAGGTATTTGTACATTGTACGTATGTGTGTATAATTTTATAAGTGGATTGAAACTAAAAAGACTAAAATGATTGTCTTCATCACAGGAAATATTTTCACGTCATGGTCATCATGAACACCACCCGTTCATGATGACCATGAAAACAGTGCCGGCGTTAGGGGGGGGCGTGATGGGCCGATGGCCCAGGGTGACAAATTCTGGGGGGCGCCGATGCCGCCGCCGATGGGATCCGCAAAAAACTAACACTTGATATTGCTTCCCTCAAGGAGGCGCCACAATATTTTCGCCCAGGGTATCAGTGGCCCTTACGCCGGCACTGCATAAAAATATTTCACGTCATGGTCATCCACTTCTCGATTTCCATGCGATTCTAGTTACTGCTAGACAATTTGCGAATTTTACATTCTACCCAACCAACTATAAAAAACAGCTACATATATTAAAAAGCTGAGATAAGATGCATAAGATATTTAATGTATGTGAGTAAAATAAGTAATGGTTTTTTTTTTATTTTTCAGAAACTCGAAGTGGAACGTCAAATTCCCGACATGGAGTTCAATCCTTTCTTGGCCAAGGCATTTGCTTCAGCAGCTCACATGAAAAAATGATAAGCTAAAATCCCACTTAAGATTTCTAGTAGATAAAAGGTTCCTCCTTTTTAACACATTTCTAGTGGAAATCTTTCTGCATTTAATGGTCCAATAATAAATGAATAGCAAATTATTGTGAACTGTGTATATCATTAACTTTTTCGAAAACCAACTCTTGTATATGAGATAAAAATAGAAAACACATTGTCTCATGTGGATCCGTGTTCCTGCACACAAAGAGTTGATAATTAATTATTAATTACAACCCTTAGCCTAGACCTGCTTTCCTAGATTCTATAGCAATTTTTTAGTTAATTATAATATTATAATGCATTCCATACCATCAAGCTTTCAATCCCTAAAAGGGAAGGCAGAGGTGCATATTACAATGAAGCATCCACTTTTCACCAGCTATGTAATGATCATAATTTATGAATGTTGTTAGACTCAATTTAACAAAGAAAAATAAATAAAATAGTTTGCAAATGTGCACATTTGTTATCAACTACTTTATTGTTCTATAATATCTATCTTAAAATACATATGTAATATTAGTTTCTCGTTTTCTTTAACTTAGTGGCACTCCCTCATAGAGTGATGGGCTGGCAGGCGTACCAAGGCCCATAGAAAACTGTACAGTTGGCTTTTCATCAGGTTTAGCTATCCTCTTGACTCTGTTCGGACTGTAGTTGTAGGTAATTGGCATTGTGAAGTCTGTCATCACCTGAAAATTATTACAAAATATATTATTATGTTATACCTACAATGTAATAGCAAAATATTTTTAAAGTACAATAAGCAAAAAGTGATTATTCTAAACTCAAAATCAAATAAGACCCAAATTATTATATAAATAAAGTTTAATAAGTATCATGACAATATTATGCTTGACTTGGTGGGGGCACTGCCATGTCCCCAAGATGTACCTACTTGAATAATGACTCTAATAAGGAGGTTAGTGATGAGGACATTTTCTGATTAATATATTCTGATTGGAATCAATATGTTGTTTAACAGTTTTTTTGTTGGCAGTGAAAAAATCTGTCTGTCGATCTACTCACAGATTTTAACACACTAAGATATAGTAATAAAATTAGTTTTACACACCTCCAGTCCTTTCTTTTCATGATCCTTGATAATAAACTTCTTCATCAGTGGCGGCATCTCAATATTTCTCGGTAGAATCACCTCGGGGAAGTGGTGTACTTCCTTAACACTAGCCAGCAATTGGGCCTCCTCATTCTTAGGTACAAGTTTGTAATCAGGTTTGTATGATGTACGATATATTTCTGTCAAATTCGGCATTTTGCGACCTCTAAATGTTTTCTCGACCCATATTCTTACTCTACGTCGTTCCTGGAAAATTTAATACTCATGAGCCGGAGACTAATAGGTTCAACGAATAATGTGTAAGACACGAAACAATTTGTTACCCGATGAATATAACTCGCTATATGAAATGAAAATATTACAAAATATAACTCATAACTCACCTCATCAGGACAAGTTTCAACTTTAACGATCTTCATAAAACTAGGTTCTGGATATCTTTCGAAAACTGATCGCACAATGATTCTCCCAACACCTTGGTTTTTCAAACTGCCAACAATTTCCCAAAGGGTTTTTCCTTTAAAATCAGTTGTTCTTCCAACATACTTTATAACAGTCGAGGCCATTTTGTAGTGTAGTAGTAAAGTATGTGTAATCTATTTATTAAAATAAAAATTAAAAGAATCGTATCAGATTTATAATTTTGTAGGTTAGGTTATATTATTATGACATTTTTCAATCTGCCAATTGAGGATGACAACTATGACAATCAATGTGGCATGACTTTAAGCTATACGTATTGCCATAGAAAAAATAATCTTACAGAAAACGTCCTTGCATGTAGATTTTTTTAACAACCATGATCCCACCTTCCTTCTTCCTTTTTTCAAGTCTACGCCCTTGCTTCTAATTCTGACCACAAACGGAAAATAGAGATGGGGGAAAAATGGTGACTCCAATAAAAAAATAGCGACCTCTGTTGGAGATTATTATGAAGTATGAAAGATGACTGAAGAACTACAAAAAACATGTCATTAGATACAACATAGATGGCGCTGTATGTACTCGCTGTAAAAGTAATAATAGTGGTGGTTCTATGTTCGAATGAAAATCAGTTGTTTTGCTGTTTTACTTAATTTGTTTTGATGTTATTTCGTTCAATTAAGAGTTCACACCGGTAACCCTAGTATTGCTTTACGTTTAAAATAATCGAAACGAGAGCGCACTCGGTGCTCTGAGGCTCTACTGTTTTCTTTACTTGGATTTCTTCATGAAATTACCTACATGATAATTGTTTTCATACTATAAACAATGAACTTCGAAACAACAATATTATCTACCTCCTATATTGGCTATACTTATTTGAGCATTGATACAGAATGGTAAGTTACTTTTACATACCTGCTTATAGTAATTAGGTACGTTCTATCACTATAGTTTTATTACGAACAACAATCTATAAAGAATATTACACTACACAACAACGGTACCTACCAACTACCTACCAAGACATTCAAATTTGAAACAAATTTTGATGAATTCATGTAACAACAACATAAGTCCCTAGCCAGAAACAAATTAAGGGCGATTCAGTGGCAACTTCTTTTTTTAGGGGGGAAAATCATCCAAGTAGTTCTCCAGCCTTAAGTGAGGCGAGAGAGTGCCACACTCTTACTGACTAAAAATTACCCCGTTCCCACTCTTTGAACCGGAGCATCCTCTGAAATTAGTAAAGTAAGTACATAGGTAATTTATCTATACTGATTTTACAGTTCTGGTCTCAGATATCTAATTCATTAATTAAAATACAGTTGTTTTAAAAGCAACTTTAATTAACTAACAGATTAGGTTTAGTCTGAAGAGATGCACGGTTTTTATTTTTAATCTCATTTTAGTAAAGTTGTGCAAAAATAGTTTACATTTAGTTAATTACCTACACTTACTGTTTCCACTACCGAGCTTGGCACTAAATTAGATTTTATATTTTGTACCTATTTATTAAATTTTTAATCTGAATAACATATTGAACTAAATTTTCTTATAATAGAGGTGCCCATAATTCTCTTCGGCAGTAAACTCAGTAACTACCTCTATGTATTTTTCTATATTTTATGAAATTGTAAATATTAGCTTTGGCTGCTTTGGTGCTAAAAATCTCTACAAAATGTCTTCCATAAGTATTCTCACTACTTCGTTGTTACTATTATATAAGTACCTATAATCATGGATGTTAAAATAACTTATGACAAGCACAGGTCAAGAGACTGTGGAGAATTAATAAGAAAAAACATGGATGTCAAGCTGCCCATTGCTATTGAATTATTGAAAATTCTGTTGCTGCTAAATAGGTACCTAATTGGTATTTAGTTTGGAGGTCTCTGAATGGCACACAAATAGTGTATTGAAAGAAAAACAATTGTTTTATTAAAAATCAACTTCAATTTATTTCAATTTCTTATATTGTTACTTTATGGAATTTATGCAATACAAATGTTGTAAAATATAATTACAATAGTTAACAGTTATTAAATTTTAAATGCAGGTTTTAATTTTAATTATAACAATGTCATGGAGAAGTCCAATTTATGCTGACCAATTTATAATACAGTATATCATTTCCCATGATACACTATGAAATTAATAAAACAGTCCTTCATGCTACTTAGTGAAATCTTAATCCTCTACATTTTGCTAATGAGGGTCTCATATTGAACTATGGATTAAATCCCATTAAGCCCTAATGTTAAATATTACAGGCAAGTTTTAGGCATTTTAATTATAATACCTGCTATTATAAAATGATTAAATGATATAAGTAATCATTACAATTTAAATACAACTTTAGAACTCAAAGTGCCATGACATTGAACATTAGCTATGGCCATAATACAATCACTGTTTATAACAACACAAAACATTAAGAAACAAATTTGCACTAGTCACTATCCATTAAGCAATCCCAATATCCTAATTAGACTGCAATTAACAAAATTAATATATTTTAGACAATTAATTACCAAGCAATGAAATAGCATAATTGTCACCTTTGGTGACATTTTCCGTATACCTTTGCTATGTTAGATAGAATTAAAGAGCACAAGTAACTTGCACATAAAAAGCATTGAAACCAAGTCTTGTATGCCATTTCAGAGCTTAATGTATTATACTCAAACAGAGTTCTGAAAGTAAGGCAACCAATCACAGTGTTGTGATTGTTTGTGCCGAAACTCTCTATTAATTAGTGAAGAGGCTACTCTTCATTCATCTAGCTGCTTCTATTTCTACAGCAACCAGCATCTGACAATCGGTACTTCCATTTAAAATATACAACTTTGCTAATTCTTACTATACCAATTGTCACTGATAGACTTAGTTGAAGTAGAATATAGAAACATAATAATCATACATTTCTACGGTTATAACTGTACAGCAGTCACATTCCGTTGGCAAATTATTAAACATAAAATAAATATTAAATTTAGCTATAAATTGCCTAGTTACCAACCGGAATGGCTTTGTGAACACGCAGGTGGTGAATAACAAGTCCAATCTTACAAGAGGCCTGTATACAATAAAACTTACATTTGTTACATTGCCCCACAATTAAATATTACTAAGCAATCGCAATAATAATTTAAGACATATTTACACATCATCGTCGGTATTCCACAATTAAATAAGGAACTTAAATTAGAATAATTTAAGATAGTCGGGATATTATTATTAATAGGAATCAGTCATTCAGTATCCACAGTGATCGAGCTGTAGTCGATCGGTTGTCGTCTCGTAACCGTCCGGCGTGCGGAGCGCCCGGCTGTATTGCTTCGTGCGCTTTTTGAACATATGTAGCGCCGCCGGTGGCTCACGGCACGCTCCGCGGCGGTGACAGCGGCGACGGCGGGCGTCACGAGGCGAGGCCCCGCACCGGCCTATGCATAACTTAGGACTCAGCACGAGGTCGATCATCGACGCGAAAGCTTTCGGCTTGGAATTTGCCATGCTCTAAATCAAGGCTAGAAGTAACCTAGAAGTGTGAACTCGCCGTGTGAGGTACGAGGAGCGGGCTCGAGGCCCGGGGGGCCGCGGCGGCGGCGCGGACGCGACTCGGAGCTGCGGCCGCGCCGTCGCTTAAGTCGTATCCCGTCCGTATGTACCGATGCGTACTTCGTCGATTACGCTTGCCCACTCCAAAGCATATGAATCGGGGTCTTCCAAGTAATATGTACGGTTCGGCTGAAAATAAAAAAATACTATGTTATAGCTCTCTATAAATAAATAATTCCGCAAAATATGATAACTGTCATAATATTAATAAGTTGTTATGCAAGCAATGTTATTACTCACCGTGTGAACTAAAAATATTCTGAAGTTTTTGGCTTCAACCCGCAATTGAGGTGACCAAGGGATCTCACCCTTAAGCACCATATTGGCCGGATCTACATAAAATAGCCGCGGCCCTGTGGTTAACAGCAGCATGCGACGTCGTGGAAATAGACCCTTCCGCTTGTCGACCAAGCCTTGCTTCAAAATCAACTCTCCATCGACAAACTGATGCCATTTGCTCTCCCGAGATTGTACTTCGAGACGACGGCGTTTTTCTTCTGGACTAATGTTCAAGATTCCTGAAAATAAAAATGTGTGATTTAATAATAATTTTATCAGCGAAAAATTGTATCAAATCGAGATATTTTATAAAAACAGCTGCATGCACACACACAGCTGATTATAAGGTCAACGTTAATAAAATACGTAGGGCGTAACGAGCGAGTCATTCATGTCATGGCATAAGCGGTTGAGAATGTGCCACTCCGGGACGACGGCGACGTGCCGGAAAGTTGACGTCATACCAACTATAAAACCGTAAACCATATACTGACTGAGGACGTCCGTTCTGAATGTGTACAGCAGTGAATGCGATGACGTACTTGTTACTCGTGCAATGAGTGCAAGGATCATATTACGATCATCTGTACAATAGTCTGCTTATGAACAATTTTATTCATATGAAAAAGTTCGCTTATTTGGAAATAATCATAAAATAAAACGTTATTGGACTCGGTTTAGTTATGAAACGAGAAGCGTATAAATTTGCCAAGAATTCAGGTCATGGACGCACCAGTTGCCTCTTACTCGTCGCTTCACTGCACTCGCCCGAGACTTTGTAATTGTCCACATCGGATACATAGACAACCTACTAACATCTATTATTTTAAACTTCTACTAAAATAAATTATGCAGTTGCTAATGAGAGACGATTATTAAGAATATAGTAAAATGTAGACAATTACCTTTAGAGGTAGATAAGTCGAATTCCCACAGTCTTACAAGTTGTTTATTGCCCAGGCCGGGTTCAAGATGATCTGGCACATTATATTCCTCTTCAAATGAACCGCCGGGTAAATATGGGCTAATAGTTGGTGGCGTCTGATCCCACACATTATCCCAGTCAATTCCAGCGAAAAATGGATGGTTGCGAATACTGTCATAAGTTTCACCTTTGTCAGTAGCGCCAAGTCTCTTAGAATGATCTAGTACTAAGAGCTTTTCTACAAGATCTTTGGCATCTGCAGGAAAACCCTCTGGGAACTCGAAATCCATCTTAAGAATTTTTTGGAACGTAAGAAATTCTGTAGCCGCTCGAAATGGAGGCAAACCCGAAATCATCTGGTAAATAATGCATCCCAACGCCCACAAATCTGAGGCACGTGTGTCAACACCGTCGTGTAATAATTCTGGACTAACATACTGCGGTGTTCCGACGAAACTAATTTTTCTAGAGCGTTCATTTTGCGTGTCATCCGCATTATTCGCTGATGCACGAATCTCTTCCGGTTCGAGAATTTTGGCTGTACCAAAATCAGCAATTTGCAAGTGCATATTTTCATCTAATAATATATTTTCTGGCTTTAAATCGCGGTGAATTATACCCTTGGCGTGCATTTTCTCTAAAGCCATCAATAATTCAGCCGCATAAAATTTAGCTACATTGAGCTCAAAAGAGCCAACTTGATTTATGTACGACAACAATTCGCCATTTTTTGCAAAAGACAAAACAAAATATAGCCTTTCTTCATCTTGAAATGTGCAGTACAGTTTTACAAAACCATGAGGTACGTTAAACAGCATGTTCAGAGCATCTTTCTCACGTCTAATGTATTCCCTTTTCTTCTTTCGGATGATGTGAAGCTTTTCGCATACTTTAACTGTGAAAAAAATAAAAAAGTTATTATTGTCCTATAACTTTTACTATACCCAATTCAATGTATGATCTAACAATATATTTATACATACTTGCATATTCTTTTCCACTGTGAATATCCTTTGCAAGAAAAACTGTACTATAACAACCCTCGCCAATAAGTTTTCCAAAAATGTAATCTTTAGCGGTTCGTTTGGTGGGCTTTTGTGCCTGACTGGCAGCTGGCGAAGATGCTGGTGCCGAGGGCGCAGCAGATGCAGGCGCCGCCGGCGTTGTCGGTGCAGGCGCAGGCGCTGCTTGCATCTTGATAGGCGTCTCCACTATGATTTCGGCCGCAGCAATTGGGGCCCGTAACTCACTAGACGCTCGGCCGTTAATCTGTAATAATGAAAACACGCACTGAGTAAAATAACATTAAGACTTATTTCACGGAACTGTAGGGACTTGATCACAGACTCTGTCTAGTGGAACGTCGTGAGAGAAATGCGACGTCGCGTCGTCGCGCTTCGAAAGCGTGCACTTGTTTATCGGCTGGCAGCAGCGGCGGCGACGGCGGCGGCGGTGGTGGGTACGTCATGCGCGGTGGGGGCCAGGGGGCAACGCGCCGTCTGCAGTGCCGGTTTCTTTAAATTTAGGTGACCGCTAAATACGTAAACAATGCTTAAAACTAAGCGGTATAAAAATTGGGAAATATTACTTAAAACTCATCATAACGTGTTTACAACAGTTTGTCAATGGAACGTCAACATAAATGATATTTTTGTTTTTATTTGCATGGAGGTCCTAAAACGGTGACCTTTTTTAGCCATAATTTATTTTAAGTTTAAAGTAGCTTTTTTTAGTTTAATTTAATTATTTTAAATAATATTCTAAATATTTAATATATAAAATGTAAGATTTCAGCATCGAGGATTTAAATAGTCAAAATGTTCCGCCTGCCACGTTCACTGGCCTCGCCTACAGTTCGATGATCCAATTTTTCGAGTTCGTAGCTCGAGTTTTTGTTCATTTTTTACGGGGCCGTCGTCGAACAAAAAATGACGCTTCCATTCAACGTGAGTGGTGATAGAGATAGCTGCTGCATTCGCAATTTTGTCTCTTTCTAGCAACGCTGCAGAATACCGCGAGTTCGTGTTTAACGGTATATTAGCCAAAAGCAAACTTAATGAAAAGCGGCAAATGAAAGTAACTATAATATAACAGTTACTTTGCGGGAATGTCCATTCTTCAATTTCCACTGTACATTTTGTTTTTTAGGTTAAGACATTCTTTTGGCATTTGCAAAATTGTCTCGCCGACATTGCTTTCAGTGAAAGTCTTTGTGGGCGATAGCCTCTATTTCCGAGATGTGAATTTACTAGTGGAAAAATCCAATACTAGGGGGGAAAGGCGACGAGTTACAAACTATAATTGCCACTAGGTCACAGCACTGCTAATTACGTACGTTACTTAAGAGTTTACCTGTCTCCGAGATTAGATACTATATTATAATACAAGTTAAATAGGGAGAAAAATTATTATCATTGAATAAAACCTTAGTCAAATGAAAACAAAGCTTATCAACCTATATAATAAGTAGCAAATCTTGTTTTTTTATTTATTTTAATCAAAGTTACATGAATATACAGTGAGCAACTCTGCTTATGGTTGAAAATTCGGTTAGGAAATGAGTCACTAACAATTAAGCTCTGTTGTAAGCGCCGCAAATGGGTCTCGCATTCCGCAGCTGGGGCACTGCGTTGGGACGGTGCGGCGGCGGCGGTGTAGACCACCGTCACAACGGTACTTACACTCGCATTCCCACACCAACGGATTCCACCGTCTACTAACACCGACTTCATACCCGACCTAGATCCCCACCACTCAATGTTCCTTTACACCATTGCATTGCCGTTTGCGACATAACCCATATGACTTTACGTAATATTGAGATTTGTACGAACATAACAAATAATGCAGTTGTAGTTAATTTATTTTGTGTAGAAATAAAATAAACATGCCAACTACGGCTGGCTCACATATTATTCGACAATTTAATCGGGTAGAGACGGATGCAGTGCATTTAACTTGGCACTTTTGTTTGCTCTTCCTACAATCTACATCCGTTTTAGAGTTAACTAACATTTAGTCAGCATCCACGTGTTTGTTTAATTCAGTTAGCTAGTAATTAAGAGCTAATTTTATTAATATAACGAAAAACGAAACATAAATAAGGAATTCTCACTGCATGATCATTAATCACGTAGTGTAAA
Source organism: Spodoptera frugiperda (assembly GCF_023101765.2). Classification (NCBI taxonomy): domain Eukaryota; kingdom Metazoa; phylum Arthropoda; class Insecta; order Lepidoptera; family Noctuidae; genus Spodoptera; species Spodoptera frugiperda. The sequence goes on from NC_064215.1 coordinate 6,181,533, forward strand.
CAACCTGTGTCGAACAACATATAACAACAGACGACATCCTTCGTCGCACTCAGAACGACCTCTAATTATTATTAAGTACTTATGTATGATGCGATTCCTACCTTTGTTTACAATCGTAAACAAAGGTTGATTTTATACTAATTCTTTGGGTGTTGGATTTTATACTAATTTAAGGTAGATAATAGTAACACCGATTCGGATAATAAGCTAGTCAAACACCACGGGCCGACGCAGTCGGTCTCGGAGCTTAAATAAGGATCATATTCTGTTGCTGATGTTTTGGGATAAAAGTAGGTTACTTTCCATTGCAACCTGTATTTTTCCACACAGCACAAGCCCTACAAAATTATCAGAAAAGATAAAGAATGTGGGTGTACATAACCTCCTCCGCAAAGTATTACGCCACAACATCAGTGATGACGTACGACAAACATTGTGGCGATGGCGTTGGCGTGTCAATTTTATCTAGATAACAATATTTGGGTAAAGGGCGATGAGTAAAATAAATCTTAAATTAATTTACAGTTACCTGATTTTGCAAAACTGTCTTGTCATGTTATTGAGCAGTAAGAACGATAACATATTGTTTTGATTTGGTTGAGGAAATCTTGAAATAATTATCAAAGTACTACAATATCTACTGTACCAAATAATCTTACTTACATCAAATTTGATCATAAATAAATTAATTATTACATGACAAACTGGAAAATTATATGAACTGCTGAAGATATCTAATGCAAATATTTTTGGCTATAACACCTACCCACGTGAGCGCACCACTAGTGCGTTATTGTTAAAGGTCGTGCAAATCATGCATATTGCGCGGCAGCGTTAACTGAACAATCTGCGTGTACCCAGTATCTGAAGGATACGTTTGTGTTTACGATAGTTGAATGATTGCAGCCGTAACGGTCTGTTGAATGCGGAGATCGTGAGGAGTTCGCAATGGTAAACAAGGTGGTCACGCCGGCGACGCGTGAACAAACAAGTGCGGTGCTGTGGCCGCGCCCGCCACTCGACTATGTTTGTTTGTATCACACGAGAAGAGACGCACGCTCGCCTTGCGAACGGTGCACGAAGTCATCCATTGACATTTTTACATACAAAAAAACAGGGCGAAAGTGTGCAATCACTGCTTTACACAGCGAAAGTTTACTAACAATTACCTGCCTATTGATTGTACGACATTGCCACGTCTTCGTTTTTTTGCCTATTCGCGGCATAAAATTTATATCCGAATTAAGAAAAATTTTCAAAACTTATTCATTTAAGTATAATACTTTTAAATATTTTTAACAACCCGTTTCAATTAAAAAAACTCTCCAAACTATATATTTTAATGTACCTAAATCATAAAAACTAAATACGCAGTACACAAAAAATACTTAATACTTTCACTTTACCACAATCTAAAACTTGACTTTAACCTAACGATTCAATCGTTATTCAACATTACTGGGTATAAACAAACCGACACGGGGGTACACATAAACACGAGCTTCAGACAGTCAATGACCTTACCTTAGATTTGGGCGAGGGCTGTTTCCCGCGCTTCGTGGAGCTCACGCCAAGTAATCGCAAAATCCTGTTAGCTGCTTCGAGAAGAGTTGCACTACCTCTCGATCCTCTTTTAACTCTGTTGGTCAATCCGCTCATTTCGCTTGTCCTCACACTTTGTTTTCTACCGTTTTTGTTATTGTTTGAAACGGCCAAAAACACGATCACAGTTCATTAAGATTGATTATTGTTCTTCCGTAAATATTCGGTCACTTTTAATAAATTAAATTAAATTTTGACGCACAAAAAAATTTAAGATATGCAATTCAAGATAAATAAATAAACAACGATAATTTTCCGATATTGTAAGCGCGCGCGTACGTCCGTTCGGTCAAACGGCGCGTTGCGGACTGACAACTTATACTGGAATGCAACGAAGCGACCTGACGCGAACAGAGCATTGACTATGTCTCTCTCTCGCCGCTAGACAGAATAATCGCATCGGTTGGCATGTATACGTTTGGGGGGAGGTGCGGCACGGCGGCGGCGGCAGCGCGCGGTTGTGAAACCCCATTCCCTTTTGCAACCCACTCCACCCTCCGAGTTCAATCTATGTGAGAAGGACGAAGCGTGGCATGTCACCCTACACTCATACCTCCTACACTGAAAAATCAACCACATGTAGCAAAGTCTTAAAGAACGAACGGTGTGATTATTTATTTAACAATTTAAGACCTAATTATAATCGCCTAAATATGTAGGTTTATAAGTATATATTAATTTAATAGTACCTAATAAACACATATTAGAAATTGATCCAATAAATTTTGTAATAGGTACTATTATCAACTCATTTAGATGTAGGGGCGGACAACAACGTGAATGGGAAGTAGGAACAAATCAATATAAAGTTGAATGCAGCTGTATAGTGATGGTGACTGCTATGCACAAAAAAGAGGACGCTACGCACTGTTATGCATCTGCGCTTCTCAACTGTTACTGTTTGGTATCAGATCTACCAGCCACTGTCTAAAATAACATTAAAATATAATTTCATTCATATATCTGTATATATAGAAATGCGATCCTTAATTTATATAAAATAGAATAACATAACTATATTATGACATAGTCATTTAGATTTAATTAGGTCTACCTGTATTTTATTTGACGATTATTGCACCTTGTTTCTGTGATCGGTCTTTTCAAAGATACGATACGATACGAGATTAGAACGATAATAATTTATTTTAACAGCAATAACAATCATTTAAACTATTGTTCTATTACCCTACACATTTACGATTTAACATTATTTCTATTAGTTAGGTAACATGTAATAAAATGTTCGATTAAGTACCTAGATTTTGTCTCAAATCACTTTACAAATAAATACATGTCCACATTATTTATAATGGATCCTTAAAAACGTATGCCATTGAAATATAATTTCAAAAGAGTAGGACAGCTAAAGGAGGTTTTTTTAATTTAATGTTACGTTGATAGGTTGAGTGAGCCACAGCAGATGTTGCCGGCACGTGCACGAAGCTCGTGCTTACTGGCGGGCACACAAACATGTGCATTTTGATTGTCATCCCTTGCATTCATAAAGTATAAACTTAGAGTGTTCAACAATATTGTTCAGTTTTATCGTTTAATCTGTTTTTTCTTCTGTTGTACTAACGTCATTTAGAAAGGTCACCCATATTTCATGGAATTAACGATATAGTAAATAACCTGGATAGAAAATGTGTATACTGTGTTATTCAGAAAAACAAAGATGATGCCAGGCCATGTCATGCACGTGTTCTAAAAATATCCAAAACGCGTCTATGAATGTAAATAATCGCTGTTGCTAACAATATACAAAAAAAAATCTAAGTTAGAAAACAATTATAAGCGGTAAACACTTAAACAGGTATAAACTTTTCTTGTTTACGCTTAGCTAACCTATTCATACGTATTTGGGGGACACTGTGTGCAGCGCGTGTATGAAATGCTGACGTTTTATAAATATCAACATACCTACGTAAGAATGTAATATTTTTATGTGTAGAAATAACAACGTAAATAATATTACATGTGGCGGCAGGTGTTGTGAATAATAGTCTCGTCGAGGCAACAGAAACGAACAATTTTCGACTTCCAAACATAGATTTTTTTTCGATTCAAGTTAATGCATATAAGAAACGCCAGGTGGATAGAAGTTGTTTTCTTTTTTCTGTTTGTCGTATACGCAGTTGCAACCCCTGACGGGGCCCCGATGAAGCTACGTTTCAAAACAAAATAAAAGCTGCATCGACCATTGAACCCACCACCTGGCACTGTTTTTATGTGATACGGTATCCATATGGAGCAGAAAAAACATATTGTTTGTGCACCTATTGGTTTCTCTATACGTAGATACTTTTTGAAATATTATTTGAAGTGGCTAAAGCTAATTTTAGACACCTTTCTATATCTGTAGTGTTATACGATACCGGTAAACCCCACGGTGCGCCTCATAGTAATAAACATTATAAATTACTTATTATTATACACCTATACACATTTAATCGACCGTGATGATGTTCAATATTCATTAAAGTATAATCTACCGTTTGTAGATATTTAACAAGGGTGTAAATAACAAACATGATAAACGTAGAACACTATTTGATAAAAGAGGGACGAGTACGTTTCACTCGGTTCATACCTCAAACAATTTTGGTGTAGGTGTATCGATAATACAACGATAACAATTGATAACCCATGCGCGAAATCATGCACAGATAAGATTTATCAGCGAATAATAAATAATTTACAAAACAAAGCATTTGATTCAAAATATTGAAATCTGCATTTTATGCAGAATACTACGGCTAAGTAAAAAACAAGATATGACTGCCACTGCCACGTGGATTCACAACCCATGTTCTGCTCAAGGAAGTATTGTTTTCTATTTCAATTGGTAAATGAACCCTAGAAAAAATAGCTTTATTTTGTATATCAGTACAGATTGGATTTTATGAGGATCATGTAAAAGCTACAAATTAAACTAAAATCTTCCATCGTCTTTTTTCTTCCTTCAGTTCATTTTATTTGTACATTAAACCCCCATGCAAAATGTAAATATAATTACTTCCATGGCAATAGGAGTCTTACACATTTTATTGGAAACACGTGCAAATACGACAAGGTCGTACGACACTGTTGCACGTTATTTAGCTATTCCAATATGTTATTTATATGTATTGTATGCATTTGTAGCACGTACGTGTAAGTGCATGTCATTGCACTCTAATAAAATACTGATTTCTTACACATGTAACAATGATTTACGTACTATTGTGCGAGTACGTACGTATTTATGAGCAACTATTACTGTAAATTATAATGAATGCACAACAACATCCTTTAAGACTTCCGCGTAAATATGGCTGACCCATAGCCGCGTCTGAATCATGGCTCGACAGGTACTAAACACGGTGTAGGTGACTACTGAGGATATTTTGTATGGAATGGAAGTATGTACTGGCAAAACAAATTACAAAGGCGCCTAGCGAAGGTTATCGACGTTCCGAAATGTCGTGGCTGCGGCCTTGAGTGGTCCTTTGACCCTCCATTGGAAGTAATATCCGCCGCTCTCGAACCACCTGCTCGAGTGCCCCTCGCATATTAAATATTTAAATCTTCAACGGTCTTATGGCAAATATATATATCTGTCTAATATACTATGTAAACATAACACGGGATACGTTCTAAAATAATCTTAATACAATTTTAAAACAAAATAATTCTTCCAAGTTGTAAATAGATTTGTTTTCTAAACAATAATACCCAAAACAGAATGATAAGTAGATATTTAAATAGAAAATATTCCAATTCAATTGAAATAATAAATACGCAAGTATACCAAACACAATTGAAGATTTGCAAATTCACAATAGATACCTATTTCAAAGTACTCTTATTAATTATTTTCGCGACACACGGGCGTGATAAGTTCGATGACCGACGAATTAATTCAAGGGCCTTAACCGTAGCTTTTATTTTCCTGATAACCTTCAAATTGTGGCCCCGCGGGTAAGGTGAGCTCGCAATATACTCTTTATTTTTACCTAACCACTGACTAACACGGTATATAAACCATTTTAACGTTATTACTAATATTAACTAGGTATGTAAATATTTATTTAAACAAAATTAATTGTTTGGTTTATTTTCGGTACACTTTTATTTTATTTCCAAATCTATTCCTGATATATTAGTAGTAGGTAGGTTTAGTAGGTAAACAAATAGATTCGTTTGTCACAAACAAGTGTATAGATAAATTTAAATTTTGTTGTTACACTGCTCGTTTGTTTTTTTGGAACACTCCGATAAAGTTGTGTAATCTGATGCCCGACATCTATATGAAGCTTCCTTTACTATTAAAAGGCTTCTTTCCTGTTCATGGTTCATTTGAAAGCTTAATTAAGTATGTATCAGAAAAGTATTTAGTTCATTATGTTATTCACAATGAGTTACGTTACAATAAAGATAATTGAGGGCATGCCGATGAATGAATTCCTTATAATGCATTAATGACGACGTCGTCATCTGCATGGTATGCAGTGCGTCCCCAGTCCCCGCTAGCTGCGAACAATATCGATAACATAAATGGACAGAGCATGTGTTGTCTCATCGGAAAACAATTAACGCACAACAAACAATTTAGTTGCGGTTACAGATAGTAGAGCGGGTCAAAGTACAAGAATTTGTGTCAAGATAACATTATGTTTATCACATGCACTTCCAAAACACATGAACATGTTTTGTGCAACCAACCAAGTGTTTTGTAAAAATATGTAGTAGCTATTGCACTACTTCTTGACTGTTATGTAATATATTATTTTAATAATTACTTAAAAGCTTTTATTGGTTGTTTATTCCTGCTTAATTAGTTTGTGTTGATTAGTAGTTTAGTATTATTTAATTGATATTGTTTATTGTTTTGCTCATGCTGTAATTAGTACTAACATGGTTAAATAAAATTGTGTAATAATTCTTATCTGCAATCTTAGTTTATGATGTAATCATGTAATCAATGCTTTGACAATAAATATTCTACACCTAAAAGAATAAATCATTCAAACATTCATATCATCAGTTAAACGATCATAACATCGTCTTGTTCTACGAATAAAAGGTTATCAAATCACGACAATAAATTGCCCTTGTATTTTTGTAAACACTTCAACACGGTAAACGATTTCAATTTTAAAAATAAGTTAATGAATAGCTAGGTGACTATACGGTCCTACTGGGACGTTTGAATTTGGATAAATTATTTAAATATATATAGAATATAACAGATTATATGTATTTATCTGCACTATGTAGGTATTAAACAAGCATCATTAAATGATGGATTAGATTTATCACAGTATTACAATAAAACTGTGATAATTATTTTAAGTTTTATTAAAAAGGAGGTCTTCTCTTCTTCTCTGACTACATAATATATTTATGACAATTCATAAATTCTATAATTATAAACAAAATAAAAACTCGTTTCCAAATCTGTTGTCTAAAACCGAATAAGTATATTATGGTAAAGATAGCCAGACAACCCATACAGACTTAGAACGTATATAAATAAACATCGTAGTTTTGAATTATAACAACGTCGAAGTCCTTTGCATAAAATAAACTAAAAATATACAAATAAATGAAGCCCGAGCTCTGGTATTTTAGTCTATCTGAGCTAAAAATAATTTAGGACCTACACTACTAAGACTAAATAATTGCAAAGCAAAAAGCGTGTTAAAAGTAGCCTTGCTAGCAGCAGCAGCACCGCACACGCATAATTTTCTAGGGTTGAGCATTTCGCTGAGTATGATAAATATTTTTTACACAGATACATATCTCTAGGTTTTAAAGACCTAAATGTTCCAAACATAGTTTCTCTTTAAAAACAGAAACTGTATAATAACTTATTTTACATTAGCGACGAACAACCCTATACAAGCGGAATGTCTTCCACTCACAATTCCACATACTTTAATCACTTCCCGCGCGTCTAGACATCGACCTCTAGTTCCAAGTTCTTGAAACTGCCAAACTAACTCTTAGGGCCACATCTTAAGATCCTTATTACGTCGGAAAGTAGCCCAACGTTAACGATTAATAAAAACGGGCTCGCTGTCCTCGGAAAGTGCATTGATCTCAAAGCGCGTCCTTCTGTGGAACAAAAATTGCTGCACGTGAAGTGGGCGTCTCTTTTGTATACAAATATAAGAAGTAAGTGCGAGAGGGACGCAGTAAACGTAGTAGGCAGGATGCGCGTGGTGAGCAGCGGCCAATACACCCAAGCGAGCGCAATGAACGGCAGCCATTAATGTGGAAGTACCACGCCACATTTTGGCGCCAATACATCCGTTTAAGGAAATAAACAGAATTCTTATTTGAATGAATACCTACTTATTTACCTCATGACCTTTGTTAGAATCTATAAATAATTGAATAGGGAATAATTTGAATAAAACCAGGACAGTACTTGCAGCCACATGCGTAGAACGCATTTATCTACTTATCTCATTCGAAAGCTCTATCCGTTTTTCATATACCTAACATGAACCTGCCAATAACACTTATAAATAAATAAGGAGTTACTCATATTTATTAGACAGCATGTTTATTACCAGATAAATAGGTATACAAACTTTCGCGCCAAAAGCGTGTCCCCCAAGATGGCGGCCACCACGTGCTCAACAAACACAAACAGAGGCCACGCTTACGTTAACGTTACTACGATTTGATTTTGGTGTGTAGCCACATTTTGTTGATCTATTACTACTGATGCTATGCATTGCTTGACATATATGTATAGGTAGAGTAACAATACATGCATAGGTTCTTTTTATTAATTTTAGATTTTACGAACAAAAAATCCTTCTGTTATTCATAACTTCAGTCAGCATAGTTTGGAATTTATAGAAATTTCTAGCGAATAAGTAAAATAATTTAGACAAACGTGCTTGTTTGTATTCGAACAATCCCAATAATAAATAAAATTTGGTGCAAAGCACCTACATTTTTGTAGGATCCCAGATCCTTCTTGGAAAAGTACAGCAATATGAAAAAAACAAGAATAAAAGCGGCGGGCGAGGCGAGGGCGGCATCGTAATATGCAGTTCTGCGTTAGAATGTGTGGGTGCAAATTCCACGAAGGATGAGATGCCTGCCGATACATTCAACTTTACTCAGCCGACTAGCCTGCCGATGACCGTTGCGTTTCAAATTGCAAGGTGACTGCGTGTATCCTCAATATATGGCGAAAATGGAAAAATATTGAATGTGAACGAAAATAAGTAAATAATAAAATAGCTCAAAATTGGTGAATACAGGCAAGCGCTCAAGCGAAAAAATCAACGATCCGAACTGTCTGGCCGTTGAACCCAGAAGTAAATGGCAAAAAGTTATACTACACATCAAATGAAGATGTTTTGATTTTTAACGGATTTTCATTTCCGGGAAAATGCTGTCGTAATATTGATTGTGAATTGATTAAATAGATCGACAAGTTAGATAGATATCTAATTTTCCCAAATTATTAAATTACCTATGTCGTATACACTGCGAAGATCTTCGATAACGAAGATTCCGTTATAGCTTTTCCACAAGGTGGCGCACCACCTTGTGAGAAAATAGCATGAGTTAGTTCTCACGTAAATGTTGTCAAATATATCATTAAGGAAGTTGGAAAAAACTAGTACAGCCTTGAAACAAAGAAAAACTCTATCAACTGCGCATTATTTTTGGAGGTCCATGACCCGACTGGGTTCAAAGCATGTATAACAAATTTTCTACGTATTGATGTTGTTACACAATGTATTTATATATTTCGCAGTTACTAAATTCTATCAACCTCAGTCTAGATTTTTCATGCTTGCATATGTATAAAAATATTATTTTTCCTTAATGGACTAATCTATACATATAATAAAATCGTAGAAAAGTGCTGTCTGTACATTGAAAATAAAAATAAAAAAAATAGCAGGGGTTATTGTTAATCGATGTCGAACCCAAAAATGTAATTAACTTTTTTTGTCTGTTTGTCTGTTTGTCTGTTTGTCTGTTTGTCTGTTCGTCTGTGCGCGCTAATCTCAGAAACGGCTGATCCGAGTTGGATGCGGTTTTCACGAATATATTGTGGGATGCTTAAATTTACATTTAGTGTTTGTTTTATGTCAATCGGTTCATAAATAAAAAAGTTATGTTAAATTACTTAATCACGTCGAACATTCTATGCTTATACCATTAATCTCCGCAACTATTTGACGGATTTGGTTGAAATTTGGTACAGATATAGTTTAGAACCTTAGAAAGGACATAGATATATTTTTATTTCAAAAATCAAAAAATAAAAATAAGAAATAAATTATTTATAAATAATTCTATGTCGATCGTTACACGACTTCGGTTCATGTTATTGTTTTAATTTATCGAAAAAAAGTAAATAAATAGTAAAAAGGTATGAAAAAAATAATATCAATATAATAAAACATTTAGTACAAAGAAAATGCTCTAACGGAGTATAGATAATTCTATATCGATCGTTACACGACTTCGGTTCATGTTATTGTTTTAATTCATAAAAAAGTAAATAAATAGTAAAAAGGTATGAAAAAAATAATATTAATATAATTAAACTTTTAGTACAAAGAAAATGCCCGAACGGAGTATAAATAAATAATCCAAGTTGTCTTTATCCTCGATAGATGGCGTTGGGATCGAAATAGATCGCGCTATGGTTTAGTTACATTCATTTGGTTGGGTATCGGCCGAGCGCTTCGGTACTATCGTAGAAAAAGTGTATTATCAGTCGTATGATTATTTGTCTGTAGTGGTCCTGCTGTTTCGTATATTCTAAATTGGTTTCGTTGTATTTGTCAATTAATAAGTTTATTTGTTGGGTTTTCCAACTATTTAACGTAGGTTTAGTTTGATATCGATTATTAGTAGTTACTGTAGTTAGTTTTTTTAATAAAATTGTAAGTCTAATTTATAAATTAATTAGATTAGATTTAAGTCGTTTCTTTTAAATTATTTAGTTTAAGCTTGGTTATTATAGCATAGAGGATAGGTTGTAATATAGTTTCTTTTTTAATTGTTATAAATTCGTAATTCGTAGCTTTCTTTAGTTTTAAGTTAGTTTAAGTCCGTTTTTAAACTATTTTTTCAATGCCCTAAGTGAGTATACATCTATTAAATTCAAACGCAGAGCTCATTATGTTGATTTTTGAAGAGTTCCCTGGAATATCTTCCACATCTCATTTTTGAAGAGATCCCGCGAGATCGGGGACTATGTGGTTAAAACCAAAAATTTGCCGGAAGTCACTATTCCACGCGAACGAAGTCGCGGGCAAAAGCTAGTTTACAAATATTTTACCAACACCAACAATCGCTTTGAATTTAAATGTACGAGTATATAAATCGTTACAATTAAATATTTTTATTTACAAATATTAATACTACTATTTCAACGTTGCCTAAGATAGGTCCGATCTGAATAATCAACTAAAGATAATGTAAACACAAGTCAATGTGATTTTAATATTCGGTTGCAAGTCGCGAAGCCGGCGGGAAACGGTCGACCGAAGCCACGCATGGCGCACCTCAGCCATGGTCGTTCGTCGCAGTTGCACTGTGTGCGAGACGAAGTTGCATTCCACGCATACCATTCTCACCACTACTCTTAATCCACTTACATGCGCTGGTAAAAGCAATGCTAAAAGCTTTTCATCTGGACTTAATAGTTTTGAGATTATTGGGAGAAGTGGTTTACATCTCAAAATAGCTTCTTGTAACGTATTGTAGAACATGAGTAACATTGTTTTCTTTAACCCGTATGTAGTACACATTAAATAGGTAGTCATCAGTCAGAGTGATAGACAACAAAAAAGGTATGATTCAGATTTCCAGGTATGGGAGTTTCCTACGCAATTTAATTGTGATTTTTAAGTTACAGACATTTTAAACTGTATTTAACTGTTTACTAACTAATGTTTGTTATGGCACACTTAGTATGAGAAATACCTAGAATGTCACTATTGCAAGGCGTGGGTGGTCTCGGCATGAGTCACTGCCCGCACGGAGGCAGCGCCGGCGCAAGCTTGCGGATCCTATTGTCTGCGCCCATTCACGACCTAACAATAATACTTAACTTGTCCCTGGAGTGTCGCAACTATGGTATCCTGAATTATGTATATGTCGCAGTCGCAGTATGATGAGGAAATCAGGGTTTTCATGAAGTCCCAGCAGATGTCTAATATTCTTGTTTAAAACGTCATCTTACTAAAATTATATATTTATGGTGATATTGGTATAGGTATGTCATTTCAGAAAACATTTGACTTAGTGGAAAACCTATAAAAAAGTCGAAGAAGTACACCTGTCTACCGTTTCTATACACAAAATATACAAAATTAAAACTACTTCACTTCAACATCAAAATTGGCAATGTTGATGTTTCAACTGCAAATGAAATCACTGCGGACATAGTGGTTACGACAGTGTGTTGGTATCAAAAATTAAGCCTCATTCATTCCTAACATAGATAGCAAAGATAGGGTATGTGAATAGGTCTCCAAACTAGGAAGCTGTCACGACGTCTTATCCGTAGCTATTCAATTTGTATTGTACTATGTAATACAGCTGCGCAACTATTGAATTTCAATGTAATTGTAGGTACCAGGTACGTACTGATTATGTATCACAGATGCCATGTACATATGTATTGTATACAGATGAGTAATCTGGGTTTTTATTATGGACCACTCATCTAACGGGTCGGTCCGATACAGGCGGCTTAAAATAGAATAATCTCTTGCCTACATTTTAGTAGACCCTCTTTGTTGTTCTTGGTTCTTTTGTCATCTGGTACTCTCATACTTAAAAATGGTATCTCAAGCAGCATTTTGTTGTCTATAGTACTTATTTTGTTCACTGGTGACTTCTAAAACGAATGCTTCTTAGAACATTTTAGGGAGAGAGGTTAAAATGGCATGAACTATGTGAACTTGTTACTTGAAAAAAACACAAAAAAGAAATTACTTAGAAAATATTAATGTATAAAAAACCGTATAGGGAATACGTCTATTTCTGTACATGTTTACAGTTAATAAAAAACTAGTGGATGTATGCAATAATACATATGTGTCGGAGAAATGTTTATTAAATCGTGCACTAAGTATAAAACACGTATAATGTGCGTGTATTAGCGGGGAGTGGGAGCGTAGCATGGCGCTTGTTTCAAGCGTACATTCACCCAGCCTGTCCCGGTCATAGTCGCGCCGCCCTTACCCAGCCAACCCTCCGGCGGGCTCACTAAATACTTTAATTTCGTCCTTCCCCTGCCGTCGTGTCCTAGACGCGAGTTCGAGACGAGAGCACGACCGCTGATATTGTAAGGGACTACGTAGTACATAGTACTCAGTGTACGCAACACGTGTTGTCTAGACCTCGTTTTTGGTTAATCATTTTATATGGAATTAAGTTTTCTTTTTGTACCTTTTTATTTAAATTGGTAAAATATATCGACGTTGATTTAAAACTATTAAAACTGAGTAGTATTTAATAGTTATCATGGGTATTTCACAACCGCAAAATAACCTGCGGTAAATAATTTTATATTGTTTTATAGTTCAAGATCGACTAATTGGCGTGATATTGAATGTGTGTGTGTTATGCTCTTCGCTGGATGAAAATGGACTTATGATAATGATTATTGTTTTTTCTATTTGAAACTTTATCGAAGGAATAATTTTGAGTTTTTGTCAATTTTTCCATCTAAAATTGCAAGACGTCAATAATATTCGATGAATAAAAGTTATCTGATGATTGTGAAATCGGTCCTTTAATATTCATTCTGTTATGTAGGAAACAGGCAATGGAAATCTTGATGAATATTTTGCGTAACATGCTACAGTTTTTACTGACCTATTATTTAAATATAAAATTTTGCAATGTAGGAAAAAAAATAATTTAAGTGATTATTTGAAGTTTTTGAACTATACTGGCTACTAACTAGCTATTTGTTTCATACGCCATTTATGTGTTCGACGAGGTCCTCAATAAATTTTTAATACGTTCTTCGTATGAGTAATATAAGTTAGAGGAAGAGCAATAAACTTATTGAGTAATAGACCAATAACTGTCTCCAGCATTAGTCACAATGATCATATTATTTCTTCTCTGTACAATTACCAACAGTGGTTCGCAGAACAAATGCATATGCTACATAGACAATTTTGTTACTCAAAACACACTTTAATTTTTCATTAATACTCTTACATTCCATTCGTTGCAAGATAAAATCTTTATTAGCAGCTAAGCAAGCTATATCAAGTACATTTACAACACTGCAATGGTGCGGAACCTTTTTATATTTGAATGTATTCATTTCCGACTGGTTTTATGAAGATACGCGCTGTGGTACAATACATCCTTAGTAATACCGTTCTTTATGTCCATTGTGTTAGCCAGACAGTATTGAATTTCCATAGTGACAATCAAAGACATGATTTAATTTAGAAACCAGTAAGTCGAGCGTAGAGGTCGGCGAGCGTCTCGCCGCCTCGCCGTCTGCTCACCTTGGGTGAACCCAGGCTCGAGAGTACATATCCGGCCGTATCTTAAGACATTTATATGTATTTAAATATAAATTTGCGGCGTTCTCTCTCTACTAACGAACGTAGTACTTTCACTCCATGTAACGTACGTTCTACAACACAGCGTAACATGTACGCCGAATACTGGCGACATCGATTCATATTTATAGTATTTGATAGTCCCTATTTGTAAACAAACATAAGGGCGCATTATTCTATTCTCACGCTCCTAACGAAACAATAGAGTGCATGCGGGTAGTGGGCACTGTTAGGGCAATTGCCTAAACAATAATCCCAATAAGCTGCGATTGTATAAATCATGTAAATAAAAATACCCCGTGAAGCAAGTTCAAAGCTGTGTATTTCGTATTGTGTATTGATTTACGTCGAATTAGAAAAGCTAGCAAAGACATTCCGGTAGTTGTTGTTACGAATACCTTAACAGTCAATGAAGTGAATCAAAGACCTGAATATCGCAAGTCTGTGAAATCAATACAAAATTCAGATGACTTTAAACGCTTATTATTGTTCTTAAGAGAATAAAGACGAATTTATTTAGCTTCGTATTTAGCCAAACACGAGTATGGACATAAACAGTCGTCTTCCACGATGACTTCAACCTAGTCACAAAAAAGTCAGTGGTCAGGTAGAGAAAAACTCTGAATCCATAAATGAAACGTGTTCACAAGTTATCGGCTGTCAAGCAAATTACTAACAGCTACGTCGCTTTTCACAATAGTGCAAGTAGTATTGTAGCATAGTAAACTGAAAGCACGTGTATGCCGATAAGAGTGCAAGATATTTGCACGTACATACCATCTAGTATACTTTATCGATTATTCACAGCTCCACTAAGGCTATAAACCTAATCTTTTGTTACATAACGTCTCTATGTTCCTTAGCTATTGTACATGTAGATAAATAAAGCTATATAAAATGGTGCGTGCGACGCGCTTACACGTGGTTTATACTATACGCTATACTGAACTTAGTACATTAACCGCTTATCAGTTACAAGAAAAAATAATAGTGAGCACGGAAAAGGAATGAAATATTCCATTATCGCA
The DNA here is from genome assembly GCF_023101765.2 of Spodoptera frugiperda. Lineage (NCBI taxonomy): Eukaryota > Metazoa > Arthropoda > Insecta > Lepidoptera > Noctuidae > Spodoptera > Spodoptera frugiperda. The sequence goes on from NC_064215.1 coordinate 6,196,735, forward strand.
ATATAAAATGAAATCAAGCACGATGACGAAGTGCAACAATTGCACGTGGAAGTGAAGGGAGACTTTCAATCAACTCTGCTGCATGCTTTATTATAATAACTCGATTACAGAAAGTTTCTTTCGTTGAACTTTCAGAATCGCATTCAGTTTTAATAAATTTTATATTTTCAGTTAATGTTACTGACTTGACTTTGGTGTTTCCTAGTCTTCGATCGAATGTTGACAGGTGACACGTCTTCGGAGATTTTAACTTCCGCCCTCAAGACGGATGAATTGGTTTGAAGGATCTGTTGCTGGTATTCATTAGGAAATTAGCATTTATATTGTAGATAAAGACTAAATAAAAGAAATGTAAATATGATGATAAGTACGAGATTCTGTGCAAATTAGAATTTTTCCTTGAATCACCGACCACAACTGTATGGATGTTCATTTCACATTTCATGACATATTTTATGTTTGCGTGTATTGAGTTGTAATTTTGACACCAATAAATATTTGGTGTGACGTCACATATCGAAGAATGAAAAAGAGCTCAGCAGGGCAGCGAGCGTCTGTGTGGTTTATTTATACATTTTCATTGAGTCCGCCTTCCCACTAAAATAATACATATTAGTATAGTGAATGCAACTAAAGTGCTTAAAATACCTCTAAGAAAGACGTTTAGCTTGCCTTTGTGTGCTGCTCTGACTGAACTACGCAATTCTATTGACAGTAAATAAATGTATCAAATATCAGGTCGTTATCCGTGATCAATGACCGCGCTGGCAAGGTGCCTGGAAGAATTTTATATCTATCTACACATAAACTGTATCAAAGAAGTCTTCTGTGTGGTGTATCAACAGGAATTGAAAAAAATATAGTAGACAGTAAGTTCGTCCTATTGTTGGCGCGATGCATCGACATGGCGGCGGCGGCGTCTGCACGCTCGCGGCTCATGTTGCGGCTAAAAGCGGACTCGACACCGAAGCGCACGCAGAAATAAACGCAAACAAGCAACACCCAAGACCACGCCAATATAAACCAATGTAGTAAACACAACATTATCTAGTTGCAGATGCAACAGCTAATACTATACGATCCCGACCGCCGCTACAAGGACGATACGCAATATGCGCTCTACTCATGCGCATGATAATATTTATACGAATATTGCCAAAATTGATCTCTGCAGAACAAGCTGTTAGGCATTTCCGGTAACTCATCCCAAACCGTACATAAATAGTATGCGACCCTTGCATGTTTGTATCACCGGTTGAATTGTTTCAAACAAGGCTTGACGATGGCCGATCGCGTCATTGTGTGAAATACCTGCGTACTTCGCGAACTTGTTATGTATTATTTATTTTAACAGTCTTTGTTATTAGTTCGATTTATAGTGATTGGCTCGCTGATAATAACATTCCTTTATTTTTATTGTATAATTAAAAAGGAGAGTTATGATTACGACATCAATTGTTCAGATTGACGTGCGTATGAGTAATCCTTAGTGCGAGTTTATTAATGACAATGCCGATGGTTATGCACACGTAATAGATTACTTAATGCTGGTGTACTATGTACTTATGTGTATGTAAATACAGTATAAATTATTGCTAGATATCAGTATACATGTAACAATGATATATTGACATTGCGACATTGGTGATTAATTTTAATGCTAAAAGAAATATATGAACATCAAATATGGGTCAATCTCAATTACACCGTAAATAAAAAATATAGTCGTTCCCGCATTGACAAACATAAAAGGAGGACTTTTAATTTATAGTGAAATGGCCTTTAACTTAACCATTTCAATGAATCTTAAAACAATAATAAAGTCATGGCAACCCGCTAAACTACAAACTATCATATTTGTTTTGTTTATTTACTACGACATTGCACGATTCTAAATTGTACACAAGGCCGTATCGCACGCATCCGCATTGGCGTTGCAAAATACTGAACATAAATGGTATGGTACTTTTGTCTAGTAATACAAGGTTATTTTTATTTATATTTTCCTATATGTACTTGTTTACATTACGAACGTTGAATGCGGTAGCAGAAACATGGAAAGTTTCTTTTGTGTTTCAAGTACATTTACCCGTACAAAAACCACCGTTTTGATTGTTATTTAATAGGTTTTACCCACGCTTCTATTATTAAATAACCTAATACCTATTAGGCAAAACCTTATGGATATATAAAGACACATACCTACATACATAAACTAAAGGAAAAATACTTCCAAGTATTCGAAGTTCGTTGTCAGTACTATTATTTATTCGAGGTAGGTCCCCGAAATAAACAAAACCCAATTTAATGATAAGTATTTTATCAATTTTATACCTACGTCATTCATTGGAAGTTACGCATTTTAATATCCTGCTAATTACGTATTGAATATATTATTTTGAATGTTAGCCTATCTAGCTGGCTGGTTGATTCATATGCATAATAATGCATAAAGTTAATCATACTGTTGTAATGGTCGCAAACAAAATGCCTAGTTAGTTGTTGTTGTTTAGATTCTGTCGACACTTTTCAGGGCTTTAGGCAATTTTGGCGGCTGCGAGGTATGTCACCGTTACGCAGCTGATCACGCTGACATTCTTCAGTTACAGCTAGGTTAGTTCGCATTGCACTAGTGTACAGTAATTAGGGTAATGTTTACCGTTGCGCGGCCAAACGAATGAATCACTACATGCGTAGGCGCAGGCACCGCGCAACCAAATCGGTTGCCTTGTGACACTCATACGCTGTTTTTAACCCGACCCTATTATAAATAATATTTTTATTGTTTTGTCAGTAGTGACAAAAAAAATCCGTGACGCCAGTAACCTAAAAAACTGGTAATATCTCATTAGTCGTGACAATTTATAGATCAGCATTCAATCAGGGCTTGAAAGCGTGACAACTCGTAATATACAAACTTTATCAACACGTTTTTTTACGTTCTTATTATTTGAAAATATTTGTTACTTAATCAAAATGCTTTTAGAAGCTAAAGGTATTGAAAAAATAGAACCTATTTGTTTGGTTGCTATACAGGTTCTATCAAGCTACGCCGAACAAAACTACCTGTATCGTTGTACGAAAATGTATAAATATGGCATTCATTCAGTAGGTATGTATCACACGATCAGTACAAAATTACATCACTGGTACGTGAAACGTAGCTACGTCAGCGTCAACTCGTGATAAGGCAAGCTGATGTGTAACGTAATTGTTGTAAGCATATAAAATACAGATGTGTCCAGCGATACGTAAGTAGTAGAATATGGCGCCCTCGCCTCCTCGTGATCTACAAGTCACAAGCTACTTGGGGCGGGACGTGGTCGGCGCGGGCGCCACGCCAAGCTGCACCGACGCGGCGGCGGCGTCGTCGGCGAGGCCGCGTCATCCATCCATCACGTAGCTCATCATCCACTATTAATAGCACAAGCCAGTGTATATAGTGTTTCATTCTTCGAATTCCGCCCATGGTAAACAATATCGTCATTCTTGCAAAAGCGAATCCAACATTTTGATCCTTTTCCGATATACGAGTATTCATTCATCCAGTTAATAAAACAGAAATTCAACGTGAACGCCTGATAACCTATTTATCTGAGGGTCGTGTTTGTAAACATAGCCCACGATTTTACTCACGCTCACACTGTTTTATATCTAGAGGTCAACAATTTTTATAAAACAGACAACGTGATATGGGAATGCTTGTTATGAAATAACTACTTAATGTGTCTGTTATTATAACAGATCAGAAAACATTTAGATGAAACATCTTTACAATGGAGCAGAGTACAATGAAATATAATGAAAGCCGGATCCAATGAAACTGTCTTGTTTACAGTTGCAGTCATATACAAAGTAAATAGGGGCTATATTATGTTATATACGGTATGTGCGTGTGCAGGGTACAATGATTGTAAACAGTAAACACGGGGCATCGCTCGCGGCAAACAGCTCCGAGAATATTCCGCTGGACTCCGCTCTGACACAAACACATCACACAACACACTACACCGGAAATACTCGGCCGCTTGCACCACAGACACAAATAAATACACATCAACACAATACGATTACATTATTTTGGACAAAACATTTACATTCTATAAATTATATTGATTTCGTTTATCTCTGCTAGCTGGAAACGTTACGAGATATCTTGAATTAGAACTCATGGAATAGAACAAACGGGAAGATGATGTGGTCTTTGTTATTTGTACGACTTCCTGCTATTGATGCAATTGAAACGGCTAACGTTTGCAATGAGATGTTTTATTAAACGGACAGAACTATATTTAAATATACTGAAGAGCTTCTAAAATAATAAAAATGTCTTAGGATATTACTAAATTATAACAAATCCTTATCTTATGTGAGAATAAAAAATAAGGATAACTTTCGATTTTGTCACGAAATAATGAATTTCTCCAATAATAAAAATAGGCAGTATACACTAAAGGACTTCTATTAGGTTGTGTATTAGGTAGAAGTTACTGTGGCTTTGTAGCAATACTTTATGAACAAATCAATTAGCGTTTATGAGGCAACACGAGGTCCAAGGGTCCAAACATCGCCACGAGTCTGTTGTTTTCACATAAGCATGATAATATCCATGATATTTGGCGTGGAGTTTTTGCGATGGGTGTCAGTAACCGGCGAGGCGACGGTCAGTCACCGGCATGGCATGGTGAGTTGGTCCAAGGTCTGCGCAAATATGCGCGTAGGTATACGTTCTACTGAGAACGTGTTCTGATCAAACCAACTTATTGTAACCGTCATCAGTTGGTATTTAAATCTGCAAATAACTATATATATTTCTCAACGTATGTGAACAATTGCAGCGGCGAATAAAACCTATAGAAGATGATTAAATGAAATTATAGAGATCAATCTCTTGAAGGAAAATTTTTACTGAGGAATGGCTATTTTCCTACGCATGTTTTGCAAGTAGCTTGCGTAGTTAGAAAATGTAGGTAGTATTAACTAGCACTAATTAGGCTCTCTGGGACATTACGGTATCTATTACTCCATTAAGGGTGTGAATGGTAGATGGCAGTAGTTTCTAGTAAAATGACCCCAACCTAGTTGGGCATAGGCCAGGAGAAAGAAGATTGGAATCATTGTTGTTGATGATTTGGCACAGCTATAGATTTATTTAGAAATGAAAATTAGACGTTCGTTTGACGTTTCAGCCAATGCGGCCGCCGCGCGCGGGCGCCGGCGCCGCTGCCGACACCGACAGCTGTGGCTACTCGTTCTTCTGCATTACTTAAGCAAAAATATTGTGTATTTTGGTTAATTGTTGGGTGATGCATAATTAAAAGATGAATATCAAATGTCTACGTTTTGCTCTATCCAACACTTTTGATACTTGATTCATAGGAAATTCCACAACTCTTCTCTTCATCGTTTGTTGCTCCATTTCTGAATGAAGCTCGTTTCCTTCTCTAGGCTCTTAAGCATACATAACATTGTCCACAAACAATTGACACAATAACTTTCATTGATATAAATTTGTACGGTATTATGTAACAGTAAATAATTACGTATACGTTTAAATTTATCGACACTATGAAACTATGAAGGGAAACGTCGTGAGAAAACCCACGCAAGAGTAACTAAATCCGTTGTATGTAATGTAGCGGGCCAACTAAGAACTACAAAGGTTGCGACATTTGTTCAAGTGGGCATGAACAGTGTAGGTAGCGCTCAGGTCTCAACGTGGGTACGCAATACCCACGGTGTTTACATTTAAAATGATTACGGGAAATGTCAAATGAAAGACAAAATACAGTTAAGTTCATTGCTATCTTATACAGTTCTCTAATACGAATTACTTAGGTAACGGACGGAGGTCGTTACAAACATTGGCAAATATAATAGCAGTGACAGTGTTGAATAAAGTCGGTCGTAGTAATAAATGATATTTTGATTGACGGTAAACAATGAAAGAATGAGAGCAAAGAGGCCACACAAGCTGAACAGTGAGGCCCGCTCGAACAAACACGGCGCGGCGCGCCGAGTGAAAGACGTCAGAGATATAACAAATATTGATAGTCCGCGCTTTTGTATTGGTAGTTAGTTTTGCAACTATAACAATAAGAAATACGCGTTCATTATAAGACCCCAAGCATGACAAAATAATACGTATAAATTAGTATGCCAACTTGATACAAAACAATTTCATCGCACATTTGTTAGTCGCGTGGCCGATGCGTATTTGCATAAAGATTGCTTATCAGATTGATAAATAAAACCTTTCACTGTCATAAACAGTTCGGTTCATTTGATGTATTAAAGGAAAATAAAATAATGGACTCGTTATAATATCAAAGCAATTTTCTTTACTAATCCTCTGCTGTCCCTAAACCAGTTATGGTTTCTCTGCATGTTTAAGTACGAAGTGCTTGTACAAAACGTTTAATTAGAATTGTTTTATAAAGTCAACATGGTGCCTAGTTATCGCGGTAAGTAATCTATTTATCGTAGGGTGTTATAATGACAGTTTATTTCCACGTGCGGGGTGGCGCGCGGCGCGACGGCCGGCGCCTCTTGCTGAAAGACGTAAATAGGTTCAACGACCCCGACCTTGACGGCGCCGACGCAAACCGTATTGTCTTCGCTACACATATTAAAACAATAATTACATAACACAGCACACGATAACACATACATTTTGTAAGTACTCGAACTGCTTAGGTGGTATTTTTGCGTACCTTTCTGTATTTTTTATCTTATCATCAAATATCAAATACGATATTCATTTCATAAACAACAGAACGTGATCGTGATTATTATTTAGAATGTTACAATAAGCAATAATTTACGCGTGTTGAAATAAATGTAATTAAAACAGAGACTTTCATCATCATAGCTCCGTGTAATGTGTTCATTGGAACAATAATACTGCTTCAACCAGTGAACCTGTCTGCGGGTTTTTAGGTCGAATATGATGTGTCAAAGGTTGGGCCGTGAGCCGATCAGAGACAATAGGACGTGGGAATTTTATGGTGCCTACGCGGTTCCCACGCATGATGTAGCGCCCGCGCCCAACTCGCTCTGTGTTCAAACGCCATGCGCCCGCGCACATACAGCCCCGGAAGCGACTTGTATTATGTATAACCACAACACTTTCATTCGATGGATTTTATTTCAATATACAAACAATTTTGTTGAAATATATTATATGAGACAAAATCGTTAGTGTCACGTTCACGGCGTGGTTCTGTGATCGTTAATCAAAACCAGTTCAGTGAATTGAATTTTTTAATAAACATTAGAATTTAATTAGGTGTTTTAGTGAACTCGATGTCGATAAACAACGTAGGTATTTCAAAATTTGCATCTCTTCTAATGTTGTTATTTTAATGTTTCTCTGTTATGTTCTTCAAAACAAATCTTAAACATTGGAAAACAAGAATATAATTATAGTAAGATATAGACGAGAGCATAAAAACAGTTTGGTGTAATTAAAAAAATATATACATGCACTTTGGAATTTACGCGAAAATATACCGAGTAGCACGTACAAAATAAATAGTAGACCGACCACGACACTCAACATTAATCAATGTCTTGTGTAAATTAAAAATAGTGAAAAAGAGATACAGTGCTGTTTTGAAGATATTCGAGAAAATAAATAATCGTTTTCACTGCAGATTGAAAGGCCACCTTGCCATGTCCTAGTGCATAGGCGACATCAATTCATCATGTTCACGTCTTAGTAATATTAACAAATGTCCACACCAAACATTTTCGTGGAAAATGACTTATTTACTTTCCTTTATATAAGTATAAACAAACAAGGTCGGATGGGTCGTCAGAACGATTCATTATTTCAGCAATAAGGCACACAAAAGAGTGAGTTCTCACGTCCCATGTCCTTCACGAGAGTCAAAACATCGCGTGATCCAGCCATGGCAATGTGACTGCTTAATGACACGAGCTCTACCTACACTTTAACTGATGTTTACGCGAACAGAACGCAGATAACGCTAAATGCACAACAACATGTTATTCTCAGACAGAAATACGAAATAATTGTTGAGAATTGTCATTACTGCTTTTGTTTCTCAATAGTTTAAGTACCAAGTACAGAACAATCATGGTACGTAAGTTTAAGTAGATAATCATTAGAGGTATATGTATTTATTACGTTAAATAGGTACAATAATTAAAAGTTGTTGTTCAGTCGGGTAGAGTTCAGTTAAAAATAATATAAGATTAATGATGCTGCTTCGTAGTCCAGTAATTATAATATAGAAGCCGGTTTACATATTGTATTACAAATTAATACTTAAATACCACAAATAAAATGTTATCGAGACGAGCCTATAGTTTGCACTACTATAAGGTATGCAGTACCAAGTTCCTAATCCTATAGGTAAACAGCCTTAAATCTACAAGACCCAATTTTACACTTAAATTGCGGTGAAAAGTTCGTAGCGCGTAGACCTTATCGCGTAGCACGTAGCATGCAGTGCGTAGCTCGTAGTACGTAATGCGTAGTGCTAGTGCCATTCTCGTGGTGGGTCTTTCGTAGCGGATACATCGTAGCGCGTAGTATCTAGCGTGTGGTGCGTAGCGTGTAATACGTAACGCTAGGTTTGTAGCGCGTAGTATACCTAATAGTATGTATGCCTAAAAGTTTATAAGACGAAAAAGCTCAAACGTCCTACAAGCTACTTGCTACGAGCGATGCGCTGCAAACTACGCACTACGAATTTCGGCTGTAGTATGGTCACCACAACTTCAATTTAAAGCTTATTATATTTAGGACTGAGCAATGGGCAATGGCAATGTTTAGGCAGAGCTGAAAATATTTAATGTAGCATCCATTTTTACCAATCTTCGTGATACCGCGAATATTTTTAGGAAAAATAAAGTACCCCGAAGTACTACCGGGTAATCAACCAACAAGGCTTTCGAGATTTTAATAAAATTATCATTAATATTTTTTGAATTTTGATATTGACCTTTATAAGATACAATTTAGTTTTGATAAACAAAATAAAATTTAATCACTAACATGTTCACGTATCAACAAATCATAAAATTGTTTGTTAGACCCGCATTTAAGTAGGCACTGTTACAATGACGACAATAAATAACAAATTTAACAATAGTCATGAGGAAAATACGAATTTTCGTTGCTAATTTGCTCAAGTAGGTATACGTAATTGATGATTGAAAACGTCACATGACATTTAACTTTGAACAGACATTTTCACCTTGATGTGTACCAGACAAACGTAGTAATTATGAATATATAGTTTTTATTCTTCTAGCAGTAAATTTCGAGTTGTATATGAAGTCAATTAGTTAAAAGATTAGACACACAAGTCTGTCTCCTCTAGACGTAACCTTTGGCGCGCAGATATTTTAATTACTTTAGTTATTTTCCTGTGAGTTTAGAAAAGCAATGACAAACTGGCAATAAAACCATTGTTATTGCTGTTTATTGTTCTAAATTGTATTTATATGGGACAAAGCTTTGCAGACAGACGGACAATTCTGTTTTGTTTAAGAGTGATCATATAATTAAGTTGAAACTACAAGAGTTAAATTAGAAACCACTTCGTCAAATGTAGTCACCACACATCGAATGCCAAGTGTGTTTAAATCACACTTGTAAACATTTACAGAAATGTGATACCAGCGCAGTGTTAAGTCAATATAAGAAAACAGTGTTTGCAGGGGACTTACTTAATCCAATTGATTGAACCCTTCTTCAAAGTTATCGTCTGGTCCGGGTAAATCCCGGGGGTCACAGCACCAGTCGCCAAGCCCCGCCCAGTAAATTTCATAGTACGCTCATGAAATTCGTCTACCTTTACGTTCAAGTACTTTCATATTAAAAGGGTCATGGCCCGTCTAGACAATACTATAGATGTATAATCTAAAAGTCTTGTCTAGACGTCTGTATAATTTGAAATTTCGGTGAGAATCATTGTTACTTACATATTTTGTATACTTCGACTAAGTCTCTTTACTCTAAACGGTTACCGCTAGAATAAGCTTACAGTTTCCGCTTAATTTTATAGAAATGATATGACATTGTTGAATTTTTTTCCTTATTCAAGTGCCAACAAACTCCTAATACCTAATATAAACAATAAATAGGTGTCTTCGACGAAACTTATAAGGAAACTAGAGTTTTACTTAAACTTAATTCAAGTTATATGTTTTATATACAAGGAAAATCTGGTATGTGTATAATGTAGTGGTGTATATAATAAGATCGTCGGTATATACGCAAGGGAATTTCCGTTTTAGTGATACGAAATAAATCCATAAACAATGCCGGTACAATGATAACTTATTGTAAGTACCTAACATACGTGTGTACATAGAATCTTTATTAACACAAAGGGGCTACTGCTTCTTTGCTCAGCAGATGAAGCTAGTGCGAACCGCTCATATTTTCGTCCTATAGAGAATTAGCCAGTGTCACTCCATTGATCATTCAATTGTTGACAGCTACAGTGACTGGACAAACTGGCCTCTTGCTAAATAAGCGCCATCTGGTAATCGAAAAATCCGGTAGATACCACTATACTTTTGAAATTAAATACATAGTTATTATTTGTAACCAGTTCTTTAAAAACATTGCCGACATAGTAGGTACCTAACTTTTTGTACTGATTTCGATAAACAACAAACACCATTTTAGGTATGCGGTAAATACATATGAAAATGTATGAAAAGGATAATGCTATATGTATTGAACCCATGAAATAGTCATTAGAGGAAAAAACAAAGCTAATGACTGTGAAAAACCCCATAGAAATATACATGTAAACAAAATTATCAATTTAAAAATAACATTTTCTCCTCTATTGATGTTATATTATTAGCAATAATGTATGTAGGTAATCATTACTATTACATTACAAACAAAATAGCTGGTTCCATTTATAATTATGGACATTATTGATAAATAAGTCACGTCACGACTTCGCATATAGGGATCAAATCTTTAAATTCATTTTACTTTATCAAAGTGTCTCTCAATATCTCAAATATGAGCTCGTAGAACACTTGGTAAAATATATCCTTTTACTCCTGACCTTTATTTACCCCAACAAGGTTTACACCGAGTCTTAACCGGATTCGGTTTGAATGTCAGTTTCTCAGAATAACCTACCATTTAGACACATTCCAAATGACATTCACTAGGTTTGACAATACACGCCCACGGTTTGCTGTATTTCTTGGACACGAGTTAATTGCTAGTTACAAATACCCGACAACAAAAATGACATTTTATAATTTTACCTGCCTGTTTGTCTGGTACCGTAGGTCCTGAACGAGAATTAATAAACTGATTTAAGAGTGGTTGTTGTTTGAAACGAAATTCTTGAGGTAAAATTTATTGTTTGTGAAAGTATTCACATGTACATAGTATTATAGAGCTTGTAAACGAATAGGGCTGATTTCAAGATCATTTTGAGATATATTTTGTCTCCATTCGAGTGTTTTCTTTAATTTTGTTACTTCTATCTTTAAGGAAGTTTGCACCCTAAACGCACCTTACCTCGTGTTAAAAAGAAACAGGCTACAGGTGGAATGGGGCAAAGTCATAATATAATCACACAATCTTCAATTGCATTGAAATGAAGTGTTGTGTACAAAAAGAAGTACAATATAGTACTTCGCATGCCGTATTGTAGTACGCATACTCATACGCCGTACAATGTACATACGTGTAGGCATGCGAAAGCGCCATTGTTTATGACAGATAACCGAACACGATTGTCGATAGAGATTAGCGACGACAAAACATCCTGTTTTACAATTAAGAAACAGAAAGAGTATCAAAAAATACTCATTGTAGTATTTTTAAAAAGAAAAACAATGAAGTCATTGTATTGCAGGAAAAAAACTATTTTTCTTTAATACATAACCTATATAGGGTATTTTAGGTATTACGTAATTAAATTGCATACACAGGTAATGTTTACAAGTTTATATTTTGAAATTATACTTCAGATTAATAAATAATGTTACTTTCCTTATTTTAATTAATTATTCCGATGCTTTTCAGCGTTCCCAGTAGCAGATAAAGTAACATGCAATCACAAACGATTTAAGAGCATCCGAAAAGAAAAAAATAGAACATAAAATGACCAGCAGTTAAAGTAACATAAGTGGTCCATAGACATTTATGTATTTATTAAGTAGAATGTGAGATTTTGTACTGTTAGAGTGAGATTATGAAGAAATTATGTGTTACACATAAACACCAACTTAGCAATTTCAAAAATTATTAATATGTATCTGTATAATTTATTTAAGCAAATATGTACTTATTTTAAAAATTACATAGGCATAAAAGGGATTTCGTAACTTACCGAATTCTTCTGGAACATGTTGAATACTAACAAAGGTTTCACAGACATATTGAAAAATCAATATAAACTTCATTGATGTCCGTACACTCGCTAAATATATTATTGAATAAATGCAGAAATAATTTTAAGTCATCATGAACAACCTACGGAACCGCGACGATGTTTGTTTACAAACTGAAACGGGGACACGGCACCTTTTCTTGCGAAATACTTTATAAAGTAGTGACTAAGTGAAGTTAGAAAAACAACTTGCGTCACTCTTGCTTGAGTGCGATTCACGCGCCCTACACTTTAGTGGAATCCGTACCGAGTATGTTTTGTAAATGTTAATATTTCCCCACATAACCGTAATTGTATATTAATTTGTCATTAGTTACTAGAATATACACATGACACATACCATGTATTACTGATATTATGAGAATAATCTGTTTGTGAACATGTTAACTACATCATTACGAGCTCTTATTATAAGAGACTGCGCAAATTTAATCATACGTGAAGCAAAAAACCAAACTGAGCTCATGCTTTAAGGAAACTGTAGCTTTTTTAGTCTCTCAAAATACCCAAGTTTAATACGACATTGCATTATATTTATAGAATCATTAAAATTTTTAACAACTAACACTTATATAATCGAGTCAATACAGGAAAAACTTTATTTATTTACCATCCTTAACAAGTTCTGCGAAAAAATGCCTTGATGACTAAACAATTAACTTACAACACGAATGATATCGATAGATAACTGTTCAAACTTACGTGTTATTTAAAGAGGCTACTTATAAGCGACACAAATATTATTTCGCTATCGTTTGGCTTAAGTCATTTCATTGGATTCGTGTCAAGAAGAATAGCACCAAAATTTAGGACTTGTTTCACAATGTCTGGATAGCCGTTATGTATCAGATCATTTTGAATTAAGAATGTAATTTGTATGCACTATCTGTCACATAAGTTTATCGGGCACTTATAAGAAGGTGGTGAAACAGGCTCTTAGGAAAAAAAACATCGCGATATAAAAAAGAGGAAACTTTTTCCCATGTATTTCAAATTGTGTAACCACTAGCACTTGCTAGTGTATACGTTTGAATTAGTCTTACCTAAAGGAAAACAAGTAAATAGTAAGTTTTCATAACAATTCGCCAGTAACACTTTTAAATATAAAGTATCATATTAAAAGTACCACGTTTCAGACCTTTAGACATTATATTCTTATTTTTTAAATAACAGGAACATCAATCTTTTGTTTGTAAATACTGGTGCTGCATTACAAGGTTGCCTTTTGTGGCTTCTCTATTAATAGGCACAAACATTTCACAAAGGGGTTGTGTGTACACGTGGGCTGTAATTCAAGGGTATTTAGTAAAAGGGAATTTTGTTTATATTCATAAACAAACTCATATGTGGTCGACTGACGCAGGCATCAGTTTGTATCAAAACAGGTAAACCATTTGTGGTTTTTTTTTAACTTGTTTTGGTTACTTTTGTATGTACGTATTTCCATTAAAATTGCTAAAATTCATTAAAATTATTTCATTATTGACTGACATAATAGGGATAATACAATATTGAGCCAGTAAAGAGATGTAAAATGTCCCCAGTATTCTGCATCTTAAGTTCAGAACTTTAACGTTAATATTGTAAACCATATTTTATACAAGTAATGTGAACAGAAGAAATAAACAAACCACAGAATTATGAATAATAAGAACAAAACTGTTAAGTTTATATTCTAGACGCCTTGCCTCATGTTTCCATCATTTGTCATGCATAACTTATTTATACTTATCCCGGTATATGTAAGCCCAGTAAGATGAGTTACCTTGTTTTTGCTGTCATAGCTTTTCAATCTGATTGGTTATCGCAAGAGTGTGGCGCCCGAGCCTGCGCCGCGGCGCCGGCGCCGACGAAGACGGCGGGCGGCGCCAACCACGTCATACATTTGCTTTCATTTTCGAAGCTAACTCAAACAAAGCTAAGAAAATTTCGGCTTTTCCTATTTATTGTATAGAGCTAATGATAACAATAACTAACAACACTAGTGCACCTATTTAACTAGGTTTTTACACGGTTTTTAAATAAATTTACCTAGACGATGAAGCTAAAAATAACAAACATAGCCACTTGGTGCCTACATTATTCTATGTTCAGTGCGCTACAGTGATGACGCACAGCTTAGCGGGGAAATCCTACAACCACAACAATTCAGAAATATATTCGAAAATGTATAATATATTGTTATGTACGTATATGTTCAAGATGTTATCGATATGCCGATAAGATTGATAGGTATATTGATAATATACTAGGCAAGAAGGTACATGTATTTTAAACAATATTACGATAATTGCATGACGAAGTTTGGTTTTCTATGATTCTGAAAAAAGTCGGATATAATGATACAGTGACATGCCGCTTTATATGACCCATTTTTAATAAATTATGTCCGGTTATAATGACCGGCACGATTCTTTACCTTCAATAATGTTCGTTAATTCCCGACGACGTTCGGCACGTGCCTAGTTTTTGTTTTGAATCTCAGTGAGTAATTGACAGTTGAAGGTTACGCATTGTTTTTTCGTTTGTTATTGTGGAAAAATGTCATCTCAACGTCGCAAAGCATTTACAATTGAGGAGAAAGGTGCAATAATCTGCAGATTAGAAAATGGAGAATCTAACTCATGTCTCGCGAAGGAATTTGGCGTTGGTCATTCGATTCGGTCAATTATTATCACGATTTGTCCACAGCAATATTGAAAATGATAATTTGACCATAGCTATGTCTTCTATACACAATAGTGTGTGAGTCTGTTTTTACAATAAAATGAAGAAACAAAAGCAGACAAAAATTACAGATTACTTACAATAAAAAAACTTGTATGTGTTATTATAATAACATATTTTAGAAGCTATGTAAGTTTAGATAACTTCTGGGAAATTAGGAAAACTGGTTTCTTTCCAACGAATTAAAATATTTTACTTGATGAAACTGGGACATAATTATGTATGTATGGTCAGTTTAAGTTTAAGGCTTGTTATTTTAGTATTTCTAGAAACAAGGTCGGTTATAAATATTAATAACTGACCTATCTACACTGAAATTTAATGAATAGGTACAGCGTTTTTCTCTACATATGTTATTATTTCATACAACCTCAAGTTACAAATTACGAGTAATTGGTGGACTAATTGGTTCATATAAGACTTGGATACAATTAATATTTACTTGATTTCTTTTTCAGTTTTTCTTTCCACTGTTAACCACGAATTAATTTTATTTTTTGTTATGACGTGTATTTTACATTTTGGGGGTTAATGTGGCTCTATATTAGAATGATGCTTAAAAACAGTAAATGAAATAACAAGTACTTATGCCAATGAAATGTAACATAAATATTGTTTACGATAAATCGATAAAAATGCACTCTGAAATAACAGATAGTGAGATACGTCGTAGATACGAACTAGAGATAGCGGATACTATTACTACGGCACGTCCACAGCATTTAAAGGTTTGTTATGTTTACAGGAAATATCAGTTTTATGGAATTACAAAGTGTAATGTTATATAAGCAATAGTTTCCTTCTTTAAAATACTTAATAAGGTTACAACTTGTCTTTCAATAGTATAAAATCTAAAAATAGTTGATTAGAACAGCGGTGGAAGTAGAAGGTTGCTATTACCTAGAAAATATAGTCGTAAATACGGCGCGGCGCGGCTTGCGTCGTGACCCAGACGGACGACCTTATGCGCAGCAACCTTCGGTATTAACGGAACTCGGCAAGTAAACTAGCTACAGCTGTGGAGTTATGTAATGTTGGCGTGTACGCTCCCCCTCCAGGTCGCCTACTCTTGGCGCCTACCTACCTGCCTGCCTCCCAACCCTTGCGGAACACACCCACGCCCCGCAGCTGCAGTGCACCACGACCTTCGGCCTTTCCGCTGCAGCGTAGCCTGACCCATATAGAACTGATGCAATGTTATGAAATCCAAGTCCAAATACATTTACCAAACCCGACCTCGTCAAGTAATGAGTGTGAGTTTTATTTGCCAGACCAAAGCAAACGCCATGTACATTTCTACGTACTATATCAAAATACTGTGTAACAACTGAATAAGTGAAAAGGTCAAAGGTTTCAAACACAAGATCGTTCCGGAAAATCGGGAAAGCGTGACACACGGCCTGAAATTGGCTTCTATTTGGTTTTAAAACAAATTGTGTTGTACTGACGTTTCACAACATCAGAAATACGATGTAGTGGGAGAACGAGAGTGGGTGTTAAAGTTCAACTCAACCTACGCCCTCAGGGATAACATTATTTCTGCTTAATATTTCCTGAAAGTGCATTTTACTCAGTATACCCTATCTATAAATGGTCTTGTATGATTTCACCAATAAAAAGCAAGGCTAATAGACACAAACTGCGCAGTTACCGTACATCAATAAAGTTATAAATAGTCTCTGCTGAAACATGGCAGGTAACGCCAGGGACATCATTACAGCAACGTTGCTCAATGTGTTTTATTCTCATTGTTCAGGTTTTATTGTTGAGTAAACACGGTCATTTTGCCATGGGACAATTTAGCATATTGCTGACGTCACCATTTATATAGCCTTAAAAGCAATCATAAAAGTTATACAAGCGTTCAAAGTGCGTTATTTCCCGCGTGACGCGAGACTCGCGTCGTGCACCGTGAGCCGAGCGTCAGCCAGGTTGTACCTTTTCAGTTTCAGGTTCTAATGAAAACATTGCGCAACCCTTCACTCACCGAACATTTTAATGGATTCGCGTTCTTACATATACGTGTATATAGATTTCTTTTACGTACGTAACGTCACGTTTTACATTTATTGATTAAAGTTTATTGCCGTACGTTTGTAGTAATTGATTGTGACGCTATTTTCTACAATCTACATTCACTTAACCAAATATGTGTAGTCGTTGAATTCTATAACACCAAAAAGTCAATATTTAGACGCGTTGTAGTTTACTGAACCTTGTCATTACTACCCTTTCAAAATATTTATCTAAATCGACTTTTATCAGTGTACAAATATTGCACAAGTATGCTCACAGAGGGTCATATACTTACGCTTTCTTGTAATTCAGTTAATGTAGGTAACTTTCATAATTGTAAAAATGTAATCAATCAAAGAAACTTTTGAACTAAATGTTTAGACCAAATTATAAAAAAAAAAAACAGTTTTTCTTACTTGGTTGTTTTACCAGAATTTTCTGTTTCAGATTCAGGAGAGTGGCCCTGGGTTAAGAATAGATCAAATCATCACTGCTACCTTTTGGGACATTTTAAATAGGAACAAGAGATTATGTTGGGCAGATAAACAGGTGTATGACGATACTAAACTCAACCGTTTTTGTCCATCATTATTTCCATAATTTCAGCAACACTTGCAAGCATATTTATAAAGTAAGTTAGTCTTGAAAAAGCAGGTGGAGTCGTCGCCGTTATAAACAATCTTCACAAACATGTTTTGGCCACAACCTACATGCAACAAATAAGGAAACTGTACACAATTTGTAATTATTATGAAACTTATGTCTGCACACGAACCCACGACACCGGAATAACACTAGTCTGAGTAAATAACAGTCTTTGTATCGCATCGTAAATAATATTTGTTCTTTTTGTCCCAAAATGTTAGTTGTTGATGTAGACGTATAATTATAATTATCTTTCCTGTTATTTTGTGACCAACGAACACATTAAACCTCGATTCCAAGATCTCCTTCATTGCTGTCTTGTTTGTTGCTTTATCTCTCCACGTTTCAGGTATGACGTACTGCAGTACGTCATTCGACAAAAATAGAATAACATCCAAGTTTTTATGAGTTGTTTGTAATGAGGTAAAGACAAAATGACGAAATTACCTTACGGTGTTCATCTATTTTTTCTCTAGCACAAAAACGTCTGCGTCACACATAATGTATTGTGTTGATCTAGTGTATTTAGTTACAATTGGCGCCAACCAGTTTCAGACTGCGGTTGCTTTCAAAACTGAGTTCACTTCAACCTCTATATGATCCAATGAATTGTTTATAGTTAATTTCTTATCATGTAACCTACTACATTACCTACATCGTATATTGTAAGTATCATTATGAGATAATATAATTAATAATTAGATGCATGTATAAATAGAATGCTCCCCTTGATTAGAACGACTTTGCGATTGATAAGATATCAATAAATGCTACAGAGTTTCCTATTTAGGAACTACTCAAGTATTTACGTGCCCGTCTTACATCGAATATTACACAACATGGCATAAGAGCGTAGAAATCTGCCTAGTTGTATACAATAAGTACCTATACTATAAGAGAACCAAGTGTCTTAGTAAGAGGATTATAACGATTTCCTTGCAGCTCTATAAGTGCAGTGTTACGTAAGTAAACAATGCTAAATGCATTCTGTTGTAAAGTGAAGGGCGTTATGTAGGGCGCACCTAAGCCGGCTCTTACGCACATGCAAATTGTGAACACACACAGGCTAGCTCCATTGTGCTACGAGCTCTACTACTCTCGTTAAATATAAGATTAGCCCACTATGCGGTTTGTATTGTTCCTCACATATACAGGACACAGTTTCAAATCGATATACGGCACACTCTCGGCACCGTTTAGATTTCATTCAAGCTTTGAACGGTTTTCAAACAGTAAAACACGTGTATGAAATTGTTTCCGCCACGAATTGGTAACATTTATGGTGTTCTGTAAACATCAATATGTCAATCAGCTGCACATGCTTACTTTTATTTTGATCGTGGGTACCGTCACCGACTTCTACTTGAATACAATAAACAAAATAATCGCTATCTTGTACAGCAAAAACAGTATAAAGTAAAGCTTATGAACACTCCTTTGAAATGACACCAAAAATGTGTAAAAATAACACGGTTTGTGGCACGTGGACAAACATTGTAGATGGCCGTAACGGCATAATTATGTTCGTACAACGTTTTCCACTGATTGTGGAAACCCCACAACAGCACATTGAGCCACGTGAAAGTAAACAAACAGGAACTTTAATTACCTTATCTTGCTTTATCTAAATATTATGCTGATACGGTTGAGTGACACAGGGAAAACAAATAAAATAAATCATGTTGGGTCATAGAGCACTTCTATGGAACAAGAATAGAAGTACGGTGACGTCACGAGATTGTGCTAACTATAAGTAACTAGAAATCGCACTTCGATCTGATGCTACTTTATCAGTTCCAGGTAACTAAAGTAATCATTTACAATAACAGATCGATACAATCTGATACATGGTACATTATTTATACACAAACAAGCTACGATATTGTAACTCATAAAATGACGAGTGATGTAGTTAATATTAAATTCGATATAATTGAGACGGAAATGTTTTTAAGTCGTAAAGTTTTTGTTTAGTGCAACCACAAAATACAAATTACTAAGTAGGCAATAGGTAGTAGTAGGTACAAGCGGCAACTTGGATACCGAAATCGCAAATTTTCCTCATTTCTAAAACCGTCATAAAAAACCAGCAAGTTCAAATAAAATTGCGGTATTTGTGGTCATCGTTGACTGTAAATCGGTTCATGACATAGTAATTGCAGTATGCAGTGGAAGTGGGGTGGGCTGTATCGCGAGCGTCAGAGGATGCCAGCCACCCCGGCCCCGGCAAGGTACGGCGACGGGGGCAGACAGGGGAAGGGTGTACTATCGGACGCGCCAGGCTCTACGTCACTTACGGCGCCACGTGCGCGATCAATAGTGACGTCGTAGTGGCAGCGCGGGGGCGGGCGCGGGCCACGGCAGCCTGCGCGCGCACTGCCAGCCAGCGACCTACTTACGATTACGTTTCACGTACCGTCTACGTAACGCGATCGAACTCTAGAATGGGGGTGGCGCGGAAACGGGGCTACGCTGGCGCAGGCGCGGGGTTAAACTTGCTAGACGATATGATCTGCTATTTTGTTAAATTAATTAAACAAAGATTCGGCCATGAAACTTTTTCTTCTGAAAAGGCATAGACGTCATACGGTTTTTGTACAAAAGTTGGAGCCGGTCATGTACTTAAGTTTAAATGTCAGAGACCCACACATTACCTATTTGTAGCTAGGTCCGAAGGTAAGTAGTAATTAGTATTAGACTCAGATTTATACTGAAAAGAAAAAAATAAGTAAATTAATGAATATATAAAGTAACCTCATTATTTGAGCAAGGTACAAGGCTACTACGGGCCCATCGATCAATCGACCCACGTGGATGCGAGCCACGTGGTAAGTACTTGTTACCCGAAGAAACCTTGCATTTCCACGCTTTAATCTCACGACTGTCTTCTTATTTCTTTTTAATAAATTAACCTTTTGTGTAGTTTTCGGGGACGTTTGAGTCAAAACATAAAAGTTTGTCATTGTTCGTTTAGTAGTTTGAATAAAAGCTAGAATGTTCGGAGATTAGGAAAGAAAATAACTGTAAGGAAATATTCTGTAATTTATACATAACTAGCTTCTGTCGGCGGCTTCACTCGCGGACCCATGGGATAACAAAATGTCCTATGTGTTATTCCAAAACATAATCTACCCCTGTTCCAAATTTCCATCGCGATCCCTTCAGCCATTTTGACGTGATTGAGTAACAAACATACACAGAAGCACACAAACTCGACCAACATTCGCATTTATAATATTAGCAAGATTATACACACAAGCTAAATATGCATTTGTCCTGTAAAAAAAATCTTTCAACGTCAACTTTGGTCTATACTGTAAAACAGAAACTAACAACTTATAAAATCTATACTAATATTATAGGGTGTCCCAACAAGAACGCAAGATTTAAATTTTAAATAAAACGCAGATATTTTTAAAAAAATCGTGAAAACTTTATAATATCGTAAAGTAGAGAGGATGAGGTTATATATGGAACAATACATCGGGCAGATGGCCGCCGCTACTTTGCGGTACATACGCGATCTTTTGACGAAATTTTCATTGACTGTTTTGCATAAATGCTGCGGTATTTCATTAATACAGCGTCCAATTTCCTTTTAAGGCTTGAGTCGTCGTCGGCTTATTCGCATAAACCATCGACTTTAAGAAACCCAAAAGAAAAAAGTGTAATGTTGATAAATCACATGATCTAGGCGGCCAATTCTGGTCTCGAAAACATGACTGATGCAGCAATTCAATTGTTTCTCTGGCTGTATGACATGTGGCGCCATCTTGTTGAAACCACATGCCCTCCAAATCCATTTCTTCAATTCGAGGTACGAAAAAACTGGTTATCATTTTACGATACCGAACACCATCATTGACTGTTTGCGCTTGACCTGCCTCATTTTCAATCGTGTAGCGCTCCATTTTTAGTAACCTCGTACCTTATACTAACAAACAATAACACTTGTTCAAATGTCAAACAATGACACTTCGAATGCCGCCAAATTTAAATCTTGCGTTCTTGTTGGGACACCCGATATAAAGCTGAAGAGTTTGTTTGTTTGAAAGCGCTAATCTCCGGAACTACTGGTCCGATTTGAATAATTCTTTTTGTGTTGGGTAGTGCATTTATCAAGGAAGGCTATAGGCTATAAAACATCACGCTATGACCTAAAGGAGCCAAGCAGAGCGGGTGAAACCGCGCGGAAGTAGCTAGTGTTCGATAAACTTTAAACAGCCTTTAAATACCTTGAAAAGAAGTGTTTTTGTAATTTTGTTCATTGTATTTGACATTGACTATACAAATAATAAGTACCTACACATTTTTAGAATGCCATCACATCACAAAGGTTTATGGGAAATCATTAACCATTATAATTTCGACATTGGTTGTTTTAATGAGTGCAATCACGTTTGTTAGCGACGTAGCTCCAGCCATGGCCTACTTGCCAAGGGACAGGTCAGCTCCGTTTACAACCATGTCAATTTACATGTCACAGCGAACCACGTGGGGACGCCACGTTTGTTTGAAACGCTCCACTTCCTCCGCAAACTTTCAAATATCAAATTAACAATAATCTGTTTGGTAGAATTTAAATATTTAATATTTCGTTCTTATACATTTCTTACACTACAAAACTCCTAACAATTAAATCTCATAGTCCATTTATGTTATACGTCTGTCATTAGTTACACTATACCAAATATAAATTTCTTCACCCACCGAAATACATTTAGCACTACGCGTCGCAGAATTGACAGCTTAGTGACACAAATATACAGCATGATTAATTAGTAGGTGCTATCCTCATTCCTTGTTAGCAAATATACTTAATAACTACAAAATCCCCACGTGGTTTTAACCATGGCGTGGCGTGGCTGTGGGTAGCAACCCGCACGTGGTTTTACTGACGGTGACGGCAGCAGTCGTAACAAAATATTTACTTAACTATTCAGGTTTTATAGTTTATTCACATTTTATATAATTATTTCCCCTTCCTACCAATATTTATATAGAAAATATATTTATTTACTGAAACCTGGCTATATTCATAATTTACTTAACTATACATCTTTGCGAATTAACTACCATGATTATTATATTTGGCTGAACGTCTACTTAGCCTATTGAATTAGTTAAAACGTTCCCAGTACAAGCAAAATATAATTCATTACATAATTCGTAGACTTAAAAACTCGTGACCGACCCCGTCTGGCGGGGCTCTTCTCGATGTGTCGTTGTCATGCCAACCGAACATAAAAAATATAGTCGGGGGTGTGTGTGTCTGTCTCCCATCTGACCTTCCGTGTCGGTTCCGCCCCGATACGTCCTTAATAACTCACAACATACCCTGTATTATTTATTCGATAGTAGAATGCAATTGAATTCCATTGCTTTTTCTCTTTGGAAATAAGCTTTGGCTGAAAATTAAAGTATCCATCTTTTACGCCTGTAACACATTAAGGATGTGTTTTATACAAAACCTGATAATGTATTACGTAACTTGGACACTGAAGCAAAGACTGCATATTGGCAAGTTTATGCTCAAGCTGGGGTGGTCTGCGTGCGCACAGCTTGGGGTACCAAGAAGCCTGATCAATAAAGGGGACCCAAACAAACGGGCGCTGCGGCAGCGTGGGCGACTGACCTATTTACCACCAGGCCAGCGGATGCAGCAAAATTACGGCGCGGAACTTGCATTTTGCCTAACTGCCAACAACGAAGACTCTAAAATCGATAGTCACAGTAGAATTTTGCAAGTTACTCCGAAGTGGCACACTAGCATGACAATATTGAAGAAATAGAAATCGTTCTCAGAATACGCACTTCGCACACACGTCGATGTGAGTACTGACACCTTATACAAACAGAACTCGGTGTTATGCTCACTTTAGAACGGTCTTTCCTTATTATCTTACTGGAAATCATAAGTCGTTACGGTTTTGATGTTTGTTTTCCTTGTACCAAGATTTACAGGAAAATCCGATGTGCGGATAATGCATTTGCAAATAAAGAATTATACCGAGAAGAATGCAGCAAAATATTTTTGCAATGCAATTGCAAACAGTAATTGTCATTAGAAATCATGTAGTAGGAACTATGGAGGAAGCTATTTTGAATTAACTCTCAAGTAGAAGTATTTAATGTCGTCGAGATGCCACTGGCACTGCAAGCTGATAATGTTTAAACGACTGGTAAAAATAGAGTGATGTATAACGTGACGTGCGAGACGCTATACGCAAAGGTTGTCGTATTATTAACAGATTCTAATTTGGGGGACCCACCGACCCAAACAAACCATCGCGAGCAGGTGACCTACATTCCGGCTGCGTCTGCTGGCTGGGCGCAAGGTACGGCATGATTCATACGGGAGGTGCGGCGCGCCCGTCCCGACCATTACACCCGATTAATCCATTGTATTTATGAGCCTCCTCTACTTAATTCTTATATTTGAACGTCCGGTGAATATTTCCTATCAAAATATTGCAATCTCAATGCATAGCGAATTTTGAATGACAAATGTTTAAAGTAATTCAAAATTTCCAATACAGCTTTGCATTTTATTGCTTCATGTTTACTGCCCTATTTTCAAAATAGTCCAGTATGCTGTGGGGGCCGGTAGGTTGCACCGGCCGGTGGCGCCAGTAGGATGGGCATCATAATACAAGCCCGTATCAAACGTGGCTTGTTTTACTCGCTGACCCAGTTTTGTAACGCAGTCGCAGCACAGCGCAGCCGCATCGCATCGTGCTCTAACATGAAAGCATTTTTAGATGTAGCTTTATTTAGTTTTTTACCCCTGTCCTAAATCATTCGCATTCCTCAATGGACATAATGTCATCATCTACTTTATCCGCCTTCAAACACATAATATTTATTTAAGTTATTACGCTACCGTTTACTGTTTTGATTCACGATTCGAGTTTGACTACCCAACCATTTTGTAAAATTAAATCATAACATCAAACGATCAAAACAAAGTTTATTTCAATTAATTAATCAAAATATGGGCATTTAATCAATTTTCCTAGATTAGTTCATTTGTTTACGGACATTAAAGGCTCTTGAATGCTCGTGAAATCATGTTTATTAGTACATGAGAGAAACATTATGTGTGTTATGTATTAGAATGGAATGTACGATTTAAGTTCTATTTCGAAATCGACTCTATGAATTACGTAATCATGTGTGACAACTCTCTAAACTGGATTTTTAAGTACAAAACTTGTTCTGTCGGTATATGAATGGATTTAGAATGTAACAATGCCGTGTACTCGTATACAGGTAACATGAAAAATGCACAGTCGCGACCTTAGCCCAGTTGTGAGCGCCGGCGAGGCGGTGTGAGGCGACGTAGTGGAGCACTCGGCGGCTGCGTGGAGCGGTGAAGCCCCACCAGCCAACTGTGACACAATTTCGAAAGAACCCAGTGTAGGTTGACTTGATTGACACAAGTTGTGGTGGATTTGAGATATGTAACCAGTTGGCCACTGCCGAGCGATTCAGACGCGTTTTATATCAGATCTAACAAGATTTCTGTCTGAAGATTTAATTTTACCTTTAAAACTAAGGAAGTTTTGTAGTATATTTATGTCCATATTATGTCTTATTATAACATGATTACAAAATACTAATGAGTAGTAATTTAGAAACAGTTAATGACTTGTCAACCAGTAAGTTATTGCTAAGGCCTTGTCTAAAGGGCAAGTTGAACATAAACAAATGGTTGTGAGCACTAGCAAACAAATTACTCAGTTTGAGAAACTTATTGTTACTTAAGAAATAAGAAAATAAAATGTAAGTAAACAGTGTTAAAAACGTGAGCGTTTTGTTTTTAACAGCTGTGCACATTTCAATGTTACGTAAAGTGATGTTACAACGGACTGTAGGAGAAACAGCGGCAGTGTGGAGGTGGCGAGTGGCGACCTTGCCGTGGTCGTGTGACTCTAACAACACTGCAACCGCTCACAAAAACCCGTACTCTGATATTATGTGTCGAACAAAACAACAAACATATACTTACAATAAATATCTGACATAGATAATCTTGTGAGGATTTTTCAAAGTTTGTTTTGTGTTCTCAACTTTGAGAAATATCTCTAATATGGTCTAGTTAGCTGCTGCATAAATACATCTAGCATTTGTACACAACAGAGACACCGGCCATGGTTCAATAAAGTACTTGCGTCACAACAATGAAAAATATTCGTATACACATCACGGATGAAATTCTAAGGAAAGCTTTTCTTTGAAAAAACTCGAATAATGGAAAATGGAGCTTCCCTTTTGTTAGTGCGTACCTACTTTTCCCGGTTTGGTTGAACGAAATCCTTTTTTAATGAATCCGTATAGACCACGTGATAGAACAAAAAAATGATGTTATGAATATAAAAAGTTTGATTATCCAAACTTGGATTAGGAGAGACAAGATGAGAAATAGATACATGTGTAGATACTGCTTCGGTGTTATTACGAATTTTCATCGAAATGGATTCAGGAATTTCTCGGTATCTCGACATTACTTCCTTTGTACACGGAATGACCAAAATTAACAGAATCTAAAACATCTGCTACCAAAACACATATTATTCATCACAAAGGATACGAGACAAAAAACCTAAGAGTCACTTCCCTGGTAGACAGATGACTCAAACTTTGTCGACTTCAGAAGCGACGTGATAAGATGACATCAACTAGGAAAGTCCATTAATATCTAAATGTTGAGCGTGACATGGGCTACACATTATAAATTAGAAGCGTGTATACTGCGTCAAGTCACTTCAAAAGAAACGTCATTTATTTACGCTATAGCGTCAGGCGCCACTGAAAACATGACTGTGCAGTTTTCATTGTTGAAATTTTCACAGTAGAGACATCCTGTACGCATAGTACTATTAGTCCATTGAAATGTTACAATTTGAGGGCCGAATAATGCATTTTTAGAGGACGCAATTTTATTTTTTGATCATTCAGCTTAACTTGAAGTCGCCACGTCCCCCGGCCGCCATCTTGGAAAAAGATCGGAAACATGCATCGTAATAAAAATTTTAAAATCATAATTTGTAGAAAATTATTTTGCCTACAAATATGTTTATATACCTTTTTGCCCTAAATTAACAATTAAAGAAGTTATAAGTAAAAAAGTGATTTTTTTTTAATAAAATTTTCTCTTTTGCTCTATAACTTTTTTAAACACTTTATAAATAAATGGCTTCAGACCTTCTTCTTAATCCTTAATCTTGTAGAATATTTTTCGAGCTACAACTGTTTTCAATTTCATTCAAATTAGAAGTCAAATTAGTCCAGTCAAACAAGCTTAAATTAGGTAAGAATCTCGGAATGCGAGATGACCTAGCTGTAAGTTTGTATATACTTGTATATTGACCCCCTAAAACTTGTCTCAAAACCATGGTATATATGGTAGGGTGTAAGCAACTCTTAAAATTCAGGGTCAAAGGTCCCAAAAATCGTTTTTTTTGCGGTTTTTTGGAAATATCTCATTTCCTATGGGTTTTTGGTATTTGTATTCATTATTAATATTGTAGAATACAAAATTCTCTACAAATTTGACTAAGTTTTTTTTTATACGGTGAACCGTTTTCGAGATAGAGGGCGGAGAACGCGCGGTCACTGCATCACATCAGACATTTTTTTTTCAGCTAACCTATCCGTGATGGTTGGTTATGGATAGGACATTAAAAAAGACGTTATAGTTTCTCAAACCATTTTTCGTCAAATTCAATTGTTTGAAAGATAGACGCTTCCAAAGTGGAAAATTGACCGTGCGTTCTCCGCCCTCTAACTCGACAACGGTTCACCATATAAAAAAAATTTAGACAAAAGTTGTAGAGAATTTTGTATTCTACAATATTGATAATGAATACAAATACCAAAAACCCATAGGAAATGAGATATTTCCAAAAAACCGCAAAAAAACGATTTTTGGGACCTTTGACCCTGAATTTTAAGAGTTGCTTACACCCTACCATATATACCATGGTTTGGAGACAAGTTTTAGGGGATCAATATACAAGTATTTACAAAATTACAGCTGGTCATCTCGCATTCCGAGATTCTTACCTAATTTAAGCTTGTTTGACTGGACTAATTTGACGAACCCGGTTAACTTCGGAGCGCTGTAACTGAGTTTCTAATGAATGAAATTGAAAACAGTTGTAGGGAAAAAATTTTCTCGAAAAATATTCTACAAGATTGGTCTGAAGCCATTTATTTATAAAGTGTTTAAAAAAGTTATAGAGCAAAAGAGAAAATTTTATTAAAAAAAATTCACTTTTTTACTTATAACTTCTTTAATTGTTAATTTAGGGCAAAAAGGTATATAAACATATTTGTAGGCAAAATAATTTTCTACAAATTATGATTTTAAAAATTTTATTACGATGCATAGTTTCCGAGATATAGCAAAAAAAGTGTTTCCATCCCTTTTTCCAAGATGGCGGCCGGGGGACAAGGGTGGCGACCCCACAAACTTCAAGTTAAGCTTCTATTGACCCCCCCTACATGATCAAAAAATAAAATTGCGTCCTCTAAAAAATGTAAAGCTCATGTAACATTTCAATGGACTATATGTTAATTATATATTTCGAATAACACTTTATTGACAAACGTTAATAAATATGTATGACAGCCAAGTGTAATTAACCGACATGCGAACTCGATGTCAACGTTTTCATTAAATTCGCTAATGTATGTACAGATGTTTACTTTGATTTTACATAAGATAAAACGTGTATGTATATTTTGTCGACTAATTACGTTACATGCCTTGTAATAATAATTATAATTCATTTACAATACGTTATTTTTATCTATTTGATAATTATTTTGGCATATTACTGATGATTTTATTTATTATCATTAATATAAATGATTTAAGAAATATCATCGACTAAGGAGGCATTTAAAAAATGCTTAGAACCTTAATGTTAGTAGGTAATGGACTACAATTAACTACAATACAGTAAATGTGACTAGGTCGGCATTAAGAAATGGTTTGCAAAGCGATTAAGTGATACGATACAGCTTACTTTCAATAGTGTTTAAATACCACGCGGTTTGCAAGAGGACAAGAAAGAGAGAGTCAATCGTAGCCTCGTTGTTGCAATAGGTTTGCAAAAACATCGCCTCTAGCAAGGCTGTCGACACGAGCGGCGCGAGCGCAGACTCCACGCAGCCGGATCCGACCAGCTGGTTACGTACAACTAAATATATAACTACAAATATAGAACTTACTTGCGAATTATCATAACTATATTGGAATTTACTAAACCAAGATTACAATATTATTAATGACAAATCAACAATTATGGCATTTTTTTCGATATTGATGAATGATATTGATATTGATTACAAATATTTGCGCGATAATTCTCGGACGTGGGTATGCAGGTAGATATCGTGGTATCGTATAAGTAGACGTTTTGTGTTAATTATTATCTACGGAAGTCCAATGTTGCTCGTATTTAATTGACGTTAGAATAGAACTTGTAAAACCGAATGTGGCTACAAAAACAACAGGATAAATATTGAATAAACAATGACTGTCAGATTTATTGCATCGCATCTTGTACATATTTAGTATATTTTAATGAAACTAATTGTTGTTTACATAATGAAAATTGTTAGGTTCAACTAATAAATTAACGAGAACCACAATGACCATAACGGTAGAAAATAATTTATGATGTTATCCTTCACTAAAGTTCGAATAGTTTATAAGCAAAAATAGAAATGATGATTCAAGACTAGAAAACTGCAATAAGTAGTTTTATAAATAACGAATGAACGAATTGGGGAATTTTCTTTCTAGAGAACGGAGACTCGTAATGAAATAGCTTTTAATTTGTAAACACAATCCAACATAACGGTAAATGGTCACCCGTCATGCGACTGCCGACAAATAAGCCCGTAACCTGTCCCGTTTGACACTTGACTGGAAAGCAAGTAATAGGTATCTGTAAGTAATCTGTATGAAGCAATGAAGGTTTCGCTGCGCTCGCGCAGTGGCCCGCTGCCACGCCGTCAAAACAAGTTGCGCAATGCGCTCGCATTCCACTTCTGTTGCGGATGTCACACTCACAATCCAGACGGTTGCGGTTGTTTAATGTTTATTTGCTCTTCTCATGTTTACACGCGACGTTCTTTATAGTGGCTGGCTTACTTATGTCTTTTCTTATCAACTTTTAGATTTAAGACAAATTACACTTCAGTTTAACCGCTACGGCATGCTTTCATTAATATGTAGAGCAAAATTATCACTAATTTCCCAAAAAGAAAGTATTATAATATTTACACAAGTCCAACCCTACTGATTTAGGTACATTACGTAAAAATTACACTTGTATCTGCAAAACAAGATTTATTGCCCAATACCTGTTTTTCGCAATTTTGTTTTCAAGTTTCACATTTGTGGCTTGCCGGGGGAAAGTCTCGGTTTGTTAATTATTAAAGTGAGTTTACGTGGCTTCATTTCGGAAAATGGTGGTGGAATACCAGGTGCTGAGGTACTGGGGCTTGTTATTGTAAGTGTTGTTTGTAAACAGGATCTGTTACCGTTACGACACAGTTCTGTTTCAAAACAAACGCAAAATATTACCGTTATATAACTTAGAAAGTTCGCAAAACAAACAACCGTTGTATAAAAGAAGGCAAACTATGATCTATAAATCGTGTCTACAGAACAAAAACTGTTTTCTATTACATTGAGAGAATTTCTTTGATGAATGTTTTTATGACAAAGATAAAAGAATTAACCAAAACTAAAAAGGTTACACACACACATTTGTCAATGTTTTTACAAGATACCTATTCCATTTCTATATTTGTTTTTCTTGGAAACGGATCGATGAAAGTTGCGTGGGCGGTTAACACTGAACAGTTGACCTATATGAATGACATTATGTATGAACGTGAGGATCACAAACAACAACAATGTTAACATACTGGCTGAATCGCAATGTTTTCCTTACTTGTTCACAAGACGATTGGCAGCATCACTAATTTAACCTTCTAGGTATTTCTCAATTCAGTAAGGAAGCCCACATGCCTATTTTAAACTAGGACATCTAGGAAGGAATTATAAAGATCCGTTCCATTTTTCTTTATTATCAATTTTCTCAATTATTGGAAGAAAATACCTTCCTGCATAATGTAAATAGTAACATTTTATGGTTTGCTGGTTCAACCATGATTGCATATGACGGAGACGAGACGTGACATTCACGCAGGCGCGGTCACGTTGCGTTGTTTGTAAACATGTCTACTGACTGGTGAAGGTTACTTGTAACAACTTGTACCAGGTGGTTTCACTTTACACCAGTGTCCGTTATAATTTCGTTGTTTTGGCTATTTCAAACGTAGGTATTAGTTCGTGAATAAACAACAGATCATCTTGCATTTTGGTAGTAAACAGTTATCAGGGATACATGTAGGCCAACGTTTATTGAATCTGATCTTAAGTTTAACAAAATCCAATCGCTATTTTAAATATAATGGACAGTCAAAACAACTATCTAGAACAACTGGAATTCAAAAGGCGGAACGTTCATAAATAAGAAGCCAAAACAAGAGTGACGCATCACATAGAATTTCACCTGCATTCCGTAATAGCATGAATCAATGTTTACCGCGCATTCTTTATAAGACAAGCAAGTTACGATACCATAAAAGGTTGTGTTTCTTACTTACCTCGTTCCGCAATAACGGCCTGGCGACGTTCGTATGACGCCTTAACCTAGTTGCTGGCGCCCTTGGTCGCCATCTGCCCGTGTAATTGTTCCTGGTTAGAAAAGAAACAATATTAACTAATATTTATACATATTTAACAATAGTAGGAACAAAAACAACCTATTTAAACTAAGTACAGTACTTAACGTTTCATGTTGCAAGTTTTCGGATACTTTACTAGACACTGTACACACAGCTGGCCAATTTATCTTTCGTACTTAATTTGAGTTATGCCGTTTGTGAGTGTGTGACGGATGACGGCACAAAAGGAGACATTTGTCACTACCCCTTCTCTTCCCACAGGTGTCTTAAGAACAAGCAAGAGTTGACTAAAAGACTATTTAGGTACCATCAAGCAACTAACCCTTTTATGTAAAAGAGGAGATGGTGATGATAATTTTTGTCGTAAGTGGTCCAATAAGAACACACGCTGCTTAACCGAAACAGAAATGTACTCAACTAAAATCATGTGTAGACACAGCAGTACTTAGTACACCAATAAATAACAGGTGTACCTGTACTACTACATAAAAGACTGGATACACTAGATCTTATGGCGTATTTCCCATTTTCTTTTATGACGCTGAATCCTGGACCCTTAGAAAAACTAAGAAAACAAAATTTCGCCTTTGAAATGTGGTGCTGCAGACGCATGCTACGTATTCCTTGAACCGCTCGTCGTTCCTAACGTCTCTATTCTCAAGGAGATCGGAATTACCACGAGGCTGTCCATACGTCACGTAGGTACACCAGATTAGATACGACCTTCAGTAGAAGGGAGAATAGTACGACTGAGAATACCTGTACTACTACTAAAAAGACTGGAGACCCTAGATCTTACTTTTTTATAAGGCATATAGTTAGGTAGGTGGAATACATGCTCGATTAATTTGGGCCGGCGCGGCGGCGCGCGGCGTGAGCAAGGATCAGGGTGGGACGATTATGGAGTAGCGGTCGTCTAGCTTCGGCGGCAGGGGGGCACAACGACGACGACAGTATATAAGTTAATACTATCAATCAATTTAGCTCTTATATCACTGTCATAATCAGCAATTGATCAAGCATTCGAAATCTTACTGAAAGCCGTAGGTTTCTTCAGAGTTAAGAATTAATTTAATGTTTTGACTTTGATTAGATATCACCACAAAGCTTAAGGGTGGTCGATTGTTGTGGCAGTAGTGTAGATCTGTGAAAGACGCCGACATGCACTAACTAGTAAGGTTTCATATCAGAATATTGGTAACTTATTAGTCATTTCTTGATCCGAGGTATTTGAGAGACGTACCTACTTGATGCCCTGAATGCCGCGCGCCGTGATTTTTTTACAGGTCTTGGTAAATATCAAGAATTGGTAATTTGGTACAGGTCAGTATCATCATATCAGTCCAAAACGTCCACTGCTGGACTTAAACCTCCACCAAAGACTATCAGATACGGCCAGTTGGAGCTATTGGAAGTGATCTATTTCCAGGATATAAAGAAGTATACATACCTAATGTGTATTAAAAAAGTAATATAGGTCCAAGTAAAATTTTAATATTACATGTCTATGCCTACCATATTACCTAGATAGCCTTTATATCACGTAGGTAGGTACGTCACGTGTCCTAAAATAAACCTGTAATCTTATCTGATTTTAATTTTTAGCCATGTTTGTGTTTTGAGGTTAAGGTAAGGTTTTCTTACACATTATCAAAGGTGTCAATTGATTAAAAATATACATAATTATAATCAAACAAATAGGCACCTCAATAAGCAATAAAATAAAAATAATATTTAGACAGGAATGTATTAAACAATAATTTTAGTCTTAGGTGCTTACCAATATATCAGTGTCAGGATAACAATTTGTTTTGAAGATTTTTGAATTAAATCAGAGGTAGTATACCAACGTCAAATAAAATGAACGAAATTATTGATAAACAAACGACATTGACTTGACAAGATTAGATTCAAGGTCGTCTAGTCTAGCTATCTACATACGATAAAAGTTGGGTTATGTAGCATTGGAAGTAATTTCCAGAAAAGCTGAATAAAGCTATTTGATGCAAATGTAAAAACATTCTAAATGTACATTTATACAAACTTTCAGGGCAAAGATAGCAACACTATGACTAAACTTACCACTACAATTTCAGCCATTGCAAAATTTTGACCTCGATTATAATATTTGTTACAGTTTTCAACACAATCACCCAAATTAATCGACGTCCAGCGATATCAATTGTTTTCACTAAATCTGTCAAGTCAGAAACATGCACGGAACACCACAATTACACTCTTAAAGGTTTTGTTACAAATTTCCTAAAAAAACAACCACTTAAAATTATTACTATCAGCCATTCAACCCAAAATCCAGCATGACTGACTATTACGAAGTTGGACATTACGCCATCTTGTGACCAATATGAAGATCAAATGTATGATTTCCGGCTGTCTTCCAAATTGAAGTTTGAATCTCTGCAATATTATTGGTATTATGGCATATTTTTCGTTCTATGTGATGATTGATAGATGGAGCTTATATTAACTCCGCTTACACAGTACATACAAGGACGGATATTATTGTTATTAGTCTTCTTATTAATTTAAATGATGATATTTTTGACGTATATGATAAATATTGGTGTACCAAAATGTATCATTAGTATGTACTTGTACAATAATACTTTACTAAACACTTTTCATTTATTTCTACTATTGTATTTTTCTCAGTTCCAAATAGATACTTGGGTATGACATAATATACCATAGGTGATATTTAATTACAAAAAGACAGCTTAGTACGTGACAGTAGTTATTATTTTTACTAATGATAACAAACAACATTCCCAAAGAAAAGTAATAGCCTGAATACATTCACTCCACTTTTATCATCAAAAAATAAATAACGTACTTAGATATTTAGTAAAAAAAATCCTAAAAATGTAAAACACATTTTTAGGATAAAAGTGAAATAAATAATACTTATTCAGTTGAGAATTATATTTCGCAACTGACCTCACGCTATATCCCTCCGGGAGAATCCAAATATACTTAGGTATTTTGGATTAACTAGAAGAGAATAAGTATATATTTCAGAATACTTACTTCAGAGAAGAGGTCCTTATTCCCCAACAGAGGCCGCTATGTGTACCGCAGCGCTAACTGTTATCCTCTTATTAATAAAATAGTACGAGCTATTATTTAATGGGGATTTAGTTATGAAGTAAATACTTGTTAGTCCGGGACCCGAGATTAAGTTTGGAATAAGCGATTTTTAAGACGGCATTCTTGATATTAACACCACCACCATCATGGATTGTAATGACAAAGTAAAATTGGAGGGATGAATAAAAAAAAAATTGTCACCATCTATTCACCTTTCCAATTAAGAATATTTCTACTTACCCTGTTTTACGGTAGATCTGTTGCTAAACTTTAGAACCTAAAGCCCTAAAGCTAAAGCTTGATGACCAGTTCAGTAGTTTCAGAGTTAGTCAGGCTAATCTAGTTTGAGCTAGGGACACTGATCTCCCTAGCTCCCAATTGGTACGAATCTCGAAAGCTAGGCCACCTTGAAATGTGTACCTATTATACCATTATTTTTTCGTAATTATTCTGCAATTTTAGAGCTGATCTGGGTTGTACTCATACTTCAGTTACAAACACGGGGGATGCGGTCATATAGCGAATCTCAAAACTTTTAGAATATACAAGAAATGTTTTATTTCTCCAATATATCTGGTTGGTAAAAAAGACAAGCGAGGAACACAATATTTCGGGCTATCAAAAAAAACATTTTTTTCAGGTATATTTTTCATTGCGTTTAAAGTCGGTTTATAAAAGTGGGTGGAGTATTTATAGTACCTAGTATGTTGGTTTGTTTAGCATGTTTTTATATACATATTTTGGGATAGAAATGTTTAATTTGAACATATGTTCATAATTATAAAGGGAACATTCGTCGCAATAATAAATTAAAATACACTTAATAATCATACATTTATTATTCTGAATTTAATACTGTATTACATAGAAGAAATGCACTTCTTAGAAACATTCAGAAGACTTCCCTTTGGGACAGTTTTATATAAGGAGTACCTCTCCATAATATTTTATAAATTGGATAAATATGTCGCTCGTGATAATATAATCAATATTTATGAAGATCTGCATTGCCACATACTTAAAAATCTATGTATATTTTTCACCAACGCTCAATTTTCGAAACTAAATCCTTAAATAGTAAAGCATAAAAGTACGATTGCCTACGAGATATCTCTGTTGGATCAATAAAATTTTGCAAATTAACAACAAATAATATACTCTACAGTTAGTGCTTATACTGCCGCTGCCACATAATTTGTCAACAACATTTTCCATCACAATAAAGAAAACTAGAAATCAATGAACAAAAACGAAATGAACATCAAATTTACTTCAATTCAAATTTATATCAATTCGGTGACCGCATAGAAAGGCATTGTGACACATATCCAACATAGTGAATACTCAATTTTTTGAGAAAACACACAGCAAGAGAAGAAAATACTACCAATATAAATACAGACATCTTAATTCATTCAGTCAAAGTGGAACATGTATAAAATATTTATTAATAAGAAATAATCAGTCTTGTTTAGAGAAAACATTTTGTCAAAACGCGGTGAGCACACGCCTTGATATAAATATTATCACAATACAATATGTCAGATATGATGTCATCCCTTCTCTGGACGTAACTAGTATATAAATCGCCTGCTACGCTACTTAGTGTTATTATCACAGTTGTTTAGTAGAGGTGGGTGTAGTACTTTGTACATAATACAGGAGCTACCTGCGATACGCGACCATTCCGGACACGACACACGATGGCCAGTCTAATTTACGCACG
The DNA here is from genome assembly GCF_023101765.2 of Spodoptera frugiperda. NCBI lineage: Eukaryota > Metazoa > Arthropoda > Insecta > Lepidoptera > Noctuidae > Spodoptera > Spodoptera frugiperda. Next base: position 6,233,143 of record NC_064215.1, read on the forward strand.
CATAACTAGCATGGCCGTCCTACCGCCACCAATGACCTACTTCAGACACAATCTGATTAATAAATAGTAAAAAAAAATAATAATAAACTAACGACGACTTCCCAGGCCAGCTAGCATTAAGATAATTATCATCTTTGAGACGAAATTACGCACATACATCCTCTTAAAATGTACACAAATAACAAAGCAAGTCCGCATTTAACTCGTCACGAATGCGAATCTTACAAACACGTTGTTCACCCCTTATATCCGTTTATTAGACCCGTTGCTATTACATCGTATCTCTGAGATGTATCGTTAAAAAACGGGGGTTCTTACTAAAGATAATAACTTTTACGTCCCATTGAACTGGTTCATTTTCGTCACCTAAAGGTAAACGGAAAACTAAATTGAATAACAATAAATTATTAAATCTTACACCTATTATAATTATTATATATTTGTGAACGTCTTGCAAGCTTTGTTGTCACAAACATTCTCATGAAATTCGTTCAAATAGTCAAAAAATATATATTTTTGTCTAGGAAACACATTCCAGACTTTTGGAAGTGTTCTTATGCATTACAATTGACCAACGCAACGACAGGTTATATAGTAATGAAATATCACAGATTTTTCCAAATCTTTGGACAGTAACGGGCGTCTAAACAATACATACGATAATCGTTCAGTATAATTTGTACCTATTGACCTTCTTATTGATAGTCTTTAGAACCCGTGTACGTACAAAGAAATCCAGTAAGTAACTAGACGACTTATCTGAAACGATGAGATAAAAATAATCAAAAATAAGAACAAATCACTTATTTGGCTATGAAAGTAAACATTGTGGTTGATTATTTATCACGCACAAAATACTATCTTTCTAAGTTAAATGCATGTTATTTACACACTTCTACATTTTTGTGAATGGTAAAATGAGTTTTTTATTCAAAGCCCAACTTTGTCTTAGATCAAATTGACGCTGACTAATTAGTATCCCTAGGCATAATATTCAAGATTATAAAGATCTAATCTTTAATAAAAAAATAACATTGAAATCAGTGACTGAAATGTCATTGACATCACTTTACATAAGAAAAATATTCACAATTTTATCTGGCAATACAGATTGTTACTATGAAGTATATCAAAAGCATTTAATAACGCGTTTTTAAGTATTTAATTTTCTAATACTAAATTGTCCCAATATCAACTGGATTCAATCGTTTATAGTAAAAATAATTTATACAAAATATTTCAGATAATTTTCTGGCATTTTAAAAACCTTCCCCCTAATTTTTCAAACATCTTCTATATGTTTCGTGCATTTCGTACATCATACAGACACTTTAAAGAAAACGAAAGGCACCCGGGATTACACGAGTGGGTACCCACACCAACTACTCTAACAAATATTATAATGATTAAAATCTAATGTGGAACACCTTTTTTTTTCATTAAGTTCCACTACACAATCATATTTTGGAAAAAATAAATTCTCTGTTGGTGTATCAGCGACTGCTGTACTGTAATGTTCCACAAAAATGTAACAAGTGCTTCTAAAAAGTCACAAGTTTAATTCATCCCAACTGTCTATTTACTGTTTTTGATAATTTTCTGAAAGTTTTCAGTTGTTTATTTATCAGGTCGCTCATCCAACCAACAGAGAATAATCTTATAAACCTAACACACATTTATTAACTTTAATTCAAATGGATCTGAAAGAGAATTCACAAATAGTTTTTGTTGCTGTTAAGACAAATTTTATATGCTCTAAGGTAATCTAGTCGACAATGCAATTATTAACTTGTATATGGTAAGGATGTATAATATTGTCCACACATAGAAGTTAAAATAATTTTGTAAGCCTTCATTCAGATCTAAAAAAGATGAAATTAAAATATTATTGACATCAAAGAATCAACACCCCGCTAAGATATTAAGATTATTGACACATATATAGCTCAAGTACCAGAACTAGGACAACAAGAGAGCTTTATGGGAAATCTATATTGAACATCAATGTAACTATTATGTCGATAATGCTATTATCGCCTTAAACTGGCGTACGACTTAAATCCGGTAGTTTTTAGGTAGAGCTTATAAGAGGCGGTGTGTCGTCAAAAATCAATTACTGCTGCACTGGAGCTGCATAGAGCAATGGGCCCGGAGGCAGGTGCGCGTAAGGTCCGCTTACACCCACTGCAGCTTGATAACCGCAAGGTCCGCCACCTCCAACGCCTCCACCGTAAAATTTGCCACCTGTTGTATAAAAATCTTAACATTAAATAAAGCTAAATTTCTTCACAATTTATAAGAGTTATAAAAAAAAACTAAAATTATCCGAATTAAACAGTTAGTGAATCATTGCATACCTAGCATCTCCTGATGATGAGGATGCATCTGGGGGTAGTGCTGTGGTGTAGCAAAGTGGGGAGGCGGCGATCCATACGACGAGCCTGTGCCATTGGTCTTGTTACCAGCGTTGTTATTGCGGTACTGTTGTCCGCCATTGCGCATGTCTGCTTAAAATTTATTAACATATTCAATTAATCTTGGAAATGATTGATAAAAAGAAAAGTATCTTTAATACAACAATATAGAAAATAAATATATTAATTTAATACTCACTGTTATATGGGCGTTGTTGACCATATCCGTTTTGGCCATTGTATCCATTCTGGTAGCCATTATTGTAACCACCTTGGTAGTTGCCCATAGATTCAAATACATTAGGGCTTGGGAAGGGAACTTGTTTTTGTTGGTAGTTATTCTGTCTGTAGCCTTGATTGCCTTGGTTTTGGTTTGAGAATCGAGGAGCTTGTGGGTTGCCACCACGGTTTTGGTAGGAATTCTGGTTATCTTCTGGGTTTGTATTAGCCATCTTGTTGCTCCACTGGTTATTCTGCTGTTGGCGAGGCGAACTCGCACCACTGTTGTTCTCTTTACGTTGTTGCCAGCGATTGCGACCTGATGATAAATATTCGAAAATAAAGAAATTATCTTTAACCCTTATTAAATGAATGATTTAATAAACAAATGTTCAAATGTTTCCATTTGTTCTAATGCAATAATCAGTTTTTGTATGCTAACTCACCAGAGTTATTATTGTTACTGCGAGCCATTTCGCTCAATTTAGGTGGCGGGTTCTGGCCAGTTTCACGCAATACTGCAAGTAAACCGCGAGCTTGACGGGCATCTCCAGGAGTGAAGTAAGTGTATGCTGTACCAGATTGTTGGCAACGCCCAGTGCGACCTGAAATTTATTGAACAATTTTGTTTGGTGAGTAATGATCGAATTTCAATGTTAGTAAAAAATTACGATGAAAATAATATCACTAGACTCAGAATAAATTAGTGGAGGGATGAAATGAAATGGCTTACCAATCCTGTGAATATAATCTTCTGAAGAATTCGGGTAGTCAAAGTTGATGACAAATTTAACATCCTCAACATCAAGACCACGTGCTGCAACATCTGTGGCAATGAGTATACTAGTTGCACCATTTCTGAATTCGGTCAATACTGCATCACGCTCTATTTGAGATTTATCCCCATGTATTGCCAGAGCATTATGTCCCTTGCGACGTACAGCACGGGCAATATCGTCCACCTGCAATGATATTATGTACTTAGCAAAAAGTCTTCTCATGAATGTTAATAAAATATGTAATATGAAAAATAAAAAGAAACTATACCTTCTTCTTAGTTTCAACAAAAACAATGACTTTGTTTTCTCTTTCTTGAGAAATCTCTTTTAGCAAGTTGGTCAATTTCATTTCTTTTTCATGCTCTTCACAAACTTCAATTATTTGCTTGATATTATTGTTAGCAGACAGATTCAATGAACCAATGTTTACTTTGACATAATCGTTAAGGAAATCTTCAGCAAGAGCTTGTATTTCTTTGGGCCATGTAGCTGACCACATCAAGACTTGACGATCTGGACGAATCTGCTCAATAATTTTACGAATTTGCGGTTCAAAACCCATGTCGAGCATTCTGTCGGCTTCATCCAGAACTAAATAAGTGCATCGACGCAAGTTAGTTGTACCACGTTCCAAGAAATCGATCAATCGGCCAGGTGTAGCAATTACTATTTCAACTCCTCTTTCCAAATCTCTAGCTTGGGGCCCCTTTGGCGATCCTCCAAATAAGCATGTGTTTCTAATGCAACCCTGTGCACTGTAACTTTGAGCAACAGATTGAATTTGCTGAGCTAATTCCCTGGTAGGGGCAAGAATAAGAGCAATAGGGCCATCACCGCGCTGAATACGTTGTTGATGCACAATATGAACAGCAGCAGGTAGCATGTATGCAAGTGTTTTACCAGATCCAGTTGAAGCAATGCCGACCATATCACGGCCAGACAAAGCAATTGGCCAACCTTGAGCTTGTATACCAGTGGGTTCAGCCCAGCCTTGTTCCTTGATTGTGTTCAATATATGATCGGGGAAGTTACCTTCATCAAAAATTTGATTAGGGCGTGGAATGTTGTTACCACTAACAGTGATTTCCTTAGAAACGCGGAACTTTTGAACATCATCATCTGAACGACCTTCTACATTGGCATGAGGCTTATAGAAATCCTTCTGAATTGGCTCAAGTTGTGATAAATCCCACATAGGTTTCACCAAGCTGTCTCCAGGGTGCTTAGTTTTCTTGCCCCTTTGCTTGTTGAAATCACCCATTTGTTGATTCATGTTGTTGGGATTGAAAACCTTCTTAGGTCCAAAGCTTTGCTGACCATTTTGATTGTTGAAATTTTTAGGGCCAAAGTTATTTTTGGGAAAACCTTGTTTTGGTCCTCCAAAATCATTTTTTCCATTGGCATAAAACTGCATATTTCCACCTGCAGCTTTATCGGCATCATAATCATTTTTCTTTAAAGGTTGGTTGTTATAATTGTTCTTCATCTTGTTAAAGTCTTTTGGACCGCCAAAATCACCTTGGTTGCCACCATTTTCATTTTTGTGGTATTCATTTCTCATTCCATTAAAGTCATTTCTGGGCCGAAAATTGGGTTTGTTTCCCATGTTCCTAGGTCCAAAATTTTTAGGCCCTCCAAAATCCATTCCATTAAAAAACGGTACTTTACCGAATTGTTCATTCCGGTCTGGTCGAGGCCTGAAACTGAAAGTTATTAAATATGTGTTTTAAGAACCTAAGTTAATTTCCATCTCAATTAGTGAAATCAACACCAGAAATGGTTCTTAACACATATACCATGTATATGTATACCAATGAATCTATTTAAAATTGAATTATAATCACTCCTGTTAAGCAGTTCAAAGATTTAAGTTGCAGTTGTGCTATAAGTATAACAACTGGTTGATCAATATTTGTGACAATAATCTGATCAATATATTATTGTTTCAGATATTTCACAAAGGTTACTCAAGGTTCTTAAATTCAATAGCCAATAGTAAATGTTACACATTGACATTTGAAAAATTAAGTCAAAACTTATTGACCACACCCTCTATTTCTGTATTTGACCACAATATTAATTTATGATATGACGTATTAGACCAGTGGTACTTGCATCCAAAAAGAAGGAGCTGTCTCCTTCCTTTTAACTATTAATTCAAGATACACTTTTTTGGGTCTGGTGTTACTAAGTTATCCTGATTTTATAATGGTTTAATTATTTATTTATTATACCTATATTATATTATTATATTACCTACAAGCAGGATTATCAAATTTGCATACAGTAATATTTCAGGTTCAGCCAGTATTTGAACATTCATTGGGTAACATACAATTCAAACATTCAAACATTCACAATATATTTGATATTGAATTGAATTGAATAATATCCTTGATATTATATTAGTAGCAAGAAGCTTTATTTTATTGTTGGACAGAAGAATAAAATTTTGCATGTAGAATGAAACAGTGTCAGTGTACAATAGGACACACCCACTTCCAAGTGCCTGTTACATAAGAGGGAATGGGTAGTACTAAAGTACCTCTGGATTCTATAAAGTGATGGTAATTTATTATTGTTGTTTGTTTAATAAAATTAGAAATAAAATAGTAGTGTTGTGATCCATAATGTGTAGTCTAACCGACGAAGTGCCTAAATATGCAAGATCCCGGTACCACATTTATTAAATTTAAAATCAAACAAAAATAACAAAATAATAGTTCTACATAGCTTTAGTAAAAATACTATAAACCTATCCATCCCACCCCCTCCTATCTACCTGCTAAGTGAAAGTACACATCATAATTATATTTTCTAAGTCCAAACAATACAATGAGAATGTACCTGTGTTCATCAAACATTGTATTTCCAATAAGATTGTGTTGTTTATTTGTTTATTGATAAAATGTTGAATAATGGTAGTTTGCTAACTCAACCAGATCCATTTGGATATCTAATTATTTCTTTGATAAGTAGGTAGACTAACATTACGTACACAGGTAGAGTGAAATTATACCTACTTATATAGTTCGGCCTTGAAATAATATTCCAATCCAATACACGGTCATAAAGGTACCAATAAGAATGTTGATTTTAAGATTTTATTCAAATATATTTCAGTCTTTGACGAAATAAATGTATTAGGTTCACAATCACGTCATAAGAATTTATTTCGACACAACGCCTCGTGAACAACGCGAAATTGACTAGCTCTAAGTACTCAACGTATGAGAAATGAGAATACATAAGTTTGTCAATCAGATGAAAGCGTTTGCTAAAAATACATTTTAACATTCAAATAAGGTAAAATCTAGAAGAATAGTCGATATTTCTGGAAAACGAGACTATTGATTTTTCATGTGGGTTGCGTTCATTATCAGCTGAGCAGAATGAATGCACTTCACAAAATGGCCGCCCATGATAGGTATGGGTACAGCCGATCAATAATGTGCGAATTTTTTAAATAGGGGTTTAGCTGTAATAGTAAGGCTAATACTTACATCGGGTGCTGGTTGTGGAATCCGTTGTACTGCATGATGCTGCTTTTGGATTCTAACTCTGATCTTATGAGGTGGTGATCGCTTGAGTGGGTATCTGGAACAAGGTGATGATATTCACAGATTTTAAGTAAAATACAACAAATATGAAATTAGCAACCTAAATATAATTTACACAAGATACTGACCTCTCGTTTAGAGAGAATTTGAAATTTTTATTTTTTATTCATTCACTAGCGACCTTTCTCAGACCCGGCGAACGAACAACTCGATAATGGCCGCCGACCGGAAACGGAACCTGGGCCAAAATAGTATTACCAGTTGGAAATTGTATATTCTACCAAATTCGAAGGATTTCCGGTAGGATTTTACTAGGTAACTAATGAGTTTAAAGTGGTGCTAGATAGCATTGATCGCCGTATAACATAGGATATTTTCGTTGCGTAAACTATAAGACGATATTAAATTAATACTAAACGCCCTTCTTCTCTCCTACGAATATTTGTATTTTTGCTGTGCCCGACAGGGTCCATAATTGTAACTAAATATTGTATTTTCTAACACCTATGTACATTATGGAAATACTTGAATGGAATTTTGAACAAATAGAATGACGCGCTGTGTTGTACTAAACTGCTATAAATTTGTAGTTTATCATATCCCATAAGAAAATTCGCCAGTTTTGGTTGAGAGATATAAGTGGTCGGGAAAATTTAATTTACATACAGTTAGAGATTATGTCGAAATAATTTCTTAGAATATAACTTAAAAAAAACCTGTTTACATACAGCTATCCTTCTCGTCATCATTAAGTACAAGTTTAATTTCTTCCTTTTTTCTGATATTTAAATAATCAAATCATATTTTTCTAGGAGTGGAACATCAACACAAACACTTTAAGTGGTAATTACATTTTTGAAACATCATTGTTAGGACATTGAGGAGACTAAAATTAAAGATTTTGTCATATAATTCCAATCTGAAACTATGTGGCTACTTGATCTATAACATTATAATATTATTATATTGTCTAACGAATAGAAGAGCGAATAGGTAGAATGAGCGAAATATTAACCAAAAAAGAAATTATGAACTTTCCAAATAAAGAATCATCACATTTTTGAGTTCGTCTGTTAGATCTCCTCCGCCAATTGGAACACTAATGCTAAGTTATTGATCCAAAGATATTCCCGTTTAAAAGAGCAACAAACCGCATCTACAAAGAATTTTACAGGTTTGGGCGGTGTCCTTGTAAATCTCGTAAATGTAATTCCTTATCTGTATTCTCTTTCATTAATTAGTAACAAAACCAGTATAAACTGACTGTTAACGGAAATATTATACAGATGAGACCATAATAAGCTGGTCATTAGATAGGTAGCGACCCCACAAACTTGAGGTTAAGCTTCTATTGAACCCCCAAACATAACTATCTATCTCAAAAATATCCTTTAACAAATGTAAAACTCAATATAACATTTCAATGGACTATTAATAATGCCGACCACAACCCATGTGTCGTGGTGCGCCAGAAGCCAACCGATTAAATATTTTAATTTCATTTGTATTTGCCTTATGATTTTATACATTTACCATATATCTATCCTGCCGCCATCTGGAGTTAGCTTTCACTGGCCAGCCAACCCAGCTGTAACTATACAGAACGTGTACAGTAGAACAGAACAATACTAAAGTAAAAGAATTTAGTACAGTATGGGTATTTACTCATTCTACTATGTCTATACTGTAAGGAGAATGAAACCACCTCTACAACTTACTAAATAGTTTTAATATTACTAACACAAATACAATGCTTGATATTACCAATTTCTGGCTACAAAGGATAACAATAAAGAGATACGATTCAAAAGCGATATCATGCACCGGTCGCGGTGCGGTCTGGAGCGGAAGTGGGCGGAAGTGACGCTCGTCTTATCCTGTCAATTGAATTTGACAGTTCGACAAACGTCAAACCGACGACGTTCCCTTACACGGCCTCTCCTGACACACTGGCGTCCTCGACAGGCGTTGTTGCACCAACTTCTTCACCGTCGAAGACTGGAGTGCTCAGCACCTCTGTCATCGGAAGGATCTGCACGAATAAAAACACATCCCAAGCTATTGTTGAAAAGAAATATTAAGATTTCCAGTCCTGTTGAAAAGAAATATTAAGATTTCCAGTCCTGTTGAAAAGGAATATTAAGATTTCCAGTCCTGTTGAAAAGAAATATTAAGATTTCCAGTCCTGTTGAAAAGGAATATTAAGATTTCCAGTCCTGTTGAAAAGAAATATAAAGATTTCCAGTCCTGTTGAAAAGAAATATTAAGATTTCCAGTCCTGTTGAAAAGAAATATCAAGATTTCCAGTCCTGTTGAGATAATAAATGATCTATTGCAATAATAATTAGTCATATACAAAGCAACATAAGGTCTAGGTCGCAAGCAAGGCTAGACATAACACACAAGGTCAAATTATTCAACAAGACAACACACAAGGTCAAGTTATTCAACAAGGCATAATACACAAAGTCAAATTATTTAGCAAGGCATAATACACAAGGTCAAGTTATTCAACAAGGCAAAATACACAGGGTCAAGTTATTCAACAAGGCATAACACACAAAGTCAAGTTATTTAACAAGACATAATACACAAGGTCAAGTTATTCAACAAGACATAACACACAAAGTTATTTAACAAGACATAATACACAAGGTCAAGTTATTCAACAAGACATAACACACAAAGTCAAGTTATTTAACAAGACATAATACACAAGTGCGAGATATACAACAAGACATAACACATAAGGTCTAGACATCCAACTAGACATAATACACAAAGGTTAGTTATCCAACTAGACATAATACATAAGGGCTAGTTATCCAACTAGACATAAACACACAAGGGCTAGTTATCCAACTAGACATCTGACCTATTTTTATGATATCTTTGATTGCTTATGAGCTTATTTTTTTCTTTATTATTGATTTAATTTATTTCAATTGTATAATTCTTTATTATTTAATTTGAATTTTTAATTTGATTATTTGTAATGTTGATTTTAAATTTGTATATCTTGTTTTTTTTTTTATTCTAAATTGATTATTATAATAACTATTGATTGTAATGTTATATAGTTATGCATGTAATTTGTAGTAATTATGATTTTATTTTTTTTTTTTAATGTCTCGATACTGTATCAAAACTGGGGAGGAGCGAGACAACCCCAACACAAGTGTTATTAACCACTTTCAGGGGCTCTTTTGAGCACTTGAGACATAATACACAATGTCTAGACTTCAAGCAAGGTTAAACATGGCACACAATGTGTCTAGTTATCCAACTAGACATAATACACAAGGTCTAGACTTCAAGCAAGGTTAAACATGGCACACAATGTCTAGTTATCCAACTAGACATAACACATAAAGTCTAGTAATTCAACAAAACCAGACACAACACAAGGTCTAGGTTTTAAGCAAGACTAGACATAACACAAGGCCTAGTTATTCAACAAAACTAGCTATGGTTAGCCATTCAGCAAGTACTCACATGCAAAGAAAGCAGCACACCCAAAGGAGTCCATTTGCCATTCCAGGGCACTATGAACTGCAACACAGCAAAGTTACCTTTCCAAAAGCCACAGCAACAAGTTTCAACTCATTTCGGTCATTCTTCAAGATTCTTGTGACCCTATAAGGTCCGTGCATTCCAGGATCTGGTTATGACAATAGCAAGGTCTTCCTTTTGGAAAACATGAGGTGCTCAGCATACTGTGTCACACTCCAATGCCAATCAAAAAGTTGAGTGGAGACGCTGTAGTTTCCTGATTGGTGACATTTTGCAAATGCCACAGCTCTTCAGACCACTTATTCTTCCTGTTATAGGTCTCAACCCTTAACATATTGAAAAGAGTACAAACACCGCTCCACTAGACCATTGGCATGATACATCTCAAGAGTTATGTAGTGAATGGAGCATCCTAAATCATTACCCCATTTTACAAAGTTTGCTGATTCTAACATGCAACCACAATCAGCATCTATAAGATGCAGAGTGCAATACAAGGAGATAGCATTTATAAATGCTTTCTGTAGCTCATAAGAATACTGTCTGTACAGTAGGTAAATAAGACAGCAATTACAAAAAGCATCAACCAGAACAAGAACATGCTCATAGCTAATATTCCAGTAGAGGACCCAGGACATCGGTATGAAGCAACTTAATTTAGGTATGAAAGCAACTTCTGGCTTTTGCCATGAAGTAATGGGTTGTAATGGTGCTTAAAGAATCCACTTACTAGCCATGCAAGCTAAACAATATGCCATATACTTTATCACAAAGGCATTAAGACATGGTTCCTTAAGTGATTTGGGATCAATCCAATAGTTTTATATGCACCGATGTGACAATTATAATTATGAACGATTTTAAGTACCGTAACCATAACTACTAGCATCAGTATGTGCCTTCGTATTTAAATCAGTTTCAAAGATAATAGGTTCATCTTTAGGCTAACATTTAAGTGTAGGATTTTGAGCAGGTCTGTAATAAGTAATGTGATTTTACAGCCTCTTTAGAGTGAACAGTCTCGATTTCACGACCTCCATTTTTACTCCCGACTGGTTTTACAAAAGTAGAAAAATAGTTAACTAACACGGTTTCAGATTTTTATTTGTAGCTGCAGCTTTTAAGTTAGGGTCATTGACCCCACGTATAACGATCGCGCTAATTAGTTCGTCACTTAAACCTTTAACAATTTGTAATCGTAATAATGATCGTCTTACGTACTCAGCATACGTAACAAAACTATCAGAATTGGTACTCATGACCTCGTATAACATGTTCGCTACGTCAATCTCGCACACAATGATTCAATGATTTAAAATCTTGTTTGAAGTTACTCCAGGACCGATCCGTAGTAGGTAACCCACTCGTCTAACCAAGATTTCGTGTCGCCTTTAAGACAGTGACCGATACGTGACAAACATTCAGCATCATTCCACTTATTAAGAATTTGAGCTCGGTCTACCTCATCAAACCAGGCATCAACGTTGTGTATATTCGGGTCGAATTTGAGACGTAAAAATCACGTGTTCCGCCATATTTTAAAGAATGAATTGCCTCAACGACTTTTTCTGTCGAATCACAATTTGATGGTGGTACTTCGATATTAGACGACGTACCTAACGAAGATCTATCCTCTGACGCGTTTAGCCTCATAAGAATTAAGAATTGTATGAAAGGAGTTACGTAGCACTGAATTACTCAGAGTTCGCGGGCTGCGCGCGAGACGGTTACGATGCCGACGCCGTTTTGAGTGTCGACTCCTCGAACACGGATCTCCACGGGATATGTGAGATCCACTGCGTGAACGATCACGTTTGCCCATTGTTACACGCAATTACACAGTAATCCGTCACTAGTTACGCCACGAATCAAGAAGCCAGAAATTGATAATTAAAGACTGCACGTGGATATGCAATAGGTAGGAATCCCACTTCTGATGTAAGGAGAATGAAACCACCTCTACAACTTACTAAATAGTTTTAATATTACTAACACAAATACAATGCTTGATATTACCAATTTCTGGCTACAAAGGATAACAATAAAGAGATATGATTCAAAAGCGATATCATGCACCGGTCGCGGTGCGGTCTGGAGCGGAAGTGGGCGGAAGTGACGCTCGTCTTATCCTGTCAATTGAATTTGACAGTTCGACAAACGTCAAACCGACGACGTTCCCTTACAATACTATATAGTGCAACTCTAGTGTATTTCTAAAAGTGTATCTGTAGTGTATAATAAGTATAGTCTATGGTCCAGTTTCGTGAACCGTCAAATTATAAATGTCATCTAAGAGAATCTAAAATCTATCAATCTAATGTCATTTTCGTATTTCGTTGATTATTGAACCGCGATGACCAAGTGTACGTACAAAAGTCAGTAATACGCAAAAATGCAAAATTTTCTCAACGTTTAAGCTACTGTCTCTATAAATATCCTTATATCTATTAAATTCAACATTATATTAAATATTTTGATTTATTGAGAATTGTTAGAAGAGATGTACATTATCAAGAATTATCCAAATGTTTAAGATAATAAGAAAAAAATAAATAGTGACTTGTTAACACTATATACACATTTAATTTGATTATTGCAAGTAATACTGAAGAATCGCCACTATGGATCAAGTTGTACTTGTTGAATTTGAGGACGCTACTGATAATTTGTATCCAGCATTATTCCAGTGTTTTACTATCATTTTATGCGGGTAAGATTTTTAACATTTTTATCCTGTAGTAAAATATTTACGTTTGTATTTTCAATAACTATATTTGTATTAGCAATAAAAAAATAATGTAATTGAAAATGCCTTTATTTTTCTATAAGAATACTAATGTAAACTTTTCTTCTACTTGTAAGAAATTAAATATTTTTACGCAATATTTTCCCGGTATATATTTAGTTAAATAATTTATTACAACTTTCTATACATCAATATCAATCATTATATTGTTTTATGTTTCAATTATTTTTAAAACCACTTAAACTAAGAGCTTACTATAGGTAATTTAAGTTTAGTCATGCATGTAATTGGATAAAGGCTCTGACATATGATATAATATGTTTGCTTAAAATTATTATGGATGCAATTAAACTTATTAGAATACATACTAAGATATTATTTTTCCTTAACAACCAGCATAAACATTGTCAATTATTGACACCTAATATATATTTTATTGCAGACAATTTATTTAAATTTATTCACATTTTAGGTACATAGCTGGACGTCTTAATGTAGTGTCAGCAACAGAATCAAAGGGCATTGCCACATTTGTGGGCACATTTGCATTGCCATCTCTAATATTTCTGTCCCTTGCCCAATTGGACTTCAGTACAGTTAATTGGACCTTCCTTGGTGCAATATTACTTGCAAAGGGCTTAGTATTCTTTGCTGTAATGATTGTTACTATGCTGGTCTCTAAACCCTTGAATTTGGGAAGAGCAGGAATATTTGCTATATTTTGCACACAAAGCAATGATTTTGCTTTGGGATATCCTATCAGTAAGTATTTTTATTTGCATCCATATTTTTTATATCATAATTATCAGTGTTTGCTGTAAAGCAATCATCTCAAAATTATATTGGCATAAGGTAAATATTCAGCCAATAAAAAAGGTTCCTCATCAAACAGTTACACGAGTAAACCGAAAACATATAATAATTAATTCAATAAAAGAGGCTCTAGTAAATGTTATGTTAATATGTCTAAACAATATCTATAAATTCTGAATGTCAAGGTTAATTAAAACAAGTAGTCATTAACATATTTAGATTGCACAATATTATAAATAGACTTTATGTAGTAAAACTGTCCACTAACTGGTTACTAATATCTTATACCAAACACTTTTCTCATAATATTAATCTTTTGTCTATTCAATAAAAGATAGGCAGAGCAACTTGCACTTTTAAATAATAATATTATGTAATAGGGTCTAGACTATTTTATATTATATGTGGAAAAATTCTAAAATCAAAAACTTATAAAACTGTTTTCCTACTGAGTTTTGGAACCCGAAATAATTGCTTCAGTACGCGCGGCAAATCGCCGTTTGCGACCCCTAGACCATTGAAGCTAAATAACATAATTGATTTTGGATGTATTTCACATAAAATTTTTCTTTTCAGTAAATGCATTATACCAAAAAAGTCATCCGGAATATGCTCTCTACTTGTACTTGATGGCGCCAATTTCACTGGCAATTTTGAATCCCATTGCTTTTGTGTTAATGGAGATAAATAAGCAAAGAGAACAGACACCAGCCATAATTATAGAAGGTGAATCAACATGGTGTATTTGTAGTAGGAAATTGTTGAAGCAGATTGCTAAAGGCATAGCTTTCAATCCTGTAGTAGTGATGACAGTGCTGGGTATTTTTGGTAATGCTGCATTTAAACACCAACTCTCCATTTACATTGAAGGACTTTTGGAGGTAAGTTGACATTGTAGTTATCCTTTAAATAAGCTTTTCTGTTTTATTTCCTTCTTTTATAAATGAGACTTATGAATTTCCATCTATATCACAATTTCACAGTATTTCAGCTCAGTCTTGTGTTGTATAGTGACAATGTCAATTTATTCCAGGTATTTGGCCAATCATTTGCTGCAACTGCTCTGTTCTTGCTAGGGCTACGCATGGTGGGACAGATTCACAGACTGAGAGGACCTGCCCTCCTGTTGCCATGTGTTCTGATTATGGTTAAATTGTAAGTATAAATTATGATCCCTTTTAGCTAAGAACAGGATATTATATATCCCATAGGAAATGGGAACTAAATTCCCGAAATTCCTTTCGGAAATTCTTCCAGTATGATTCCACTACAATCATTAGGGGACTAGTGAACCTACACACTAAAAGTCAAACATTCTACAATCTGTAGTTTCAACTGTGAATTGGCAATTAGGCAATAATGGAAAAGTTTTAGATAAACTGACTGGTATATTGATCATGCCATCACAGCATGATTAGCCATATGCTGAATAAATAAACAAACAAAAAAAAAGTCTTTATAGCCCCTCTTTAAAACTGGTTGACGAGACAAACAAGATAAACAAACCAATCTTGTTTAAATGTTACATTAATTCATTATTATGTAGGAGGTATAACATTAAAATTAAACTGAATAGGTACTTATAAATACAATGTATGATGATAAACCTTTTATAACCAGTGCAACTAACTCTTAAATAATGATTCATCATTTTAATGTGTTTATTATGTGTCTGCCTGTGATACTGCTTCAAATATTCGACTAATAAAGCTAATAGTTAACTTGATACATTTGGGCTCATTCAAAGATGAATAAATGAATCTTAGACCCTATTTCGTGTGGCGTCGTTAATTATTATTTTGATTAGGTTCAAATAAAATAGAATAACTATTTTTTTCTGTTAAATAGTTCTATAATCAGGTAGCCATTTCCGCCGTTTAGATAAGAGATTAATGAAATATCTACACTCTCTAATGATAGATTATTTTATCTAAGCTGCGCGTTATAAGCGGAATTTAATAAAAACGATATGCTATGGTAATGGGTGAACATAGTGGGTGGTTAGTGGTGGTGTTGGCCGCATTTCGTGCCGTAATGTGCTCCTGTGTCTACCCCTTCGGGGATAAAAAGCGTAACGTCGCATTATTATTTAATGTGGGTGGTTATTTTCATAAATAAGTAGCCAACGCTTTACAGCTTAAATTGTGATATAAATTCGTTTTCGTTTTTTTTTTTTAAAAAGTTGCCCCACACTAGGATTTTCTCCTGTGTCGTGGGTGCGTTTACAAACATACAAGTTCACATACACATGACACCCAGACCCGAAACAACAATTTGTGGATCACACAAAGAGTTGCTCCGTGCGGGAATCGAACCCGCTACCCGTTGCGCGGCAGCCAGTTGCCCAGCCACCGCACCAACCGTGCAGTCAGAATTGATTTATTATACTGTAGGAATCTCTTAGGTGGATATTAATTTATAATTAAGTACAACCGTAGGTTTCTAGTTAAAAATCGTCTAAAGTGGATAATTAGTTTCGAAGACTACTTTATGTCACAAATTACTTAGTGTTTTTCGTTTTCCATTCTCCACTACCAGACTGTTTTTACAAACTTATTTCTCTTTTATATCATTTTTCACACAACCTATCCATCCTTTCTTCACTTCCATTTCTACATCTTCATAATATTAGCACCAATTGATTGCCAAGGACAAGTTTCTCGGTCAAGGTCATAATTTTTGCAATGAATTTATATCTATTATGTAGGTACATAAATCATGCATACATAATTTTTTTAGGTGCCGTAAGTAGGCAATTATTTTTTAAGTAGTTTCAAAGTTGTATGTCTTATTAATAGATTTAGGTGATATCTAATAATAATTAATTATCATACTCGCCTATCAACATTTTATTATTTAAGTTAGCTTTACTTCTATGGCTTTGCTCGCCTGGAATTATATATAATTTGTCTAGAGTAGGTGATGTGTAGTATATAATTTTCATGTGTAGATGCTATGGATATATTATGTGATTAAAATGTAGCCTATACTAGATAACTTCCTGAAGAGTAAGTTGTCTAAAAGTATAAAAGATTTTCAAATAGGGTCAGTAGTTAGTTTCGGAGCTTTTTTAGGGAAAGAGCAAATAAACTATCAATTCTTGCCTCTTTATAAATTAGTTTAAGTGTAGATATATAATACCTATTTATAACTGTAGGTATGCAACTATACTGGCGCCAGCATACTGATTACAATATTTATAATGCAATTTGAAAATGTCAGAATCATTTATGAAATATGATCTTTTGGAATTCTACACTAATCCATATTAAATACATAAAGAAGCTTATTTAACTATTATTAATATTTAATTGTTATGTATAAAAGTTCCGTAATACGTAAGTCACAGGTTAAAATATTTATTCCTAAAATAGATTTCAAGATGACGATGATATGATGTCAGAACGTTTTGGCTCCAATTTTCCCCATCTTTTGCCATCATTAGAGACATGATAAAACAATGTAACCAAGAATTGTATTGTGAATAAACTTGAATAATATTGAAAAACAGTAACCTTATGGAATTTCTTGCTCGTTTTTCACCATAGGAATTTACACTTTAGAACGGAACACACTAAATAGCTTCACTAGAAGACTGACCGACAGACAGACATTTTTAATATTATTATTTTTGCTTTGACGTTCAAAAGTGCCTTCCTGGTCTATTTCAAATAAATAATGTTGACTTTGACTTTAATTATCAATTTCGTTACAGAATCGTCCTGCCAGTGGTTATGAGGGAAAGTGTAAGCGCCTTGAACGCTGGTGCCAACGAATCTGAAACTCTATCACTCTCTACTTACGCGTTCCTATATGGAACAATACCGACCGCGCCCGCAGTGTTCGTATTCTCGAACCTATACCAACTAGAAATCGACTTGGTAAGTTTCCTTACTTTTCAATTATAGTAGTACATTTTTAATCGATCGCGTGCGTAATGCCTTGTCTAATCACGTGTACGTGTATCAGCTTGAGTATAGCTTAATCGATTAACCATTCGATTAGATCTGTTAGTACTTGATATGATTATTTTCGGATTGGGGAAAGCTTATTGAATTTATCTTAGACGTGACTAATTGTAAGATATTGTTATCTTGACAAGGTTTCCACGTGGTTTCCTATCTGTGTCACTAAACAAACCCGTTCAACCGTTATGCTGTGAATAATAAGTAGGTTTTGTAGAACTTCATTACATAATAATACTTAAGTTCATGTTGATATAAAAATAATTTTAAGTTCATTCACAGACGCTCGTAATATCTCAATAACTGCATAATTTGTTTCTTTTATAACTTAATTAATTCTTAAATATGTAATAACATAACGAATACATAATTATCACCATTTATTTATAACTCATTGAATACATTATTATTAATTTATTTAAATGTCTATTGAAATAATAAAATTATTTGATTGTTTTCTATACAAAAAGGATGGATGGATGATGGTTTAAATTAGTTTCCTGTCTATTCGATACACACACACATAGATATGTGTGTGTATCGAATAGACAGGAGTATCGAATAGACTAATATTATAAAGCTGAAGAGTTTGTTTGATTGTTTGATTGTTTGATTGTTTGTTTGTTTGTTTGAACGCGCTAATCTCCGGAACTACTTCCGATTTGAATAATTCTTTTTGTGTTGGATAGTCCATTTATCGAGGAAGGTTTTAGGCTATAAAACATCACGCTATAACCATAAGGAGCGAAGAAATAAAGGAAAATGTGGACAAAACGGGGGAAATTATTAATTCTTGAGGGCTTCCGTTGCGTGCGCTGCGAAAATGGTTCAAGATACGAAAATTATATGTATGAAAGAATTATTCCTCTTAAAATGATCTAAAAAAAGTCCGCGGCAGTATATGTCTATCTTTTAGGATTAACTTACTAGAATCGTTTTTATGGTAATCAAACTGGCTCGAAATTAATGCATTATTTGTTAAGAGTTGTATTAACGAAAAAATATTAATCTTTATCGAAATAAATGTGTTGTTCATTAAGAGTATTTATTGTGAACAAAATTGTCTTTGACATCACTAAACTTCAATAAACATCTTAGAAGATATTACAATTTTAAAATAACTCCGATATAAAATTCACCCGCGCCGCATGATGTGCGAAACATACGCTGCCAGGAGGAGAGGCATTGTTTGCGAACGACGCGGAGCCTGGTGTAACTATACTCAAAAAAATTATAGTCTTACTAACGAAGTAAATCATTTTTTAACATTGACCACAGAACGCGACGCACGGTACGACGGGTCTGGTTTTGATCGGGCGACGAGCTACTCTTACTCGCCGTCCGCAGACCCGCGCTTACGGTGGCCGGGGATCGTCACGCGATCCTCGACGCCCGGAATGTTCTGCGGCGGCTGGGGCGTGAAGAGGATCGTTCACGACTCCGCCTTTCCTTAGCTAGGATGACTGCTTCGCAGAAGGGGAGACGGCGTCCCTTTCCCCCTCGCTCCTTGGCCTGAACTAGAGCCGGACGTGAGAGGTCGCCATTCACATCCCTAAGGACATGGCGATGCTCAGCAATGCAATGCAAACTGTATGCTCCACCATATCTTCCGGGCGGTCCTCAATGACGACACCCAGACGAAACGCCCGGGTGTTTCCTCCCGCCGTAATTCGAAACAGGTACCAACGAAAAACTTCCGTGTTCGGTAAGTACCTGCGTCAATTAGGTTAGGACGCCGTGACGCCTCTCAAGCCACTCTTTAAAGAGGGGACTTACCACTGCTATAACGCGTATGTAGCGAGCCCATCTAAAAAGTACCCTAGGAATTTTATATCTGAAACACAAACCGGGGTGGCGGTTACCGGTGTGGAAACACATATAGTATAGAAATGAGTGTGGATTGTTCCTTATAATCATAATCCAATGCTATCACGAATTTTCAATGCACAAATTAACCGTGGGTAACAGCTATAATTTATGAAGCTGAGAAAGTTGTTTGCAAAAATAAATATAATGCCTAAAATAACTATTCCACGCGGACGAAGTCGCGGGCACACAGTATAAATGAAATTAAATCAGGGTTAATATACTTTCCCTTTATAGCTCCCTACGTTTTCTACATTTCTCTACTTCTTAGGTTCTAGAATGTTCTACTGAGGTAGCATGCAATTGTTTCAGATGGCATCCTCAATGGTGATATGCACATTCCTGTCAGCGCCCATGATGTTCATGTCCGCACAAATGATAGCTATTAACAAGGACTTTGCAGAGCAACTGAAGAAGTTTGGCTTCGACCTTTCCATAGTATCATTAATCGCATCACTTTGGATACTGTTTGTGTTCATCGTGACGAAGAAATATAAACGAATGCCGCATCGACTGACCCTGTGCTTGATCGTGTCGCAGGTACGATTTGTTTTCTATTTTTGTCGTTACTTAAATGCTCTGGTTAGGGGAATTTCCTGTGACTTTTCCTTGTATCGAATATTTGTGAACTCTAATATGATCGTTGTTTCCCCATCCAAAATGAGCCCTGTTGTCAAAATATTAAATTGTCGTGTAGGAAGGAATGTATCCTGTTGTGTGATTTTAATATTTTCGTTTTGATTTTCTGCCTTCGAATAGGAAACTTTAATCATGTTATTAGTATTGTTCTACTCACTCTTCCCGTCACTTAATAGTCTTTATTAAACAAATAGGTCTTTTAAATATCTCAAATTCAAATTTTAATGAGGTCAGAATTGATCTGAGAAAAAATACAAAAACATTTACGGTACCTATCCTCCGAGATCGTTTCGATATTTTTCTCTACGATCATATCAATGTAAATAATATATGTGTAAAATACTTACGTTTTTATTTATGTTGCAGCTACTTTTGGCTATCAGTGTAGTATGGGGCGGGCCCCTCACGAACTACACGCCGTCGTGGCATGCTAGCGTGCAGCAAGCTCTGCGAATATTCAGCATGTACTCCTGTCTACTGTGGACCTCTATGCTCTCTGTTGGGCTTCTAATGTTACAGGTACGTTTACTATTAAATGCTTATTTACTTACATAAATACAACTTAAAAAAGTAAACAGGCAGAGGTACACATATTATTAGATTTGGCAACTAATATAAAGGATAGATGGTCAGACAATACACGAATCTGAATTTCTGAAATAGAGAAAATTATTATCATCGTCATGAATATATTAGTCACAAAATATAAGTTACTGAATGTAATAATCATATTTTATCATTTATTTACATTGAACTTAAAAACAAAATTAATTCTACATGGCCTACCTATTATAATTTTGATAATAACGTACATACATAACATAGGACAGAGTCCTATGATGACTTCCAGATTGGCCGGATTTCTATACGGATCAATATTAGTAGTACCAACCTATCTGTAACGGATAAGCCATTTAGATATGTAATATCATTAAAAGCTACGATCTATTGTTAGATATAAGTACGTGTTGATCGGATAAGCTTATTACTTCGACCTTGTACAGTTGTACTACGATAGTTGTAAGTAAGGAAAAGTGGAAATTGCAGTAGATAGGAGATAGGCATCTTCTATACAGCCTTGGCCAAAAGTATTGAGCACCCTTGATCTTTGAGTTTTATGCGAAATATCAAATGAAACAAAACAAAATGTTTTTTATATGTTTATTTTACTATTTATTAATTGAAAATGAATATTTTGTAAGTCCATCTTTGCCTCATTACGGCAGATTTTTTTTGGTATAGAGCTAACAAGATTTTTCAGTCTTTAGATAATCGCGTTCTATTCTAGGCATAGTTTCAAACTTCTGTTGTTAATTGTGTATTCTACCTCTGCGCTTTACTCCCATAAATAGGTACTTTATTGGCGACTAGGCAGGCCAGTCAAAAGCTCTACGTTATTTTCCGGGAATCATGCCATAGTAGATTCAAAATCCTGCTGGAAAACATTATCCATGTTCCTGTTGCCGAAAAGTTTCGTAATGAATACGCAATAAGTAAATTTATTACTTAGAAGATATTGCGGCCCTTTCACTACAATTCGCCAATCAGAATCGGTATGCAACCCCAGACCATTATGCTACCGCTACCATGTTTTACGGTTGGTACCACACACTCTGGCTTAAAATCTTCGCCCATCCGTACGTACAGAGGTCACAACAGGGGTACCAAAAATCTGCAATAAAGAGAAAAATATTGACTTCCGGAAAACAAAAGAACTTCATCTAAGCGGTTGGATTTTAAACCATTTTATATTATTTTATTAGGGCATTAAATATAGTTAAAAGTTAGATTCGTCTGACCACACATATTGACCACTCTGCAATGGTGAAAGTTCGATTGTAAGTATTTATACCGAGTTTTTTTTTGTTTTTGTCGGGATAATGGTTTCTTATAGCGTCACAACCTTTCGGATCAGCTTCCTGAAGCCTTCTACAAGTAGTTCGACAGAAATTGATACTATTTTGTTCTGGAGCAGCGAGCTCTGAAGATCATTTTTTCTTATTTTTTAACGACTCTCTGTAACTGAAATCCTGACGGTCTGTGGTGATGCGTTTGCGCCCTGTTTTTGGATATTTTGATATCGGGTAGCATAGAATCGCTGAATAACAAATTGCAAGGATCGCGCGAACACTTCACAGTTTTGGAAATCTCTACTTGTGATTTATTCATGCATAAGGTACCTCCAAATTTCTGAAGAAAGTTCGTTTCGTTTTGGCATATTACAACTAAACTTATAACTTTGAGATAAAATACAAAAAACCTGGATCACGGGATGTTGTCAAAACGGAGGTGGTAGCGAACTGATGTAAATACAAACATTGTAAAAATCACATTTTATTACACCTAGGTGCATTCCTAGCTACGGCATAAATCATTGTTTTTAAATGTGTAGATAGCCGACAAACAATTACTTCAACAGTAGATCAGTTTTCTGTACTTACCGTGATCGAGCGAAATTTGTAAGGTGCTCAATACTTTTGGCCAAAGTTTACAGTATATTAGGAGACAGGTATATGTAATTAGACTTGTGGCTACTTATATTATTCTTATAGGGCTAAACTTAAAGTATGTAAGTTTGTCTAAACTAAGACTACTTTAACTGTACGATTGACGCAGTGGCTGTGCAACTGGCTGCCGTGGACCGTGTAGCGGGTTCGATTTCCGCACGGAGCAACTTTTTGTGTGATCTAAAATTGTTGTTTCAGTTTTGGGTGCATGTAAAATTGTATGTTTGTAAACGCACCCACGACACAGGTGTAAATCCTAGTGTGGGGCAACGTTAAAAAGATCTACAAAAGTCTTAAGTACAAACCCATAAAGATAACGCGCGTAATACAAATCAATCGATTAATTATATCATCTTTAAACATCTGATCTGATATCTCTCCTATGAAGGAAAAAGTTATATTTACATTAACCGTCGTAATCGTTACTGCAATTAATAACTGTAAATAATAAATCATTAATTAATTATGTGTCATTGTTTCAGAGCCGTGGACCATGTTTCGTGGTGACACTTTGGCCGGTGTTAGGTTTTGTGGCATGGGGCGCGCCTGTGGTGATGGTCGTGGTGCTACTGGCGACCAAGGGTACCGGCGACTTGGACTGCAAGGCCACTGATGCGATACGACTCTGTTTACTTGTGTTCTGTATTACAGGTATGTGTTAACACGTCTAGAGGACTCAAGACTCAATTCTTTATTTGCACCCCATATGTTAGATACAGGTGGTATAATACATTATAAAGTTAAAATAATATATTTGAAATAATATGGACCCGGTAGGGCACAGCATAAAGAGGTTAGAGAGGTTTGCAGTACGTCTTGTTACCTAGTAGTATAGGTATGTTAAAGTTTGTATAAATTCAAACACGTCTCATACATACATATTTATTTATGTTTTAACGGTAATATACACAACTTAGTAAAATGTTCCCTGCTTCTTAACATCCTCTTCATTTTC
The DNA here is from genome assembly GCF_023101765.2 of Spodoptera frugiperda. Lineage (NCBI taxonomy): Eukaryota > Metazoa > Arthropoda > Insecta > Lepidoptera > Noctuidae > Spodoptera > Spodoptera frugiperda. Next base: position 6,257,119 of record NC_064215.1, read on the forward strand.
AAACACGATATCTGTATTGTAAGTTCGTACTTCGTAGTAGATTTCTGTTAAAACTGTAATGGAGTGCTATGTGCCAAGGTCGTGTTAAGGTTACCAGGTATTGTGGAGAAAATTTCTAAATTATCAAGTCTGCGGTAGTTGCCTGCATCCTTTTATCGAGCAATAAATAATTAATTGATATTCTTTAAAAGGCTGATTAGGTTCTATTTAAAAAAAAGTTACGACGTTATAAAATATATCGATGGTGTTGAAACCTTATACACTCTTGTCTGGTAGTTTAATACGAAACCGTGCTCAAAACTAAACATAATTATTTATTTATCACAGTGACCATCGGCTGCCTAATCCTGTACATAAGATTCAGACGTCGCAGCGCACAGTTTGCGTCGCTCTCCGCCGACATAGCCACCAACTCCAGTCCTCGTGAGGAGTCCACCAGTCTGATTGATAATGCAGAACCAAGTTCGCAAACACAATCTATTGCCAACAATAGCAATGGTAACTATTTTCTTTATCTTTTTAATATATTACACGCTAAGTTTTCTCCTGTGTTGTTAAAGGTCCTGAACAATAATTTGTTGTTCACACAAATATTTTTTCCATACGGGAATGAAACCCACGACACGAAACTGTATTGTATTGTAATGGCAAATATATTTATTTGTTACATTACAATACAGTTCTAAATATTCTGCACCATTAAACCAGATCTGGTTTGTATTAGTAGTAAATTACTATTGCATATAAGCACTGCCGACCGTGCAGTCAAGTTCACAGGACAGCCTTTGCTAAACAAAGACCTTCTCTATATCTACATAGAAAGATACATAGATAGAAAACATTTTTGTGACATATAAAAATGAAGACAATATTTCCAGGTTGCTACGGAACCATTACATCGTCTCCGTCGCCGCACAGTCCAGGCAAGTCGGGATGCTGTTCCGACGACCCTAACTGCGAGAACGGATTGACTGCTTCACGCGACATTGAAGATATTGCTGATGCCAAGTAAGTGGACAGATAAAGAGAGGACCAATAATAACTCGTGACACACTACACGTACAATACACGCTGCTCATAAGAAAGAGTCCCTCTGTGATTCGAAACTAGTAGAGCTTTTCTCAGTATATTTATATGAGTAAACCGTTATTTTTAGTTAATCGTAGCTTTATGTTATAATATGGCCTTTGGGGTTAGGTTAATGGAAGAAAGAAACTTGGGTTAAATTAGCTTTAAAAAGTTTTTGTATTTCTTGTGATTCTACATAAAAGGCGTTTCGTGGCGTCTCTCCACGCCTGACAGAACAAAACAGACGGGTTGGAGATTAGTTTAAAAGGTTCAGACTTATCAGAGAGCGCTGTTGACGTGGCTCTTACAACGCGTGCGGGAAGAGTATTGAGCACACTTGTGCTCTACTCTATCATCACCGCACAGAAAGTATCATTCGTTTTTATTCCCAGGGACTGTGCGTGTCCACCGTCTCAGAAGCACCGCTGCACGGAGCCGGGAGCGTGTCAGTACCTGAACGAGCTGGAACGGGCGGCCGGCGCACTGGGCCTACTGCCGCCCGAGCAGACACGCGGCCGCGGCGGACAACTACTCAAACACACTGTGCTCATTATTGTGTACAGTCTTAGCATGTTTATTGTGAGTATATCCTCATTATCATCAGCTATTCTACTAGGCCTTTCCAAATATTCTGCCATACTTTTTTATGACTGCACGGTTGGCGCGGTGGCTAACCGGCTGCTAGCAGGTTCGCTCGCACGGAGACTCTTTGTGTAATCCACAAATTGTTGTTTCGGGTCTGGATGTCATGTGTTTGTACACGTACCCATGAGACAGGAGAAAATCCTAGTGTGGAGCAACGTTTAAAAAAATTGTGATTGTATAGCTCAGTAAAATATTCTGCCATCGATATATTAAGATTAAGTTTCTCGCCAAGTTTCGTTGTCTAATTTGTGCTGACAGCTTTTATACAGTTGTTTTCATGTAGTAGTCCATTTAAATACAATAACTATCCTCTTTAGATGTTAAAAAGAAATAAAATAACCTAATTCGTCTTTTACTCTAGGGCATTACCTACACGACTTGGCGCATGATGTTGAAGGATGAGAGTGGAGTGTTCGTGGAGATAGAGTTTCTGGACATAGTGGCCAACTATGGACAGGCACTGGTCATGTTCATACTGTTTGGACTCGATCCGGAAGAAATACTGATACCTACTGTTCGATTCTTGAAGACTAAATGGTAAATAAACTTCCTATTTTATATGAAACTTATTTAAATAGAAATCAAAGATCAAAATTTGCATATATACTTAAATAAGTTATAAAATTGTACAAAATGTTGACTTTATTCTTGTATTTAACTTCAAATGAATTTTAATTTTTTAATACATGATAATGATAGTGATGTATATTGAATGTTTTGTTTTAATTCAGGTATGGAGGAGACACAGTGGTTTTGCCATCCATAGAAGACCTAAGCTTTGAAACCAAACATGTTTGTGATCAGTTCATCACACACCACCTTGATCGCTGCAAAGAGGCTATTGCTAAAGATACTAGGTAAATATTATTGAACATTAAATAATATAAAAGTGTTTTATCTTAAAAAAAAAACTACAATAACTACCGAAAACTACAAGGACTTATACATGGAGCAAAAATATACTGAGGCTTTCTGTTGTTATAGCATCAAATTGTAATAATTTCTTCGGATTAGTTTGGATAAATGACGTGATGTAATTTTCACAGATGGCGTATGCGCACATACCGTGGTGTATTCAGAGGCTCATGTCTGGTGCGCTGGCTTATAAACTGCGGATTAGCGAAAGATGAACACGAAGCAGTGCAATACGGCAGACATTTACTCGACGGACGACTCATATCACACGTGAATAACGCCCATCATTTCTCTAATTCACCTCTGTTGTACACGTTCAAGTAATCATCTGATTATTAAGTATTAATATCTAAAGGCATCTCATGCATTAGACGGCCCCGACAACAAACCGTCCTCAACGACAAGATAAATAACTAAAACCATATAAACATTTGAACATAGCGCGTTTGGTTGTAATTATGAACTGATTGCACACTGGGCAATAACTAGTGACCAACATACGTGAAGTATGCTTACTTGACCGTCGTTTCAAGACTCCAATTCACTAAGATAGCGGCTACAACCACGACCAGTCGTGGTCGTCTAGTGTGCGAGGTGTCTAAAGCACATGAAGTGTAGAGTATTATTTTTATTAGGAGTCTCCAACACTTCATTTGCTTTCCTACTGCTTGAAACACGACCATGGATATGCCAAAACTGATATATTATAATCCTACATTTTACCATTATGTACTTATACAAGTATAAATAAATATCCAATTATACTTTGAGATTTCAGATCTCAACAAAGTATAATTATTGTGATAGTGTCACAGACTCATAAGTTACTAGAAAAACGTCTCAAATTAAATTATAATTTATTTTATCTATAATTAGGTGCTTTTTAAATATTGGTATGAATTTTTCTGGTGCTGAAGATGACCAAATAATAAGTTGTTAATAATTTTATTATTTGTAAAGACACTACTATTGTCCATTTAGATTTGTAGTTGTTTAGTTTATCATTTATGTATATTTAGATGCATTTTGGCTAATGGTTTCTATTATATGATCTCATTAAGTAAAAAACTGAATTTAGATGTAAGCTTCATCCAAATTCTTAGGTTTACAACAACCATACGGCTGCATGATGCAGCGATTGTTGTAGGAATATCTGAAGTTTTATTTATTTGCGGTTATCTAGACATAGTTTATATCTCGTTTTATCCAAAAATCAGGAAACGGCAAACGGGTTTAGGCCACACTATGAAATCGGGACATATGTAATTTGAAGATCACCAGTCAATCAAAATATATTATTATTGAACTCCTTTGCATTCCAACAGGGAATACTTATAATAAAAAATGAAATAATTTAATTTTATCCAAGCAACAGATGGATTTCTTGTTATGATCCTCATAATTACATAGTGTTACAAAATAGTAGTGTGGAGATTTTAACTTTAACTATTAAGATCTTTTATCAAGGAATCTATTGTCCTTATAAAGTGCAGGACGACTTTTTATCAATTTAACTATATCTCATTTCAAATGAATTTTAAACATTTTATTTTATGATAAAGTGTACAGACTGCTTTATTGGTCGCACGGAGTCTTGTTGGGTCCAGTTTATGGCGGCTGGCTCAGGTTTACATGGACTAATATCAATGTACATGAAAACATAAGTGTAAACTAAAGCTTTCTTGATATTAAATGAACTCCTGATTTGTTATGCAGCCAGCAGTTTGTTTTGTGTCTGTGATGACGCCATGAACAAATAGTGTTATAGTATGAATTAGGTAATCTTTATTATTTATAATATGTACCTATTTTGGGTTACTTTAGATGCTAATAGTAAATGTGCGCAAAAATATTTGTGATGTTCGGCTGTTATTGTTTGCCCTTGTTATAGTGTTAAGAGAAATATCGTAAATTATAATCTTAATGTTTAAGGATAATTAAATGTATTATCGTATTTATATTATTATATTGTTGTATTTTCTGATTGAGCATAAAAAAATGTTAAAAAAAATATATTTGTTGCATTACATTACAGTGTTTTTTTTTAAAATAATTATCACATTTCACTTAAATAACTAAATAATGAAAACATTATGGTTTTGTAATTATTATGTACATTTATTCACCATTTTCTTCTTCATTTTCATCTCCGTCATCTTGTTCTGGTGCTTCCCACCAAGTAAGTAGACCTAGCCCTGGTTCATTTATACCACCTACTATTCTGTAAGGAGCCACTGTCTGTATTGTGCATTCAGTGCCTGGAGGTCCGGTGGGTAGACTTTCTTCAAAGGTTTCACTCGTAACCCGAAACCTTATTGACTCTCCTGTAGAAGAAATAATATTACATTAGTACACATTCAATTCATACTTGACTGCACGGTTGGTGCGGTGGCTGGGCAACTGGCTGCCACGCAACGGGTAGCGGGTCCGATTCCCGCACGGAGCAACTCTTTGTGTAATCCACAAATTGTTGTTTCGGGTCTGGGTGTCATGTGTATGTGAACTTTTATGTTTGTATACGCACCCACGACACAGGAGAAAATCCTAGCGTGGGGCAAAGTTTTAAAAATAAAATAAATACAAGTAGCATAAAATACACTGGTCAGTTATGTTGAGATGTCAATCAATAGAACATGTGGGGTGGTCCTTTAGAGAAACTATTTGTTTTCCTATGGACCAAAGTAAGCAAGGTTTAATACTCTATTATATTTATATACATAGAATGATACAAGTAGTTATACAACAATAAAACATGTGTAAACATTTTGCAAATAACATCTTGTAATACAAGGCTGTTAATTATATTAATTATATAAATATAATTATAATTACCTGAGTCCATAAATAAATCATGTTTTTCTCCATCTTCTTTTGGGTATTCCCACACCCAAGCTTGATCTGTTTCATCAAATCTAGATGGGTGTTGTAGAGCATTCACAGGTATTACTATGTCATCAAAAAATCCAAGAGTGACTGAAATGCAAATTGACAACATTTATGGACAGCTTTTTATTTAACCTCCAGAGCAAATACTCTGATAACAGCAAACTTTAGAAAGTTAAATATTAAAATTAAACTTTACCATGTACACCTTCCCTGCTACAATTTTTTATCTTCCCGATGAGTATTTCTTCAACCACAGGTCGGAACACAATGAATCTAAATTTTACTTCTGTATGGGATGAACCATCCCCAGGAAATATGTACGAGTTTCCAATATCTATGATATCGTACAAAGCTATGCATAATCCTACATTTAACACTACCTGAAAAATAACATGAGTTTAGTTTAAAATCAAAATAATGTAAGGTTATAAAACTCAAATTAAATATAGAAGGGTGGCCTTAGTAAACAGTCAATATGTTATTCTAATAACGATGTTTGATTACATAGTTCTAGTATTGTTAGCAATATAGTAAAAATAACACAAACTAAAGAAGAGGTTAGGAATGAATACTTACTTTATTAGCTAGCTTCCTATTGAGTAAAGTTGTGATTGATTCCGTTAAACTTTGATGAAAATGTTCTGGAGTTATTCTGATCACATCCTTCATTTCAGCTAACACAAACATGGTGATTTCTTGATAACAAGTAAATCCTAGTTCATTTCAAAAACAATAACATTCGCGGTCTGGATAATCAAATGACAACTATGACAAGCCGTCTGTTGATTGTTGTTGTCACATGGTTGTCACTTGTCAGTGTGATGATGCATAGACTACAGAGTAAAGTAAGTGATGGACTTCGACTCGACTATCTGAGTGATTATCTGGTAGCGTAGACAGAGAATTGATTTCACTGTCTACGTCTGGTAGTTTTTAAAACGTTACAATAAACAAATAAAATAAATCTTGACTCCAGTAGTAGTGGTAAATTAACGAATGAATTTGGTGTAGTAATCATTCAAAACTTTAATAAGGATATGCTTAAGCACAAACAATAAATAAAATTATTATTATTTATGTATTTTTTATGACTACCTCGTTGGCCGAGTGGTTGCAAGTGCGACTGCCGGGCAAGGGGTCTCGGGTTCGATTCCCGGGTCGGGCGAATTATTACTGGGTTTTTTTCGGCTTTTCTCAGTGGTAGCACGGAGTTATATGGCAATAGGCTCACCACCTATCACATGGAACTTACAACATAAATTGTGAAATGTGGGTGTACACAGTGGCATTCCGTGCCATAATGTGCACCTTCTGCCTACCCCTTCGGGTATTAAAGGCGTGACGATATGTATGTATGTATTTTAAATAACTAAACAATCTTGTTAAATTAAGGTGTCTGGTGTGTAATCTACCTATTTTTAATCTTTGAATCTACCAACTTCTACCGATTTTCGTCACATATTCTACTAATTTTCTAAAATTAGGGTTGACAACACTGCTCGTTCGGTACGAGGCCCGCGTTGCTCTATGGTCATTCATGGTCATTCATTCAAGCAAAAAACTTCAGCTAAACTACAGCAGTCAGCAATTCTGTGTTGTGATTACGGTTTTTTTAAGAAATATTTTATATTAATTACTGATTTCTACAAGCCTACGACGCAATATATTGTATGCATTTTGGCTGCAGTGTTTTAACTATAAATTCCTGAACCGCAACATTGTCAAACGTAGGGGTTTTGTGAGACAAGAGGCATTATCTCATTTTTAAGGAGGGGAAGCTTTTCATGATGATAGGTTTGTACACTTATGTTTATTAGAAATATTAAATTCAGTATAAATTACCTGTTATGTTTACAATATTATTTTAATTTTATACTGTGGTGCCTATATTGTGCTTTTGCTGGTATACTTAGTGTAAAACCGATAGTTCTTTATCTTACACAAACATTCACAATTGTTTTTCTATTCAGCTAACAACAGAACAGATAGATCCAGGTCGCCTCATAGGGCCGACAATGTCGGTCGGCGACGCGATAACAAAACTCAAGATTCTGCTAAATCAATGGATAACATGCCCAATGTCATGAATCCTATGATGATGACCAATATGTTTCCTCAAGGTACTAATTATATATCACTAACAATATATCTGGGGCCTTAGTCTGCTATTACAATTGCTCAATGATCAACCATTCTGACACAATTGTAATAGCAGACTAAGGCCCCTGATTCCATTACAATAAAACTTCAGTGTTTTAATAAGCACATAATATTGGTATTACAGGCCAACTTATCAAAGGACTGAAGCTTAATTTTTACTTCATTCAAACAATTATATCAATTAAATTATTTTAATTTAATTTATATAATTGATTTTTTTCTTTCTATTTTGGATAATTGAAACTATTTTTTGAGTGTATTTATGGCTGGCATATCAGTTTTAACATATTAATTAGTTATAAGAAGATAATTAATAATTAAGAAGTATTTGTACCTTTTTTAAAAAATAATATTTATTGTTCTAGCTAACATGATGATGGCTAGTGGAATGTACCCCAATATGATGTTACCCGGGCCACTTATGGGTGGAGGCATGATGCCTGGCTCAGGAATGGAAATTATGCAAGGTCCTGGCATGGATATGGGGCCACCACCATCTATGGACATGTCAGGAATAGGAGGTCCACCTATGGCACCTGCACCTGCTCCACCTATGGAAATGAGCATGATGGGTGGAATGATGATGGATCCCAGCATGATGGGAATGTTTTCTAATATGAGTGGAGATGTACCTTCTATGCAGTCAAAGAAAGAATTAATATTTAAACATGCAAGGCTTACTCCTCCTGACTCAGGCACTCCTCAACCTCCCCGTCGAGGTAAACCTCCTGGCTGCCGAACTATATTTGTTGGTGGGTTACCAGATAAAATCAGAGAAAATATTGTGAGAGAAATTTTTGAATCTTATGGTAGGATCCATACTTTGAGATTGTCAAAGAAAAATTTTTGTCACATACGTTTTGATAGAGAGGAATGTGTAGATCAGGCAATGATGATATCCGGATATCATATTAAACTGATAAATATAAATGACAATGATGATATGAATGAAGATGATGATGATGATGAAAGTTCAAATGCTACATCTGGTTGGTTACATGTGGACTATGCATTGGTGAGTCTTTTGAAATTATTTTACATATTTATTTTAGAACGAAAAAAAGAACTCATTAAACCAGATGTATTTATTTTCTATGTTTCAAGCTCTGCAGATGTAACCTTAACATAGATAAATAATTCATCAGGTTTTTTTTTACACATGTGGAGCCATATCTATTAATACTGTGTATTACTGAGTCCCAGTATATTATTTTACAATTTATCTGTATATTGCAGAGTCGTGATGATCAGAATGATTTTGAGCGGCGACAGAGACAAGCTTTACGAGCACAGCAAGTACAGATGCAGCAGATGAATGTTCAGCAAGAAATTGTAACTCGTAACATAAATCCATTTGTGGATCTAAGGAGAAGATCGCCATCACCACCAAGTAGGGTACAACCTTATACTAATGCTTCTATGGTGCAGCTAGCAGAAAAACTTAAAAATGAAGAACAATTTGCTATGACTTTACCAGTAAGTAACCAAAATCTATTTGCATATTTCCTGTAAATTTTGTTTCATCTTAACTTTCAATAATTTAATCTCTTACTAACTTCAATATTATTATTCACAGACATTACTTGCCTGGCTAGAGCGAGGAGAATGCTCCAAGAAAAATGCTAATCAATTTTACACAATGATTCAAGCAACAAATACACATATACGCAGATTATTTAATGAGAAAATGCAGGCTGAAGAAGAATTACAGAATTGCAAGGATCGTGTCAAGAACCATATAGCAAGTGTGATTGAACAACGTAAGTTGGAGTGTACTCTATATCAAAGTTTTCTCAATCACCAAGTCTGGTGAAAGTGTGAAATCAGTCTTAAGTCGTCTTTCTTTTCTGACTAATTCAGCATTATTTAAGATATTAATATATTTAAGGTAAGATGGTCATAATGTTTTCTGGGATGAAAACATTGATGTAGAAGTTTAATGCATATTTTTTTATTTTATGTTTTGAACATCCTTTGAAACATAAAATATACTTTTATAAAATCTACACTTGTAAGATGCTTTAGATTTTCAAGAATTAAAGCAACTTTGGAGTGTGGTATCTCAAATAATTTCTATAAATATTTTGACATGGTCACTCTCTAATATCTTCGTACGGAGTAGTCAATAACAAATGGATCGCCTCCAGACGACCACGCCTGATGACCTCCAGCCATAAGTATAAAACATATCAGACAGAAAAATGGGTGCTTTTGTAAGTGAATGATGTTATGACAATTTAATTTTATCTTGTTCCTGCATTTAAAATGATGTTACTTTCTAAATATAGTATTCAGATTAGGATAAAATTAATTGTCAAAACATATTGGGTACTTGTGTAATGAAATATCACAAGAGCAAGACACATCTCTGTAACGCGAGGTGCTGCGCGTGCAACATAGTCAACTGTCTCGTCACTCTCGCATGTGATAGGTAGACGTAATGCTGCTACGAATATGTACGCTGACTAAGGGACGACTGATCGATCGAGAATTACGACGGTATGTTTTGGTCGCGAGACCAAAGGCGGATCTCTTAACATAATTTTGTGAACCTCAGTCGAACAGGTGGCGAAAGTGTTTGCCGCAGCGTCTCATCAACGTGTATGGGATCACTTCACAAAACCGCAGAGAAAGAACATTGAGACGTGGCAGAAAATGACGCAGGTACTTCTCCAGCAATTGTTGATATGTTAGGACACAATGAGACTGTCTAGTAAATATGTTTAACGCAATTGTTCGTGGTAATCCTGCTGTTCATTATAATATTGTAAACCTTAGACATGTTATAATTTAAACGCAGTAAGTATAAATTTTATTAGAACTAACTGGCGCTGGTTCAATAGTGTAATGAATGGCGAAAATTCTAGGTGACCAGGAAGACAGCGGAAACAGGTAAAGAGAAGAAGATGTAATGTGTTTCAGGATAACAATATGCCGCCATGCAACCTCTGTGATGTAGCTATATAGTTTCTAAACATTCACTTGTGTAAATACAACGTTTAGTTGTTATTACCTGTCTATTTACACATTTTTCGCTATACAAATATAAATATTTCAGGAGTTTAGTACACTGAAAGAAGAATTTCTTGAAAAGTTTGGCGACGATCGCGATGGCGATTTCAATGGCTTAAGTCGGGCCTCAGAAAGTGAGGAATTGCAACAATTAAAAGTAAGTATTTCTTCTGTCATAAAATTGCGTTATAGATTAATGTAATATATTAAATTCTGTAAAATAATATACCAATGTAATGCGTTTTGTTATAGCGTGAAAATGAAAGTCTACAATTTCAATTGGAAGCATATAAAAATGAAATTGACGTCGTAAAGTCTGACACTATGAAGGAGATGGAGAAATTCAAGGCGCAGTTTATTGCACGACAAGCTTTGCAAGTTGCACTGGACAAAAATGTAAGCAACAATTTTTGTGATACAAAACCTATCTAGGGACTAAGAGCCAGAATGATAGCATTCTGGCTCGTTCTTGATTTACTAAACTAAATGTTATAGATAGAATAATATTTTTTTATCGATTTATTAGATTCTCTATCCATGAAGAATCAGTTATCAAATTACTTTATCACACATTCGTGTAATTTTTACATATTGTAAAAAAAATACTATCTACTCAACTTGTAGCCGCCACTGCCATCGCCGATAGTAAAACCACCTCCACCGCCACCCCCGCCATTGCCTGAGGATATACCGTCATCAGGGCACTCCAAGGAAACCGTCGAACCAGGCTGCGGAGAAGCCAAGCTAATTGGCGTAATGTCGGCTTTCTTACAAGTGAGCAATTTTAATGTTTATCTTATTAGTTATTATCATAATGTGATATTTAAAGATGTTTTAGTAACGCAAGTAATTTAACAACTTTATTTGGTCAATGGAGATGAAATATTTTGATTTAAATCCAATCGAATTATATCAAATAATATTTGTCCAGGTACATCCACAAGGGGCCAGCTTGGACTACGTAGTATCGTATGTCCGCGCCCTCTTCCCACAGGTCTCTCAAGCTACAATACATCATGTACTGCAAAAACACACCGATGTCTTCGAACGTACTACGAGCGGCGTCGGCGCTAACATAGAAAATAAATGGTACTTTATTGCATTCAACAAAATAATAACTAATGATAAGAAAACTTAAATGACAGGCATTTTAAAAGTTCTTTGCATATCAAATATCTATAGTTTGTGTAGTGATTGTAATTATAGATGTATTTGGGTATGTAATGCAATAATCAAGAACAAATTTGTAACCTTAAATTGTATTGTGTAAGTTTCGCTACTGAAAGATTATTTTTTGTAACATAATGCAAGTGTCTGAATAATTACAGAAGAGAGTTTGCTTCCTCAAACAATTTATTATTATAATTCAACAAAGAAAACTATGAATCCTTTAAGCGTCGATTCTATATAAATCGACCCGGTGGTAACTGTCTAGATTACATATAGTAATTATTTTATTACATCTGTATTTACAGTACATAAAAGTATTTTTGAACAACTTTACCCCATTTGTAAGGAGTGTTGTTTCTCAAACTCTTTATTACCTACTTAACAAAAGATCAAACTAGTAGATTTTAAGTTTATTTTTTCGTAATAGTTGAATGGATACAAGGGAGTTACAAAGACCTGATTAAAAAGGCATTTAGTGTGATAAATTATTATTTTTTATTAAAACTTTACTAGATTTTTTAAGTCTATGTTCCAAAAATTGAAAGTATTCAACAAGTCGAATGAAGCTAATTTTGTGACTGACAAGTATGTATGTAGGGGTTAAATGTCTTAACTAAGTTACTTAATAAAACTGTGTTTCAGTATGTCGTGTTTTATTCAATTACAGCATGCTCGGTCAATCCTTTCAGAGAAAAAAGGGCGTGATATTATATAATTCAGATTTTTAAGTTCCCTCCGTTTTCTGCTGTGCTTGTAAGTCGTTGATAGTCTGCATATACTCAGCGGTGGCCTCCTCTAGGTCTCTGTCGTTCATCGAAGGATCGGTTTCCACCGCCGGTTCGTTCGCGTTACCTCCTTGGCGCATTTTTAATCGCAGCTCACGCATCCGAGCTTCTAATATTCGTTCTCTTTTGTTTTCACGATCTAAAACCTGAGGAAAATTAACTTTTAAATAACAATAGCTAATCCGATGAAATATATTTATGAAACCCTTGTTTGGTATTTCTTACGTGTGTTAATAGTTGTTTATCGTTTTTGTCTGCTGTACCAAGATTTTCTGATAATTCAGCTAAGTATACGGTTCCTTTACTACTTCCACAAGCTACTAGTAAGCCCTGGAAAAAAAAAAATTAATGTCAGATTTATAAGCACCTGCGTGCATTTTTTATTCTAGTATATAAAATTACGTACTCCTTCGTGTGGTCGCAGACGAAGTAAAGGTTCGTCACAAAGCTGTGCTGTTACCAACGGGGCACTTCTCCTTCTTAACAAATCCCAACAAGAAAGGCATCCGTCCCATTGTGTGACCAGCATCAATGAAAACCTGCAAAATGAGAGTTATGAAAAGGTACACACTTATTTTTTTGTCTAGTAAGTAGATACTAATGAGGTAATATTCGCACCTGATAGGATTCCATGCACCATCAGTGAGTTTAGTGCGATGTGAATATGTCCACAGGATAGCAGATTCACGACAATCTTCGCTCCACACGCGAGCAGTCCAATCTCCAACTGTTAGGAAATTCTTCACGAATGTTGGGTTCCTTTGTAAGGCGTATACGGGACCAAAGTGTGCTTCGTACTAAACAAAAAAGAACAAAATGAGAATAAAACGCATAAAGATTTATAAAACAAATCTCTCCGAAACCGACCTTAGTAGGAAGCTTTTCTACAGCATTTTTCCCTTTTCGGTTACCTCCAATAACTAAACCAGTTTCTGTCCCAACCATGAACCTAGAAAAATTACATAAGACTATTTCATTATTACGTGTTACAATTTTTTTTTATAAATATTATATCATCGTGTATTTCCATGTTTACCGCGTTGGTATCGTTGGCTCATATTCAAGTGCTGATATTCCAATGGCGTTATCAATGGACGGGGTATCAGTCACTGCTTTTACGATATCTATAATCATTGAATCTGTAGGCTCACTCATATTTCGTGTATCCCACCTGAAAACCGAATCATTGATGTAATCTATTCGTTCTATTGCTTGATTTGTATCTACTTATTTACTTAATACTTGCCATTTGACAACACCATCTGGTGATGACGAGAAAAATTCTGCTCCAATTTTAGAATTTATAAAGAGAACATTTCGAGCTATATCGCGATGGGCAACGTGAGGTGGGCAAACTCCAGCGGGATCTCCTCCTTTCCTTGTATCCCACCACCCAACCTACAAACCGAAAAGTGTAAATGCAAACGTTTCACTTGCTTATATGCATCTACTAAGGCTTTGTACCAACCTGTCCATTCATCATTCCTCCAATTATAAGATGCGGATCTCGGGGATTGTATATTAGATCCAGCAATGGTTGGGGTGGTTTTATTACCAGCTCAGGTGCATTGGCATTCTCTACAAATACAAACGAATGTGAAATTCTTTCCCCTCTCTTAGCTTAATCATACATATGTAATGTTATATATTATTTAATCCTTAAATAAATACCAATGTCCCAAATGTAAGAGTATTGTGGGTTCCTTGAATTCCTCGTGAGCTCGATATCTGCATGAGCTACTGCTAGTTTGGCACCTCCGTCTGCTTGCCATGACAATGACCGGATCGGACGCCTGCCGTCCGGTTCACGATACACATTGACTGTATGGCAACCACTGTTCTCTACTGGTGGTATAGCTGGTAGCTCTGTGTTATACGTCTCGTACATGTCTACAGCATTATTTTGAAGAATATTGTGTTCCATACTCTGTGGAACAAAATTTATTTCAGCATAATATGATATTCCTACATTTATTTTGATTCTCTGCGTTAACACTTACATGACCTAAGTGCATGACTGCATGAATATAAGCATCATCCTTCTCGATTTTCCTCCGATATCTTTGTGTTGCTTCAGGATCATTCATATTGATGTCTTTAGGCCACCCACCCTCAACGTGGCTCACACCAGAACTTGTGTATTCTGCTCTAAATTATGTTGACAAAGATTTCTCAGATTATAATTATGATCGACAAGGGTAATTTTATGGCATTCTATAGGGTCAAGAAACGTTACGTATTTAATATTTTATAGCTTACTATTTTACGCTTACTTACCTTACAGAATTGACCCAATGTTCAGACATAGTCCCTGTATTTTGGATAGCACAATGCACCGGGTTTCTAAGAATGTAATCTGGGTATTGTGCCGGATTGTTTGGTATGCTGACTATCATTTCAGGCCCATGATCCTCAAATAACGTTTGTCTTCCAAATTCTTTTCTCCGTTTTTTGTATTCATACACCAGTTCTACTTTTTCCGGCTTTTCCATGATAACGCTTAGAGAGACTAAACAACGCTGAAAGCTCAGGCTTGGTGGTCTTCGTTAAATCGATAAACTCTCGAGGTTACTACGGCGATAAACAACTGTGTGGTCTTTTCTACTATCTTTTAATAAACTATTTATACTTATGCATTACATCGTACGATATGTAAAATAAATAAAGATAAGGGGTTATAGACTTAGACGGCTTTTATGTGCGGGTTTTGCTTTAAATTGCAAATGGCGGTCTATAGCTTCTTAAGTACTTCAGCGCGAAAAGGGGAAAATTAAAACAATGGACAAGCTAGTTTATTCTTAATTAATTTTAATAACGATAATTAAAGAAGTCTTCCTGTAATAAATAGTTTAATAAAGTGGTATTGGATCAGCTTGTGTAGCTCGTCTTAGTGAGAGGACTATGAGGCGAGGTGGTGAAGCTCCAAGCTTCACGGTGCATTGTTCCAGAAGAATCGCCCAACGTACTGCTGATCTATTTTCTGATGACATGGCCTTCAACTGCTGTATCTGTAATACGTAGATACTTTTATTTATCTACTTTTTGGACTGATTTTCCGAAACATTTTACAGCAGCGATATCTCGAGTGCGTTGTGGACGTAGGTAGTATTTCATAATTGCACCGTCATTTTCAAAGTGTCGTCCTCCCACTCATTGTTCCCAATCCAAAAAGGGCGTCTGCAAAAATGTTTATTAGACTACAGCTACATGTATAACTTGCTCTAGACAGCTTCTTTACTTACTGTATATCCCAAAGTGTCCTCAAGAACATTGACAGGAAGTCGGGCAGTTAACTCTCCAGTATGATCAGCGAAACGCACCCGAATACTTTCTTCAGGATTATTATCCCTACAAAACAACGTTATGAAATTTTCATCGCTTAAAATGCAAATCAAAATTATGATGATAATTTGTAGCATACAAGTTGTCAAGTTCATCTAAATCCAGGTGTGTGAGTAGTGCGTGAAGTGATGCACAGAAGGGCGCTGCGCCTGCGACGCGGTCGCGTATTTGTGCCACAGACGCTGCGCATGATCGTTCACCACTCCACGCTGCCCAAGCCGCTGCTTCACCACCACCTAGACAAGTAAACGTTGATACTAGTTTGAATTATAAATTGACGATAAAAAAATACTTATAGGTACTAATTAGAAGTACAAGCGGTTACAGGTCTTAAAAAGGCGATATTTATGTTATGGTTTGGTATAGATAGATAAATAAAATATACTTCTATTCTTACCACTTACTTCGGTTTAATAATATCTGAACATTATATGATGATAAGAATGTTACGGTTATTGATTAGTGCCTAGTCTGGGCAGATGATGTAACATCACGCACAATGCACATTCACATAGGTACAGTGATATAGACCTAACTGATATTATCATATCAGTGCAGTATATGTGTTTAGCTAGTATCGGTTATCCCGATACTAGCTAAACACAAGTGGAATTTTGCAGTACATGTGTGTAACGATTAGTACGAGTATCTACCAACTGATATAATAACCGGTTACTTGTAGAATTGTAGGTGTACTTACTATAGATGGACACCTACTAAATGTCAATAACCATTTAACTCTACTGTTTACTAGTTACGTTAACAGCCTACATATATTATTATGTAGGTAACCCCATATTACATGGGGCTCTTCCAGATTTAAAATTTAAAAATTGCAAGTCATAAAGCAAATGCGGTACTTATGTGTGACGTTGTATTTGTTTAATGTTGAAAGTATGTAGGTACCTAGTTACTTCCATTCGAAACATGGTTCATTGTTCAACCTGAAGAATGAACCCACTTGTTGGCGACCAGCTATTATTAACGAGGCAGTTCACTTATTAAAAGCAATAAAACTGCTATGGACTGAAATAATATTGCGCATCAATTTATACCAATTGATCTTCAATTGAAACTCTCAATAACCTAAACGTCCTCGGACTCCTTGATAAACCTCTTTGAGAAAGAAAACAAAAAACAAGTCGTAAGTATACACTAATTTTGGCTGGCACTCACATGTAAATATTATTGTAGGTAACCTACCTACCTACAAGATTATGTTTATCTTCCGTTACAGACATGTGAAATTCTGAATAAATATTACAGTATCATGTAATCATTTTTGTTTACTGAAACAAGCGGGGCTTATCGTAAAGATAAAAACAAAAAAACGAAAATAGAATAGTCTCAGATAATCGCTAAAGTTAGAGTAGTGACTCACGCGCCGTAGACTGGTTTCGTATGTGCAGCCTAAGGGCTTCTGCGTCTGCTGTATGGGGTTGATGGGTGATCACAGTTTTGGCACAGACTTGCACGCTGACTGCCCTAGACCGCCAAGACACTCGAGCATCCGCTATGAACAGCACGCTTTCTAGAGGACGCCATTCATCAGCTCTAAGGAAGAAAGTTTTTCTTTTTTAAAATTGCCAGCTTTGAAGAAGAATTACTGCGTTACATAAGGAGGTAAATATCTATTTATAGTTGGTTCAACGACTTTTAATTTGTAATTAGACTCAAGATAGCATTATTTGTGTTATGCAGATTATGACAATGTTATAACTTTCTTGAATATAACCTAATTAAGTAGGTTACTATCTTTATTGAAATGTTAATAAAGTGTGCATTGTAGATATTAATTTATAGACCTTTGTATAGTATCGATGTCAAAAATATCCAAGGTAATGGAAGCTGGCGTCGTGTTGTCTATTATCTCCACCCCTCGCACCGACATGTCTACACCTTCAAAAATGAAATATCGTAATTATTATTATTAATTTACAAAAAATATTATTGTCAATAGACTGGGTTACCTACCAGTTTTAGTCTTTATAGATTTTGCAGGTTTTACGGTTTTCACAACTACCAGCAAATCCACATAAACATTGTTGGAGGAATCTGTAACGGTTTTCAAAGTACCTAATTAGGTAGGTCCGTTGCTTACGTATCATTATCCTTAAACAAAACTGATCAGCTTGTTTAAAAAAAATTAAGACAGTTGTGTTTATTTTACTGTATTCATCCAGTTCATTAATAATTAATTTAACTAATTTTACATTGTGATAATTATCTTGGATGTACCTAGGTACTTAAGCTATCTCTATTGTTTAGTCATATCAATAAAACTTATTACGTCTTATTACTTAGATGTCATTCACTTTGCATTTTCTAGTAATTTTCCTGAATAGATAGCAAATGCAGAGGAGTTCATGGTCATGGTCATCGAACCCGCAATACTACATGCATGTTTAACAAGTTAAAAACTAACCTGCCAGTTTCAGCACTTCAGCAAGTCCGTAGTATCCAGAACATTGTTTAGTTGGTATATGGAGGAGCGGCAAGAACATGCTAAACGCGTCTCCGCTGTGGATGCTAACATCTGACATGCCTTCGTTTAAGCTCAAGTAGAACGGTGAAGTCACCTATATAAAAAGTTTGGTAGCTATTTAGATAGAATAATTATGTTTAGATACAATTAATATAAAAAATGAAACAGATTGGACTTACCTGTGGCCTGTATGCTTCATTGTCACCAGTTTTAACGCATATTTTAGGTGATGTGATTTCAACTGTAAAATAAATATTTAAATGTAAGCCTAGCTAAATAAACAGTGCTAAACTGCTACCTACTATGTTATTAGGATGTACTTTTTGACTCACCGACGTCACCAACTAAAAATCTTTCGTAAAAAGTTAAAACAAAATATTCAGATCCCCAAACATCGACATTGATCGTGTCTACCTCTGAATCTCGTACAGTGAAAGATGTAACTCCTCTAGATTCATTATTTTTCTTTTTCGATCCCACTGTACGCGGACTATTCTTAGCAATAATAATACCGATAATCAACGCGTTTTTTAAGTTAATGTTCAAATTATTTAATCTAACTTTTTGAACTCCCGCCATTTTTCCGAATTCAGTTTTTCCGAGTGTCGTTGCTTTTTTTTATAAATCAACACGTTATGTGATCAAATATACATTTAAAAACAATTATTTTTTTTTTCTTTACTACAGATACTAAAATGTTATTTTTGATAAATTATTAAATACTTTGGACATCATAATTATTTTTCTAAAATCTCTAACATAAACTGTACTTTGATATTATAATGGCAATATTGATCATCTGACTAATGTCAAAGTCTTTGAATTGTCATTGTCATAATATGAAAGAAAAGAAACCGCCAAAACGAAACGAAAACATTGATTGAATTTAAATGTTTTAGTAATTATAAATCAATTAAAAGTGTACAATTGTAGTAATAAAATTAAGAATAAGTGATTTAAAGTGCTAGTCTACACGTCGTCTGAGAAATAATTTGTTATCATGTTATTTAAAGCGGAATCTAGTAAAGCTGAGAATACTTTTCAAGCTTGTGAACTGGAAAGGCAAGAAGTAGACTATACGGATTGTTCTAAACGGTTTCAGGAAGTTGCTAGAGACTTTTCGAAGCAGTATGCCCACATATATTCAGCTAGACTGAATACTTATAGAAATATCTTAACTCCAATAGTTCGTAAGAAGTGGTCGGATCGCCATAAAATATTGAAGTTATGCGAACTTAGAGATAAGGGTACAACATGTGTTATAATTGGGACGCTTTTTAAGTTTCAAGAACTGAAGCCTAGCATTCTGAAGGAATTGTCTGATCAGTTGGAGATTATACCTCAAGCTCCTAGGTTAGTTTTGTGAAAAAATATCTAGTTACATTGAAATTTAAAATTAGAATACGATTTATAAATTATTTTTTGTTTCAGAACGCACTTTGTACATGATAGTGATAGTTTAGTGTTGGAAGATGAGCTGCAAAGAATAAAACTGGTTGGCGAGTGCATTGATGTCCATAGCGTTGTGACTGGAGTAGTCTGTGCTTTGTTAGGTATGGTTTTAATGTAAATTTCATCATGTCTTGGTTAAAAGTTATCATCTATTTTATTATATTCTTTCTTTAAGTTTCTTCATATCAGATAAAGTGTATTCTTCTAAAGTTTCATTTCAGAGCATATAAATCATTGTTTCAGGATCTGAGGATGAAGATGGAATATTCACAGTCCAAGATGTTTGCTGGGCTGGATGTGGTATACAAAAACCATTACCAAAATTGAGTTCAGACAAGTATAAACAGTTTTATTTAAATTACTTCAGTTACAACTACTTTTTCTCCCTTCCTATACCAATTTATTCTCTTTACAGATATGTAGTTTTAATATCCGGTTTAAACACATCAAAGACAGCTGAACACATGTTCTCTTTGCATCTGCTGATGGAATGGTTGTCTGGATTATCTGGTACATCTGAATACCAAGAAGAAGTTTCAAAAATTGTCAGAGTTATTGTTGCAGGTGAGTCCTTTGTTAAATACTTTTACATATTGTAAGAATTACTGCAAATACAAGCCCAGTATATAGCAATACACTCACCCCCTATTACATGGGACTTGTAACACAACTGGTGAAAATATGGGTGAAATTACATTGTATAGTGGCATTACATGCCGTATTGTAAACCTCTGCCTAACTCTTCAGGGATACAAGGTATGATGTGATGTTATAAATATTAGCCCAATGTATTAAATTTTTATGATATAATGTCATGATTCTGTTTCATAACTTTTAATAAACTCACAAGTGTAATTATCTATACTTCAATTTAATAGAATTGTATGTGATTAATATTGAAATGGTTCCAGGTGGAGTACTAGCAAGCCAGACAAATGAAGGTACTGAAAATGAATCGGATTTCATTGCTGCAGTGGAATTAATGGACTCTTTAGCAGCCACTCTAAGTGCAGTTGCACCTCTAGATCTTATGCCTAGTAGCAAGGATCCAACTGGAATAATGTTGCCACAAAAACCTTTCCATTATTGTTAGTTCATTCTATTTATTTTTTTTTATTTAATCTATGTATTGAAAAGAAATAATATACAAACCTATTTTTTCAGGTTTATTCCCTAAAGCTATTGAGTACAAATCCTTCAATCGGGTGACTAATCCTTATGAATGTGATATTGGAGGTGAGCATTATAAGATTTATAAGCAACTAGCAAACCCGGCGAAATGCGTTTCGCCACCAATGATTTTTCCTGCTTTTCTCTTAAATTTTTCCTCACGGAGCCCGAGCCCTTTACAACGAATGCAAAACCGTGGAAATCGGTTCGTGCGTTCTGGAGTTATAGCGTCAGGAAGAAAAACCCAACTTATTTTTATATAATAGATAAGTAAATACTATATTTTTTAACATAAACTAAAATGTATTTTTTTCTAGGTTTCACATGTTTGGGTACATCAGGTGAACCAATAAAAGATATTATGAGATATAGTAAGCTTGACAACACTCTGGAAGTAATGAAGAAGACCTTGCTGTGGAGGAACATAGCACCAACATGTCCAGACACAATACCATGCACACCTTGTACGGACACAGATCCCTTTATTATTTACAACTGTCCAGCTATTTACTTCTGCGGCAATTGTCCTGAATTTGCTACTGATCTATATGAAGGTACAGTATATAACTTAAAAAAATAAAATATATAGAGTTGCAAGCAATTGGATTGACCCTTAATTTTTTTTTTTCCAGGGGAAAATGGCCAGCGCACCAGGCTGGTCTGTGTGCCAAACTTTTGTGACTCAATGACTGTTGCCTTGATAAACTTGGCAAATCTGGAATGTTATAGCATGAAATTTTCATAATTTGTTTATTTATATTGAGAATAAATTGTATTTTGGTTCTGAATATTTTTTTTTTCTGTTATTTGTTAGGTACTAGGTTGAAATCAATTTAAGTTTTTAAAGGCAAATAATCTCCCGCCATAGTGTAATTAATTAATTATTGACTGTAATTTTTCAAAAAGATTTAATTTGCGTGAGAATCTGAATCTCTAATAATGCTAATTCCCAGCTATACGAAAAATAAATTGAGAATTGAAGTACTATAAGATTCATCTAGTAATATACTTCAATAGGTTGGATTTTTTTTTAGGAATTATTTGTTCATGAATTAAGTATTTGAAATCACATTTCAAAAATGTTTTTGTAGCGTGGGGTCTCTGAAAATTGTGCAATGAAAAGCTTCTATTGCGTCATTTTAGGAAAGTACTGAGAGGGCGCCACTGCCTAAAGTAAAATAGTTTTTTGATTGGCAACTCTGAGGCTTACTCGCCTCCTCCCGCTGAACCTCTTTGCCCCTCTTTCTCTATTACTCATCAATGGCTCAAGACTAGTAGACGTGTTTAATTGTTTTCCCTCTGCTATAATTGCGTTCAAGATGGGTTACTAGTGCCTAAAGTTTGCACACCTGCGTGTGCCTTCACACGAAATATAAAAATGTTGTAAGTACAAGTTTTTTAATATACTTAATTTTAGTATTACAATGAGGTTCCTATTTTGCCATACTGTTGCATTCCATTCAATTAACATTATTCTAGAGGTGCAACTAAGGTACTAAAGTTCAATATTTGACAGTAAATAAACCTGTTTGTTTATAACAAGTGTTTGTAACTTCTTTCATTGACACACTTTGTTTAGTTGAGTGATCGAGTCAGCTTTCACCGATACTAAGTTGCGCGGGAGATCTATTATTACGACATTCCTTAGAATAAGCGACGCTCTGACTTCACAATCAGCTTAAATTGTCGCATATGCATGAATAGAATAAGTTCACAACATTACAGTCTACATAAATTTCACAGTGATCATTTGTTTCAATCCTTATCTTACATTTTCTTAAATTGCAAAGACCTGTATTGCGCAAACTGTTGAAAAATGTTTTCTTAGTAATATGTATTTATAACTTTTTCATTTAGTAAAAAGATATTTCAATTAGTTACAACTGAAGTTTTGCTGTCTCATGTTGTTATTGATCAGGCCAATGAAAATGAAAGAGAAAATACATATCAAAAACCTATATTTAAATCAGGCTCAAGCAATCATGTTCTCTAAGCAATGAACAATGTGGTGCTTTTTACTTGGCAGTGATCATTGATGTTTATAATCACCATGTGACAAGTGCTAGGTTAACAGTGATTTGTTGACAAACAATTTTTTAACAAATGAATTCAACAGTTAACTTTTACACTTGTAAAAGTTGTATGGAATAGACTGTACTTAAGTTTGAGATGTAGCATGTTCCTTGTGGTATTTATATCAATTTAGTCATAAAGGAACAACCAATATCTTCATAAATGGGTGCATACATTACTCATTGTTATTGTCCGTGGTAATGTGGTAAAGTCCCGAAGATTAAATTAGTTAGGTATTGTTTATTTATTTTATTATGATTAATGATTAATTTTAATTTCTTTACTTTATTACTTTAAAAGAGAAACAAATGGAATTTGTTGCTCATTCTTCTCCATTCGAAGCTACACTTTAGAACAAGCACCTAGCTTCACTGACAGACAGACTGACATACTATTATTTATTTCTTTATTTGTTGATGTTTCAAAAGTACCTAAGTATTTATGGTTTAATTGGAATAAATGAATTTACCTTATTTCAAACCATTACTGCTTATTAAAAAGATTGTTACAATACTGAGACAAAGTAATTGCTTTCTTCAAACAATAAACAGTATAACTATTTGCTCATATAAAATGACATAAATAATTTATGAAAAGTTTTCAAAGTTAGTAAGACATTCTTCATTTGTTTATGTGTTGTATCATCAAAATTGTTGATTCTTTACTTGTTATCTACTGATTGATTTCATACTGGTTTTAATTTTATTATATTATATGCAAGAAAACCTACATAAATAAGTAAAAAATATAATAATTGGTTCAGTAAACAATGTAGCTTATCATACATCATATTTAATTATACCGGACTGCCAAGGAAGGGTTATGTTTTTCGCGCGTATCTTGTTGATTAAGATATTTTCAGTATATCATAATAATGCTGAACTGTAATGACTTGTAATTTTGATACTCTGCTAAAATGAGTCAGATTGTCGGTAGTGAGCTTACAGGAGTAATTGGATGTTACAATATTTACTTTTTAAATTTGGTGACAGCAGAATAACATGTCAACATTTCAATTATTTGAATGTATCACTTTTATAATCAGCATTCGAGATAAGCTTAAACTTATTCTTGCAGACAAAATAATACTGATAAAAAGATTTGTCTAAATCATTCAATAATGAATAAAGTTACATAAGAATAGGAAGTATTATTCCCCCAATTATTGTGTTTATTATCTTTATATTTGGTGTATAGTATCCCAGATATTTATAACAATTCAATTATCATTGATTTGACCTGACTATCATTGTTTATTTCGAATTTATATTTTATATGAAAAAAAAAACCCAGTTATCTTTCCTTTTCATACATTACAGACATAATAAATGTCTGTTATTTATTTGAGTACATTGGCATTATTGTATTAGCTATGAATAAATAGAAACAAAGCCTTTGAAGGCACTGTTTGTTAATATAATTTTCTGTTGGTGATAGCTTTTGATATGGGAAATTATTTTTTTTTTATGTATTTTATATATATTTTTATAAACAGTTTAGACTGCTACTTCAGACATTTTTCTTACAATTCATCAGACAGTGAGGACTGCCATTATTATTGGCATTGTCTGGTGTTGTGGGAATTACGAAACAAATTACAGTGGTGGTTTATCATAACTTAATTAGTGTTATGTTGCTCATGGTGTATATAAAAGAAGTATTATTTATATGGGTTTTCTAAAGAATTGACAAAAACTGCATAACTTCAGAATTCGTTAATTGATGAGGTCACTTAAAAAATAAGAAAAATAATCAATCACTTGGTGGCAATAAACTCAATCAGCTATCAGTTTTAAAAAGAACTCATAAATAATTAATGGCGAAATGAGACATTCAATAATATGTTTAATACGGTACCTATTGTGTTTATGGCGTAAAGTTTATTTTTGGTTCAGACAGTCACCTAGCTACGAGCTAGCATTTCATAAGTTTGCGCAATCATGTCTTGTTCATGTTGAAAGTCAATGCAATCTACTGTTGGGACATAGTAGGGTGGTAGTACGTGCTTTAGTTCTATGTTGGATATTGTACAATCAATTTTCACATCTAACTGCATGGCCATAAGAGTCAATGTAAAACATGAAGTACCCTCGTGTTCGCGGATGACGTCAATGGTTTCCATTGCTCTACGTAGTTATTATACATGTATAGGTTGTTGCGTTGCGACGTAATTTCGTATAGTACTATGTATTTGGACTCTTACTACACATTGTACATATTTTGTTTCGTTATCATTGTAATAATGCCTGTAATAAGAAAAATCTCATTCATAAATTATCTGATAACTTTGCGGCTTTACTCGCAAAGGCGATAGACAGAATTGACAAAACTTTGTCGATACTTCGAAACTGCATTTTTGTTGGATGTGAACAAATTACGAATCACGACTTTTAAATATTTATATTTAGTTTGTACAACCCGGATATTGAAACTCCATTTGGTCGGTCATGATCCCTTGACGACATGGACTCGAGTTAGATTTATGTTTGATAAGATAACGGGTTATTTTTTTAGCATCGACCGTAACGATAATGCATATCTCATGACGTTAAACTCATATGAATGAGCACAGTATTCGTTTCTACGATTATGTATTTAGTTTTAAATGATCAATATTATACAAGCCATGATATTATATCAGACACATTCTTCGAGTAGTACCTAAAGTTTAAGCAAAAAGTATCTATGTAACGGGTTTAGTATTGACCGACTCACAACTTCCTTATACAATGCATGCATTCATTAGAAAACACGATATACAAGCAAAAAACTTAGCTGGTGTTACTCATCACTCTTGAGCCGAGTGATTGATAAAAAACAATACGGTCTTCTAGAATTGTGTTTTATACGCACAATTTCAAGGCCGTCCAAGGTACAACACAACCTATATAGCCTTTTAACATTTTTGCAGTCAGCTTTAAGGTAAAAATTGCTTGAACGCAAAAATCATTTTGCATGATGTCATCGGCATTATTATCGCATGTGTCTCATTACAGTATGAAACTGTAATTATAGAGGAAAATTAGTACTATAAATGAATAAGCAGAATCATTACGTTAGTCTACAACGGTACAGATAAGGTTCGGGTCACGCTTTCCATTCGAGGGGGGCATGGGGCATTCACTGATATGAGAGATAGAGTATCAAATGCATCATTGAATTTAGTTTCAGGCACAGTTATTAATTCTTTGAAAATAACTCAGAATTATCATTATACAAACAATGCATTTATCACTCTCTATTCTTCAAACAAAATGGCACATTCGAAAGTACAAACAATGATAGATGAGTATTTTAGTAAATTTATCGATTAGCAGTGACGCGACGACGCAGGTGATATAAAATAGATATGAAAATATTTTTCGCTGCTGCCTTTATCAATATAGGAAAAATGAATATAATCTTAACATGTTATCTATTATACAAACAAAGGTTTGCATATAAGTTGCCAAACATTGTATTGCAGACTGCGTTTTGTACAAACAATATGGCTAAAATTAGATCAGAAACACCAAAATATTTACATCTGTTTTACAAATACGTACAATGGTGTGATGGTACTTCTTGATAAATGCTTTGTGTTGCCTGACCTGCCTGAAATAACTTGACTTGTAATGGGGTAAAGTCTAACACAACTTTCAATACACACTTACACTTTGGGAAGGTAAGAATGATATCGTTGACCGATAACGATATCTACCCACTCCTGCTAGTAGAATTTCTTTCGCAGTCTTATAATTTATTGTATTATTTTTTTCTTAGAATTGTTTAAGTCTTATTTTTCAAAGTAGTCTATGTAGCAGAACACTTTTCTAATAAAACTTAAAATTAATTGTATGTGTATTTATTTTTCAGTGCCACCATGGCGCCCTCACCGGACAGCTTTGTCCTTCGTCAACAACAACCACCATTATCACCCTTGGACACTGATCTCCTTGCACTCAGTTTTAAACCTGTGGTGAGTACCGTTTTTCAAGAACAAAATTATTAAGATTCAGGTTACAACCAGTTATGGCATACATTAAATTGAATTTTTTGTCTAATCTACCAGTTAGGGTTTTCCCACAAATATAAACGATTCTTTCATAGTAAACTTTTATAATTTTGGTTAATTTACACACTAATTATCCAGAATCAGTTGCAAGTGCCACAAAATAATTCTTTGATCACATACCTTTTGTATGATGTTTTACTAAGACATGAATGTGTAAAATTCCAGAGTTTGCAACGCTCCCACAATGAGTGCGAATTCCTGGGATCAGTTGCCGGCTTCGGCCGGCGCCCTTCTCTCTACTGAAGAGTGCTTCATTCTGCTCGATGCTGACATCGAACAACTTTTTAACAACAATGACTACGGTACGTATATTATAAACCAGATACCTCTATTATGAGGGTTTGAGTTTACCACCAGGATCGCTAATATAACACAAAATCTAGTCCAATAGATAGACTATTAGCTGATGCCCAGATGAAAGTGATTGGGTGAACAAGACCTTACCTTGCAATAGCGCCAAGTATGTAGTTAGCACAAGAAAAGTAGTGAAGACTACACCTACTTGGACTTAAAAGTCACTTAGTAAAATAGTATGTACATAACAATGCTAAAAAAAAGAACATCAGAATGGTCATAGTTATTGACTGTTGATCAAAATAATTAATTACGTAATATCATTATTGAAGCAATCAACAAAATACTCAAAAATATACCGGTAAACTATGGCAACTTTACCGGGCCCTTGGCAACTTTACCATACTATAGGTATTCGGTATAAACTCATTTATCTAAAAATCTACCCACTAGAATTCTGTTTTGTAATAGTAGTATTTTTTAGACATTATAAGGAAATATTTACTATATTTTGCGTAGACGTAAGACTGCTATTATGCCAGTAATGGCCGTCACAATGTATGCGTGAAAATGAGCTAAAAGTTAGTAGTTCCTAAATTGTGCTCACAGAGCCTTAACTATTTGTCACAGGTGAGTGAAATTTTGATCTTGTATGTATAATATAGTTGGGATTACTGTTGTAATGTCAGCAATTGCTTTTTCTTTAATTTATTGATAAATAATCGCTTCGGTAATGTTGACACAGGTTAGGTAAAGTTGCCACGGCCTGCTTTGTGGCAACTTTACCTACAGTTAGGGTTGGCAATAAATGTTTTTTTCTTGTTTGTGTGTATGTAACCATTTTCGAATACCTAAATTTCACAGCATAATAGTGAATATCCTGGATGATAAGATATAATGTATTTAATAATACCTCTTGTTTTACAGCCAAAATGGCTCCCATGAAACAAAACCGCAGAAAACTCGGAGCTAGACACTATAAAAATTATACGGAAGTGATGTTATAATTAGCTATGGAGATAGTGAAGTCATAAAATTAAAAAGTCAAGGATTAAACATTATTTTGTAGCCTTTTTTACAATTTTAAACATAAATACTTAAAATTTTAGAACTTAATTTAGTTTAAAAGGGAATAATATTTATGTTAGAAATTTGTGCGTTTTTTTACTTTAGGTTTAAGGTTTATTAATTTTTTTTTTAAATATACATGTCATAAAAAAGTTCCTCCTTTTTTGACAACCCCGAGCGTAACAAATTATTTGTATGTAAATTACGATGAAACCCGTGGCAACTTTCCCTAATGTCTGTGTAGCCGTTATCTTTATAGATTTCCTCATATTGTTTGCATTATAATACGAAGAGGTCCTAGATGAAGCCCTCTGTACCTCAACAACTCTTTAATATGCAATACACGATGAATACGGCGCGTAGGTAAAGTTGCCAAAAATTTGGTATCTTTACCCATGTTGTTTTTTCTTTACTACGGCTAAAATAAGTGTTTGTATATAATGACGATTACAGTAAAGTGAGCCAGATAGACTAAAATTCTAAATATATAGTTCTGGTTTCTATGCGTCTTATGGTTAAAAATATATTTCGTGTTTTGTTCTAAAATATGGTAAAGTTGCCATGTTTTACGGTACCTAAATGTTTATGATCTTTTAAACTGGCTTAAACTAGATAGCTAATAACCAGTTCGAAAGTTAAAGTTTGTTGTCTTCTCATGCTGATAACAAAAAACAACGAAGAATGAATAACGTTTCTTTATCTTGTTTTCATGGTTTAGCTAGAGATACACGAGTCAATTTATAATCGCATTATTAAATTAATGAAGAAGAAATTTCAAGAAAGTTTTTATTATAAGAAGATAATGTATCCTTAGAATATGTTCAATTCAATGACTGCACGGTTGGTGCTGGGCAAACGGCTGCCGCGCAACTTGTACCGTAAAACATGGCAACTTTACCATATTTTAGAACAAAACACGAAATATATTTTTAACCATAAGACGCATAGAAACCAAAACTATATATTTAGAATTATAGTCTATCTGGCTCACTTTACCGTAATCGTCATTAAATACAAACACTTATTTTAGCCGTAGTAAAGAAAAAACAACATGGGTAAAGATACCAAATTTTTGGCAACTTTACCTACGCGCCGTATTCATCGTGTATTGCATATTAAAGAGTTGTGGAGGTACAGAGGGCTTCATCTAGGACCTCTTCGTATTATAATGCAAACAATATGAGGAAATCTATAAAGATAACGGCTACACAGACATTAGGGAAAGTTGCCACGGGTTTCATCGTAATTTACATACAAATAATTTGTTACGCTCGGGGTTGTCAAAAAAGGGGAAACTTTTTTATGACATGTATATTTAAAAAAAAATTAATAAACCTTAAACCTAAAGTAAAAAAACGCACAAATTTCTAACATAAATATTAATCCCTTTTAAACTAAATTAAGATCTAAAATTTTAAGTATTTATGTTTAAAATTGTAAAAAAGGCT
Source organism: Spodoptera frugiperda (assembly GCF_023101765.2). Taxonomy (NCBI): domain Eukaryota; kingdom Metazoa; phylum Arthropoda; class Insecta; order Lepidoptera; family Noctuidae; genus Spodoptera; species Spodoptera frugiperda. Next base: position 6,287,146 of record NC_064215.1, read on the forward strand.
ACAAAATAATGTTTAATCCTTGACTTTTTAATTTTATGACTTCACTATCTCCATAGCTAATTATAACATCACTTCCGTATAATTTTTATAGTGTCTAGCTCCGAGTTTTCTGCGGTTTTGTTTCATGGGAGCCATTTTGGCTGTAAAACAAAAGGTATTATTAAATACATTATATCTTATCATCCAGGATATTCACTATTATGCTGTGAAATTTAGGTATTCGAAAATGGTTACATACACACAAACAAGAAAAAAACATTTATTGCCAACCCTAACTGTAGGTAAAGTTGCCACAAAGCAGGCCGTGGCAACTTTACCTAACCTGTGTCAACATTACCGAAGCGATTATTTATCAATAAATTAAAGAAAAAGCAATTGCTGATATTACAACAGTAATCCCAACTATAATATACATACAAGATCAAAATTTCACTCACCTGTGACAAATAGTTAAGGCTCTGTAAGCACAATTTAGGAACAACTAACTTTTAGCTCATTTTCACGCATACATTGTGACGGCCATTACTGGCATAATAGCAGTCTTACGTCTACGCAAAATATAGTAAATATTTCCTTTTAATGTCTAAAAAATACTTCTATTACAAAACAGAATTCTAGTGGGTAGATTTTTAGATAAATGAGTTTATACCGAATACCTATAGTATGGTAAAGTTGCCAAGGGCCCGGTAAAGTTGCCATAGTTTACCGGTAGCGGGTTTGATTGCCGCACGAAGCAACTCTTTTGTCGTCCACAAATTGTTGGTTCGAGTCTGGGTGTCATGTGTATGTGAACTTGTATATTTGTAAACGCACCTACGACACAGAAGACAATTATAGTGTTGTCAAAGTTTAAAAAAAGAAAAAGAATTCTAAAAACTATAATATATATATTCACTAAGAGTCGTTTTTATGATTTGCTTCTTGACTATAACGTGCTGTAGTGGTAAAGTCATAAAGCCATATATCAACTATGTATAATTGAGGCGCAATTTGCCACACTTCACATTTTTATCAACGAAATTGGCAGAACTATGAAGAGAAAACGTGAGCTAAAATAAAAACTAGCAAAATATTTTCTTTATAAACGAACTCATTACTGTACAGGTAGAGCCACTGGTATCGATCTGCGTTCTATTTTTGGTATCGGTCTAAGAATAGTGTATTTTAGTAATATTCACATTTTACGGCTTCGAAACCGACGTGAACCTTTCGTTTTCATCCATTTCTAGAAATATTTTCGAAGCTTCTTCAACTATTTTCGAGTTCGATTGAAAGAAATACCCTAACCTTAACTAGTTGAATATAAACATATAGTAGTCACAAAGCTTAACCATAGTGTTATGCATATATATTGTTACTGTATTTCGTAATACACGACTTGTACAAAATGAATTTACTAAGAAAATCGATGTAGATTAATCAATTATTGCAATTTTCCTCTTAAGTCATGAAATTGTGGTCAACACAACCGTTTTTAATGCATCTTAAGTATTTTCCCTATTTATTGAGTGATGCATTGTTGACTAGTATATAGTTAATTACATTATAAATACGTGTTTTAAAACTTTTGACGTCATTTTTAACGCTATTTATTGTTGTTTACCAGTCATTTCTTCGAAGAGGAAAATTAAAGAGATTGCTTGTTGACGTATTTTAAGTTGGTTGTTCTTTGTATCGTTTTCCTGTTCACAGATCAAGACTTAAGCCAGACTTTTGTTTAATTTTTATTATAGCTACATAACATACATGAATATACTACAATGATTGTTCACAGAGTTAGTTTCAGTCTCCTCGTGACTACGTGCAGCGTAAACTGGTCAAACTTCTACCACATTACGAAATTAAAGGGAAGTTAAGAGGCCCAATTACCTCCCTTCCCGATCCCCAATTCCCTAACAATCCTAACCCCCAAAAACGCCGTTAAAGCACTTGTAACTCCTCTGGTGATTTGGGTGTCCATGTGCGGCGGCGATTGCTTACTATCAAAAGTGATCCGTCAGCTAGTCTAGCGGCTTATACCATAAAAAGTTGTTAATTGACCTGTGAATGTAGCAGGAGTTTAGTTTTTTAGTTTTTAGTTTATTACCCATTTTTTGCTGCAGTCGCAGAAGATAATATAATTTTCGATAAAATATTCAAATAATAAGTACAGTAGTAAGAATATATGGACAGTTTGTAACATTTTGCTGCTACTATCTATGTCGAAATCGGAAATACGAAAATTTATTAAAAGAAAGAAATAATGCCTTATTTTTTATTGTATCTTTTTAACTAAATTGTTCAGTACCTAGGTCTTCAGTTATACTATTTGTTTTAAACATTGGTCAATTTTATTAGCAGACAACCCCTAATATAAAAAAGGAAAAGCTTAAGAAAAATTAACGACTATTGGTTTAGTTTTTTAATGATAATATGTCAGTTAGACGTTATACTAGTTTAGGAGTTCAGCCATTGTTCGCCCTACGGACTTTGCTTTATGTAAATTGATGCGCCTGATAATGAAGTAAGAGCAACTACACTTGTATTTAAACATTGGCAATGCGGTTTTTCACAGAACTTATAAACATACACTTGTGCATAGCAATTGAAATTAAAATATACATGTTTATCTATAGATATTGCTTTTTTGTTATAAGCCGGTAAACGAGCAGACGGATATCTGATGGTAAGCAATCGACGCCGCTCATGGACACCCGAAACACCAGGAGCTACAATTGGCTTTCTGAGGGTTAAGAATTTAAGGGTTGTTGTGGTGGAATCTGGTATTAGGAAAATTGGGGAAGTATTAGGATATTTGGGCCTCCAGCCTCCAACGCAAGCATTGTTTCACGTCGGTTTTCTGTGAGTCCATTGTATCACATTTCACCATTCGCCGAAGCATGGCTCTCCCATACTTAAATTTAATATTGTGATAAACAGAGTATTATCGATAGATATTGGATATTATAGTAACGGAATCACGTAATAGTTCTACATACACTGACTTCCCTGACCTACAGTAAATCATTTCTATGAATAGATTATTATAAATCTGGATAGTTACTGTGGAATAATATTTTCATAACATCACCTTTGTAATCATACATGTTTTGACGCGGAAACTAGGTAGGTAGAGACATATATTATTATTTTGTACATCAAGAAATTATTAACATGTAATTTAAATTACATTCTTAAAAATAAAAATGCATTAAATACTAGTAATTGTAGTGACACGGTAAAAACTTTCTTCTTAGATATAAGTTCATATAATTGAAGGTTTGAATCCCACTCAGCAGCAGTGTGTCACGGTCTGTTACTATACCAGATCTAATTCAGGCTATTGTCAAGATAATGTCGATTTATAAAACAATTGCAGAAAATTAGGTACTATTACGTTCTGGAAATAACTTGTACGGTCTTTCTAGATGCGTGATTCGCTTGCCATTCATTACATAATTTGCTTGCCTTACACAACGCCATATTGCCTAGGTAGCAGTTTTCTACTAAAGTATGTGTTGAATCATGTAGTAAGGTTACATAGTTCGTAATATGAATTTTTTGCTCGCTGCTGCACATGGGCTTCTCCAATTTCACGCTACTGAACTTTGAATTAAGGACTATACAAATTAAAGAAATGAGGTTAGCATTTTTATCACGAAGAAAACAGACTATCTTGTTTTGAGTTTATAAAATGTGTTTGCTTGTGTATTGGTTATTTGAAACATTTCATTCTTAGCTTATGTTATCCGCAAATAATGTTATTCATTAGAAGTTACAAAATACTTCTCAATGATTAGTAATAAAAAATAACTAGGTAAAAATTAACCAATGAGCTGTTACCATTTACCTATTGCAGGCCCCACCTACACGAGATTTGGGATTTATCACATATTTTTTATCAATCACGCTATGTTATTCTTGAACTTTAGTATCACGTTACATGTCACGTATTCAATGTTGATTTTTAAAAACGATATACAATTTTGGTTTGACGAAAAAAATAGGACACTTGGTCTAAAATTTAACTCTAACTTCATGAGGACAGCATGGTTTTTCTGACCACGTTTGGTCTACTAATTCTTAAAATATAAAACAGAAATGACTAGCATACTAGTAATAGATATGAATAGATAAAGGAATAGCAAAACATATTTTGCTTTTCCTATGTCCCTAACAGAACCAAATACATGCTAGTGAATACCCAAGTGAGATTTATGACAACTTATTATCCATTATTAAAACACAGTATGATAAATTGTTCCCTTTAAAACGTAAACACATTCAATGTAAGTTTGTTTTTTGTGAATGGGCTACACCAGGTATTCGTATAAGTAGGGAAAAGTTGTTTGAACTTTACGGCATGAAACCATTTATTATTTATTTATTTATTTATTTATATAAAAGAAATACAGCATTATATTTATGACAATTTCCCACAAAACCGGTTTAGCGGTTTGACTGTGGGTGTTGCGCCGCATTGTTATACAAAGTTATTATTATCTACTATTTATTCTATATAATATATATTCTATATAATTCTATATAAGTATTTATTTAGAATTATTATAATTATTATATAAGTATTTAATTAGAATTATTATATTTAATTCTATATAATTCTATATAAGTATTTATTTAAGTATTTATTTATTATTCTATATAAGTATTTTAAACAGGTATTTTTTTAACATGAAAATAGTAGTGAGGCTTTCCACAGTCATGTCTCCAGGTACTCAAAAATATTTAAATCGGTTTGTAAGCATGCTAAAGCACTTCATATTAGCAGTAAAATTAAGACCGCGGAAAACAAAAACTACCTGGTATATAATTAATAACGAGACAGGTAGAAATAAACCACGTAATGTTGAATTTAATTTAAATACTGAAAACGGACGCATCAGTGCAAATCTAAAGATGCATAGGAATTCGAGAGTTTCCTTAAAAATATTCCGCTAAAAACTACGGAAGCATTGAAATCGTCTCCATCTCTTTCTATCGAGCTTCTTAAAAGTAATGTTAAAGAATGCACTTCTGATTTCCGATTTCAATACACAAACCCACAAGCAGTCATCAAAGCATTTAAAGATATTAAAGTTAAGTCGACTGAAGATCTCTGAGGAATGTCGGTTAGGATATGTAGGTCTTTTATAGAGACTATAGCGCCTCATCTAGCTTTAATTTTTAACAAAAGTGTAGATCAAGGAGTTTTTCCAAATTTAATGAAACATAGTAAAGTAGTTCCATTATTTAAATCCGGTGATAGTGCAGAACCCAATAACTATAGGCCGGTCTCTATTTTACCAGTACTCAGTAAAGTATTTGAAAAACTGATACTTACTCAGATGCTGCGTCACTTTAACATGAATTCTATCTTTCATGATCAACAATACGGGTTTACCAAAGGACGCTCTACTACTGACGCGGGGGTAGCTCTGATTAAACGGATTTTCGCCTCGTGGGAAGAAGCTCAGGACGCTATCGGAATATAATACTTTCGAAGGCATTTGACTGTGTTGAGCATGGGACTTTGTTGCTGAAGCTAGAACACTACGGCATTCGAGGGGTATCGCTAAATCTATTAAAGTCATACCTTCAGGATAGGCAACTTAAAGTTCAAATAAACAAAGTAAACTCACATGGGGCTAGCGTATCTATGGGTGTACCTCAGGGATCAATACTAGGTCCATTCCTATTTTTGGCATATATAAATGACTTGCCCCATTTATTCAAAAATGAACCTCAAATGGTATTATTTGCTGATGACACATCACTAGTTTTTAAAATAAACAGACGAACAAATAATTATGACGACGTAAATGATGCTCTAATGAAGGTTCAGAATTGGTTTACAGTCAATAACTTAGTCTTAAACGATAAAAAGACAAAATGTATTAGATTTGTTTTGCCAAATGTTAAAAGTAATAAATGTGACATATTATTGAATCGTGAAAAATTAGAATTTGTAAAAGAGACTACTTTCCTGGGAATCACCGTAGACGACAAATTGCAATGGGGTCCTCACATTACATCTCTAGCGGGACGATTAAGCTCTGCAGCTTATGCTGTCTGGAAAATCCGACAGTTAACCGACATAGACACGGCAAGACTAGTGTACTTCAGTTACTTCCATAGCATCATGTCGTACGGCATTTTACTGTTGGGACAGGCTGCTGACATTGAGTCTATTTTTATTTTACAAAAGCGCGCCGTCAGAGCTATCTACAATCTTGGTCGTCGCGAATCTCTCAGGGAAAAGTTTAGGGAGATCAATATTATGACCGTTCCATGTCAATTTATCTATGAAAACATTATGTATGTTAGGAAAAATCTAAACTTGTTTGACAAAGTGTCTGACAGACACAATTATGAAACTAGACATAAGGATAGATTGAGCCAGCCATTCTTTAGATTGTCAAAAATAAGTAAGTCGTTCATGGGATTCGGTGTTAAATGTTATAACAAAATTCCAGAGGAAATAAAACACCTAAATGAAAGACAATTTAAATTATGTATTAAAAAAACGATGTGTAGATTAGCATACTACAAATTGAATGATTATATAGAGGATAAAAATGCTTGGAGGCAGGCTGGTCCAGCTCCACAGGGTAACGAAAAAATAAAGTAATTCCAATAATGTAATAATAAAACCATGTTATTTCAATTTGTTCTGTTAAATTAGATACAATCATTGTAAATGTGAGAGCCCTGTAATTAGCTAAAACTGTATTAGACTAGTAGAATGCACTTGTGTCAGCTTGGAGTTGTCATGCTCACTCAAAGGTCTCATTGGCGGTGGCACGGGCATTGGATCGCTCGATTCCCTGCAACATGGTTGAGTTGGGCGGTGCTGGTGTACGTGTCATGTTCGTGAACGGGCGCTGTCAACTGGGACTGGTCAGCTCCAGACTGCATTAAGATTGTTGTCCTCAGGGTTATTTTCTTTTTCTATCACTTTGACTAAATATTAGTTTTACATTGTTCTCACATAGTTGAAGCAATCGAAACAATGTAACCATGAATTGTATTGTGAATCTGATTGGAAAAGAGTAACCTATGGAGTTTCTTGCTCGTTCTTCTCCATAGGAATCTACACTTTGGAACGAGCAAATAGCTTCACTAGAGGACTGACCGACAGACTGACGTTATTAATATTATTATATTTGCTTTGACGTTCAAAAGTGCCTTCCTGGTCTAATTGAAATAAATAATTTTGACTTTGACTTTGACTTTGAGATACATTGGAGAGTTGTTAAGATATTCTTAATAAGTCATCTTAGTGCCTTTTATTGATAAAGTTCGTTGAGTTTATAATATACATAAAAAATAAGAAAAACAAAAGATATAAAATGATAAAATCTTTCGCATAGTGACAGTGTTATATAATAATTATTTAATGTATCAAATGTAAATAATATTCCAAACTATTTATAAAACATTAAAAGTTCCACATATCGTCTGACAGCAACTGATAATAATCACCAATCCAGAAATAAACTTTTCTATTATTACATCACGCTATTATTTTAATTGATGTTGGACAGTCAGTTGGTTTACAATTCTTTTTGCTGTTTTTAGTCCAAGTTGGCATACTAATCAATCGGCATATTATTCTTCCATTTTCCCCTATTAGATGTCATCACATGGGTAATGGGTTGCGGATGTATGTAAAAGTTACCGAAGCACGAGTTCGAACGAGGAGGTTTTTGTTAGTAAGAGTCTGACACTCCCTCTCACCTCACACAGGATGGAACGAGCCATTTGATGGTTTTCCCCCTTAAAAATACATAATTACTTTTATATTAGGTACTTCTCACACAGTCTTTTCATCGTTTCTTGACTCGTGCCATTAAATCCAAGATTAAATTGGTTGCATGGTTTTTAACGCCATTCCTCATTATGATATTGTTACTAGTGCGTGGGTCCGCAACACCGAGAGGAGTGTAACTATATACTCTGTATTTGCTCTTTGGTATTCCTGGCTGATTAGTTAAACCGTCTCTTAGGGTTTGCTCGTTTATCCTTTATCCCATTTCTATAGAAACACAAGTGGTTAAGAAGAATTATTATTATGTTATTATTTTATATATGGAGACATAGAAAGAAAGGCGAGGCAATAACATAACCGATGGTTTATGACAAACAACTCTCGTCACGTAGTAGATTGGTGTGACCAAGTCGAGCGTGTTGTACAGAACACGCGTTTAATCGATGACCTTATTTGGCACTCTCTGATAATGTATGCTCTCGGTAATCTATTGAACTATTTTGTTCTCCGAAGACGTCAGCATTAACTGTCTTAAATGGAATTTTTGTACGGTCCGATAAGTATAATTGCTCTTATCAAGATTTGTTTTAATAAATGTGTTATATTTGGTTTAAAATATAAGATCAGTATTATTACCTACTCGTGTTAGATGAGTCTTTCAAGTCTATTTTTTATCACTTGTGGTTAATTTCGGTTAAATTAATTAACATTACGTAAATTGATAATGCGAAATAGCATTACTGATTATCTGAAATGGCATGGCACGTTTGGGTGTTTGAGATTTAAAACGTGGTAAAATTATCAGGAGAATTTCATTGGTACGTTAAATCACGGCAGACCACAGCTTGCAATTTTGGTCTGCAGACTTTTACTTCAATGTTATGAAACATGACATAGTTATTTATTATAGAATCTGAAATATCCCACTATCCCAGGTATTTGAAAGATTGCCTAGATAGATTCAGAAAAAGAAAGTGTCTTTTATGAACTTTCATGTTTACTGCTCCGTCAATCACGAAATTTGTATTTTAACTGTATCATTGTTGATTTTATACATTTTTATAATTTACCATTTCTAGAAGGTTCGATCCACGTGGGCGTTTCTTAGCGTTATATAATTGAATCTCCCTTGGGCGGCAGACGTAACATCCTGGAGTTTAGACGCCTTATCATAATTCGCGCCATTGTTATCAGTATCCATAATTATCTCGCGTGACCGTTTGACACAACTCGTATAATTAATGTGGTTTATTCCTGACGCGACAGCACCCCCACGAACTCACCTCATGCACAATGATAATGCGTTAGGTCAATACGATTAATATAATATTCCAGTCACGGTAAATATACATTTATTAGGTTCTAGTTGTTACACGCGACTCTGTTCACACCCTTTGTAATGACCCGCTTTCAGCAAAATGGAAACTTTAATGCGATAAAGATTAAAATGTACAAAAATGCATACAAATTATAATCTACTAGCAATGGCAAAGGTGCTGACTAACTTTATTAATGAAAACTCAATTCGTAGCTTATCCAGCTTATAATCTTTAAAAGAACTTTAAAAGAAGAGCAGTAATGTTAAATGTTGATTACATATGACATTACTAATCATCACTATCAACACCATACTATCAATAACACTTGGATTTTGAACAAAACGACCAATCAGTAGATACTTTAGAACGACAAAGTTTAGTTTTCCAGGAATATAAACCTTGTAGATTAAAAATAGTTGACACAATATCATTGTAACTTAAAACGGGATATTTACCATGTTTATTAGTTTTTGTGAGTTCCCGATATTTAGGCACTGTTGCAAACGCCATGATCACTGATGAAGTAAAAAAACTTTATAGTTGACACGTTTTTTTATAATCTTAAAAACGTCCACAAACACGTTGCGTTTGCGAACGTTCTCTACGGTGGTAGAGTTCACTTGTAAAAAATAGAGCACTATTTCAGCATCCACTGTACTTGGTTCAATGGGTATGTAATTATGTGTGAAAAGTTTAGCTTGGCTCACTGGCAAGGCAGAAACTAGTCAGTTTTATTTAGTACGATTTTGACTTCTTTACCATGGAAGATTTCACCATAATGATATGAATTTGCTTGTTTGTATGAGTACAACATACTTGTAATGATAGATATTAAATAAATAAATATTGTCTCTCTTAAAAGGGGTGTGTGTTCCTGACAAATACAATTTGGTAAATACGTGTTCAGTAATCACGCTACCAAAATCTAGAAAGTAATTATAAACATCTATTAAAATGAAAAACGTATTTGATTATTATTTAATTTAATTAAGATATTTACAATAGACAATTAACATGTATGTACAAGTTGTCCTCTTGTTTGTTACCCTTGACGAAATAATAACTGTACATAGATAAAACGTGATTTCCAAATGGTTCCAACTCATCAACGAAAGGAACTTTACTGGTTACTATGTTAAGAACGTGGGTGTGTCTTGATAATCACTTGCTTGGTTAGTGACTGTAGTTTGGGAGATAAGAACAACGTCATCAAGAATCTTCTAAAAACATATTTGTCTTGAGTTACTGGCCTCTGCTCATGTTTTCAATTGCATATCGCCTGTTCGCTACTTACCATTATTTATCTTGTTTCCAATGAAAATATGTTTTGACATTTAATTTTATAACATGTTGTTTGTCTTGTACTGCATACGGAATATTACGGACTTAAGGCGTGGCTATTTTAGTATCATTTATTTTATTTTCCTGTAAATAGATTTTCTTATATTGTTTACTATAATGGGCTGTATTCACTTTATATAATGAAATCTATCTTGATACATAGCAAGAGTATAAAGTTAATTTATTTATTAATGGAGAGAATTAAGCTATGAAAAATTTAAAATATTATAAGATACTTATTAAAAAGAGATCAATACATATTTCATTACATCATTCACTGGTGAATGGTGTTTTTGAAAGTAAACGCAAAATGCAAAGCCTATAAGTGGAGCTTTAAGCTTAGTATGAACTGAACTTACTTAAACTTAAAGCATTTAGGTGTCGTACATGTCATACATGTTTTGTTCTCTGTTTTCGCTCATGGCAAAAGCAATTATTGCTTTTAAGCAAATGCAATAATTATACATATACCTCGTTAATCAAAAATACTTAAAAGTTCAAGCCAAGCTCATTTTACAATGAGCAAGACGCTCAACTTCTTTCCACTTCTCTTATGAACACTTATGCATTACTATACTTTGTAATTAGGATTCCCCGTTTCCCAGCACTAGCGATAACTGGACACATACATAAAAAAATCCTATTAATAATAATACTTTTCTGTTACAAATTTTGGTCACAATAATCTCAAGCTCGTAACAAGTTCTTATAACTGGCGTTAGGGTCATATAGTAAAAAAATTAAAATACATTTCTGAATGGAATTTTGGTCACGTGTTTCTTGAAATATATCCACAGGTTTAGTATTACCTGTTAATCTCAAAATTTATCAACAGAATTAAGCTTAGTACCGAAAGCTTTAATCTAAAACATAAACTAAAAGTTGAAAGTCTAATCTTTATATTAGTTGGATTGTTAAGGGTTTAAAGATTAAATTGTTAAAACGCAATATCGGTGATTTAAGTGCTTGGTCAATATCTTCGTACGAAAATCATTCAAATTTAAATAATGGAATGGAATAAAATTCCTAATGAATGAACGATCTAACTTGACCCTAATGTTATATCGGCACAATCTTAAAAAAATAAGGCATAAAATGAACAATGTAAAGATGTTTTTATAATAACAGAAATTATTGTTATGACATTATCACTGGAGATTTAAAGCATCACGACATCTGGGCGTTACTTTGACGTAATATCGTGCGACAGATACCATTCATATATATATTGACGTCTTCTCTCTTCACGCTGTATTTTGTACATTACTTATCTAAGCTACTTACCTTGAAGCTTCTTCGACTTGTTCAGTCGCATTGCTCCAATAATTTTAATTAATTATTCGGGATTAAATCAGTTTTGTTTAGTGTTTAATCTTAATCAATCAATTGTGCAAAAATGTGTTGTTATAAAAGTAACGGAATGTGTGACCTGTGTAGGGAATTCCAGTTGTCGCTGCTGCAAAGTAAGAAATTGCATTCATACACACCATACATTTTTACATTTTTATTTTGTTAAAAGTGAATAAAATCAAAATTAGTGTATTGAATAATTTTAATTAAAACTAGATGTAATATAATCTGTCTTATTCACAAAAAATGTTCTTGAATAAAATGATATCAAAATTTAAAGATTATTAAATGTAAACAACTTTAATTTAATTGCGCAACAGTTTAACAACGAAGCAAAATGTATTTAAGCTGAGAATAAAAAAATAATTACTTATTAATTAACGCTCAAAAATTTTGTCGTTACATTCCAATTTTCATTAGTATATTTTTGTTGAATATACTATAGCATGGTGTTTCTTTGTCAACAGATTTGCTTAAAACCTTCCCAAGCGCTACTCCCAAGACCGAGTATGACAGCTACCACCTTCAGGACGACGTGTCCACCAGCCTGTACCCTCCATCTCCGCCGGAGATCAAGCCCAGTCCCGCTGAGCTTGCCAACGATCTCCTGCAGCAGCTAGACAACTGCAAACAAGGTAATTCATCATTTACAGTATTTGTTGTAAATTATTCCTTTTCTATCCTGTTTACTTCAGGTCTTCACTAAATGTTTATGTTGAGTTACCGATATATCCAGCAATTATCAGTGTCGATCGGATGAACTGGACCTCACAGTTCATTAAGTTTACATAAACTATGGAATAAGCACGGGATGTGTTCTTTTTGCTAGATACCTATTATAATCTTATTCTCTATTCTCTCTGTTCCATCCATGGAATGTGAATAACAGTGAACATGCACAAATATTTCTGATTGAGATAGCGTCTAAATGCGATTTAGATACATATTCGCTACAAGACTTTTAGACCTTTGAGTAATTCATGCGTCTTCATTTTGTTTCTCTACTGACTACTTCTTTTATTGCATCTTCAGACTTTTGTAGCAGTTCAATTATATAGTCAAATATTTATCGGTTTTTATTTACGTCAGTAGCACTAAATTTTAGAGCATTGATGATTGTGATTATAAGCGTGAATGAAAGATAAGCTTTTTATAAATTGTCCTCAAGACTCATTGAAGTTTATTAATTCCTTACTTTACAAAGTCTTGTTGTGATTTCTGGTAGTTTCTGTTTTTTAAGGGACTTGAAGTATTCTCTCTGGTTTCGGTTGATGACGCAGTAGCGATCATTCCTACTAAGTCATCACCAAGATCCATTTTCCCATTATCTTCTCGGAACTCACTGTATGTATGGTCAATATGGAGTTCCTTATTATTCTTGTATATGTATCTTTTATATAAATCTTTATAACTGGTCATGTGTAGTTTTGTAATGTCATCTCGTGTTGTAGGGTCATTTATAAGTCCAATGTCTAAAATGATAACGATATGGTCTTGTATAATTTGCTTTATTCTTCACAATAATTGGCACATTTTGAAATCTTTTTGGCTAGTGTTTCGAATGCATTATTTGTGTTCTATGAAGTGGGTTAAAATGTCAATTGTTTAGGGATGTTGTTGGAATATGGCTTAACATTGATTAGATGAAACCAGTCGCAACGAGGGCGTGAATTGGACGACGTAGTAAGAGAAGCCTACAGGGCACCGACAAAAGGTCTATGCACTTAATCTATGAGGTTCCGAAGTGAGATTTAAAATGTTATGTATCCGTCTTACGCCCGAATACACAAACGCTATTCAATTTTAAGTTGTACTTAAATATCGTGCTATCTCTGTGATTTTATAAAGAATTGATAGTGACAGAACTACATTAGACAGCGTCTTAAAATTGAGTAGCGTTTGAGTATTCGTGCATTAGTCATTGTAGGATAATTTTAGGGATTTCCAACAGAATAATCATGATCGAATTTAGCAGATAACCTGTCTACAAATTGAAAGTCATTCCACTGTTTGGCGTAATCATCTCACGTGTGTCACTGTGACTATAATTACATATGTTATCATTCTAAACGTATTAATGTGTATGTACTGTTGTTTCTCCAATATTTAGCTGTGTTAGACAGCGGTAAATAGTCTGATACAATATCTTGTTTGACGAATGTAGGTACATAATAAATAGTTACTGTTAAAATTTGGAATATTTATGGGTTGACAATGACTGTTTGTTTAACCTCAAAATAAAAATCCAAAGGCGTAAAAGTAGGTAAGATATCTGCAATAGGTATCTCTACCGGTGTTTAAATTGATATATAATATCACCACTGAGTAGTATACTTTGAGAGGTTTCCCAAAATATATTTGCAAAGTTTGGAGTCAAAAAGTAGAGAACTGCTAAAGTTCTCTACTTTTTGACATCTAAACATACAAATGCATATGCACTCCTCTCTTACATTGAAAAAGGGATTGAAAACCAAGTCCTTACATATAAATTGTCTATAGTAGGTACTCTATATGTTAAGTGCAGTTAGTTCCCTTTGCAGCCTTTGATAAGGCGTCAGTATATTTATGTAAGTACGTTTGTCTCACCACGATTATGTTGGACACACCTCTAGGTTTTCTATGTTTACCATTCTTTTATTGCATCATTTTTGCCCAAGGCTAATTATATTTAACAGTACATATGATTATTTTGGGTGCTATCAAAATAAATATTTTATGTAAATTGTGAATAGATACCCTTGCACGATATCACGAAGTGACACGCCTCTAACCACTACCTAGCACTACACGTTTGCGTGATTCTCTCAGTCTTTATCAACTACTGCTAATGAGCAATTAAAGCAGATAATGCAATGACGAGTTCAAATGTGGCAGCCAATCCGATAAATCATGGCTTACCGTAACATTTCCTAATTGGTTGTTGCGAATTGGAGTTCAATAATAATGTTCCACAAATATATGCGATTGGATAGTAGGTACGCCTTCTGTCTATTGAGCCAATCGTGTCAAATACCATCCTACATATTTGAAGTTTGATTGGTTAGCGTAAGCTTCCTGGGTTAGTAGTATTTTATGAATAATATTTATCTCAACTCATTCATTTTCGACGATATATAGCAAGCAAGTGGTTCTAAACCAAATAATGCCAAACAAAGGGGTCTTTTGACTCTCGGGTCGTAATAGTAGTATTTATTTTTTCATAGTTTTGTTATTTTTGTCCAGCGGTAGCAAGAAGATTCACATCGTTCCCGGTATATGAAATTTCTATATGGTTTATGCCTAATAAATAACTTAGGATTAATATAAACAATAACTTGACGAAACGTGGTTTTACAATTAGAAATAAAGTAACTTGACAGGAGTTGCTAAAGAATTTAAGTTGATTCGTTACAAAGTTAAAATAACCTTCGGTATTATGTAATTGATTTGATTTGCTCAGCAAATATAATATACTTAGATATATTTAGCAAAATATGCGAATGGACGGTTGATATTCCCGCACAACTTGTTTTATTTTTGAATATGTAAGTATATAAAATGTATTACGTATATTGAAACGGGAATAGTTTGTAATAATGGACGCCTTAGGCAGACCCTCTGGAAATATTTAAGTTATTTACGTAGAAAGGCTCGACGGGTGCAGGTTGTTGCACTGCTGATTGTGACACATAGCCGAGGCCTCGATCAATTACACAGAATACAGTATCGACTACTATACACATCATGTTGTCGAAATTATGAGACAACACCTCAACAACCAC
Source organism: Spodoptera frugiperda (assembly GCF_023101765.2). Classification (NCBI taxonomy): domain Eukaryota; kingdom Metazoa; phylum Arthropoda; class Insecta; order Lepidoptera; family Noctuidae; genus Spodoptera; species Spodoptera frugiperda. The sequence continues at coordinate 6,302,664 of NC_064215.1, forward strand.
TGTTTAAACATGAGCTTGCATGGAGACAGTACTGTTATAGCGTTTCATTCATACATTTGTTGTAACACCTTAATCAGATAAGATGATTAGAATTTTTTTGTTAAAGTTGCATCAGCCTGTTTTTATATAAATATTTAATGTGAGCTATCAAGTAATTCAATTCAGTCAGTGTATTTCAATGGCTAAGATGTGGTGTCGTATTTTTCCAAATTTACAAAAACTAGAACCGGTTGCAGTTGTATTTGATTCGTACATTTATATTGATTTAGGCAGTGAAGTCAAACTGTGAACGCAGCGTTGCACATTAATGTAATATTTATATGTTAGTGAGCCGAGAGTAGTGGGGAAAGGCGCGGGTTTGGTGGTCAGGCGTGCGGGTGTGCGCGCGCGCTCAGTACCAAGTTGTGCCCCGCCGCGTTTGCTGGTGACCGTTGCTTGTTTTATAACCCGTGACAATAAATTCGAGTGGAGAAGCACATTTCGAGCGCTCGCGCTCGCATCATAACATATGTCTGCCGCAATCTATGCGATTATTGGACGCCGTTAGAATGAAGTGCCATTATCGGTGCATCTGGAACAAAGAGATAGTTTTCAATTCACAAAAACTTGTTAAAAGACGTTAGATCAGGGTTTGCCCATTGAACCCCCTCCGACGACCTTTGCTGCATACCACGAGGATTCCAGTTTTTAGGATACCACTGCCCATATAATAGTTTTAAAGTTATCGTTAGAACTGTATTGTAGCAGTAAGGACATTAAAGGACATTCTTGTTTGGAATAGTAAAGCAGTTACTATATCATAATTGGACTTCGTGATGGCTCTGGCTGATATGTATGTTGGTAGGTGGTTTCAGATTTTTTATTTGCATGAAGAGGTTGTTTGTTGTTATTGAGAGTCACTGTGGCGGAAAGGCGACCTCAAGGTTTGAATGTTCTAGTTTTGTTTTGTTCTTTGTGTATTTGTGTTTTGTCATTGAAACGTTAATGATTTTTGTGTGGTAAGTTGCTACAAAGTATGTGTAATCAACACTTAGTTTTAATGTTTATTCCAATTAAGTAACTGGACACATTAACGATTCGATTTGGGCCGATAAGTTAACTGCGCAACAAACTTGTTTGTTTGTATAACAACATGGAAACAGTTCAAGCAGCATTTTGCCGGAAATATTATGACGTACACACATAAAAAATATGCTGATGACGTCTACTAAGGAAGTCAATATAGTATTGATTCAATGTAATTAAAATAGTACGTTGATAGTATATTCGTAACATAAATATGATTGCTTGATTTTATATAGAGTTGTAAAGTAGACGACAGCATATTTAGCAACTTATTTATTATTTATATCGGTATCCATGGATGGAATTCATGTTTCTCGACGTAATAAATACTATCCGTACTATATACAGCTTAGCTTGTGGAACAAATTACAAGTTACAGCGGGCTCTGATTTCAGCTGCCGAGTAGTTTGGACTAATAAATGACGTCCCAGAGTTTAGCCGCTCATATTATTAGAGCTTATTTTGCTTTTGGTCGCCTAGCGCAACCAATCCGTACTTTGTCTTATTCTGCGAATCCTTGATGAAGAGTTTGCATCCAAAAATAGCTGTTCACTGATAACTTGGGCCACGTTTAACTGATAAACCAGTTTGCGTACAAGACGGCCTCGCTTGCTCGCTCGCCCAATAATTAAAGCGACATATTGACCACTTGTTTCCATTCTTATACATTGATACAGATATGACCTACCAATACACCTTTCCAATGTGGGATAAATAGTTATCTTGGCACGTATTGTAAACGTGACAAAATATAGTTTACTTTTTACTTTTATTGCCTTGGTCCGATTAATTGTCATTGCTTTTTATTGAATGCGTCCTACTTGTTGTTTATTCGCGGGGAACATTATTGAAACTGAAACCAAAGCTAAAAGTAAATAAAAACAAAAAAACAACTACCGTTAAAACAATGTAGAGTAAAAAACTAGTTTGCTACATCTACGGTTATAGGCAAGGAGCTTGATATGAGACGAGTTTATTATAACAAGGCCGAATCGGTTGTTTAGATTTTTTCAACATGGAACATTCCTAACGTTTCCTTAGCTGGTAGCAGGTTTGATCATAAACAAGTTTAAAATAAAATGTTGACATCGGAGTAGCGAACTTATCAAGTGATTTGCTATCGAGGGCGAGGAGTCACCGAACTCTGATTGTGCAGGTTTATCTGGGGTCGGGGTGTTGCAGGCGTCCGAGCTGCTGCCTAGATATTAGTCGCTAACTTAATGCTTCTATAATTGTCTGGTAAACACAATACGACACTTTGAATTACATTTTAAATTGATGTTCTTTTCTCCTCTTAAGGTCTGAGACACCAATCTGTACAATTACGTCCAATTGATTGTTGATTGCGGTGCCGGGACGGCCATCTCTTGTTCGTTGCGCTTAAATTCTTTATAAATACTTGTCTACTACTTCTATATTTTAATGACCAAAACAATTTGGCCTGGTATCATTATTTTATTCGAGTTTCGAGAAGCAAAAACAATCAAAATTCGATGTTTCCATTGATGTCTTTGATAGAGCAATAGGTTTCTAAATATAGATATCTTTTTGTGATAGTTTTTGTAGTCAACTGCCTAAAGTTAGTCGATGATAATACCTTTGTTTTATAATTGGTATTTAATAAGGTATAAATAGAGTAATTAATGATTGAACAATGGCCCGTCACTTGTTCTGGCGCTGCGTGCAACATGAGATAGTGTTTATTTAGTTCAGGGCAGATACCTACTTTACATCTTTGCTTACGTTGTAGTCCCAATACTAAAGCTTATGACGAGAATAATTTATTATTCTGCATAATTTATTCTTATTTATCGTTAACGGAATTTTCCTAACTAAGCTATCTTGATATTGTATGTATATGGTAATTAATAGAAGTCGCAAACTTATACCTTGTTTTTTGTCTTTACAGAGAACATCTTCTCCAATTGGCTAGAAGAGAAATCGGAGCTTCCCATTTTTGAAAACATCTCGCAAGTTCCGGAGCGCGTAGAGCCACCAATTCCCGTGTCGCTGCCCATTGCACCGACCTACTCCGCGCCTCAGCCTACGGAAGACCTCCTTAGAGAGTTTGAAACGGTATATGGAGCCGTTGAGCTGACTCATTTGACTCCACCTCAGAGTCCCCCCGGTCCTGCGACTCAACTGCTGCTAAGTTACGCCCAACAAGCACAATGCACTACGTTTGCCCCCGCATTGCCCCTCGTGCCACCACAAGAACAGTGGCCGGTGATGCCCGCGCCCGTGCAGGTGCCGGACTCCGTGCCGCACTACGACTGCGGGTACGAGGACGTCGAGGAGCTCGTCCGTCACCGCGCCGCTCAGCTCGCTTCCCCGCAACACTCGGGCGGCAGCGCTAGCGTTTCTCCTCAGTCGTCGCCGCCATCATCACCGCGGTCTTCGTGCACCGACGACGAGTGGTCGTCTTCATCCCGACCCAAACCATATTCGCGCCCATCTGACGACCGTCGCTCCCGCAAGAAGGAGCAAAACAAAAACGCGGCGACGCGTTACCGTCAGAAGAAGAAGGCTGAAATTGAAGACCTTCTTAACGAAGAGCAACAGATGCGTGAGCGGAACTCGAAACTCAGCGACAAGTGTTCCGACTTGCAGCGCGAAATTCGTTACCTTAAAGGGTTAATGCGCGACCTCTACAAGGCTAAAGGCCTTATCAAATAAACCACCACCGCCGCCACCTCCAGAGACCGGATTACTGTCAATATGGCGCGACAGAGAAGCGCGCATTGTGAACAAAGTTCAAAAAGAAGTTTTGGGAGTTTCGCATAGTTTTGATGATAATTAATATTAAGATAATAATATAGATATTACTTGTATCTTATATAAGCAAATGTAAACTCATCGAGCAGAAAGAACCATTTGTCATTAGAAGGGAAACAAATAACACCATCAGAGAAACAGGTGGCGCCCTTTTTCATCTTTCATTATTTTATCATTTCATCTTAGAGGATAGGTCGCATTCATTGTAATGAAAATATGAATTCCATATTGTGTCTATGATTGACACAAATATTTTTGTATAACACCCTATGTATTTTAAATCAATTAAACTTGCATTTTATTGTCATCTTATGAATTTTTGATGTTTTATGTTTTCTTACAATAAACGGAATGCGACGGCGGATAAATCTGTTGTTTTATTTTGGCTCACTAAAGTAGTAGTTTGTTAGAAGGGAACAACAATGTTAGAGGAAGGTACCATAATCACTTGCAACTTGCATAATAATAACTGACCTCAATACCGTACAATAGCATCAATTATACTAGTACTGCATTAATTATGAAGCATTAGAAACTTGCAAAGGACTTAGCAATAACTATAAATGTGTAATTTATGGCTGGGAATATTTCAAACCATTTTACTTTAATTCTAAGAGCAAGTATTAGACACAAAAAAATAATCTAATATTTGAATGAGTGCAAATTGTATCTTCCATTATGTCTGAAAATGGATATTCTTGCAAAATTGACGGCAAATGCCTGCTTGAGTATTCCACGAAGAACACAATAACACTTGGTACAACGGCGTGTAGATCAGAACCAAATAAAAGTGAAACTGTCATTGACAATGGCACTGTCTGATTGTAGACTTACAATCTGTTACACTAGTTTGATACAATAAACAAATTGTCTCTAATTTTACACACATTGATGTATTTTTACAAGAAAAATTTTCACGTTAAAAGCAACATGTGAATTTGTAAATCACTAATTGTGAAGTTGCAAGTAAGTCCAATAATTGTGTCACTAATTGAGGCACCAAATCTATATTCGCGTTAGTCGAAAACAATTTTAACATGTATCTGGTTTTAAAAGGTCTTCGAGGCCTTTCAGCATCGCATCGTCCCATTAATAAATTAACACTTTACTAAGATCTGAGACTGCCTCGTTAGAGTAGTTCGTCAAGCGGTTGCAAGTGCGTGTGCCGAGTGAAGAGTCTGGGGTTCGATTCCCGGGTGTTTTTTTAAGACATACCTAGTAATATCTGTGCCCGGTGGCAAGACACTGTTACATTAAACTTGTAACATAACTGGAGAAAAGTGGATGCTACGTGGCATGTAGCATGTGAACATTTGCATAAGGCGACGTTTGGCAACTGCCTCACGTGATGGTAAGCTATGATGCGGCCTACAATGGAGCACTTCTGCCCATTAGCCTATTCAGTTAGGTCTTGAAGACACCCTACAGAAAACAAACTCGAATTTCCTAAAAAGGAAGATTATGCCCGGTAAGTGTGCCCGTTTCGAATTAGGCGGTAAAAGATACCGTAAAAATTATTACGGAGATGAAATGATCTCATTTGCATGTCTAGGTTATAAATACAGAAATCTAGACAATATACTAATGCGTTTTAAACAAAATCACAAAAGTATAATTTTTCTGTAAACTTTATATGAGAAATGCGATTCTCGACCACTGGGCGACCTCTAGTTATAATCTAATCAGTAATCAATATGATAATTTAGTAACGTATAAACTAAAGTAGCGTATTGCTGTTTATATTACTTAGATAGCCTTCCTATTAATACGTCAATAACTTAGCTACTTAATTATAAAAAAATATTTTTAGAGTTTAAACTTAATTTTATAGGTGAATTGACCTTAGGAATTAAGGTTTAGGAATTAAGGACCTTAGCAATTACACTACCTATACAATAAACCTTTTCTTACTATGAAATAAAAAAAGTTCTAAAATAATAAGGATTTGATTAAGTAAGTTTTACCCTAAAATTATATCCACTATTCTATTTATTAAATTTTAGTAGTGAAAAAAAATGTCAGTCTACAAAATAGTACCTAATAGTATCTAATAGTAAGATACCTACGTGGTACAAACTGTTTGAGCTGGAAAACACAAGTATTTCATATAAAGCTATCTCAAAAGTTATGGCGAAGTTAATTGAAATAAGCATAAATTATATTAAAAACATTTGTCAACTGTTTGATAAATAAGCAGCCGACTGTTATCGCGGTATATTCCCGACAAAGGAAAACCTTTTCCAATAATAGATAAAGGGTTCAAAGTAGGTCGTAAGTATGCATGTATCGTACTTGCTAATGGCGTGAGGACGGGCCAAGACACACACTAGTTAATTGGAGGGGTGTCTTCAAATAGGATAAGTATTTCCTTTTTTGTATTATTGCATTTTATTTGGAGAAAATAATGGGACCGAATGCTGAGTGATTTATAAAGACATTGAGAACCGTCTTTTTAAATTACTCGGTTAAAGGTACTTGATCCTAGCTAGCTAGATTTTTTTTTCTTCTCCTATAATAATATCTTCTGATTTATTTCGTTGCGGGATCTGAGATTATTCAATTGCCTGCGACATGCCAGTGTTCCGGTGTTTTCATGGTTGTATCTACTGTAGATCCTGGCTTACAAGAGTTGCAGCGGTTTGGGAGGTTGTGGCGGGCTTGTCCCATTAAAAAAAGTAGCTCGCTAGATTTTAGGAAAACAGTAGTTGTTTGTATTTACAATTGTTTCCCCAATGGAATAGATATAAGAACATTACACTTGCGTCTGTTGGTCAAGAGGTTTCGACTGTCGTGCAAGTATAAGGCCCTATTCACACGAGCGTTATCGAGCTGTAAATTGTAATAATGAGAAATTCACAGGTTGAGCTACGTCAGCCGCGGCCGCATAAGAGATGGTCATCGAGAATATCGAGATGGATGTATTTTGAGAAAAACTTAAGGGCTCAAGGGCTTAAGTCTCATTTGTCACAATTAAGGATAACAGATAACAAAGAGGACAATTCCTTTAGCCACACTGTTCAATGATAGATGGGACATAGGTACAAATCGCCTACTATACTCATACTAAAATAAGGTATGTAGCTACTTAATTTCAAAGCACTCTCATAGGAAGTAAATGATTAACAAACTTAGGTAAGTAGGTACCTACCGTAGATTTAATATGAAGGACAATGTTGATTCATAATAAGATAACGAATTTTATTTTTTAGCACACAAGGTCCATTTATCTACCTACTAACAATTTATTAATATAGATCCAAGTCTTTTCACAAAGATGGAACAAATAATTATGCTTTGTGAATCACGTAAGGAAGTATCACTTCTCGCGTGACCATCCGGTCAAGTCAATGACTGATCCGTTGGACAATGGGTCGTCCAAATAAACAAGAAACACCTAAATAAGTTGTATGTTGTAAGTTGCTTATCAATTATTAACTATTTTTGAAATGCTGTAACATACAACAGTATTACATCAGACTGTTGCCGTTCATCAGGCGTAGATCGCGTCTCGTTGTATCACAAAAATTCGACATTTCTGGCAATGTAGACCATCTATTTATATACGGTTTCAAAGTTTCCACTAGTTTTGTCTATATAGACAGGTAGGTCGTTTCTATAGAATCTTTGACCATGAGAAAAGCTTCAGAATGTCTTGATTGTGATCTTTGTTTATGTTTAAAACGCAATCTGTGAAGCAGATCCAAGAAAACAGTTTCTTCCTCATATATAAGTAGACAACAATGTATAAGGAAAAAACACGCGTTTATTTCATCGTAAACCTTTTTTTTGTGTAAACGGGGGAAGTACTGGCACAGAATACTAGTACTGGCATTTAACATTGGGTATGTTAATAGGTAGGTACTTTAGTTATAAGTATTTTGTTCAGTAGGTATATAGGTACTAGATACAAATTACTTTTAGTTAACTTAAAATCTAGTTTGCCTTACTTTGTTTGAACTTGGATGTTTCTTGTTAATTTTAGTTGCCATTTAGTTGTCTTGGTATTTATTGAATTTGACCCGATGAATTTCGGATATTAGGAACAATAACACGGTGGCCAACCCGATTAGGTACTGTAGAGAATGTTGCGGTCGAGACCGGGCCAATAAGTAATACGGTTCTAGATATAACTTACTTCAGCAATGAACAATGGACCGTATTAATTGGAGGTTAAAGTGGAAACTAAGACAAACGTTTTGAAGGTATAATTAATAGATACGTTAGTAGTTTGTATTAAATTAAAGTTTGTGTAGCGAATTTGAGATAAATCATTGTTCAAAATTGAAATTCCTATAAACAACAATGTTCTGATTAACTGACTGACTATCTAGTTTAGATGTCGATGGTGTCTGCAAAACGTTTAGGAAGTCTTTTATTCCCTCGTTATTAAATGAATTGAGTATTGATTCCTTGGTCTTCCAAACGAGCTATTCTGTTGAATGTTGTATTCCTATTAGCTTATATCGTTATTTAGTAGTTTTACAATAATCTTAAAATTGTTTATATTATAACTTTCGTGAGACATACTAAATTAAATATTGTTATTTTCCGCTTACTCACGTAATTATGAGCTCATGCTGTTCACCAATATGAGTCTCTAGCATGACCTGAAACTAGTCGAGTTCCTGATTAAATAATTACGTGAGTAAGCAGAATAACACAATAATGAATCCTAAAATGATCCAGTTGTAAGCAAAAAGAAAGATTAAAAAGGTAAGATAATAGGTAGCTTGAAATGACCTCTAATGATGGAGTAGGTAAGTAATATTAATTTGGCAAGTAGACAACAAAAGAGACCTAAATAATCTTTTTATATAAAAAAAGACAAATATTATTTTTATATAAAATTCCTACAACTCTTACATTACTTAGTTTCAGGTAGACAACACAGCACTAATCAAGCAGGTTTTCCTGTACAAAGACAGTACGGAAAAGTTAAGGTAAATAAAATGTTTTTGGAGCTACAAACCAGTTGCTATGAGACATTATATACCTACCAAACTTACATGACTATGTATGTGTCCCATGTACAGAGTTATTAAGCAGGTACCTAGATATAGAATTTATAAGTGTTATGTTCTTTTTTAAATTGTTGATTTATTACATTTTCAGATTATTTCTATCATCTATTCAGGAGAGAAATCAGGAGCAGGACCTAAGGTTTTATGCCTTCTTACTATATCACCAAATGCCAGTCTAAAAATATATAGTATTACTGATACATACAGCAAAAATCAACTGCAAAACCTGATCCCGTTGTTCAATCAAAGTAAGATACAAAAAACCATTTGATTTGTGTATTTTTATCTGGAGATCTGTCACTTATGTACGGGATAGCCCTCTCCGGTCTCCACCCCACTCGACGCCCTTGCAAATGATCCCCGTTGTTTAAAAATACTGGCGTATATTTCACCCAGATATTTCTATCCATATTTCAAAGAAATCTTTGGTTTTTCGTGCTCAAAATATGATGTGGATTATGAATATTTATGCTATTGGGCTTATAATAGAAGCCTGCAAGTGCTTTGCGATTAGGATAATCGGTTGTTTTCGTATAGAGAATGTGCGAATTTGCTTAAATGGGCTGTTTTCGATATAAGATATATTCTTGTAAATTTTTTAGGTACAGGGTGATTGTTACACGTCTTCGTGCTTACCTAAACGGAGGTCTCTAATCAACTCTCTCCGCCTTTCTTTCAACACTTTGTAAATAATGGTGATTAACGTGAATTCTTAAGCCGACAGCCTGTGAAAAGTCAAACAATATTTCCTTTGACGTTTCGTTTGAAGCGAATTCCAGCTAATCCCGATAGTCCCGGTGTATCCCAACACGAAAGTTTAATAAGAGGAAACCACAACGACTTTGTAATTTGTATTTAAAACTGAATAATTGTGCGTACATTAATTATTTGATAAAATAATAGGTCACAGTGACGTCTCGCTAATTACGCTTGTTTTGACTGAATAAGAATGGCATTGAATTGTAATCAAGTAAATATTATTGAGTTTTAGCTTTAGTTGCAGGCCACATGGCCGACAGAATGTGTTGATACAGCACTTAGATATACTTAGTTGTATGTCTTATAAATAGTCAATAAGTATTTTCATATTAGTTTGCATAATGCTGTATAAAACGACCTATATTAAATTTTAGCTCTAAGCCCAATAATAAACAACAAGCTCCCAAGTTATCACCGGCAAACTGGTGCATGCATTAATGCGTCGTATATAGGAGGTTTCGAAATTGGGTTAAGTTGATAAAAACGATATTTTTATTTGTTTAGTATTATTCATTCTTCGCAGCATCTTCGTTAAGATTGATAAAGTCAACGCTTGCTGATCGAATTATTTTACGGCATTTTGCAAAATACTTATATTTAAGAAATAATTAAACTTTAGATGGTTTCTGCGGCACTATGGGCTTAGCACCGAGTCTGAAGTAACTCCTTTCACAACACTTGTAACGACAAGCCCAGTAGCCGGGTGTAGGGTGTAGGTAATAGATTTTGCTTTGTCTACTGAAACCGACAGTTTTATATGCTCTCTGACGTGTGAAAATATAACTTCGTTCTATTTCCCAAATGCCAGTACCAGTGCAGAATTTAGAAATAGTTTTTTTCTTTGTGTTGCACAGTTTTGCTAGCTATACTTATATTTATAAGTATTACGTAGATATTCTAATTTTATTATATGACTGCGCAGGTGCGGCTCAACAATTGATTACTGTGCAACGTGTTTCATACGGTTTGTATAAAAGTAATATTGATGTAAATTATGTAAAATTTTAGTTTGTAAATTCTCACATATGTAACATACGAGGATATTATACAGGACTAATTATGTCTGTCCAGTCTGGACAAAAGCAACTTATCTAGTTAGAGAAAACTAGGCGTTGATGTTGAAAGGACAGCGTAGATAATGCAAATGTCCTCGTATATGTGGTGTTGTCTATGTTTAGTCAGTTCTATACGGAGCTAATGATTTCAGGGTAATATGGGATTATCTGTTGGGTTCTCCTGTACAAACCTAAATTGCATTCACGGTAGTCATCAATAGCGATGATTTATGAATTCATCTTTAAGCAGCGCCTGAAGAGCTGTTGGGCTGTTGAAGCTATACAGGAACTAATAGTTAACTCCAGAAGTAGTCTGTAATCGTAATCAGTGTATGAGAATATATCTACTTATCTTCTGCTAGGAACAAGGAAAATTGACAAATAAAAACCACCACCATAAAGGCCACTTCTGTCTACCTTTCCAGGGAATATAAAGCACAATGTTGTGTTAATACAACGCATAAAGGTACGTTCAAAGACTCTTGGTTAATTAGCAGCATTGATGTTCATTTATAATAGGATTATTTAGTTAAAATAACCAAGAATTGCCTACTAATTGGGATTTCCAGTCCTTCAAAGACTTGATATACTTTAAAACTGTGTTTATAACGATTTGTATCTAAGAGTATCAAGGGCAACCTCTAATATTAAATTAATTGGAAATTAATTAAAATAATATCGCTCAATAGTTTAGTCTCAATATTTATTGTGGGCGAATTAGGTTAGGTAGGTACTGGCCCGTCGATCGTGGTTGTAAATGCGAATACTGAGAAAATTTTGGGTTCGGTCGTGTACTTAATACAGAATATTCAAATTAAATTTTATTTAAATTTTATAATGTACAGAGTGTAGAATTATACTCGGTTAGGCGTTTTAACCCCTCCTCGTTCGTAACATAGGACAAGGGGTCAAACGAGCAAAGAACATCTGGTGGTAAGTGATCAGCGTCCCCCGTGGACACCCGTAGCATTAAAAGATACAAGAGCGATGCCAGCCGACCTTTAAAAAACGGGTTTGCTACAAAATACTACTAGTACATGATACTTAATTAATGATTAGCAAAAAATGGTTGATACTTTGTTATAGGTTAGGAAAATACCAGTAGGTTTTGAGAATAAAAAACATATTGAATAGATATTCCCTTAGTATTTTCAAATGAGCACTGTCATTGGGATGTTATAGAAAATACTAGCTTCGAGAATAGGGTTGTACGAGGCCCTTGAGAGGCCGCAGTCCGGAGTGCCAACCCTCTCGACTGTACGGACCTCCATTTTATACTTACAAATTGTTTTATATTTCACTTAACAACATAAGTTGGGTCTACGGTTTAGAAAACATCGAGATTTTTCTTTAAATTCTTTGTTTTTTATTTTATTTCTATCTGGTATTAACCTAGTATTCTGAAGCCCTTAGTGACTATTAATGTTGTAAAAAACATATTACTTAGGCATTTTCTCAAATTAAATTCCATTTAGAGCGGTTCAATGATCCCATCAAATTAGTTAAATCCTTTACCTCAGTAGTCACGCCCACATGTTCTGGGCTATTCTTAAACCACTGCACTTCATTCCTGTACACATGCATTCATTTTGATTAACACCAAGTTACTAAGTTCATCTTAGTCTTAAGACTAATTTACTGTTGCTGCAATCGGTGTGCAGATAGTGATCAATCTCAATACGTGTGACTGTATGCCTTGGAGAGTGCATGAAACCAGTCTCAGCTGTCATACAAATATCTATTACCGTCTACGGGCAGTCGTCACTCGTACATACACTAATTAAGATTCACCGAGAATGGTATGTTCATATTAAAGGTATGTATACAGTAGCTACATTGTGTATATACAAGTATATCCGTTACTGGGTTATCGGGCCTCAGGCTCGAAAAGCAGGAGTAGGAACGGGGTTGTTTTTAGTCAGTAAGAGTCTGACGTCCTAAGTCGGGAGAAGCGACTGGATGATTTTCGCCCCTAACAAAAAAATAAGCCCATTCAACTACGACAGAATGACAATTTCTTTAATACATGTATAACATAAAGTCGAGAACCGTAACGTATATGATAGCTTGTGGTAAGTTAAAGGCCCATATACGAAATTAATTTGACAAAAGGTTAATTGGCTGACTTTCTCACTTAAAGAACAACTAGGAAAACAACTATACAAGTAGCAGACCTTTTTGGTGTGTCAAAAAGTCATGATAAAGAGTCCCTCTGTGACTCGAAACTACTCGAGCTTTTCTCCATTAATTAACGTGAGTAAACCGTGATTTTTAGTTAATTATGAAAAACAAGTGATTGACAAGATTTACCAATTAACTGACGAATGCAAAATATAGGTATTGATTTTCATTGAATAGATGATGCAGATAACCTGATAAAGACAATTGCTAAAGAGGAAAAAAATAAAAATGATCTTAAAAAGCCAGAACTTATAATAATAAAATTAAACTTTCACGTCAAAGTTCAACGTATGTTCCTATAATGATTTATCTATTTTAACCTATCAACACTGAAGGCATAAACAAGGTAAGTAGTTATTCTACTTGAAGTGAATTCATCATTCGGTGACAATATGATTAAGTCACGAGAAAATTGTTAAAAGCGACACCTAGAGATACGCCATTTATTTTTATAACAAGTACCTTTAGTTCCAAAATTAACGTTTGACGTTTTGTAAATTTTCCGACGAAAATAAACTATTTACGTCCAATAATTCTGTGTTTATTCCGTTAACTACCACGCAGTTGGGTTTTAAAGGACACTTTAACGCTGTTTTTATTTTTATTTTGCTGAGAAATCACTGACTGCATAATCCCGCCCACGTAGCTACCAGGGTGCTGAGAAGTGAAATGCAACGCTCTTACTTGAAATGCTGATAACAAGCTTCTATTTCTGTTCCACACCGAATAAGCCGTCTTTTGTTCTTATTCTGAGAAATAATCTGTAAATACACCTACTGAGTTTGTATGGGTTTTAGAAACGTAGGTAGAGGTAGATATATGTATGTAGAAAAGTGGGTACAAGTGGGTAAAAGTGGGTAAAAAACCTATGTACGTAGGTACGGCCCCGTATCACGTGTCTTTCAGAAAATCTTTTGGTATGTCATTAATAAGTTTTGAGACTAAACAGTCATGGTAAATTACCAGTACGTGATGATCGTTGTAGCCTGAGAGGTAAAGGTATTTTTTACTTTGTTTTACGATAACATTGAATGCAAAGTTCATGTCTATGCAAGGTAAAAGAAAACATCGTGAGTAAACCCAGACTAATAAATTCATTTAATTTGGTGCGACTATTTTCACTTTCGGCGTTGTAGTGCCGTAGCAGGGGCGTTGCATTCAACGTAGTAGAGGCGTAGCAGTCGGCGTAGCCCAAGCGTAGCATCAGCATAGTAGTGGCGTAGCATCAGCGTAGCAGTGGCGTAGAGTTCAGCGTAGCGGGCGCGTAGTATTCAGCGTAGAGGCAGCGTAGCAGTGGCGTAGAATAGAACTAGTGAATCCGAAATCTTATCATACACCCTCATGTCTATTTAACTAATGAGTTAGAGTTAGCTTTAAAAATTGTTTTAGTATGAGGTTATTACGATAATTATGTTGTCCAAGAGTTTTTTTTTCAAAGACATAATAAAAATACTCAAAAGCTTATAAACAATACCCGAATGTAACCCTTTATAAATTACAATTAGATTTAACAAGACATGTTCATAACGTCGACCACAATTATTTACGTTTAATATGCACCCTACTAATTATCCGCTCATTAAGTTTTCATAATTTATTAATGATGCACTAGGTACTTTAATTAAAGTTAGAGAGCCGTCCTCCGCGGTGTAATTATTATTTCAATCTATGATATACGTCCGGGAGGGCAGGCGACGTGCTTGCTGCTTAATTGTGCGGATTATCGCGAATCTGTCGTCGGCGACACGCGCGATTGATGTCGTCTCTGCATTTACCTATCGATTACTCTTTGCTGGGGCGTCTCCGCCACGAAGCCACTTACACGAGCCTCCCATCTTGTACCTGTACTTGTTTTAACCCTCCGACCTTGAATTAATTTTGTATTCGTTACGATTCCCGTAGCTTCAAGGTTAGCATCCCCACAAATCTCCTTCAAGCTTTGATTCTACTCCTATCTTAATTAACGTAGGTACTTAACTTCATTAATTAAAATAAACTTTCTTAAACGTTGTAACGAAACGTATCTCGAAGCATGATACGTTCGCGTGGGGCGCCGGGCGCGCACAACTTTATATAGCGATCATTTGTGTGATAACATGAACGTTTCTCTTCAATAAATATGTACTTAGCTGTATAAACGGTGAAAGATTTTTCAATTTCGTTCTACGTCTGGCTTTAAGTATTTTATAAGCCCCTTTTCTAGGTATTTTCGGCAAAATCCCAATCGAGTTGAGTGATAAGATTATTTTCACGTTAATCTCCAAACCTTTACCAGTCTAAATATTGGTTGACGACAGTTGTACTTACTTAGGTGAAGTAAACGTCGTCAACAAGATGAGATGGAGCTTAAACTATCATAGAAATTATAGTATGAACACAAATTATTGCTTTGCTTTTGTTGATCAAAATAATTTCAAAGTTAACATTTACATAACAGACAAAGGACCCCTATAATTTTCTAAAAGCAAGCCACGACCAACTTTTCCTCCAAAAAAAGCAAACCGTCTCCCCATTTCTGCTACTGGACGTGATTTAGGGCGCAGTGCGGTGGGTGATACACATCACGCATGGAAAAGCACAGAACAGTTAGATAAACAGCGCTTGGTGCTTGTAGATACTATTTAGAGCAAAAACCAGGACTCGTAGTTCCTGGGCTTTTCTAAATCCTCCATAATGATACTAAAAATAAACATTGCGTAGGAGTTTTATGAAGGTAATGTGACTCGTAGTTTGGCTATTATTGAATTGCGTTCTAGATAGTCGTCCCCGACACGTCACTCTTATTTATACACGAAGGTACAATTTGTTTTGGTAACCTTTAAAAAAAGGTTGATGAACACAATTTGTGTAGACGAAGGCTGAGTGTTGCAAAACTGAGGGAGTTAATGAAAACAGTAACAACTTTCAGTTTGTTTGTAGGTTTTACGCGAGCTTTGGCTATTACAAAACAATCATTATTCAGAGGTAAACGCAATGTCATGCTGATTCATGTTAAACTTGACTTTTGAACAAAAGCTCTGCGTCCGTCGAGGGGACATGACATGTGTCTGACTGACGAAGGCTGCATGCCGAAAGAAACTGATGAAAAGGCTCACCTTTGTGCTTATCTGAGTGAGGATGCTGCAAAGTGAAGGACCCGTGATATTGGTGAGCGGATGCGGGGCGGGGTTGTCGAAACGGGGTTGAAGGTGCGGCGCGCGGAGGGCGGCTACCATCCGCGCAGGGCGGGCGGGAGGCACGTAACAAGTGAAGCGGGCCCGGGAGCAACAGTCTGCCGCAGCCCGGCCACGCGGCCTCACACACCTCGCTACCGTCGCACCCCGCCGCCTCGGAGCGCGCACCCCGCGTAAGTAGCGTTTTCCCGATTTAATTATTTACCTTAGTCCGGCTGATGCGTCGCCAGCACGCCGGCCACCGCCGAGCCTTCGCTCGCGCGCTGTGTCCCGCCGACGCTCCGACCACTCCATTATCGCGCTCATATAAGAAATCGTAAACGCGCATCCATTCTTCAGTGGATGTCTGCTATATAACTGTACCTGTTGAATGCATGACGAAGGAACATATACCCTCGGTGTTTCTTTACCAAAGTATTTATTTGATAGCTATTGCAACATTACTTGCTATTTTGTAACTTACTCAGATCTTACCTAATTAATTTCTGTCCAAGCGCTGTTTGTATCGCGTATTAAGTTCGGTTCCACGTAGATGTTGGGTATTTGAGAACGTTGTCACGTTCCGTCATGATACCTGTAATTTGGGAGTATATAGCGTTAGTCATTATTCTTATCTCACAATTTCCCTCGCACAGAAAACTCATAAAGTTACTCCGGAGTACCAAGTCTGGTTTCACTATGGTTATGAGCCATCGTTTTAAATGTTTTATTGTTATTCTCCATTTAATTATATTTAAATCCATTATTACTTTATTTTAATAATGATATATTGTATTTATCACTATTAAAAGCTATTTATTGTGTCTTTTTAAGAAACGCATTCAAAATATTGTCCTTTGTTTAGCATTTTGATCTCTCACGTTTTATTTGGGAGGTTCTTTGGATAGAACTATATTAGGGCGGAGTAAACCTTTTTTATCCGTTCGGATCTATAAAGTCTCGTTATTGCAAATCGGGTAGTTAAGTAAATACTTATTTGTATCTTCTCAACAAATGAAGATTAAGTACTTGAGAGCAAAAGAAGCGACAGAACAGAAGTAGCTACACAATTGAAGCACACCTCGGCCGTCGCGTCGCCCGTGAAGAAAGATTCACAACTCGGAGATAAGATAACAATGAATGTTCGCAAACACTCGCTATAATTGGAAACCCTTGAAGTCCTTTTGATGTAAGACGACTTTATTAACGTGATGCACAAAGAGCGAGTTTGATTAAAGACGGAGAATTGGACATGTTGTATGAATCGTAGCGACACGGACTCCTTAATGTTTTTACGAAAAAGAGACATGAAAAATCGCTTAAATAAAATGCTTTTTGGGAGACAAATTGTTGTGTACAATATTTGTTTTTCAAACAATAGAAACTGTTTCGTCGGTAAACGTGTTTCGCCCACGCGATTTAATATTTTTATTGTGAAGCTATATTTATGTAGATTCGCATGGCGCTGTGTATTGTGTCGCTAGTGTGAATTGTTACATATTTAGGACATTCACAGAAGGGTTTTATTAATATGCTGAAATAGGAACATACATTATGACGCCTACAGGTACTTAGTGGCAAATGTAAAGAATATTAAGAACCTGAGCAACTACCTACACATAAAGTTGGTGAAGATGAAAGAGACTGGCTTCCTAATGAATGTGCTGTCATACTTTGTTCATACAGTGCAAAGTGGAGATAATGAGCATGAAAAATGTGTGCATTGTGAAGGGAGGGAAAATAAACGTGAGGAACATTCTGCGACTAGCTCACGCTATAATTGGAGTCTGTAGGTACTTAGTTATCAGTACTACGTTCAAATACGGAGTTGGAACTACAGAAAGAATAGCTAAAATGTAAGAAATTCACTGAAAGTGAGAAGTAAATCCCTTCAGTAGTTGTGATTTAGCTGAATTTGTTGTTTCTCGAGAGGAGCGAGACTCGTCTGCGGCGTCAGCAGTGTTTTACTGTTTATTGTGTTTGTTACTTCAAAATTAGCATACAAGCGGGTAATTCATGCACTCGAGATGGATAAAGTCTGCTGTCAGACGCAGTTCAAAATGAACGAAGCTCAGGCAAGCAGGCTACGTTAGTAAACGTGACAACAACTAAAGCAAGCAAACCTAATTTTGGAGCGACCGGCCAAGCGGAAAAGGGAGCCTTTGCAATAAACGACCTTTGAAGTTTAAGAAAATGCTTTACATTTATAGCGCGATGGGTTTTATGTATATATAATACGTACCTGCCTTCGGGCCAATTGTCTAGGTCAATTGTTATGTAGGCGACCGGGTACTTCGCACTTTGTGAGTACGTAAAAAGTAATAAGTTTTATGGGCAACTTTTCCCGGAAAATAAATAAAATGAAAACAAAGAGTGACTGCTCGAGTGTTAAAAAATGTTACAATTCCCAATCAAAATACGTTTGAAATGTTCGATCCTTATTTCTCAAACAATGGGTCTACTTATTTGATAAATCAGCGTATTTTAATGTTGATCATTTCTCCAATTATTCGTTGAAATCGCCTCGGGGTGTGACGACAGCTGTGAAATTTTCGTGTGAATTTTAATGTTACAGACCTATTTAATGTTTTTTATGGCTATATTTAATGGTAGGGCGCGTAGTCCACTTTCTCCCAACTTCTTCTTAACTAGATACAATGGGAATGTGAAGCAAAAAAAACACGGGAACAACTATTAAAAACAAAATTCAGTTTCCTTCTGTACCTGAACATAACACATTGATATTTTTTTTCTGTTTATGTCGTTTAAGTATTTGATGATTTATCGCCAAAATACGCAGTTTTCGTTTAAAGTTAAATAACTCTACATACTAACTAGAGTTAAATTTCAGTACTAAAAGAAGTACAACTGAAAACAGAAGCTTTCATATATTGGTGGTTTTAATAAATTGAAATACAATTAATAAATCGACACTTTCCATTGTTTTCAGCGCTGTTTTCATCACATTATTTGCGATGAGTTACAATATTACGTACGTCAGTACGGCTATTGGATATAAGTTATTAAATAGTTCGGGAGAGCAATACGTTCAATTAGCGGAGCAACCTCGACGCGGATGCAATATTGATTACATTCGCACCACCAGTCACGTAGCTACTCTTTGTTTGAGCTACGCCTACACGCTACACGTCAACCATATTTGATACAAGGGCATTTCAAGCTTTGTTCTCGTTCCTATCAACAACGAAACTTCAACGCTTTGATTAAAAATTACACAGAACAGAATAGTATATACTTGGAGCGTATAATATCGATCAGTGAGTAAAAAAATAATTGTCCATTTCCAGTGTTCGAGCCGTAACTTGTGAAGCATATTGCTAATGCCGGTCCGGGCCGACAGTAAAAAGATAAAAGCGAGCGGCCAGCGACGAACGTAGACAATAAAATGGGCTTATCGTTACAAAGGGTGTACTCCACCTGAAACGGTTCTTGTACTGTGGAACCTTATCTAATCTAATTGCAGGACAGGACAAGGCCTGGTTGTGAGCACGCCCACTAATAACAGCAACTTGTACTGACGTTATGGCTTATTAATATCATGTATGTTTGTCTAGACTATTTAATTAGCTTCATTATCTCCTAATTACCTATTGATCTAGAGGTTTATGTATGTGACGTGTATTCACATTATATCGACTGGCACACGTTATATCTAAGTTTACGACTTGAGGTTTGAGGCTTCGCTAAAAACAATGGTATAAATACTTTATTGTACATACAGACGTATTATTTGTTTTTATAAATGATACTTGTAATAAAACATGCTTGTCCACCTACATGTACTATTTTAACGTTGTTAGCTCAATTTGTCTTTGTTCGTTTCGCGTTGGCAGTAACATACACCACTTATGCATTACTTAGCACGGGCTGCGATTAATATTAATTTAACATATAAACTACAAGTAGTACTCGCATTTATACCGAAACTGGTTCTATTGCCAGCCGCCATAAGTGTGCACCAGTTTATATAACAGCACGTGTAACTTCCAACTTAATTAAGTAATCTTGTCGAGTTCGTTTTTCGTTTTGGTTTATTCCCCTTATTTTTTACTATCTACTTTTTTAATAAAACATCATAAAGAGTTGCTTTTAGTACACCCAAAGGGTATCCTGAAGATTAATTAAGAAAACACCCCGAGTGCTCGCAGTACCGCGCTGTAGGTATTTTGTAAGGTTGCAATCTTATTATAACTTATTTTTTCTTTTAACACTCAAAGTTATTTACAATCGCGGCGTTCGCTTTCATTTCTTTGTGCCGCTGTTCAGGCCAAAAGTTTTAAATATTTCTTAAAGTAGGTTAAATGGAAATTAGTACTGGACTTCTGGGGAAGGATTTCTTGGCCGTAACGTAATTAGTTTCCAAGCTTCTAATTGGAGTAGATTGATTTGTGAGCATAATGTAATAATGTGTAGGCACATTATTAATTAATTCAGAACGTGGGTGTTATCATGCACACTTCGGTACACATACTACTATATCAAAATTATACGTTAGCTATTAATGTATTGTCATAGTAATCTATATTTAATTATCATTGTGAGTATGTAATTAGATTATTATTATTGAAACACAACGTGTGTCTCATGCAAATCGCACGCGAGATCAGATTAGTGTCTTCAGTCGTCAAATGGCGTGTGTTACATATAGAGTAGTGAATAGGATTGTTTTAATAGACGCGAGATATGCAAATACTCTAAAGCCTCTTTACTATTAACCTATTCTTGAAAGTGTTTGTTTTTCTCTTCGATTTTTCTCAACTAGGTTGAGGTAAGCACTGTGTCTGAATGTCGGTTTTACGTCCAGAAACTGTCATTTGCCTTCGACAACCCACAACCCATTAAGAGTCTTCATAAAACATAGCAAAGGCATGTTTTTTTCCAACATTTTTTTTAAAGATTTCTAACTTAAAATTTTACTACTATTTTATTATTTAGACGTTTTTATAATATATTCATACAAATACGATAAACAGTTGTCGATGAATACGTAACAAACATAAGTTTCCACTTTGTTTAATAATATTGCATTAGTATACATATATGTTGACTTGACCTAGTTATAATTTCATAATAATAACAGCGGCCCACCATTAAGGTGGAGACTTGTCCACACGACGTTGAACATTCAATAACGTGTAAACACACTGCTCTCACGGCGGCAGTCCATTATTTACGAAATACTCCCCATTTCGAGGGACACACTCAAGAAATTATATTTAGAAGAGAATGAGATTTTAACGACTCATTTGTTAGGAGATTCCAAATATTTTATGACACACTGGATGAGTTTTTTATGACCACACAGCAATATTACTTTATCAAACGCTTTAGACGGGGTGAGGACTGAGGTATCAATTTCCTGAACTTTTATATCTGATCTTAAAGTCAAATATTCTTAAAGTGTAGTCTCAGTCGATAGAGCCTTTAGCGTTCCCCAAGAGTTTGCGTACAACAGTTTATTGTTTACTCTGATGAGCTCGTCAAGTAGTTTTAGAAGTCAGACGCAAAACGGATGGTGCGCCAGTATGTGGTGAAACTTTACAGAATTCTGTACGCTTCTTTGAGGTGCTTCGGAGTTAATATCATGTTCACATTGCTTTATGTACTGACTGATACTTAGTTCGTTATGTATTTTGTGTACAACAATTGTGTTACTTGAAACAATAGATGAACACGTAGAGGGCAGACATGTGGTTTATTGTCTTGTCAAAAACGATTTTTCTTCATTAGTTAGTCTTCTGCTATATTATCTTAGATCTGACAACGCATCAGTGAACTCTTATGCGGGTGTCCATAGGCAGCGCTGATCGCTTACATCAGGTAACACGTCTGCTCGTTTGCCCCCTATTCCATAAAAAACGATCTCTGCGTCACACATCGCGAAAAGACAGGTGTAATGTTGTATTACGTGGGTTGTCCTAAAAATTGGAGAAGCCTTCCAAATATTAGACACGTAATATCGCCATGGACCATAAAGCTTACCTTTCAAACATTGAACATTTATGTCACTAGAGATGACCCCATTTCTTGTCGGCTGAAAATCTCTGCGATTTGTTCCTTTAACTCTTCATCCCAAACCTGAGATGGATGTTTCATCTAAATCACAGTTTCAATCTTTGGGTTTTTGTATTTATCTGTTATATTATCATACTATTATCAAACCACAGGATACATAATTTAATTTTGAGTACAAATGCGATCTCTTCAGACTTCTTTAACAAAGTACCTACGTAGTTGATTAGTCTAGTATGTACCTACCATTTTAAGTGGATATTTTCTAAAAAATCCACGTTCCAACTTTTATACGCAATCTCCGAAAGAGCTTAACTAAAACTTCCATAGTAGACAAAAAGTGCTTGTCAGGACTAAAGGGTTCGATAAAGGTATCCTTTTTTATTGTTTTAGGTTCAAGATCAGATAAACAATCTCTCTTCAAGCTTACGTCGTCAAATACACACCTCTTCTACTCGCTCCTATTGTATTCGTCTTTTCTCAACTTACACGAGAATAATTTATTTCGTGGCGCAGAGATTAGTTGCTCGGGAAGGGTTACAGGGTCAGAATCGATCGAAGTAAATAAATTAATGTCCGCTGTACGTAAACATCGCTCTTACGAGTAAAAAAGAAAATAAATGAAAATCTCGTGAACGTAATTTATTAAAACACTTGGCGCTGTCGTCGCGTTCAGGTCAGGTCGCTCTCTTTCACAAAATCTGTTTAGTGGTTTTTTTTAAAGATTGATCTATGTACCTAAAGTTTCACGTTTATGTTTATCTAGAAGATTTGATTGTTTGAAATGACGGGATCAATATTTCAATTTATTTTTCAGAGAGTATAATATAGGCTGTCGTGGTGACCTGAAGATTTAAGACGCTCTTCATGCATGAGAGCGCGGTTTCAAAACCTACCAACGGCAAGCACCAATGTGATTTTTTCCGAGTTATGTGTACTTTCTAAGATTGTTTAGACACATGAGCTCATCATTTCAAATAAAATTATAAGTTTAAAATCGCCATCCCGCATTG
Source organism: Spodoptera frugiperda (assembly GCF_023101765.2). Classification (NCBI taxonomy): domain Eukaryota; kingdom Metazoa; phylum Arthropoda; class Insecta; order Lepidoptera; family Noctuidae; genus Spodoptera; species Spodoptera frugiperda. The sequence continues at coordinate 6,325,718 of NC_064215.1, forward strand.
AGCAAGCGTGGTGATTAATGCTCAAATCCTTCTCCATGCGAGAAGAGACTTTAGTCAGCAGTGTTATAGGCTGTTGATGTAATACTATAGGCTATTTTTAATCCCTGTTTATAAAAGTTTCCGTGGACTATCCGCATTATAGATATATGACAAATTCGGTGGGATCTACTCGCGATACAGCTTCTAAATAAACTTCCATGCGGGTGAAGCCGCAAGTAAAATATAAAAAGTCGGCAAAGTCAATAGTTCAGTTGTCATTGCTTTAGTAACAGTTTGATTCGGTGACACGTGAATATTGCACCATAACCATCGAGTTAGGATCCGGATCACTTGAAATCTTGCCAAAAAGCATTTCGTATGTTGTAGAGATTCTCAAAGCGAAACTTTTTTCAAAGTTCAACCCCAAAGAGGAATGAAATTGAGAATTGTATGAAATTCAGTACTTTTTTAAGTGAAATCAATGAAAGTTGATATTTAGGATCTCGATTAAAAACTTTTGGACACGTGTTTCATGAAATTTGGGAATTACACCTCTGGGGTGTAAAAAAGGGTGGGCAAAGTTTGAAGGGAAAATGTTTTAGATTTGATTATTTCTGCGTAAAACTTGATATTGATGACCTTTGTTCCGATTGGTGGTAAGCGAACTTCAGTATTTTATGTAGAAGCTTCTTTCTACGAGTAGGAAAAATTGTGCCTATTGATAATCTATTTTGAAATATTTCCTCGTTATTGACGTAAAAAGGAAAGAAATAAATGACATTTAATTTATTTGTAAATGTAGGTTCTTATTGATTGATTGATTTAATGTAATTCTTAATCAGTGCGACATTCTTCAATCTCTTTCATAGCTCAAAATTTAGCCTATACAACGCAACGCCCTATATGATCACGAATTTTAAAACACATTATTTTTACCTGAGAGCGATCCGTGATTCGCAAATTGGATCATCAATCATAAAGAATCATTGTCCAATGTTTTAATAAAATGTAAAGACAATTGTAATATCAGAACTGGACATACCTAAACACCTATATGTATCTGTCATTGCTTGTCTTGGGCTACGTCGAACATACTAAATGTCGCTGTCGAGATCGGACGAAGCAGGCACGTTTCAAACATTTTTCTCAACAATATCTATAGCGTTTTCTACAAAGTTCTATGATACCGTGGTGTTTTGTTTTATTAACTAGACCACCAAGGAATGTATGACGCGTTTCTTATCTTACAATAAAACGTATTGCATAAAATTAACTTGTTGAATAACAACTCAATAAATATGTAACATGCCATAATAATATTATGCTCTTGTTTTTGTTATGCTAGTATATTCCATTTCATTCTGCAATAAATATGATATGACAGTTTCAATCATTTATCTTATTGGTGATATATTTTTAATACAACTACGCTCATCTTTTTAAAAAATAGGTGTACAAGGTATCTAGCTATTTAATCTTACATGTAAACTATCCGTTCAAATGTATTCAGTAGTCGTTTTGGTGTGATTGAATAACAAGTATGCACAACACTACAACACAAACCTTCACAATACAAAGTATTTGTTGGACATTTTATTCACTTTAGTGAAACGTTCGCAGTTTTGTTAAAAGTACATTTCGGTGAATTTGGAAGCCGTACAATTTTTGTCGATAGTGTCGCTCTATCAACTTCTCCTAAAGGTACATGTTACGTAACCTCAATAAGTCTAAAAGTTTCACTGGAAAGGTTCAATTTATGACGAAATAATACGTAGTTTGAACAAAAAATAAAGTTCGATAAAGGACCGACATTTGCGTAATGCCGTGCCAATCGTAATAAAACATTCAACAGTGATTGGAGGTGACTCCAGCATAAAAATAAATGTAGCAAAAACGAGTACATTTTAAACGACAAACAATTTTGTAATCCACAAACAATTAGGATTAGTGTACACAGGTAAGAGGAAGCTATATTTGCCAGATTTAGAACAATCGAAAATAAATGGTTGGGCGAGCTCGGCTTGTCGTTTGCACGCCCGATCCCTTTTCGATGATCAGCGAATTTTTATCGCTCCCATCCGATTCGGGAACTAGGTGCATTTGTTACACTAACTTAGCTTTTATATCTATTGAAACGTGCATATTTTACGTCGTATCCGTTCAAGTAAGTCAAGTTTTACAAAAGAGTATGAATTCACTTTGTGTTTTATACTCATGCCATGTGATACGGAGAAAGTCTTAGGTCTTCGTGTTTCTTTATATTTAGTATGCAAATCACTTGGACAACTTTGCCTTATATTTATTTTAACTTCTGCATTTATTTTGTATTGTCCCCATCAAAGTTGTGGAACAAGAACGACACTCAAGACTTTTATTTCATTTATTCTGAACTTGCGCTCATAACTAATCAATTTACTTTATTGTTTTATATTTATGGAGGATTTTTATTAATGATCCGATGGCTTTGTGGATTGAGAGATATCTACTTCAGTTTATTCGTGAACGATTGCTTTGGTCCTTTTTAATCGAGTTCTAATAATAGGGTCTGTTTGTAATGGGCCAAGGATCTTAAGCCCCAATTCAAGTGTATGATGAGGACCTTTTATGACCAAATACGTTGCGCAAATATAAAGCGGTCAAGCACAATATTATATTTCATGAATTCACACACACTTCAAAGTCGAAATGAGACGTGAACATTTTGTAAAAGAGAACCGAGATTTACAAAAATTGCAATTCTTCTTTTACATTTTATTCAACGATTGAAGATTGGTAGCATCTGGTCCAGATCAAATAATTACGCCAATTTAAATGACGGATCGGAATGAATGGTCCGTTAAATGTTCCGATTTGTATTAAATAGTAAAGAATTCTTTATAGAACCTCAGAAATCCTTTTTACTGCGATAAAAAGGGTTTTATCGTTGTTGGGTCAGCAAAGTGTATGTAAATGAGAACGCGCTGAGTTTTCACGATAGAAATAAAGCGAAATTGACGTCTTGGGCAACATAATTCATAACTTTTAGTACCTACACCAATACAATGCTGCCTTGTACGATATTGGAAAAATATTAATTACGTGATTCTGTTTAAGTGCTTTTTGAAGTGGTTCTGTGTCAGTTGTACTCTTTGATTTCTTATTCTTTCGAGCTGAACGATAGCTAATTTCCATGGTCGTTATACGCTATACAGGTAAACATTTCCAGATTGCATTGAATTATTGAAACAGCTCATTTCAGTAACAGGAAGCTCTTACAAAACTATAATATTAAAATTAAAACTTGAAATCACTTGAAGCATCTATATTGCATATAAAAGCATCAAAATGTACTTTAATAAACTCGAGAGAGCGTGCAATAAACGTACCATAATGAGGCGCTTTGAACGAGGTTAGGTACTTTAGAATTCGATCTGAAATAGTTCTGCACATTTCTGAATAATATCAAACGCAATGATATACAGGTATATATGTATTACGTATGTACAAAGTGAACAGTGAATCCATATACTACAAGTATAACGTCGCTCTGATGGCAGCGGGCAGGTATCGATTTGTCGGAGTGTATTTTGTAAGCATTGGACGTTTCGCGCGGAACGAGCCAATATCGCCAAAACCAGCTGTTCCCTGTAGATAACTATCGCTTTTACTTCGCCACATACGTGGGTGTAATTCATAAAAAAATCACACCTCCTGTACCCTGTGTGTACAATACAAGTATTACGCTTTTAACTTAAAACAAGGATAAACGAAGCGTAGATACCTATATTACATATCTATGTTCGTCTTCTACCTATTAAATGCTATTGATATAGCATTTATCTCGGTAAACAGCAGCTCATGGAAATATCGTAGGCGTATTAACGTTTTCTTATTTTCATATCTATTATGTTTTCAGAAACACTTTGAACAGAAACAAAAGTAAAAGGAAAACATTTGTAATTTATGTAAAGATTGTCCTGTTCGCAACCTACTACTTATGTCGAACAAGATGTTTTAAGATTTACCTGTGCCTTAGAAGTGCGGGCAGGTAAAACCGAGTTTCGAATTCGTACAATCTCGTGAGTTCTACGAAAGTAATAAAGTAGGAAAACACGGGAATAAAATCAGTGGCGATGTGTCGGGAGGTAATCTCGTCATAAATAAAAACGTACTGGAAAATACACTTTGGATTCGTTCAGGTTTGACTTCAGATCCGTTCGAATGCGAACAACACGTCTAGAGCTTCGGTTCTTAAGCTATGTGACGTCATCAAGATTTCCAATTTACTCCGAGTTATTCAAAAGGATAGGGGTTTTATCTTCCGTTCATCTTTCTCAACAAACTTATCGCATTTTGCCGTTGAAGACAAATTGTCACTCTGACGTTTTGAAGTGGAGGGACCGTGTCAGACTCCGGGCGGCCAGAGTTAAGCCCGCCTGCTTACCGGCCTAAGGTAAGCAAGCAGCCTCGATTTTACGAAGGTTTTGTAATTTTGTAAACTAATATTGACATTGATTTATGAACGCTGAACAGTCAAGTCAGGTATTATTACCTGAGAGACTAAACTTCAGCACCGAATATGATTAAAAATATTTTAAATCACTATTGGAGTACTTTGCACAGACTTTTTGTTTCGATTTTACTTCGTAAGTGTATTTAAAAGTTGTAAAGAGATTTAACAGTACACATACGCCCATGTAGCAATGTAAACAGGAATACAGCGCCTGTTCGTGAACGGATCTACCTCATTCCAAGTACAAGTGGTAGATCTGCGTACACGCGTATGTATCGAGCAAACTTTTTCAAGATAAGTTGTGATTGAAAGAGAACATAATATCAAGTTGGGGAAGATTCGGGCGACTGTTTATGTATGCATTGTTTTCATTTAAATGTACGCGTGTGGAGTGACAAGCGTACCCGCCGGGACTCCCACATATAGATAATGTTGCTAACTTGTCTCGTAATTTACGGCTGACACTTCCACTTTCTGAGCCTCTTTATAAGCGTTCCGCGAGTTATCCTTAAGTAATTAGTTGTGTTAAGCAAAGTTGTGTACGAAATAAATTGTTTAATTAAATGTGATATTATGAGTCGACACCTCGGGAGAGTCGACTTCTATACGTCATACTCGTATCAGATTTCTACAATCGTTTGTATAAGTATTGTGTTTCCGTAACAAGTAAACAGTTGTACAAAATACTAAGTTATGATTGTAAGTCACGCTCGTAAACTCATATCAAAGGAATGTTCTTTTATTCGGAATAAATTACCATGAAAATAAATGGTCGGGTCGTTCGTCTAAGACATTACAATAATAGATAATGGTCTGGCACTAAGCGTTAACCATTGAGAACTGTTGTTAACTTTACCATAATTACAGTACCGAACACGACACAGTTTTAACCTCAAAAGACCTTTGAATTTGCTTCATTTACTTTTTAATATCGTGACATAGAATAATATTGTACCCTAAATAACCTATCTGCTCCAGTTTCAAAGCTAGTAAAAGAACATATATCAACCGATGTGGAAATATAAATAAGATCCCTAATAATAAGCTCAACTATTTCGGAAGGAATATGATACAATATATTGTGTATTATGTGGAAGTAGTAAGTAAATAGCTACTAGTAAAATGATAGAGCGGTTTCACAAATACCGTTCGGCGTTCACTCCTTCATTTTGCGATGTACAAAAGAATTTTGATTAAGGCACAAGCCTAATTCAGTGGGCGGAGATAGGGCGGGCCGTCGTTAAGCTAACGTCTTGGTTGCCTAGACCGGCTCATGTGGAGTAATCAATCTATTAGTCGTAAGCCTCATCTGCCCCATATTAGTGTTTTTATTTGCTACCTACTTCCGAGGAAAATCTCTACGGGATATACCATTTTCGAGTATATTGTTTAGGGGTGTTGGTTTTGTCACTATCTCAGTAAAAACCGATATCAATTTTATTTTCTTTGTTAAGATTTCATTTTTATCTTAATAAAATAAAAGTTTAATGAGAAAAGTAGAATCTAGGTTACCTCGGTAATATTCTAAAGATAATGCTTGGCTAATTTTAGTTGTACCTACTTAGCTCTCATACTTTGGAAATTATTAGTTTGTGCATTAAACCTCTACTTAAAAATTAACATTTTCAACATTAAGGACACAGATATCAAGTACACAGGTTCTCTAATTAAAACAGTGTATTATACAATCTCAACAATAGATAATAATGCGTACAAAAAATTGTATTTTAGTGTCGATTTATCATTAGAACTTGAGACGGACCATGTTTATTTATGTCTATGAGTTTCCGATATTTCGGCACTGTTGCAAGCGCCATGATCACTGTTCATCCTTGAATATGCGTAAATATCCCGTCTCAGTTCTAATGATAGTGTTAGTGACCATATCAGTTTAAAAACTTAGTGTCGATTTCATTCGAATGTGTGTTAAATTAAAAAAACAACTTCTCGTTATCGCAGATAAAACCAGCTTAAAAATAAAAGTGACCACGGTCCCGTTTTATTGAAGTATTTAACTAAACAAAACTAAAGAGGTCGGCTCCCTGGATCGTGGCAGCTGCCTCGCGTCAAACGAATATTTTGAGTGGCCGCCAAAGAAAATTCATTTCCTGCTGTTTCTTGTTCCGTGAAATCTTTCCGAGCGGAATTTAAGTGCAATTTCTATTCATTTATTTTATTAGCGAAGCTGGAAATCCTTTAAATTGATGTGCATTTGAAAAATAATAAATATAACGTACTACATTATGCCTGTTGTTATGTGAAAAGATAGGCAGAGGTATAATACCTACATGTTTACCTAGAAACTATTATTTCCTTTCAATAAGTAATAATATTAATTGATGAGCGTATATTTAAGTACACTTTGAGATTTTCCAGACTCAATACTCTAAGTGCAAAGAATTTCGAAATTAATACTTCATTTAAAAGTAATGCTTATAACAACTATATTAATGAGGTTTTGATGAAGTAAAATATGAAAATAAATAGGAAACTTAATGGTAATTGGATCACCAAACCACTGCTTGTAAATTGAGGGACGAGGAAACGTAATGAACATCATTATTATTTTAATTGTTGAATAAATGTTAGTCGTCGCGGCGTCGTTAAAAGTATTACTTTTTATTGATCGCGCCTGTATTAATGTACACACAGTAATCACTAAATTTTGTTTGATTGCTTATAATATTATATCACCGTTTTATACAATAGGGATGACGACGGGGTATTCAAATTAAAAATCTATTTAGATTTACCGTTAGTTAGGTAATGAAAAAATATTTGACACGTATTTTTTATTGTGTCATATAAGATAACAATAGTTAAATAAAACGAATCAAAGTTTAGGAGTGAGCAAATACTTCATTTCTACGTATAAAACGTACCTAGAAGTGACGGCACGCGATATTTCAAATCGATATATCTTCGAAAGTATTTGTTTCTGAAAGAAAATAAAAAATACGTGTCTAATATTTTAAAACAATCTACAAGACGGACATTAAAATAAAAAATAGTCATATACCCTATAACTTTGCATACCTGTAACTGTAGTTACTTTAACGGTTAGTTATGGGTTCCATCATGCATCTCAAAACACCTTGGAGACTTAGAGAGCACTTAGACTTCGTCCGTCCATTATAACATCTATATACAGTCGTTACGTCGGTCGCGTCGGTCACACACCCAAAAGTTGGAGAAGCATTAAACAAGAACATGGTCACCTTTAAAGCGTATTTAAAACCAGATGGTAGCCTTTATCACCATCGTAATTAGCCGCAATATGCCAAATAGTGAACAAAAATCTCCTTATTTAAAGAGTGGGTTTGCCATAACCTCACCTCTGACAACAAGTCTTTTAGATCACTGAAATAGAGGATGCTACTGCCCATACGAAGTTACTCGTTGTAGGATACACGGAGGTCATCTACGTAAAATTGGTTTTAAGAAATTTAAATAGGTTTTGAAACTTTCAGATGCCATTAAACGTCCTCCGTGATGATGGTGGTCCTCGTAATTAAAAAGTTTCTTATATGATCAGCAACACACTTGTACAGCGGTGTACTTTTAGGGCTTAGTGACACTTACCAGCATTAGTACTGGAAGCGTTATTGCTGCCGATATCAGAATAAATAACGGTGGTAATATTCAGCTCAAGTAGACTTAGAGACCTTAAATTGAGAAGAGGTTTGGGAAAAGAAAACTATATTTGTTGAGAGATCTGTTGAATATCTCGGAGGCTTGGAGGGTCTTTATTAGAAAATATTTGCTGGATGAATCTGAGGTCGTCGGTCCACCATTAATAATATACTGTGTCGTTATGAATGAAATATTCAGCAACTTATGAGACTGGTGGGGCGCGAGCCTTGCCGTGGATTTCGTTCTTCTTGTATTAATAATTCATGCTTAGTTCCTGTCCATTAACTTCGCTATTATATGTATCGCGATTATTTTACTTTTGGCACTGTTTTGCAATAATCTTGATTCACGTCTCATACAAAGTTTGGTTTAAGTGTAAATCAACTAATAACATAGAGAACTGTTGTATTTTAAGCAAACTTTATGAATGTAAAGCGCTACATTATTCGTTTTTTATTTAAAAATGTTTTGAATTTAATTTAATCCTTTCTCTCATTTAGACACGTATTTTAATCACACAAATAATAAACCACCCTGCAAAACACGAGCATTTAAACATGATTACATTTCTTCAACGTACCTACCTGAACGGTGTAAATTCCAAAATATAATTTACATTTACAACGGTATATAGTGAAGCTTTGGTACGTGGGTATTTAATTAATAAGAGTGAGACCATGCGCCAGATTGAAGCTCAGTTTTACTTAATTTGCTATGGACAAGAATTCCACGTATTTTGTATAAAATATTCTCCGTAGCAGTGAATAGATAGAATAGTATGATCCTTTGTCCATTGCACTTTTCACGGAAATTGTGAACCGTGGAATATTTGTGTTCCGTTTAATTGGATTTTATGTTTATTTGTTTTTGTGTTGCTTTTGTAACTCTGCGCTCCACTCGCTTGTTCTGCGAACATCATAAAATAGAATTCAAATGAAATATTGTTTTAGCTTTAAAATATTTATAGCATTTAAATGAAACAGTACGGCGCACTATTTAATATCGTACCGCACAATCCTGTCACAAAATCTTAAAAAGCGTCTGTTTGAAATCCAACGTTTATTTCATTCCTCCCGGGTCCAAAGAATTCCGACAATATCACCTCAATTATCTCTTGAACGCTTTAAATTCCTATATCTTTCCGTAAATTTAAGACAGTTCAAAAATGTCTCTTATAGCCGGGATAACCCTCATCAAAGCAAAACAAACCTAACTTATTTAACATTTTTCAGGTACAAAGGGAGCTCGTGATCTGCCCTGAGGGTAAGTTACATATTAACTATGTATAAGGTATATTTTTATTGTTTTAACAGCCGAGCTATGTAAACATCACTTCTACGACATTTTCGAGACAACCTTTTTTGCTCACTAAAAGCTTTTTACAAGATATTTTAAGAATCACTTTGCGTCATGTGTAAAATGTTACATTTAGGGACGATTTGCTGTCATTATTTCAGCGTTAAGTGCTTAATATTAACGTTTTGCATCGCGCCTAGATTCTAGATCTAGAACAATTCTAAATTAACTAAAAATCACGATTAACAAACGTAAATTAATGGAGAAAAGCTCTACTAGTTTCGAGTCACGGAGGGACTCTTCATCATTAGCAGCGTGCGCAAACGCGGCGTCGCGCAGCCCACTGCCAGTAGGTATCTCCTCCATTTCTTTCCATTTTCTTTGACTTTCTCCATCAATTTACGCGAGTAAACCGTGATTTTAAGTTAATTTAGTATGTCTCACGAAAGTTATTATAAAAATATAGAACAATTCTGTAATTAAGAAAGTTCAAAAACAGTTATCATGGAAGGATCTTGAAGGATTGTCTCAAAAACACTAGCCGTTCAGCCCGAACGGAGCGTTTACGTCTCATAGGCATTTAATCTGTTCAATGTGCTATTACAGTCACGACTTTGGCCATTCCTTCTTAATTTATGTCCGGCAGTGGAACCGGCGGTCTCTTACCGTCATGTTTGAGTACCTACTTCGTAGCTACATGTCTGCAGCCTCACATCCAAGTTACGTGAGAAATACTAAAAGAAATATCTCGTGAAAACATTAATCTTGGCTATATTACGTTTTTCCCTATCCTACTAAATCGTTTCTTCATTCGATTTTTCCAATTATTTGCCGTATTAGATTTTCAATGTGGATATTATATCTTTTACCGCCGTTTGAGCTCATTTTTTTGCCGTTCGTAAATAATATCGGCTTTTAAATAATATTTGGTTTATACAGCTATAGACAGGTTTCTTTTGAAATGCTGTTTGTAATAATATTTCGGAAAACGATTACAATAAAGAGTTTTGTAAACTACAGAATATATCTAAATACTAACTAGTTCAGATCTAGGGTCTGTCGAATAAACATAAAACAAAAAATATTTACGGATTGTAAAATATTTGATAATAAATGTTTTATTTTTGAGGAGTATGTGTTATAAAATTTATATAAACATTATAACTAGGAACAAAAGACGTTAATTTATCATTTTGCCTAAGATATTAACAAACCACAAACATAATTATTACGTAAGAAAATAATTACCATGTACCAGGAATAATGTCGTTAAATACCAATTTATTTAATTAAGAACGTGTTTCTCTTTAATATAGATAAAGAAGAATGAACAAAGGAATTTCTGAGTAGGTACATATGTACCTAAGTACCTATGTGCCTCCTACTGAGCTAGGTAAAGAAATGGTTCCATAACTGACTGCCGTAAGAAGCGTTCCGTTCAAATGAAATCCCATTAAAACTTTTTCCATTAAACATTGTTCTTTAGAAAAATGCCCTTGATCCCAACATTAAAGTTAATAATAGCACACGATTACAACTTAATTGCGAAATAACTTGATACTGAAATCGTGATTTCTTAATATTTGTGTTCTGTCTGATGTTGCGTTATTTACCCGCTGCTAAAACTTTAATTGCTGCTCGTTGATTTTAAAATTGTAAACACGAAATTCGAGATAACGAGGCCTTTCTATGTATAAAAGGAAAATGCTTGTTTTCTATTTGCAAATCAAACGCAAAGGACTAAAAAAACATTCGTAAAGCGTTCGCTTCTATAACCCCTTTTTTACACTCGACGTTTGTTAAACGGGAACACACCTTTATCGGAAAATCCCAACTGTGTTTTCACAGTTCCTTTACGCTTCGATAGGCGATATCTATCATTTCACTTGTACCCCTATGCAATAACAATTCCTACTCAATCGCGGCAGCCATGCGAGCTCACTGCACGAAAAACCGAGTCATAAATATAGGAATAAACTTCAATGGAATTGATTGTTTCCCGATACTGTAATATGCAGAGATATTATTTTATATGGAACCGCTGTGGCCATCCAAAATGTGCTGTTGACAGCCGGGCGTGAGATAACCCACACGTTCTGTTTTGAACTTCAATTTAACACTAATTTATCATATTAGTGTTAGAGGACATTAGGCGGCATAGCCTTTGCACGCAATTCGAATTGGTAGTTCATTAAATGTCTATCTCTCTATTTCCGTGAATTCATTCGAAATTACGTTACTAGTAATTTGCGGAGATCGGCATTCTGCGTATCAGCGCATTTGGATCTGGTAAAAGCTTATTGATTTTAGAGCTCACAGGCTACATTCAATGTGGCTTACAAAGTGATTCTGCTATTTAGGTACTGAGTATATTTAAAATGAATTTCGCAAAAGCCGGGCGTCATCATGCATATCATCCCGAATGAATTATAAAGAAGTGTGAAATGTATTCAGTAGGCTGTGTTACCTCACAGACATCGGCCACGGTAAATTACTGAGTGGCTTTACAAATTATGCAAATGCATGAAGTACACGTGCTCTCGTCATTAAAATCCGACGCCCCGTTGACCTCGGCTGATATGAAACTTTTTACTTCGTTATAAACGTGAAAATGTAAAGAACAAAACCTAACACCACTACGGACCCGCTGTAATTGAGTCACCCATGTTTTATATGGCCGTTTCAATAGGGATTTATTATAGCCAACTGTTTCTAATGTAAGTTACGTAAACATTCATAAATAAACTATTCAAATTATAACTATTTCTAGGGATGAATTGTTTAAGTAGGTTAGTTTGCCGTGTGGTAATGACCATTTGAATAAAATAATATAATTCTGAGTGTATTGTTGGTTGTTGGTTGAAAATATATATTAATGTTGTTATCGTTAGTTTTGGACTGTGTAGAAAGTTTATTATATGAACAAAAGTGCTAGGAGCGCGACCTTTGTAGCTGAGAGATGTGGTTTGTGCAGTAACTACAGTAGCTGCCAGAGATTGGTGAGAGCTACGCAGCACGGATTCATCGACACAAACTTTTGCCTTTGCTCTATTAATTAACATCGCTGCAGTTGATACGCCGCATCTGCCGTAACTTCTCTAGTTATATCCAAAATAAAGGAACGACTTTTCGGCCAGCAGTGCGCTCATTAGAGAACTGGAGAGCTTGTCAAAAACTTTCCAACCTTTCATATTGTAATTAACTTTTGTGAGTGATAGATAAGCGATACTTATTTCTCATTTATAAAATGGAATCAGACAGGAATAATTTGATTTATTGTATGAAAACATTTTTGTTTGACATCTAATCCACTAATTAAAATAGATGATCGAGCAGAATGATTATTTAACAACAGCCAATTGATATTATGTACGTGACGCATAGAAGGCCATGGCAGATAATAAGTATATCACAGTAGGTACTTTATACACAATTTTACTGAGACTCCCGGGAAGCTATTTAGTTTTTTCGCTGTCTTGTGACCATGTTAGGTTCAAGATAAAAGAATTACCAGACACAACATTACGGCTCGTAAATATATTATTATCAGCTACGTGAACACTGTCGCTTGCTATCATATCATTCCTGATATAACGTCGTAAACTAAGATTCGGTATGATCTTTACTGAATAGTAATATGTCTATATACTTTAGCTTCTGCCTTTTGGCAGTCATATTTTGTATTTATACTAATTCTAATATTCAAATGTTATTAAAGACCAATATCATTTATATACGTCTTTACAGTGTAATATTGTAAGCATAACATTTTCGTATCGATTTTTGAAAAGCACATATCTAGGTACACACAGCCATTTGGGTATTCGGCTGTCGGAGCGAACCGACGCCGACGGCGACGGCCCTTCAGGTATTCCCGGTATTCGCCGTTCACGGACGTCACTCTATCGGCTTTCATATTTTCTGTCCTCGGAATATTCAGTAAGCGCTTCTTTGGGCGACAGCGAGAAAATACTAGGTCAAGGTGCCTCCACTTTATTAAAACCTGGAAATTATACTACTTTATTAAATACCTCACTTCAAGTACCAAGTAATAAAAATCCTTGACATAATTTTAAAGCTAGTCTTTCATGTAGTCCCCTTGCAACGTAATTGCTCTTTTACAAGTTGAAATTTAAAATAAACACGATCGTGACTCGCATGTCGCGGGTCCATATCAAATGAGTGAACTAAGTTAGTGCTGCCGTTGGTTCACAACAGCGCTTTTGTGGAGCTTTGAAAATTGCATTCCACTCAAACAGGGTTGACAGCTCTTTGAAGCCTGCTCCTGCAATATATGGTTGGTTTTCAATAGCCGAATGTTTACTGACGAAAAGGTAAATTCATTTCGAAAGGACTTTCATACTTTCTACGGATCCGATTGTGACTGACACGTAACAGTTTTATCCACTCGTTATTGATTGGTAATAAAACAAATGAATACATACATAACGAATTGTACTCGCTTTATTGGGCAAACGCACTGTTCCGAATAAATAACATGTTAGCTTTATTAGCTTTATGGAAATAAATACACATTTTTATTGTGTACAAATAAATCACTGCACAAAGCAAACTACAAAATAAATGAATACGTATCATTCACCACGTTGTTTTATTATATCAAACGAGCCGCTGTTATTTGTGATGTGTTCGTTATATCAGAAAAGTATTTTATGTATTCCGTATCAAATAAATTGCTAGCTATTGGACCAAGTTATAAAGCTGGCACAGTTAGGACCCATAAACATTGTCAACAGCACTATACAGGCGATTACAGTATAATAAAATATAATAATGGAAGTGCCCTACTCTCTAATGCAATAGAAGTTATGAACTTTAAACGGAAAATTAAGTTTTCTCTTGATTTGCTCCTTATTGCGAAATTTTATCGTCATTGTTCATAATATCTAATGTTCCAGACTCTTATATTATTGCCGCTAACAACCCGGGCTATAATAATTTCGTAGCGAGGTCATTAAGTTAGCTGTTATTGTGATTGTTATGACAATATCTCCCATTGTCTTGTCTTGTCGCGGTCTATGAGAGACACCCTCTCTATTAGCAGTTTGAATTACGGCCGGAATTAATTAATGTCGCGTGATAATCCGGATTTTAATTGAGGACTCAGTTAATTTGCGATGTATCATTGAAATGCACTAGAATCTGAATAGTATTCAAATGTTTCGTGTAGCATAGAGTGTGCTAATGGCAGCCTCAGGCAGACGCAGGGGAGCACGGATATCGGTCACACAAGTCGGTCATGGCCGTGCCTTCCTTTTAGCATCCGTTCACATTATAAATATTCCCTCGCTTACTGACCGACGTGTGACGTCATCGACGATGCAGCGGTGCACCGTGCCATGTAACATCCATCACTTTTATATGGTACTCTTAAAGTTTTTCCGCCATAACGGTGTGGTGCGGTTTCTCGAATTTGTAAGTTGTAAGAAGTTAGTGCTGTAGTCGGGCGAGTAGCCGGGCTGCATTATTAACAAAACTGCAACATTGTTTAACATTTTACGAAACTACACAAAACTTTGTTGATTAAGCTCTCTTAAAAATAAATACAATGTATTATAATACTTCTGAAGTTTGATAGGTGGTTTCAACAGTTGTTTAGTTTTAAACTAAAAATGTAATTTCACCGCGGAATATAAAAAAGGCTCAACCGAATGTGTATGCAAGTATGTAGTGAATGTTGTGTAAAACAAAATAATAAAAAATATCTTTGTTTTTATAAAACAGATGCTTATTATTTGTATGTAAAAAGCTACCGATTCCACGTCACAACATCAATTCAAAGATACCATTTGTCATAGTCACGTATGTCACGTTTGGTTCAACTATTTTCCTTTGTGTTACCTACATATTTTTTGCCAGCACAAAGATTGAATCGATTTCTGAATGCTGCGCGTTCAGCGTTGATATACCTTTTATGATGGGCTGAGTATTGATTGATATGCAAATGACAAAGGGACGTACCACGCCTGAGTGTTCCTCGGCAGAATATTGCCTAACTTACTTTACTTGCATAGCTTTATATGGTTTATCGAGACGAACATGCGATGGGTCACGATCCACGATCGTTTGCTGTTTCTGCATAATTCTGACCTTAAAAGCAAAGATTGTTTTACTCTGTGAGTTTCCAAAAGGTCCTTGGAGGCTGGCGCCACGACCCTCCCAAATATTTTCAAAAGCACCTTCTCTCGTTTATGGCCGACCCAATATGTGGTTGACCCCAAAGCTTTTAACAATCTCAGCGTTTTGATTCTACTACGTATATTCCATTTTGGCGAAGGCCAATGTCAGATACAATCATTAAGAATAATGTTATTGCTAAATAAAGAAGCCGATGTTAAATATTCAGAAGAGAGTTGGCTAAATGTGAGGCTTTGAGCGGCGGCCATTACCGGCTCGCCGTTTGGCGGCCGCCTTGATACTTCTTACGAGTCATCTTTTATTTAAAGAGTGTTTCATTTCACTGTCCCCTCGTCCACTCGGACTAATGGCAACAAGTATCGCTTTAGGGCAAACGACGAGCTGTGACGAAGATGTGCAGTTCTGAGATTAAGCTCCTTATTGTAATCACATTATTGTGTAACTTTAAAAGGCACTTATTCGTAAACTAAACATTGTAATTCTTTAATAAATTCTTCTTAATAACACATCACCATTATCATCACATCAACAGCCTATAAGGAGCCACTGCTGACTAAAGGCTTCTTCTCGCACGGAGTAGGTTTGAGCATTAACAACCACGCTTGCTTAAAGCGGGTTAAAACTTATAATTAGAAATTATAAGCTCAGGTTGCCTCACGATGTTTTCTTTCATCATTTTTCAGTGGTTAGACACCAAAAGTAAATAGAACCCGGAAAAAGTCACATTGGTACTTGTTGTTGGTAGATTTCGAACCCGCACCCTCGTGCATACGAAGCGGGCGTCTTAAACCTCGAGGCTACCACGTCATAATAATGATCTAAGATAATACAAAGCAGTGTTGCTTGTAATAATATGAACATGATGAATACTGATAAACAGAAACAATTTCCTTGATTACATGTAAGAATTACTACTTTAAGCTTTATATTAGGGACATTTTATGTAACGCGATGGGAGCAAATTTCTGTTGTTTTTTCCCGAGACCATAAAAGGTCCTGGCTTACAGGAGTAGCCGACCTCTGTAAAACTACGTCCTTTACACGTCGTTACTGATGTTACTAAAATTGTAAGACCGCACCCGTAAATGTAGGATAAGTAGGGAAGTTGCTACAATATTTGGTTTCAGAGAAACATTCACGGCTATTCTGCGGGCTCAACGGACCACAATGTTAATACATACTAGAAAATTGGTGTCAAACCCTTTATGTAGGAAGCACTTGGCTATATCGAAACAAAATCACAAACACGGAAGTATTTCTACATTATATTCATAAACACTTTCATTGGTGGGTCCATTGTATTGTTTGGGACAGAGATAGCTTTATTCAGAGCAGTGTTATCTATGTATAGGTAGATTTATCTTGATCATTAATATTGGTAGTTTTAGCGATAATGAAAACAACTATGTGGGTATGTAAAATGCATACGGCCTATAGAGCCACGGGCGCTAATTAATTAACGTTTACATAATAATATTTGTTATCAACATTCATAGTATTGCGCCTGTTTTCCACTAAGAAGATTGGCAGAAAGTACCGACATATAGATATTTTACATATAGATTTATATTATTACGTTTGAATATTTTGTATGATTGGTGTTAGGATTCCTTATGAATAAATAAATAAATATCTATTTGCCTAGGCCTTGTGTGAGTGACGTTAAAAGAACTGGAATCTAAAAAACCTAAATCTTTGCGCTAGGCAATCATTCTAGTTGCGGACTACCTAACGGGTTTGCCGGGGCTCCGGCTCGAAAAGCAGGAGTAGGAACGGGTTGGTTTTTAGTCAGTAAGAGTCTGACATTCCCTCTTGCCTCATCCAAGGCGGAAGAAGTCATTGAATGAGTTCCCCCTTAATAAAAGGTAATCATTCTGTCAGTATACAGCGATACGCAATTTTGTTGATGACTATTTTAGTTATAACTATTACAGAAACGTATATTATTACCTTCATATAAATAGTCTAATTTGAGACTGTCGATAGCTCTTTCATGTCAATTTAAATTAATGTTTCACTCTCGATTCAGATAACTGTGGGCCAGATAATTATTTCGCGGAATTCTATTTATAACACGCCCCGAAATCGCGTCTGTTTCCATTTTGGTAATTACGTTCCAAATAATGATTCGTATCATTTTCGTTCCCAATTTTAATATGAACTGATAGATTTGGTTTGTTCCTAATTATAGTAATTGGAAGTCGTCTGTAGTCATATTAAAAATGCATTACTTAAATAATTTTGAGGTTGTATTGTTTCTGGTACAGTTTTTTACTTAAGCTACTCTGTAGTTCTGTACTTGAAAAAAGGTTTTCGGTGTTGGAAACTGTAATCTTACTTATTGAAGACAATAGGATTGATTTATGTCTTTTATGAGACAAAAGAACTATATGTATAAAGTAACCTTTTTTCTTCTGAATGCTCTTCTTACTTTATATTCCACTACATTCACTATATAGAGGACTAAAGTCTGTAGCATTATACGTTTAATGTGTAACTACAACACTCGTTACTACGAACTGTTCACATAATTAAGAGACCGTGTTTATGTAAATGAAATTACTATGTAAATGTTGATTATAAAAAAATAATTTAAAACTAATTACTACTTTCACAGCCATACACACGACTCAGTACTCAATACTACAATAAAACACAATATTTTCTCGACAGCATTATAGGGTAGTTCTCACCGTTTCGTTCTGAGTAAAATTATATGTATCCGCGCCCAGTTTTTATCTGCTCCATACACTACGCGAAGGTAGAATTTTACTATGTTATCTATTTACAGTGGTACCGTGTTCTATCCCATTTACATCGTATCTTTTTTATTTCGTATCTTTCTGCTAGTACAAAGGCTATTGTACACACGTAGTCCCACCTTTCTTCATCGCGATCAAGTAACGAGTTCCTGGTTTTACGAGTTCCGTCACAGGTGCATGATTCGCCTTTATGTACGTTGCCGGGCTATTTTATTGTGACAGAAAACAGCTGATGTATACTAATCTTAAGTACACAACATTTCGGGTATCCCAGTTCCCTACTTAGTACTTACATTAAGAGTTTCCCGCTAGTTTCCACTAGGTCGACATGAAAGTTTGTGAGTGCTCTGTGTACCTTTTGGCATTAGGTCCTACAGTAATGCCGAAAGATATACAGGTAAATGTATAGTGAAATGTATGTACTCGTAGGTACGTTTAGTAAAAACGTGTTTATTTTTTATCTTTGCGGTATACTTTGTACCTGTCTACATGTACATTTTGTTTAATTTTGTTAACGAATAGCTTAAAATGTGTTGCTCAGCGTCTACTGGAAACTGTCTGGAAAAAAGGAATCTATTCTTTTCTTTCACCACTGTGTACAAATGTCACTATGATGCAAACTTGACAAAAAATCATATAATATATAACACGCTCCTATTAGGTCACATGGTGCACAGACATATAAATCACATAGAACCTTTTTTACCCTTCTAATCTGGGAGTTATAGTCGGTTGTGTTCAGTTGTAGCTTTCTGTTTCGTGGCGAAAAATCGTATTTCAAACGACTGCCTTGATAGGTGCTGACAGTCTGAGATTTTCGGGTTAGGTCTGACTTTAGACATGATAACTCGGACATATCAGTATTCTACTCCCCAAGTATGAAGATCTTTGTTTCCACACTAAAATCTCGGAACAAACAATACATTTCTTTTGTTTTATTTATGTGAAACTTGGACACGTGGCACTCTGGTTTAATTCTCCACGTGGCACGTATTGTGTGTATGAAGTAATCGCATTAGAACATTAAGCTATGCCACACTGGTCGTATTATTCTCTTATACGTGTAATGTTAAGCTATTTGTCCGTATGTAGGTTCCCCCCAATACCACATTGTGAATTTGTAATGCCGTACTACTGAGAACTGGCAAACGAGATCTCGTTTAATATGTGTTCGTAAATAATGCAGCTTCCGCAAAAATGTGCTTTAAACATATTCAACATTTATTGATTTTCAGCGCGGCTTCCCGCGTCCCGAATACATTGTTCCTCTACCCTTTTTATCATAGAGAAATTAATATTTGTAGAGATATTTTTATCCAAAGGCAATGTTCGAGGGATCTTGAATATTGTGGGTAAAGTTGGAGGGCTCAAGTTTTCTTACAATCTTTATGGATGTATCGTTGTTTCCTTTATTCAGACTTGCTCAAGTTATTTGTTCAAAATGTATTGTGGAAGCTTTTCATTTTATACCTGCAAGTCGTGTCTTGTAAGCCGTAAGCGTGTGTACGTACAATGTTAACAATTGTACTACACTTCTTTGTAAAACGAATTGACTGGGGAATTATTATTATAGTAGGTTTGCAGCTAAGCAGCTGTAGCTGTGTTTAGATTTAAGAGGAGTGGGTGACAATTTAAATAAATGTAGGAAATAAATCCTTTCTTTAAGATAACTTTTGATTTTTTTACGACGAGGGCGGTGGTTATGACCTTATGAAGTAATAAGTTGACTAGTAGTACCTATGGTTCCAATCTACTCCATGGAGTAGGTATCGACAACTAACAACTAATACGACGTAGAACTGTTACGTATTAAAGTAGAAAAATATCCCAATAATGGAGTGGACTTGTAAAGTTACGACATTTCTTTTAAATACATATTTATCACGTCTAAGTAATAACGTTTAATAAAAATGTGTCATCCCTTTTCACCAACTTTAGTTCCTATTTCGGAAAATCCCTTACGCCATGAAAAGTGATCGTTTCCTAAAGTTTATTTGTGTAGGTCGGCGAATATATGCCATCCATTATTAGGGTTTTCATGAAATAATAAAGATTACAAAAGTTAACTGAGACCCGAACGTACATGCGTAAGTAGATTACTAGGTAATATCATCATTTAAGCCTTTGTGTAGGTCTAAACAGGAATATTTAATGGAACATTAGTGGCTAACCGCATGATTGATTTCGGTCTCACAACAGTTGGTCGCCGGTGAACAATGGATACATATGGACGTTAATGGTGTGACTAAATTATTTGGGCGTTGTCACACAATGGAACCGTACAGTCGGCCCGATATAATCGCGCTTAGTTGATTACATCATCACAAGCTCTAGTCATTAAAAATTAGCCATGCAGTGCAGACAGCGGTACCCTGGTTAATGTTGAATATGGCGGATGGCCCAACCAGAAACCCGTTGTCATAACCACCTACAGAGGTAATCCGTAATTTTGAATTTATTATTAATACAGGGTTTCTTTACCGCTGCCTCGGTCTTTGTTTTCGAGGTGATGATAAATTTCAATTAGCGGGATATATGTTATGTTGTTAGTTCGGGATAAACATAGGTTCAGCGGGTAACCACAAGATACACAGTAAACACTGGGGAAGCTATGCAGAGGGCGGTATTGGTGTCTTGTTATTTGACGAGTTGTACATCGATACACGGGTTTCATTCTGACGGTTTCCCATGACAGTATCTATAAATTAGATAGGTGGAGTTTTATTAGATGAAGATCCACGTATTTTTTTAAATTAAAAAGTTGATGATAATACTTTATCTAAATCTAGCGACCCATCCCAGCTTCGCACATTATACACATAAACCTTCCTCTTGAATCACTCTATCTATTTAAAAAAAACCGCATCAAAATCCGTTGAGTAGTTTTAAAGATTTAAATATTGGGACAAAGAAAGCAACTTTGTTTTATACTATGTAGTGATAAAGTAAGTATATAATTGTATAGCCAATTATTTTTGCTTTCATGAGAGGATTTCAGGACTTAAGATTCTAATCCTTTGAAGACTTTTCCTCGTTTGAAGACGATGCTCTTTTTCTTGCTTGTTATCCTTCGGTTTTCCTCTCATTCCGTTCAACACACGGTACTGGTAAATAATTTGTTGTAATTTACTGATACATAAAAATGATATCTATTTATAAAGTATATAAAGTACAAGATGCTTTAGCACGTCCAGTTTTCAGTTTTATAGTAAGATAGTTTTAAGTAGGCGTTTTACAACTAGATCTTCAGATGTAAGAAAGCAGTGTAATCAAGAAGGAATCCATTCTAATAAGAGAACGTTTTGCAATATCACGTCTTCGATGGAGTAATTTGATTATTATTAATCGCGTTAATATGCAGTGGCGACGGCGCGCGGTCTCATACCCTGTGGAGAGCTCGAGAGTCGAGAGTGATGCATATTTTAAGGCTTCGCGTCGAGAGTATAGAGATATTATCACTCTTATGTAAATGGTTTTTGATGGTATAAAACGGGTTTTCATGGCTACATCCCATTAAAAATACACCAAGCTGTTGTAACTGTGACTTATTTCAAGGTAAATGGACTTACATGTTGATAGCTATGTAATATTACTGTTTTAGACACAATCTCGGTATTCGTTTTATGATACAAGCCGGTAAACCAGCTGACGGATCACCTGATGGTAAGCAATCGCCGTTGCCCATGAACACCCTAAATACTAGGAGCGTTACAAGTGCGTTGCCGGCCTTTTGAGGGATAGGAATTTAAGGGTTGTAGGAGAATCGGGGATTGGGAAGGGGGTAAACAAGCGTTGTTTCACGTGGGTTTTCTGTGTGGTTGTAGTATCAATCTGGTCGAGCTTGCCCACTCGTGCGGAAACATGGTTCTCCCACACTTAAAAGGTATTATCTACCTTGAAGTTGTTTTCTAAAAATATTTCCAGATAAATTACTACAGTCGTTACAGTTGATGAAACGAAGTACGAGTCAGATGGAATGAATAGGAGCAAATTTATACCTAGCAATGAGACAACAGCCATTGAATGACTGACGGTATCAATGATACTTATCCCTCATTACAGTAGCGACTATATCTAGCTAATTCTGAATCACGCTCGAGGGTTACAGAGCTCGACAAATATCACGTTCAGGTGGAAATCATTGATTATGCACGCACACTCTCGGAGCTCCATTCCAGTTGATAATGAACTATCTCGAGGGAACCACGTTGTAATGATAGAGTAGATGGCTTGCATTATGGTTGTCCTTCAATATTTAGTTACTGTCGCACTATAATGATAAGAAATCGCAGTAAGGAACGTTTGACTTGGTACGACTATGTATAGATTTCATTACTTTTTAGAGATAAAGGAGTAGCTCCTTCGAGGCTTGTCTTGAATTAAAATATACATTAGAATCTTAATATATTTCAGTAAAGTTGTTCCTTCATACATGCAATTTAATGCAATACCGCTAAATTGTGAACACTAACGAAATACTGTTTCACGTTCACGTTTCTGAATGGATATCATGACAATCAATACATTCAAGCACGCTCCATTCATTGAACTCTTATTATTATTTCTTTAAGATTCGTTTTGAAAATGATGATAGAATACACTTTTCGATTGCTTTCAATCAAACCAATTAAGGTTATATTCGTGTTAACGGCATATTTATTATGTACTAGCTTTTGCCCGCGACTTCGTTCGCGTGGAATAGTGACTTCCGGCAAATTTTTGGTTTTAACCACACAGTTCCCGATCTCGCGGGATCTCTTCAAAAATGAGATGTGGAAGATATTCCAGGGAACTCTTCAAAAATCAACATAATGAGCTCTGCGTTTGAATTTAATAGATGTATACTCACTTAGGGCATTGAAAAAATAGTTTAAAAACGGACTTAAACTAACTTAAAACTAAAGAAAGCTACGAATTACGAATTTATAACAATTAAAAAAGAAACTATATTACAACCTATCCTCTATGCTATAATAACCAAGCTTAAACTAAATAATTTAAAAGAAACGACTTAAATCTAATCTAATTAAAAAAAATTAGACTTACAATTTTATTAAAAAAACTAACTACAGTAACTACTAATAATCGATATCAAACTAAACCTACGTTAAATAGTTTAACCAAAAAACCAGGAAAACCCAACAAATAAACTTATTAATTGACAAATACAACGAAACCAATTTAGAATATACGAAACAGCAGGACCACTACAGACAAATAATCATACGACTGATAATACACTTTTTCTACGATAGTACCGAAGCGCTCGGCCGATACCCAACCAAATGAATGTAACGAAACCATAGCGCGATCTATTTCGATCCCAACGCCATCTATCGAGGATAAAGACAACTTGGATTATTTATTTATACTCCGTTCGATTTTCTTTGTACTAAAAGTTTAATTATATTGATATTATTTTATGAACCGAAGTCGTGTAACGATCGACATAGAATTATCTATACTCCGTTAGAGCATTTTCTTTGTACTAAATGTTTTATTATATTGATATTATTTTTTTCATACCTTTTTACTATTTATTTACTTTTTTTCGATAAATTAAAACAATAACATGAACCGAAGTCGTGTAACGATCGACATAGAATTATTTATAAATAATTTATTTCTTATTTTTATTTTTTGATTTTTGAAATAAAAATATATCTATGTCCTTTCTAAGGTTCTAAACTATATCTGTACCAAATTTCAACCAAATCCGTCAAATAGTTGCGGAGATTAATGGTATAAGCATAGAATGTTCGACGTGATTCTTTAATTTGACATAACTTTTTTATTTATGAACCGATTGACATGAAACAAACACTAAATGTAAATTTAAGCATCCCACAATATATTCGTGAAAACCGCATCCAACTCGGATCAGCCGTTTCTGAGATTAGCGCGCACAGACGAACAGACAAACAGTAGAACAGACAAACAGACAAACAGACAAAAAAAAAGTTAATTACATTTTTGGGTTCGACATCGACATAACAATAACCCCTGCTATTTTTTTTATTTTTATTTTCAATGTACAGACAGCACTTTTCTACGATTTTATTATATGTATAGATAGATCTTCACGGCATTGTAATATATCTTTGTTAAGTCCTTACACAACGCTGAAAATAGTTCATTGTGCTACGGGCGTGTCGTAGCTCGTAGCCCGTAGACTTGTAGCACACTCGTAGCGCTCGCGTAGCACCTGCCGCACTTACCGCAGATTACCGACCGCTTCCCCTTCTTAGCATAAAAAGTGGCGTTTAGATCGTCTTTGCAACGTTACGTCGTGAATTCTCTTACGATGTTTACATTACATAGAATATTATGATAAAAGTTTCACTCAAAAAATGAGAATGTACTCACCGAATAATTTTCATGAATATTCCAAAAGGCGGCGAAGATTATTTGTGTCGATACGAGTCGTTGGATGTATCCGGACAAATATTTTCCTACGTAACCGCTCCGATGGCTAATATCGTTTACTTGCCGTCGTATTGAAGGAACTCGAGTCAACTTAATTATGAGCTTCCTTTGAGCCGCTCTGCTCTCGGTGCACAAACGTCTAAAATGCGAAAACAATATTGTGTTCTGATATTAAACGAATCAGTGTATCGGGATGTATCGAGTTTGTTGGAAATCCGAAACGGTGACCTTAAAGATTTTGTTATCGAACATTTTCTCTGAAGATAATGATACCTCCGCCCTTAATTCGGCTGAAGGGATCGCTTTAATTTCAGGCTATCATCTACAATGAAAGATAGCATTTCAAATAACGATCATTGTTATAACTTCCTCGTCCGCCGCTCGTGATTTATCGACGCTATTTTAAAGGGTCATTTTTAATATGATGATGATAAATGCTTCTACGCATTGCCGCCAACCTACCACAGAATAAACTGTTCAAACATTTATGTTGTCAATTCTAATTTCACCGAGAGTTATTTGTGAAACAAATATTATATTCACAATATACCTTTCTCATTCGTTTTTAATCAAAACAATGGTTTCACTCACTCCATTAGTATAATGTATATGCATATATCCTTAATTACTCCGTTCTCCACATTCCAAAACCTTGATTAAAATCTAGAGGCTTTACTAAGGCGTAAGCCTTTTGTGTACCTTCATATGTTACAATAATGGGCACATTCAGAACGGAATGTGAGTAAGAAACAGGGATGATGAAATCAGTGTTTGGAGCGCGGACTGTTGGTCAGAGGGCGCACGCGGCGCTAACGATCCCCCGGCCCGCGCCACCGCACGTCGCCCCGCCGCCCACCTTCCATATTCGTCTTACATTTTATTATCTACCTACATTCAAAGCTACATCCCTCCTCACAGTACACTGTTAAAGGTTCCTATCTCCCAATTTTCTTTATACATAAAATTCCCGAATAAGAATCGAGCAATATAATCTGATGGAAGTGGAATTTCAATTCGCTCTTCTATATTTATGTGTTCGACAGTTTATTTTTAGGAGACACAAAGAATATAAATACTGGTTTCTTGACTATATTTACTACAATAAGTTTATAGATTTTGGAATATGAATGTGCTGCGTTGTCAGTACTATATACAAAGTTTACTGGTTTTTGTAGCCTCATGTATCGAGTGACAGCCCTGATACCAAATCCGCTTATGTATCTACAAGGATGGGTAAATGAAACGACGTCAGGACCCTCGACGTTATCCATCATACTCGTATTATTTGTGTTTGTGACAGAATACTTTTGTCATTTTGTTATTATATTTATAGGCACAATGTCTCATATATCGAGATGCCAGTGCTTTTTAATTGGGATCCGAGAATCTCCTTTATTGCCGTAATAACGAAAGGGATTTAAAAATAAAATGTGTTGTAGCACGAAGCAATTTACGAACAATTTATTTTAGCAATATACGGACAATCGGGGATGAAAGTTCATTCAGCGATACGTTATCGTGCGCCAGGGTCGCCTTCCGAATCTCTAATGAACTGTGAATAACCGATCCCTTAGTCAGAGCGCCACCAGATGCCTACACAAATAATACGCACGTCGAGCTTCAGTTCGCCAACTAACAATAGGTTCGACTTCATTTATAACTTTATAACAAACATTTAGTTCCCTTTTATCACGGCCTTCGTTCTCCTTAATTCAGTTTGTGTTCAAAACTAGGTTTGGCAAATCTTTGACTTTATTAAATTTGCGAGATTTCGCTTCAAATATTCCAAAGTATTAATGTAAAATGCTTATCGCAGTGTTTATTCAAAGTTAAAACGTTTTTTTGATATGACGCCCAGCGGAGCCCACATCACTGTCTTGAAATGTTGTCGGTACATTTAAAGCAGCTCATTACCCCCTTTTACTTTATAGCGTTTTGAATAATAAATAGGCAGACATTGATAACGAAAATCATCCTCATTATTTTTGATGGCAACATTTTGACACCCTGTAAACGTTTACGAACAGAATGAAGTGAAAGATACCCCGAAATTCATCTCCATTTAGCGACTTCATCGTTATTCGTTTGATACTAATAAATCTGACTATATCCAGATGCCGATGGGCGAAAAGATATTTAAAGTAAAATTTTACGAATTGTAAAGATAACAGAGTCAATGTTCAAAGAAAGCTTTTTTCGTTAGCAGTCATACCACGTAGCGCAAACAAAAATCGGTATTATCTCAGCGGACACCTCACCATTAATCTACGTGGTCGTGGGTAGAATATAGTTGGTCCTGCATTCAAATTATGGGAGCAGGTGCAAGCTGTACGATACCATTCAGTTTCGCTGCACGGCGCCACGTTACCGTGTGAGCAACACAAACGCTTCCACTTATACGAAAATGTTCACGTTAGTAATTTATTATAAGCTGCAAAAGCAATTAATTTTTTGTACTGATCCCTGAACCTGCAATTTTTATACCGAGAGCGTAAAGGGGTGGAATGTGATGGATGTGAATATAATAATTTTATGGACTAACACAGAAACACGTTTAAATTTAGCTTGGTAACATTTTCCTTTTAGGGCCAGACCGATCTATTTATATTAGAACACAACAAGAAAAAGTACTTTCATTGTTTTATAAATAAAATTGTTATTATTATTTTGTGCTAGACATTAATTGAATGTGATTGTACATACCATCATCTTATACTGAACTTGTAATAAGCAAGTTCAATTAAAATAGTGTTGTAATATGTTTGCTTGATTTTTCTATGTGAACGTTGTATAAGTTGTAGACAGTAAATTGGGTGGCATAAAATTATTCAGTAAAGATAGAGTGTCACCTGAGTGCCAGCTACTTACCTTCAGGTGATTAATGGTGTAGTGACGTGTCATTCACCCCAGACTGGCGCACGTAAACTATTGTTTAGCGTCTCTAGTTTAAAATTGTATTTTTAAATCTCTCGACTAAGGTATTCAGCGAGAGTTTCTTCAATGTATTTTAATTAGGAAATCAATAAAGAAGAAAGAAAACAGGAAAGTTCTTTCTAATTAATTGTGAAGACGTTTTAGTTTCCATTTAAGTACTTCAATATTGAGGAAGGTCTACATTTTCGCAAATGATAAAATCTACAGCGCTAACAATTTAAATGAGGTTGTTTTCCGTGGAGCGTTACACACAACTCACTCAGTGACAAGGCGGCTCCGGTGCCGCCGACGTAGGCCTCCGCTACAAATTTCCCAGCTCCATTCCTTAGCTTCCAACTTTGCGGTTAAATTTACGACAATCTTCCTTTTTCTATATTTCATTAAAAGTTCCTAAGTCTGAGGATTATACTTCTTATTCTTTGAATAATACTTGTCGTAAATTTCAATATTCAAAATGAATCGTATTACTTTTAGCTGCAGTAATTGGTCTCTGATGTTTTAGAACAATATTAAAATTGTCGGCCGTCTTTAATTAAGCCGGCCAAGTGGTCGGAGCACCACTTGTGACCAGAGTTCTTTCTTTCATTTCTATGTGATAATTAAACGTTTTAAATGATATCGTTTATACCTATATATTCATCTGTTGAATCTGGCTGTGTTACTGAAATATAAGAGAGGACTGCTTTACACTGATTCAACGGTCGAGTATTGTATTTTTGTAGCCCTCGCTATAGACGTTGATAAATCTAAATTTCAAATCACCTGACGACCCAATATCAGGTCATTTAAAAACATTCCCTCGGTCGACGTACCCCTTCGATATATCACAGATTTCGCAGTTTGTTGTTCAAAAAACAAGGTAATAACAAGGGAAGGTTTCGATTTACTGGTGGTAATGTTCCCCTGGGAATTCCAACCATAAAATGGGGTCTAGCGCCAATCCCTGAACTTACGAGCCTTAACCCTCTGAATGCTGTTAAAATTTAACAAGTCCCTAAAATCCAGTTTACTGCACACACTTAACTCAATTTGTTTACATTTTATTTCAATTTGACCAACGCTTTCAACCGATAATTGCTTTCATATTATTTCTGTTTGGTTTAATGAAAAAGTAAATACTTACAAAAAATTAAGCCCTTCTAAACGAAATTATATTGATAAATTCAGAGCTACAATTCGAACGCAGATTTAAATATTAATTGGTACAATAAAAGGCGACGGAAAAATTAATTAACCAATAAGAAATTAATAAAATCCTTTTAACTGAAAAGTCAATCTCAAAATGGAGGAAGTATTTAAGTTCTTAATTGACGTTTCAAGGATCCGTGTTTAGGGTAACAAGAGGTTCGATATTATAGAACGGAGATTGTAAGTCTGTAGCAATAAATCAGTTAACATTAAATTTATTATATTTTACCATAATAATTAATAAAATAGATATTGTCTAAATCTACGGCCCTTACAATTAGTTACTGTCAAAACAAAATTGTTTCCTAAATACGTGAAAATAAAGATCACAATGTACCTGCCGCAACGTTTTTTATTTAAAGCATACTCAACACCGGTCTTAAAAGTGTAACAGGCATTTTTGCGCTACTTCGTACTGTTTAATCCATAAATAATAAAATAATGGTTGGTCCGTGGGGCGCGTGGGTTCCTATACCTACACATTATAATCGTAGCGGGACCGTGTCGAGGAGGCTGCTTAATTGATGCTCATCCTGTATTCAAGGGTACGGAGCCACAAGTGAATGTATTTAAATAAACTAAATCCAGCTTTCAGGGGGATCTTTTATGAATATTTTTAGCTTCTGGAAATTGCTCATTCTTTTTTTTTCATAATGTTACTCACGCCTACGGTTTTGCGGATTTTGGTTGATGAGACCGGCTTTTGAATTTACTTGCAGCTCTTCTGTGAATAGTAGACGTGTGGGTATTTAATATGTTTATTTAATACTAGTTTAAAATTATTCATAAAATTTCTTACTATTAATATTAAACAAATACAACAAGTTTCTTACTATCGTATCAAAAACCATTTTCTTTATTATTTTACTAAAAGGTACAAGCCAAGGCGTGTCAATAGTAAACTGTATCAGATAACAACGTCTTCAATGCATAACGAGTTTAAATGGCCACGCGCTGGCTTTCTATTGTTGACGTATATTGCTAGTGTACACACTGCCCCCATTCGTGAGTTTTGAATTTGATCAATACATGGACGTCGTCGCCGACCGCATCAATTTGGCTTTAATGCGATTATTCGGACAGCACTGTGACTAGCCTAATGGATATTGATGTAGGTACGTATCGGCCAGGTAGTGTGTTCATATTGTAATTGCATATTCCTAAAATTTTAACTGTCAACAAAACGCTCTGAAATATTTTTAGATTTATAACTCTTCACAATATTTGTTATTGGATTTATTATACACGAATAAATCGTTAGGACACGGAGGAAATGTGCCCGCCGTTATAGAAAATTGATGTCGCTGCACGACATTTCTAAGAAACCGCCGACATTTTAAAATTGTATGTCTTGACACAGTTAAACCGGGGTCATGCGAACCGTAGCTTAGTTAGAATATTGTTAATATCAGACGAAATTGTCGAGTCGTTTCGTAACCATCATGTCCCTACAAATTAATTGCAGCTGCTGCAAGTACGAGCAAAGTAATTTCAGTTAATGATTTGACACTTTTACGGTGTTTCCGGCTTGTAATAGGACTGTGCGTGTGTGCCTGCGCTTTATTAGCACGATTAGGGGCCGCTTTTATTACGTATAGCCCTTTAAGCAATTAACCTAAAGCCTCCCTTATCTATGTATAAGTGTGGCTATTCACATTGAGAATACGAACTAAATGGGAGAATTTGTAATTAGTGAAATGAGTTAATCGATAGCGGAACGGTGAACACTGCAATGTGATACGATTTGCATTGACTACATTATCGTTACTGTGTTAATGTCTTTGGTAATCATCACGGCTCCATTTGACCCTGTAACGTTTACTTGTGAATTAATTACGGGATATCAAGATATGACTCAGATAGATGTTACTGACCATTTTCTCACCACATTGTTAATTGGCTAATTATTTATAATGAAGAATTCTCTTTGTCACTTCTGCGCTCCTTGCTATAGACGCTGGTACTTGAACGAACAAGAGGTTGTTGAGACTGTTTCAGACGTCACTCCTCGGCTAAATTTTAAACTCATTAAAATCAGGGGTCGGTAACTCTAAATAGAATTGTGACCGGCTACTCGTCGGCGCCGTCGGTTACTCACGCTCCATACGTTGACAGCGCACACTCGTGATGCCAAGCTTAATGCCCCCCTTGTTAGGGTAAATGATTATAGTCAGACGCTGGTAATTTAGTGTTGACCTTGACCTCAGCCAAGCTCTGGATGAACTCGTGATTGAACCAAAGCATTTGAATAATAAATGTTAGCTGCGTCGGCAACCCGCTTCGGTACAATTAATAATTTTGCGCGCTTGCATATTTAATTATAATCATTATGATTTCATTCGGTTTACCGTCTAGTAATTAGAACGTTGATTAACTACTGAGATGATCAATATTTGTTCACTTTTGAAGATACTTGATTCCTTTAGTACGTAAAGTCTGGTTGTGTTTGCTCGTTTACCCCCACATGTCTCTTAGTTCCTGTAAATTTCGAGTAATGAGATGTGTCAGGTGGCTGCACGGCGTACCTACTGTCACATTTGTGTACACATTACTCTGCGCGGTAATCTCTTTGCCAGACGTGGAGCGAAGCTATCTACTGTATACCATGCCATTGTATGTTATGCCTTTACAAATTTCGATAAAGTCAGTAAACTTCCTAATTCAAGCGTCAGTAAGCTTAATGTAATCTGTTTTGTAAATTACTCTTAATTTTTGGTTTTCGGTTTGGATTTAGCCTCAATGTTTAGTAATAGGAATAACCCTTATTTGAATGTGACAATGGGATTAGTGCGAATAAGGTTAATATTGGAAAACGTGTTCTCTGTCAACCCTTTTAGGGGAAACAGACATGATTGGAAAGTTAATATATTTCATGAATTCCATGTATTTCCCCTTATCAGCCCTAATAGGTAAGATTTCAATTAGGATTAAAGACTTAATTGAAAACTAAACTTGGAATAGAGTTGTTTGTGACAGAAGTTACTAACGGACTTTCTCGTCACAATCTGTGAGAGCGGCTTACTTAAGACATTAGATACATTTTACCTCGCGGCTAGTAAGTAGTGTTTCATAGACTTTTACTTAAGTTTCTTATTTAACATTTGGTTTCTACTAAAACTAAAAGTTTGTTCGTATAGATGTACGGAGTACTTAATTACTAATCGACTAAAGTAACCTGATTACTAAAGTAAAACTGTTTTTAACTTCGACGATTACACCTTTATCAGACTTTTGCTTTTATTATCTGTGTAAAACTTTTTTGACCGCTACCATAAGGTCCATATTATCTTATCCTTCTATTCTCTTAAGGGATAGGTATTCATCAAACATAACAGGCGAGTCTATTGATTGTTTTACACCGGTCCGAATAAGCACCCAGAAATCGAATACGAAATAGTCTACCCGTCCCAGTCACACACCGTATTATAACCTTGTGAAACCTTTTAAAATTCTTAATTTTATTTCCAAAGCAATTTGCCACATTGAAAAAACATAAAATGGACAAATAAAATAAAAGCTAAGACAAAGAGAAGTACCTACAAACATCTTGTCAAGTTCAATATCATTTAGATTGTTTCTGCTTCAAAGGGTAACGTAATTTATTTGATTTATCAATTTTCATAGTTTCAATCTATTTATTAGGCGCCTTTAAAATTGGTTTTGTTTTTCAATTAACCTTTGAAATATCGTTGGAAAATTTTCGCTACAATTTAATTATTCGTAGTATTTTAACACAGTTTTTTGCTCGGAGTAACAAGTGGATACTTCGTTATTCGTTTGCTGAGTTATCAAACACAGCTTGTTTCCTCCAAGTGCTTCGAACTGTGTGTAACGTCGGTGGTATATAACACAGGACTTAGTGAAGCAGAAGAGCGTATAATCTGCAGCGGAAACGACGTCTTTGTAACAGTAAAGTCGAGTCTTAAAGATTATGCTGAATTTCTGGCGATAAACCGACGCAAGTATCGCTCACTGTGCTCCGTTCAACGTCTTACCTACACATTTCTTCCATTTCGCTGGATAAGGAAAAAGTTTCTTTGTTTAATTTTCTTACTTATAAAAATTAAGCAGTGTATAAATTATATCAACCACAATCACAGTCTTTTGTGTTGAAAATTACATAGAAGAAAAAAATCGTGAAAAGAATCCATTATTTATAGTGAAACCTCAAGCAGTATTCACGTTTTCATTTCATAATGTTTCTCCACAAAGTAAAGGTCGCTGTAAAATGTTTCCGTCTTATTTCAACACCTGACTTTTAATTATGTACAAATGAGGTATATTTGGCGGTTCCATATATCATGTCAAAACCTTTTACCGTTTATTTATAGTCACGTCACGAAATGCGGTCGAGGCCGTGAGCCATGCACTGTATAAAACAATGCTACGATTCGCTGGGCCACACAGCCGTGAATTCAGTTTCATGTTTATAAGAATTTCCGTTGCAATATCGTGTAGCTAATACTGTCGACAACTTGAAAACAAATAAACTGGAAGTTATTGAGCACGTTTTCACTTAGTGCGCGTTGCTGTAATTTGTCTTTGGATTTTTGACGCAAAACGTGTATAAACGAATCCCGAGTGTTAATTAGGTCGCCGTTGAAGCCATTCCATGGCTCCCTTCTAGTCGCATCGTGGCTGTTACAGTGACGACGCAACAAATCTGTGTCGCTCACAACATTTAATTTTGTCAAGTACGTGTCAGATAACAGAGAGGTCGTTTTGTGGGCTTGCCGTCTCTTAATTGCGACGTACTCTTACGTACGCAGTACAAGGCAGGCAGCAGTGTCGAGTATGTCACAGTTTGACTTCATTGAGGGACACAAGAGGCCGTTCTCCCTCTTCACCCTCTGTTCCCTCCTCACATGCCACTACATTCGCAAACTAACAATGATTATACTCGACTATACGACGTAACTTACGTTTTAACAAATTACTTCGCTTTTATCCAACTTAATACGAACTAGTGGCTCTCTCAGGAATTCGTTCCCGAGTAAATAGTTTACTATGCAGGGTTTACAACTATCTGACTTCAATGAAAATATATAAGTTAATTACATAACGTTACAACGTGCCTTTTTTCATGGATCTGGATTGTATTCAAAGAAAAGAGAGAAAGAAAAGAGAGATCGTATACCTCTAGTGGTAGTACGTATTCGCTTAGAACCAGCACAGCTTTTTTGTGGTGTCAAATATATTAGAAGGTAGACTATTACAAACATATGTCACATTTTCAGACTGTTCCACTAGTGAGTTTTTCGATTTCTAATATTAATCATAACGAAGACCGATAACTAACAAGGTATATATGTAGGTCAAATTTATATGTACCTATATGGTAGCAAGTATCTCTATCGTAAAATATGTTAAGGCTTTAAAGCATATAATAACTTATTCAACACTACGTAAGTATTTTTCCATTGTAAAAACACTTTAACTTCAGAATACAGCATTATTTTATTATTGCTCGTGATTACAAATAATATTCCTTTGAGAATCTTAAGTTTTATGTTCAAAATTTCGCCCAGACTTTAAGGCTAGGAATAATGAATGGTGTACCCGGTACAGCCTCAAGAACTGAAGAAAGTCAAAGAGTTGTTTCTTTGACGTAACTTGAAAAAACCGTCCCGCGGATGAAGTAGGCGCTTATTCAAATTTCTTTTAATTTCCAGGGTTCTGTGTCCAGGAAAATAAAACTGGGTAAAATATGCTATGGCATACATAACAATGTTTAATTTAGAGTTGTTTTAAATGTTTTCGGAAGATTCTCTTTCCCCGGCCATTAAATATTAATAGGATGTTGTAAAAATCCATTCATTATTTAATTCTCATGGGGTTTGCGATGGGGAGACACGATTTCTTACTCTAAATACATATTTAACATCGTATTTTCTAGACAGTAATGAGCTTCTGCTTTTTTAAAGTATCTAAGAAGATATTTTAATATGGAAGTTTGTCATTTGACATATAGGTATTGGCCACAAGTTTAGGTACTTTTACACCACCATGAACACTTCCTAACATTATTAATCCAACGTATAATATACGAGTATGTATATGTTAAGAAATAAGGTCCTTGGTCGCTTACCACACCCTATAAACATCGTATGTGAACGAAAAGGACACTGTACACAAAGAATAAGGAAACATACCTATACATACATAGCTACCTACATTTATAACCATAGATATAATACATTTCTGAGTTCATAACATACAATGTAGGTACATTGTTACGGTGTAGTTTCGTAAACACTCCCGAACTCGCGTGTGTTGTTAATTTTGTTTGATACACTGGCGTTCAGTGCATGTCACAAGTTTTGATACTAGCTAATCAATAGTGATCAGGTAGTGCACAGTTTGCACACATACATATGTCTAGTGTAGTTCGCTCCGTATTCGAGTTTCCGTATAATGGATTTCATGCAAATCCGCAGAATCACCGAATTAACATAACCAAATGTTTAATTTTCTTTTGAATTCTATATCAAACGATCTATCATTACCAGTGTAAAAACTCAACAGCTAATTAATATTTTGATTAATTATGATTTAGCCAATTAACAAAAATAATATTTACGATTCTACGATATAATTCATTCTGTAATTAATTTAATAAAAGTTGGTTTATCTGGCTGCACTGTGCAATGTTTTGCCAAGCCAAAACAAACAACCTTCACAAATTATTTCCAGCGAATAATTATCTCTCGGTTACCAACGTTCAGATAATTACTATTAATGATTGAAATTTTGCACGTTCCACGTTGCGTACTGTATTCGTATCATTTAATACTCGAACATAAAATCACTGATGTATGAAATTGGAGGATCGGCGATTGTTATAGCATGATATAAACTAATAGAAATACAGTAAAATGGAAAAAATGCCTTGCAAAATAAAATTAAACCGTGTATTTTCGTTTATTATTAAAGAATAAAACAACAACAATGCACAACGCAAAATAATAAACCGTTGTTTATTTATTTTTTTACTCATATGAAACACGATTTGAGTAAATGAGGTTCTCTAATCCTATGTTCAATTACGTAACCTACGTGAAGTTATCGTATCAAAATTCTGGAAACGTATTTAAAACTTTATCTAGCAATTTAGTCGGGTGGCAGGCACAGATATAGGTTACAATAATGTCGGTAACAATGTCGCGGCGGCCGCTACATGTTTATCCCCATTCTGTTATATTAGTAATAGAAATAAGCCGGGTCTACGCTGGTCGCCGGCGGCCTTTCTCATCACCTACCTGAATTTAATAAAGACACGAACATTGTTTGTGTTGTATAATCGACTCGACACAGCCTATTGATGAGAGGTGAAAATATAATTATCGTTACGAGCCTCATATTTTATGCGGCCTTTGTTTATATTGAATAGCTTTCGTACATTTATGCAGAAAGTCCACAATTTTAAGCTGCTTATCGTAAGTTTGCAGTGCCAGGGACGTCTGTGCTTTGTCAGAGCGTATTCTCTGCGGAGCTGGCGGTTCCATTAAAATGTATTTTAGCTATTAGACGGTGCGCGATGTGTTAGTTGGGCACACAAGGCGAAGGCACCATGTCGGGAAACTGCCGGCGGGCGCGCATACGTGTTCTGTTGCGACATTATGCACGACTTGTATACACCTACCCAGTATTAACTGGAGACAAGTACTATGCTCGTACTGGCGTGCGCCCGTCATTATGTCCTGTTGCGCTAATAACAACGTAATGTTTATTTGCTTTAATAATAGCGCTCCCAGTTTACAGTTGAATGAACCTGATGCTACAACCGTGCATTTTGTTATTGCCCTTTTACGTGTGTGCATATTAAACATCCAGATTATGAAGTGAGTTTTATTTGAATGTTAGCTAGTTCATTGTCACTCAATCCATGTCAGCTGACGAAGGCAGATGGAATAACAGATTGCAGCTCGTATTTGAACGCTGAATTTTCATTCATTTTTATTTTGAAGCTTTTATGTACCTACATACTATGACATTGAAAGCTTTGATATTCCGCTTTTATTGGAATAGTCGTTTTTGTTCCTGATATTTTTTTTTTAGTTTCAAACGATTTTTTGTTTCTTGCTAAAATACTTGTTATTTTGTTCGTATAAATCAATTGTTGTTCGTTAGTCAAGCTAAAACTCGAAAACGGCTCAAACGACTTGGATATTTTTAGGGTGGGCTGCTAATATTAATAAATAAAACGGATGGAATGAAGATTTCCGTAATAACGTGTAAATTTTAAAGAAACGAAAAGAAAATAGAAAATATGTAGAATAATCTCAAATATTTCAGACCCTGACGTTTATAATATGAAATAATAATACAGGAAACTCATAAACAGGCTTCTTTATTAATTCATTTCCCGAAAAAAATCTACATCACCATGAGTAATACGAGTTTTTATGAGTGTTATACATAATATTGCGGAGCCGCAGGGCAACCTTGCTCCCGTATATTTTTGGATAGCTTTAAAATTTAATTTCTTTCGGTCGGATTTTAGGCGTCGTAGGAGCAGCGGTAAATTACTGTTAAAACACAGATATTTTGAGTGTGGGCATGAAATCTGTCACCAAAGTTAATGTGTGCCGTAGGATTGTGCGCCGCGCCCGGCGGAGCGGTGGCGCGGCGGCGCGCGACGCGGCGCGGGGCGGTGACGGCTGACGCGTAGATTACTGACGACGGATTCGATTTAATTAACTTGTTACATCCACTTCGGCTATGTCCAGTACCCAATCTCTCCATTTGTTAATTATATTTGGATTTACAGAGATATAATTTAATGATTGTATTGGAGTGAGGCTTTGTTGGTTATAATGTGATTTATTGGTGTGCTAGGGATTTCAAACCTTTTTGGCTTGTTGTTTGTTCACCAGCCTAATATATCGTCTTAATTCCATATATTCCATTCGCACTTTAATTTCGACAGCCTTCAATATTAATACCAAACATTAAGTAAGCACCTATGTTAAGTAAATCTTAATCCGCTCGTGTATTCCCTACAAGAAACGAGGTTTAATTTCAATTTGCTCTTGTTATACACTTAACTTGTTCCAGTTCCTTAGTAACAGAATCACGAATTCCTTAACATTTTTATTTCACTACATTAGTTCATTAGTTGAGAGGAGTAATAGATTGCTCGAGTGAATCGCTACATACGAGCGGTCGGAATCTACAGTGAAGAGCCACGGAGAGGCATTCGTAGTGGGACGAATGCCTGAGAACTTAGAATAAAGAATTATATTTTTTACCTTTTCAGATTAGATAATACAGAAAATATTCGCACAATATTACAAATAAAATGTTAAATCGATAGTAAAATATGATATTCGGGCCAAGCGCTTGGTGCTACACCGTGCAACTGCCACTAGTAACTATATATTTTTCCAAGTGAACGCAATATGAAAGGGTATACAAATATTTTTAAAGCGGGCGTGTTGTATTTTGATGCGGCCCGTCCTGCCCCGGCGGCGGCGGCGGGCGGGCACGGTATCGACGTGACGTCGTCTCGTCGCCTCCACCGCACACCTATGTATATACAGCGGAAAGGGAAACGGGTAAATTTACCTGTTTCTCCTTCACACTTACCCACTACTTCTATGAAAGCACGAAGGTATTCATAAATTATGACACCAGTATTATTTCTGACTCTGCATACCAACCCAGTGTCATTTTCACCGAATTTATACACGAGAATCGCGTGCGTTACCATGAATTTATTTAACGTTTATTAACTTCTAACTACATGTCGATTATGACACGAATATGAGCGTGAACAAAGGTCGTTTTATATGTTTTACCTATATATATGTAACATGTATTGTAAGTATGTAGGTAAAGTTACGGAGCGACCTCGGTAGACATTAATCTAACATTACGTATGAACAAAGAATATCAGTAACATAATAATGGAAGGATGTCACGGCGTAAGCGGACCATTACCGAGCAGAGGCATCAGATCATTATGTGGTGTCATGGCCACCATTATTATATCTAGCCATGAGTGGGAGACTTTCCTTCGTAATTTACAGCTCTGAGTGGCTGCTACTGATGCCCGGAAATTATTCTCCGTGTTCCGCAGCTCTTTGTATACTTTATGCCAGAGAAAAATCTTATTTTCTAATTTGGCTTCGGAAAACAGAAATGGAAGGCTATTGTGGTGGAATATTATATGTAGGTATTACACTGAGTTCGGGCGAACCTACAATCCAGAGGGAGAAACCGATATTATACATATATTATACAGTAATTGTACAATAGATATACAATTTTATTTCACGGTCTACATAATGTAGGTACCTATATAAAACACATTTTAAGATCTTACTAACGTAACGTAACGTTAACATAGGTACGACAGAGTCTAACTATTCGGTAGGCTGTAAAAAGTAGCAATTTTCTTACATAATATACCTGCAGTAAAATCCCGAAATATCTAAACGCCACAGGCTATAAACGATTTAATGTAGCCAAGCTTTGATATGTTTTGAAGCATGAAATAACAGTAGATAGTTTTAGTAAACGGGAGCGGGTCACGTTGCTTTCAGCAAGTTAGTGTAGCGACAGTTATTCATAGTGAGTCCCGGAACACATCACTACTAAGTGGGGCGATATTCGACGGAAGCCTCCGCGATTTACTTTCGAGGCTTTCACAGGATTAGTATTCCCCCAACGTCCCCTCCGGATATTAATGGATCTCATAATATATTGCACAACACCTTATTTTGATGTTCTATTGAATAAAATTGGACACATTACAAATTATCTGGAGTTGAGAGTCACGCGAATTTCAAACAGCAGACATTCACTTTATTTTGAAATCCTTTTTTTTAAATATATTTTTAAAACATACATATTTAATAATACTTAACTATATGTATTATACGGCTATTCATGAAAAACAAAGCAGAAACCCAAAGGCCATAAAACTTGCATGTGGTTTGCTATTATTGTCAACCCGCATGACACATTGACTTCCACGAGATAATAAAAAATAGCA
Organism: Spodoptera frugiperda; assembly: GCF_023101765.2. Taxonomy (NCBI): domain Eukaryota; kingdom Metazoa; phylum Arthropoda; class Insecta; order Lepidoptera; family Noctuidae; genus Spodoptera; species Spodoptera frugiperda. The sequence goes on from NC_064215.1 coordinate 6,365,586, forward strand.
GCATTTTATTTTATAAAATACAAAGATCTTTAGCACAATAGCTAAAACATGACGTCAGGACTAATAACTTTCTTGTCGGGGAATTATCATGAACAAAGGACGAATGCCATGGCCGCAATAACCGGGAATGCCAGTCCTGTCACTATAATATTGTAGTATTCGAAGCACGTTATGGAGTATACATCTGCGTGTATATGTATGGAGGCTTTGTTCATATAACTCGGGTCGTTAGCAGTGCATAACCGGCACGACGAATGTATCAAGGGTGGGGCAATGGTTGTATAGTGCCGCCTTTGACATCACAGTGTAAATGGTGACTGATAGGACTGGACAGTCATTGTGATCCACGTCATTACACTACAGTATGTATACAGTAGACCATCCTTCTTTTTTGAGTATTTTCCCCCGACTTGATAAAGGGTTGACTTTGACTATAAAACTTCTTCTAACAAATTCCCGAGGTTGAGTAACTGCTTTAGACATTTCAATCATCTGATTAACAGTAATTTCTTTCCTAATATCTACGACAAAATATTCATATAACAATAAATTGAGTGACAAACTCCACTCCAGGAGCACAGATTAACTTTTACTCAGGCATGACAGTTATCCTTCATAATAACAAATTCAGTTAAACTGCTTCACTGGTCCGCGTCGTATGGGGCCTAACTCCAGTAACTAGCAACTGTCAGGAGTGCGACGGTGACTCAGTGACGTAATTATCGCAGTTGGGCATACTAAGTGAACACTTACTCGCCTCACTGACTCCTCCAACTTTATCTACCGATAGTTTGGAAACTACCTCAAAAGTATAGAAAGTATTGGCACAACATTTAACGATGTTTTAAAAGTATCGAAAGCATATTTTTATTTTATTGTGGCAAGTTTCATGTTAGGATATACTTGCTCCTTGCAACACTGGTTATTTTGTACTTTCTTTTTGAGTTTAATATGTGTGATCAAACTTAAAATCAGTTTAAAAACTATAGGTATTTGAAGGTAAACTTTAGGTTTCATCTATCAGCTCTTTTGTAACCGTGTATAAAATTCTCACAGGAACCCATTTACGAAGAGCACTTACATTAAATGGAAATCGATTAGTGTGACGCGTGTCACAAAGGCACGTTTCTAGTTAAAAAACTCAAGAGACAGATGTTATGTTGCTCATTCCAGCAAATTGGACCCGAGCGAGAGGTCGGCACGGACAAATGAGGAGGGCTCGTAAAGAGGTTTAATTACCCTCTCTTTGCTCTCCGTCATTTTAGCGGCCTACTTTGTTTTTATCCACGATGAACAAAGAAAGAGCAAAGTTAGAACATAATCTACTCAAAATTAATACATTTGAAAATTAAATAAATAAACACTGCTAAGTAGCGAAATACAAAGTCGTGGGTCTTTAATGTTAACATAGAATATTTGAAGAAATGAAGTAAAATAAGTTATTTTTTTAATGAATCTTTGCATAAGTATAGCTATCATTTTTGTTTGATTATATGAGTTCTAAATAACAGTTATAAATAAGCTGCTTGAACACATTAAAAAGCAAGTAATTACTCGTTCATCGTGCTTAATGATGTGGCACATAGCTTCACACACATTAATTAATCACTTGACCATTATCGTATTACGTTGCATATTGAGAAATTGTTAGCATGTGTTCGCATGGAATGGAAATAAAGATGTTGCTTTTTACTTATAATATTTTACATATTTTACATGATCGAAATTACGGATGCTAAAATTGTGTCCAGCGCCTCACAGTAAACACGGTCTCTATCAGAATGACACTTAGTAAAGCATATTTACTAAAAATCACGGTTTACTCACGTACATTAATGGAGAAAAGCTCTACTAGTTTCGAATCACAGAGGGACTCTTCATCATGAACAGCGTGCGCAGACGCGGCGAGGTCGCGTAGCCTACTCTAATATGTCTCCCGATAGTTATTACAAAAATTTTGTAAAGCATAATTGAAAAAAAAAATAAGTGCTATCATACAGTTTTTCTAACCCCTATAAAATAACCGATTTGCTAAAACGATATTGAAAACGTTCTCGTTAAAAAATCCATTATTTTGCAAACAAACTAAAGTGGCTACTTACTCCTGTCTCACTTATATATAAAACGCTTGTCGCGGACAGAAATAATGATATTTGAAGTGCAAGAATGGCTCAATTTAAATCAGCTTCGCAGTTTTACAAAGCGTTGAATAATTTCGTGTTGCGACAAAAGGTTTCTGCAATGTAAAAGCTCCTGAGTGACAGGCTTTTTCTTTAATGACATCTTTAACTGAAGCCTTCCACTGGAGCATTGTCGGAGTAATTTTTATACCAGGCGTTGAATTAGATTCAGAGGGTCAGAGGATTTTATTACTATTATCTAGCAACTTAGACAAGGCTACGCCCACTATAAAGAGTCAAGCATAATTCTTAAGGATCCTTTTGTATTCTTTCTTTTATGTACAAAGATTTCCTTTTCTCTCGAAGGATATTTATTTGTGGTGGTCCAAAATCTAAAATGTATTGATTTAGGTCGGCTGATTCCTCATTATATGTGACGCGAATAAATGAAAAGATTCGTAAGTTCTTTTATATCAGAATTCTATTTTTAGTTTTATAGAAGGAGAGAACAAAAGATTTTGTACTTAACAGTGTTCTTAAAAAGACGTCCTCAAAACCTCTCGTCTAGGCTGAATTGCTTTTTTTATTTCTATTATTTTCTACTTGGGAAAATTCCTACTTTAACTTTTCTAAGAAATATTTTAGAGTTTAATAAGTAAGAAGTTGAAATGTATATCACTTTCTTTTTCATCGTGCCCTTTTCCGTGGGGTACGGTATAGACAGAGCTCTACCTACTTGTATTCTTGTTTAGAGATATATAATACAATATGAACGTAAGCGACATAATCTCTATTTATTAAAGACCACCACATTATACATAGTAATTTTATTAGAATGTATTTTTGTAAAAACAAATCTAACGTTCAAGAATGTTCGAAATGGTAGAATTCCGAAATATTGCACTCTATCTTGGACCTTGACAATTATGTATTTAATTAAGAAAGTACATACAAATGTTTCTTTTTTCGTACATGTAAGTAGACGACGAAAATTTATTTTGCCTAATCTACAACCGTGCGTTAATTTACTACGCTGTCTAATACTAACTCGTAGTCATTTGACATGTGCTACGGCTGGCGTAGCCGCACTACGGCTACGTCGTAGCACTACATTTAATTCCATGTATTATAATAACAAGGTGATATACGAACCAGATAACTATTTTTATACCGTGACATGTAGTTTTATTAATTTATGGATGTATTATAATTAATTCTCCACACGAAATAATTTATATTGATGATTTTGTCGTTGGTCGGAAAATACCCAGGTGTTGTTAAGTGTTCGTCGTCAGGTCGTGTTGCTGTACTTGTATATATCCGTCGTTGTGTGTGTTCGTGTGTATGTGTGTGTGTAAAGATAACCGAGGCTGTCGTCGGCACGACAGATTAGCAATTACTCGCAGCCGATTGCGCGCAATTAGCTTGCTCGAGCTTTCATTTCCTTCACACATCTTGCCGTGTATTCAACGCGTTGTATAACAAGATTTGGTTGCTTCCAATATTTTTTGGTGACTCGAAAAATTGGAGAACGTAATTAAATTAATTAATTATGAAAAGATATTTAACAAATATCAATTAGTAACATTAATTATATACCACAACACACAGTGCTATTATTAAAGACTTTCCTAATCTACAATTAAGCAAAGTTAAGTATCTGTTTTTGTTTTTTCACGTGACAATCAACAGATACTCGTATACACAGATAGAACGCTTTTATTTTACGTGACAATAATCAGTCAATAAAAGTGAATCGTTTTCACGCTGTTTTTATGAACACGCCCTTCTGTTGCCGTATTACGTTCTACGACGAACGTAACAACGATTTTATTTTCTTGTTTTGTAGAAGGCTTTGTTAAGCGAGAGTGTTGGAGAACGGTTTAAATTGGCTCGTGAACAAGCGCGTTCTGCGTAACGTTCGCGCCGTGCGATAAACAGTCAATTTGTGGGGGCGCAGCAACACGCCTTAAGAGATTCTGAATATAAAGGGGGCGGGTACTTAATGAAGTCATTTATACCCATCCTCTCAACACAGTTAGAAATCACCGCTGTGATTGAGTAATGTACGACTTTTTAGGAATTTAAAGTGAGCCGTTTGAAGGGTGAAGGAATTTAAAGCAAATTAAAAGTGAACAAGTAAAACGTGACGAGGGCGCCACGTTGTTAATGCCCTCTACAGTATTAATTTTACTTAGGCAGGCAAGGGTTTGTTTGTCTGCTATCCGAGGGATACAAAATGTCTTTATCGCGTTAATTGCGAGCCGTCTCTAGCTGCCAGCCGACCCTTTATGGTTTAAATTAAAACATTGTTACGGGCCTATGCCTCAGTCACCTTGACTGTTCTAGAAATCTTTGTGGGCCTCGAAAAGTATTATAATTTCGAGGATAATTACTTTCTGTGTCTTTTTACGTTTGTGAATAAAGTGTCATTAAGTGCTCAGCAGCTCCCTTCAATTAATGTTCGTCTCGTAAATTCAACGCAGGTCAGCTCTTATCAACACTGCACGACTTCAGTTCGTGACACAAGTAATTTTGTTAATAGTTATCTATCCTAAATAATATAAAGTGTTAGGCGAGATAACGTGAAATTGCGTCGTTCCATTTTACAGTAACGTCACTAAAATATACAACTCATGTCGCTGCGCGGTTTAAGCCTGAGTGTTTTGCAGTAAAAGTAAAAGAGTTCATAAATAGGTGTAAACACAGTTTTAAAATAGCTTACAGCGTTGGTTGCTATTTTTATAGGTTTATTTTAGGTCGTAAATCTTAATAAAGAGTGATGGTCATGGCGCCGTCAGCCGCGGCGGATGTTCATAAATGTTCACTGGGCTGTGCCGAACAAGGGGCGCTTGGTTTTCACATTAGTTTTCACTGCGGTCGACGACGATAAAATTGAAATTTATGTGGAACTCGTAAAGTTGCCCACTAGCCTCTATATACATGTACAGGCTTTTGACTTTACCCACCTGTAGCACCGTACCGAGCTAGTTAGGCGTTACGGTCTCTCACGATGCCTCCGAGGTATGCCCCAAGCGCCTGTACGTGAAAGGACTTAAATAGCTCCATTAGTAAGTTTATTCAGGACTGATACGCACGGTACCTACGCAAAGTTTCACTCAAGTTGCCCGGCTATATTGTCAAAGTTAAAGTTGGATGGAAAAATTAAATCAACAAAGTCTAATCTTTTTTTTTCGAAAACGCAAACTTTTTCAACCAGACTTTGTTATTATTTACGAACGCCGAACCTACCAAATAAAAAATGTTTAGTAACAATATAATACATCCATTTTAAAAATTGATTAAGTATAATACTATAATTTTCAAATTTAATAAGTACTAAGTAGACATGCTAAACATGACGATCAACCAACTTCTAAGGAAAACGTAATTAAATTTAGGTATAAGACGAGAATAACAATAAAAATTCGTTGCCGTGTTCTAAAAATAAAGTCACAAAAATATTCTGGCATTATTAATGTGACTGTAGCCGGGGAAACTCCCAGTAGAAGCGAGTTAGTTTTACACCTGACAGATCACGGGCGCGGCCCGCGCAGCCCGCGCGCCCGCTGCAAACTTGAGAGCTCTCGAGACTTAGATAGAGGAGTCTAAAGCCGATCCAAGGATAAGTTAAGGTCGAGGTCATAATTATTTATCCTCAGATATAGATACCGTAAGTAGGTTAAGAGGGAAGGGATGATTCGACCGGGATCAGATTATTTTGCTAATTTTAATAAGCTATTAGGTAAGTATAATAATTTACATTTCGAGGGGTTACAGATTAAATTATTATTTCGGCATAATTACTGCGGAGGCGTCTGGCGAACGTTTTATACCCTGATGAATATAACTCATTACTGACAGAAAAGATTATATTGCGTATAATAAAGCATAGTGTACCATTTTCACGTAATTTAAATCTATTTACTACTCTGTACAGATACCGACAAGGTCTGCTGGCGGTATATTTGCGGGCTCAACCACATGGCTGCGCAATTTATCCCAAAACTTTTGATGATGAGCGCCTAAACATCAACAACACGCGTAAACAAGTTCACGCACACAAATGAAAAAACTTCGTGTAGCTACAATAAAGAGCGTGCTCGAACAATAACGCGTATTGAAGTACCCTATCATTCTAGTGGCCACGTGTGAAATAAAAATAATGACACTAAAGAAATTCAGTACTTATTTCCTTTTATTTATAGAAGAAAATCCTTTACTAACGTTACCATTGGAAAGTTATAATAGACGCTTAATATCACATGCAGCAACTCCCACATATTCGGAAAGTTGCCAAATGGACCGGTAGCATCGTTCAACTTCAGTTCATAGCTAAACTGCTCGAACAACTTATTTGACATTTCGTGTTTGTAGTTGTGGAATTGTTTACAGTTACAATGTAGGATGAGTAAAGCGGTTTAGGCGCTAAACTATGTACATTTTAATTAAGAGAATATTGTATCATTATTATTATAGGCGGCGTGATTATTTTAAAATTGTGATGATCAAAAACCACTCAATGTTTTATTTATTTTTTCTTAGAACGAAATCTTACCAAGAAATGAATTGTGAATCTGAAGCGGTGAGCAATAAACATAAAGTAGCGATGTGTTCCCATATTATTTGAATACGTACAGTACAGTAAACGAAGCAAATTCTACCCATGAGCATACAAATTGTATTCCGCGATCGGGAGGCTCACGATAACTGTCAGCTTTGCTTGTACTCAGCCGACGCATTATGATGTTGCCAGCGAAGGAACGATACTGTTATTTTATAAAGTATGAATCGCAACGAAGCGAAAACGATTTCATTGAATATCGGATAGAGCATTTATTACATTTGTATAAATATTTAACAGCAAAAAATGGAAAGTGAATTTATCTTCGAAGAGGAACTGATTCGTAAACGAGTCCAATTTAAATGGCTTTTTCAGTCATTGTTGAATGGTTATCACGGGTCATTCGCCGATAAGTCAATGATGAAAATGTTCAAGCGAATGCCTTTGACATTTAAACAAATAATTTAGCATCAAGGGTACTCATGTATTAACATAAATTCTCTGTAAATCATTGTCAACGAATTCAAAGCAAAGAAATACGGATACTCATAATGCTGGTTAGTAAATTATAACTCGTGCAATTTACCTTCGGCGGAAAGTTGTAATGAAGATCCATGTTCTATAATAACATGATAATAGGGAAGGTAATCGCGTGCAAGAAAAGGTGGAAGCGATAGCTTTTCTTTAGCTTTGCCTGCGTTTTACGTATAAAATTTTCTTTTACTTTTATTTTTTCAATTTATTCTGAGAATACACACAATTTACTCATATAGATGGTAGTAATATTACTTAATAGAATATTTATGAAAAGCATTGTTATCGACATGACCGGGATGCTGGGGACCTCTTAACTTCATCTTTATTGCTTGTTGTATACGATGTTCCGCGAACATTGTCCGTACAGTATTCATTACCTGCACTTATTCTACGTGTTCATGTTCATTCACTACCAACACAAGTTAAAACCCACTGAATTAAACGAGCTACGTTAAAATGCACCTGAATTTGAACAATTCTCGTTACGTGAACACCCGACGAAACTTTAATTAATTATATAAGCGTTTCATTTCCACTGTGCTGCATAACGAGGAATGCTTAATGGCTTTGCTATTTCCGTGTTCATTATTTTATCGATTCCGTTCTTGAATTAATAATGGGGGACGAACCAGCTACCAAGTAATAGGCTAACAACCTGTCATTACTTAGACAACCTTTTGACCCACCCTACTTTGTTACCTACTAGTTGATAATTTTCTAGTGTTATTTCCTATTTCTCGGAACTGCGGACTTTCTAGCGGACTTATCGGGGCTCCGGCTCGAAAAGCAGGAGTAGGCGGTAGTTTTTAGTCAGTAAGAGTCTGATACTCTCGCCTCACCCAAGGCGGGAGAAGCCATTGGATGACTTTCCCCCTCAGAAAAACCCGTAAATGCTAATTTATAATAGTTTTATGTTTACCTTAAGAAATATCGTAGGGTTGAAATATATGGGCATATAATAGAACTACATATAAAAATACAGGGTGGGTGAATGTGTTGGATAAGCTACTTGAACTTTTCTTTTAATAAATAGGTTAGAGTGACGTATAAAGATGAATGATGCTCGCGTCGCTTCGTGGGGGAAAGAAATATTGTAAATCGTGTCACATTTTGAATATGCCACGAAAAGCGAAGTAACAGGTATCAGTTTTATGTGACGCAAAAGCCACCGTTATACAAAACCATTTTAAATTTAATAAAATATTCATTTACTTCATAAAGCAGATTAGTTTTTGACAACGGCTTCACCTGCGTTCCTGTGGATATAAAAAGTCTCCCTATCTTATCACCCAAGTCAGGAAATTTCATCAAAATCTATTCTGTAGTGTTCCGTGTTGTGTGTGTGTTGTAGTGATCCGAAGAAACTTTCACATTTTTTATAATATTAGTGTGATATAATTTGTTTTATTACCTAAATATAACTTTGACTTTATAAACACAATAATGAAAAATAATTCAAGCAAGTAAAAGTGTAAGTACCTAAATACTACAAAAGAAATAATAGTTTGGCAAGTACACACATTTTTCAATCACGCTAGTGCACATTTTCTGTTCAGACGGACGTGTATTAGAATATTTGGTAAATAACAGTTTTTGACTCTTCTAAGAAAACATTAGTTAGGCACTAAAATCGATGATGTACCTCTGACCTTTGGTATATAAACACCAACCTCCCTAGCAACTACAGCGGACCGAGTAACTTTTGAAACCCAACTTTTCAGTTATGTTCTTGTTTGAAAACCAATACAAAATTGAGCAAAGTGACTAGGTACTTGGGCATTCAAACCTATTCCTGTGAAATGTTATTCATTTGGAAGAACTAAAGATTTGTTAATTACCATTTCGAATGTAAAATCCAATTGAAATACTACGAGGATTCATAGAGTTCTCGTGAAAGCAGGAATTTTTAAATTACACACTATTCAATGTGGAGTCCATCAGTCGTGCTGGGGAAACTGGATTAAACAATATGGGGAATGCTTTAACGATGCACTCGATATCGACATGCGGATGCCTACATACGATCGCTAAAAGCCAGTAAAAAGTAGGGAGACTATATAACGAGAATATGTCGATAACATTTTCAATATAACGAATGCTTGAAAGGAATTTCGAATACACAACGTCCGGAGATTGCTATCTCTATCCGCAAGTTATACGGGTTGCTATCTGTGCGATAAATTAGCTATTTGGTTACGAGTTTAAACATTTTACAACTCGACAAAAAGAACTGAATTTAATTTCAATACTGAATTTTTACACGGATTTTTACGTAGCATATTGGCAAACTCCTAGAACGTATTGGCAATCTCCTAGTTCATATTCCACTGTATGAGTGCCTGATTCCCGTTAGTAATGAGAAAGAATTTTATTGTTATTTAACGACCGAACAGTTTAAAACTAATAACAATATTACTGTACTAATAAAGGGGCCGCTACTAATGGCAAAAGTAACCACTCATTATACATTCTTGGCACACGTAATTTCTTGACTACAGAGGTAGGTTATACCCCACCTGTTACGCTAAGCATAAATTACAAGTTACAACAATGTTACTCACCAATGTACGCACGCAAGCGGGCAGCGTGCCAAAATATTAACGGTACTTACTACGGTCATTACAGATGGTGATATATGAATGGACCCAATTGAATTACAACAAATTAACCACACGTAGCTTTTAGGCTTTTTTGGTAAACTAAATATATAGGACCAACATAATCAGCAAGGACTAAATAAATCTTCTCCGTCTTCTCAAATACGCCGAAAGTACCCAAGTATGTGAACTGAGTACCTATGTACGTTGGTTTTTATATAACGTAGAGCTCTAGGAAGCAACAAATTTACTAGCACAGGATTTCTAAAGCTGCGCAAAGTTCCTCTATTACGTGTTACCGTCGTCACGAGGAAAAGATTTATGAAAAGAATAAGGAATCCACCACTCCGCCCGTAATATAATAATATCCCACAAAGGACACACCGTCAAGAAATATGATCGATTGTGCAAAAATTGTTAAAACAGTAAATATAAGTTTATGTATCACGATCACGTCACATTATGCATATTAGGCAATTGTTTTCATATATTCAACGGGGAAAGCTGTATAATATGTTTCTGAACGGTTTGTTGATAAAGCGTTCCCTCTCAACCGTAAATTGTGAAACGATTTATCTACTTTGCTTGGAAGAGTCGACATTGTCTGCGACGGTTGCCCGATTCAAAGTGTGGCCGTGAGCTGAGCTCGTGTTCTCTTTGTAAAGCCTCCCTAAGTCTCGAGGTTTATCTACGCCTAACATATGTTATGGTTTGTACCGACATATAATTTTGTCTGCAATTGTAATAAAATTAATGTTTCGTAGACTTTGTTTTACTGAGTAAGATACCTAACTAAGAATTACGAAACCAAGTTACGAGCCTTAAAAGTAAGAATAAACTATGAAGAACATAAAATTTATATACAATTCAACATGTCACTAGTACCAGGTGAATATGGTAAATAATACCTATGTATCCGAATAAGAATGAGAGAGCCGTGTGGCCAAAGATGGAGAAATTCATAATTTTGTCTCCATTAGTGGCCACCTTCTAATAATCTCACTCATATGGTATTCAATTCTATATCAGTAAATATTCCACCATTCTATATAATAGGTGCAAATGTTGGAAGTACATTACTATCGCGAAATAAGGTCGACAAAGCGGATATCTTCTACCTGTACAGATTTGAAGAAAGAGAAAAGTTCCTACTGCTCGTTGATATGGAATACGATTATCAACTTCCAATGTTCATTCGCCTCACTTGCTTTGTGTCCAAGTTATTTTTGTAATATTCCATTTAGGTACGCAAAATATCTTTTGTATTTACACATTACGCTTTCACATAAATCGGAATCAAATATCAAAATTGAGTAAATATTTAAAATTAGATTGTAGCGTCGAACGCAAATGATATTTTGAAATTGTGAGATGGAAGCGTTTTGCCATTTCAAGCTCGTTTATAATATTTCCTCGCCCCATTCCAAATGTGAGTGTAGCGTGATGTCAGTACACATGTTTTCATTGAAATTAATAACTTTATACGTCAATCAATATATTACCAGCAGCTGAATATCTAAATAAGTCCCTAGGTACTTACTTAAATACACGTAGTCTGCGTAGATACAACAAAATATTATTATGTTTTACAACAGGTAAGTGAAAAGGTACAATTACTTATTTTTAATTACCTGTGTGGATTTACTCACTCGTTGAATTTATGTAGGTTAAAGCTACATTTTTAATCACCAAAAATCCCTTCGTGTTATTTACAACAACTCTTCATACCAAAAAAATAAATAAAAATAATCTGCCTGTTTATTTTCAATCTCCGTACATTTTACATAGAATTAAAATGTTCCACGTAAGATATCAGGACGGTAATGACATTTTAGAAATTCGGCAGTCACGGTAACGAGTTGGATCGTCAGAGGCTCAACTCGGCTCAGGTGAGCGGGTAATGACATTCTGGAGCGTATCGATCGCGCGGAAATAGCCGGCCGGCGAACAAACCTGATCTGCTGTCGCGCTCCGACCGACCCCCGACCGTACCACCAGCATTTGCCGTTCACTTCCTCATTATCCCGACGCTACACAAACATTGATTGTGAATAAACACAATTACCTATGCATCCCCATGTCAGATTTCATATAACGTAGGAGCATGTAGGAGTCTCACGACTCACTCCTGTCCTTCACCACTTTCAATCTAATTGCACTAAGGAGCAGAAGAAGCCAGTTTTCTTCTTGGATCCGAAAGTTTACGCTAACAAGTTCAGCTCCAGTAATACTTAAGTGCTTGATAATGTACAATTTGAAGGTGCTAGAGATGTCTCTACATGAGAACAACCAACAGTTCCTAGACATACCTACCTACAATAAACCGTCATGGACCAATTACCGAATATAATTAATAGAACATACTACATTCACACACAATACGCACATACATAAATAACTAAGCGCCTACAACAGATTAATTATTCCTCTAATCTGTAATAAATACCGTAGCCATGTTGTAATCAAACCAAATCCACATACGATTATGTAGCTTAAGCATAACAGTGCCAGCCCGACAGATTTCAGTGAATCTATTTGCTAACAGCCTACCTAAACATAGCAATACCTACCTCACTTATGTTTCTATTCAGCTGTTATATTTAGTTGCTAAGTAGGTTACCAATTACAATTATATTTTAACGACGGTTAAACGTATTAATTAAACAAGGTTAAGGTAAGCACCTAAATGAGTTTTCGAACTGGAGGAGACTAATCCAATAAAACTCCTGAAGTAATCCAACATCATTACTAAACGGAATAAAATGTGAACAATGGTATTCCGCCCTCCCTGCAAAAAGAAGTTTGCCATAATCCCCACATATATGACGAAATGACTAAAAATTGCGGTTAAGTAAGATTCTTCTGCCCAAAATATGGCTTGTTAAACAGACATTCAGGTCAGTCAGGAATTCACGACATCACATCACTTCAATAGCTTTTAAGTGCCTCTTCTTACACGAAGAAAAAAAGGAGGAATAGGAACGGGGTGGTTTTTAGTCAATAGGTAAGAGACTTTGAGTTTAGTCTGACATTTTCTCTCGCCTCACCCAAAGCTAGAGAAGGCATTGGATAACTTACCCCCCTCAAAAAAAACCTATTGGTTGCCACGCTTGCCAATTTCAAAATTATATGATTTGATATATGCGACTTATTTACATTCTGTCCAAAACTACGTTGTTTAAAACTTTACTCCTGTAAGCCTTTTGTCATGTAGTGTATATCTACGATACTATGGATAGGTACAACCTCGGACCAAATGGTATATAATAATAGGAAGGCGGAACCCCAGACCCAGGAATCGCATTTGCGGGCATTACTTCACAACGAAGTTGTTCTGTATTCTCTCTGGTAAATTTTTATCCACAGATTAACATTACAACTCAAAGCATTTAGAAAGCATATCTATTCACAATCGCGACTGCAAACTAAGAAACAAAGAAAAAATGCCATTTCACATAACAAAACAAAAAGTCATTCGGTAAGTGTGTGTACTTCTCTTAATTAAAATATTTTTTATTGTTTTTTTCTTCCTTAAATCCCATAAATAAAATTATATTTTTAGGGTATCTAACGTATCTAAATAAAAGAAACATTAATTGCAATTATGAACACAATCGTGTAATTACACCAAGTTTCTATAGAAAATACAACCACTTACTAATAAATTGTTGATTATGTACATGTACCTAATCATTTTGTTTTTCCCGCGCAGGCCTCGACTTTCGATTCTGTCATTTCGTATCTATAGTTTCAATTTAGTCGATTATCATTAGCATATTGTCTATACTCGGAGACCACAATTTTCTCAAGTTAAAACCTTGTAAATAAAATATGGTCAAAAATACTTTTTCTTCAATAAATTATACCTACTACATAATATAATTTACTTGAAGCAAAATCAATTTAATACTAGTTGCTTATAGCGCAAACTCAACAATGTTTGGCATGTGGAAAGGGGCGTCGGCACCACTCCATTGCCGCGCATGCGTAAAGTAAACCTCCTTCGACCAATACCATAGACAATTTTTCGTTATCTGGCAAGCAAAATCTGCTTTTTGTTTGTAGGTTATGTTTTAGTGATTAATTGTCAAAATTTATGTTGAATATTTTCGTGGAATTTGTTCAGATAATATGGAGTGGACATGAACTTGTTACTTGTGTCGCTTTGTGAGTTATTCTGTAGATCTTCGGTTCTGGTAACATATTTTACATCTATCGTCCGTTTAATGACTGTGTCGAACTCGGAGTAATACTTGACATTGAGTTATTGAATTGAGATGTGAACACGAAAGTGGATACGCACTCGTCACCGTACATCAACATCGTGAAGTTTTTTAAGTAAACCTAATACTTTGTAGATCTGTATAGTTCAGTTTCGTTATTTGTAAAGTTTAGACGTAAGCCGTCAACACAATGACGATGAGTCAGGTATCAGTTATGAAACTTTATAATACAGTGGTGGACGACGTGATAGCAGGAGTGAGGGATTTTTTTCTGGACGATGGTGTCGACGAACAAGTGCTGCAGGAACTAAAGCAATTATGGAAAACAAAGCTTCAAGCCAGTGGGGCCATGGACCCACCACAGCCTGAACCACCCATACCGCCGCCTCCAGCGCTACAAAACTTCCAAAAAGCCAATGGTAACAATGTATTACCTAAGAGAACTGATACACATTTGGTACAGCAAGGTTCCAGCCAAAACTCAGGTGTAGAACATGGTGCTCCGGCTTCCAACATTGCAGGCGCACACCCGCATCACGTGATGGATCCCAATAACAAAGTGCCTGTGCAACTCACCCTGCCAGCCCAGCCTGGTGTGCCCGGCTCGCAACCTCGTTCATTTACTATACAGATTCCTGCATCGGCTTTAAATGGCAATAAATTACATCAGGTGCTGACTGGCCCCATCATAAATGCAACTATAAGCCTACCTCAGCCATTAGCTGCAACATTATTGCAGCAACACATCAACTCTGCGCTCGCCGGCCAGCAAAATGAATTTGATGGTGGTGGAGGCGGACGTAGTGGAGCTGCACCCTTCTCCTTAGATGGTGCTCTTGACTCTTCTGATGATGAAGGCTCAAATGGTGGAGATGGATCAGAAGATGGTGCAGGTGATGATGATGAAGATGAGGAATCTGCTGAGGAGCGTGCTGAGGAAGAGGAAGAGGAGCGGGATGAGAGTGGAGGTGCTGAGGAGGAACCCCTCAACTCTGGAGATGATGTGTCTGATGAAGAGCCTGGTGACATGTTTGACACTGACAATGTGGTGGTTTGCCAATACGACAAAATTACTCGGAGCCGCAATAAGTGGAAGTTCTACCTTAAAGATGGTATCATGAACTTAGGTGGGAAGGACTATGTCTTTCAAAAAGCAAATGGTGATGCGGAATGGTGAAAATTTCCTAAGAATGAACAAATAAGCTGTGTGTATTTTTATAGAAGGTGTAACTTGTTGTATCTGACTGTTGGAATGTAACTACTAGGGAATACAAAAGACAATGGTGAAATACTGTCACAGATATTATTTGATTAATATCATAACACACATTGACTTCAACCATAGTATGAGTATGGATCATTTACATATTCTTCTCCATGTAAATTCTTGCAGTTATGCAATAATTGCAACATATACCTAATATTGCACAAACTGCCTCTAATGGTAGAACAAAATACAGTTACTACTAACAAAATTAGTATCATTATCAATTGGTAAAATTGTACTTTGTGTGTACACATGTTACTTTACATATTCCTTTGGAAGTAATCATTAGTTTAACTGCATAGAGTATCTAATGTGTCCTTATCTCTTGTGTCCTATTCTTTTATCTATTTACCTAACAAATATTACTTCACTTATGTACTCTATACTCTGACAGGATTTCACTAATATTCTATTCTATTGTTTCTTATACACATTATTGTTTATGTTTCCCTAACTTAGTTGTTAGAAAGTAACTTTGAACCATATTAAACAAGTAAATATAATCCTGTGAGCATTTACTCAACTAGCTTGAAGTCAATGTTAGTAATGCTCATGAAGACCAAATGTTGGTGATGGTTCAATGATTATGAGCTTGTAACATTAGTTATTATCCAAATTATTTAAGTGTACTATAAATATTGTAATCTGCTATATTAGCTTCACTATAGTCCATACATAATCCAATCATTGTAAAGGTAGAAAATATTCCAAATATATGTGTATTATATAACTTGTGCCATAACAAAGCAATAACTATAACATCACATCGTGTTTGTAAAAAAAATCCATTAACTGTAATTTATAAACTGCTTATCTAAACACAGGCATTTTGTAGCTTATGATTGGTAATGAAATGGCTTACACTTCGAAATAGTACCTAATTTCATTTTGTTGGTACAACTATGATTTTCTCGAGAGCAGAAATGTGCTGTACATATACATATGTGATTCTGGATATATTTTGGTCACTTGGCAGAATTTATTTATGTATTTTATTTTATTTGTTACTTAGTGAAGCTGGTAGCATTTATGTTAATGTTAGTGTGATTATGTAAGCCCAAATTATTAAGTAATATGTACTCGAACATATTGACATAGTTACTTCATTTGGATTAGCATAGATTGAGTTTTACATCCAAACATTATTTGTAAGGTTCTTCAATATTATAAACATTGCTCTGTTCTTTTATTACTGTTATTGTATATATTTTCTTACTTATCTTTCAATGACTATCTAAACATACTAGCTTGAAATAATTTCAGATATTAATTCACTCGCACACTGGAAGGTACTTGTAAATGACACCCGAGTACCGGCTGAACCTTTCTATAAGGAATATGTGAATATTATGTAATGACCATCCAAATTTTGAGCTCACTTTAGTTTAAGAATGTTTTGTCTCAGTTCAGGCACTAAGTTATTATATTGTGATATCTATGTTAATAAACTTATTGTTTTCTTTATCCACAATGGGTGGAAATTTGGAAATGTATACTAAATTTTATTTGTAATTAAATGATCTTAATGTTAATGGTACATGCAGCGCGTTCCATCAATCTAGTTAATTCTCAAATAGATGTATAATAAGTTTTCTTATGGTTTGTTTCAATCCCTTAAAAGTTTGATGAAAGTGGTAATTATAATAAAATATGTCGCAACACTTGTGTTTTTCACTTCCCTACTGACTCTCCTAAATGGTACATCTATGATCATGTTTTTAAAATAAAAGCCAACATAAATTTAGTTCTTTGGACACTTACTGCACGGTTGGTGCGGTGGTGGCTGGGCAACCGGCTGCTGTGCAACGTGTAGCGGGGTCGAATCCCCCACGAATCAACTCTGGGTGATCCACAAATTGTTATTATGTAAATAAAATAATATTTTCATTTTAGTTGGCTCGAACAAGTGGTCTAGACCCTGAGTTTCAGTCCCGGTTTTCTAAGTTATTAGAGAGTTAGAAATTATGCTTAGACTCTACTGGGACTACTCATACATAAGTGATGAACAATGGTTGTTAGGTACCTATATTGAATCCCTGCCTTCGTCAAGTATTATTAAATGGTTTTATTTAGCTTAGCTCATTGCACAATAACATCACTCATGAATCAACCTTTAAGGTTAAGCTATGCTTGCCGAGGTTAGTTTTTGGATGGGTGGCCATTTAATATTCAACTGTCATCCTAGTACTCCTAGTAGGGATGTAATAAAATTACTTTTGGAATATTTATCTTATAATTAAGTGAGCTACGACAAAATTATTTGCTTAGTTCGGGAACATTTTCTTAATAACATTACCTACAGGCACTATAACTAATATTCTGTGGGAAACTCCGAAACCAATTTAATTTTGATTTTAGTCGTAATATTAAATTTTACTCTGCATAAGAATACCTATCCAAGGGGTACCTATCTTATTCCGTTTGAGTGGTGGGTCCAACATTACCCATTGTCCTTTGCAAAGAGATAGGTAGGTAATTTATTTTCAAAGTAAGTAGTATTTGAAGTAATTTGAACTATCTACATCAATACATTTTATCTGACCAAGATATAGAGTAATTGGAGGCCAGCGATAACAAGTCCCGCTTTTAGAGATTTAGATCTAGACTTGAATTTAGGGAGACGTAGATACTTTTTGTGACTTATTACTTTGCCCAAAAACGGTAGCGGACATGAAAGATAACATTAGGTTAAAATCCAACCCACATTGGGGAAGACCTGCGTTGTGGATTACTTTTACGGCCCGAAATTATTAGGTAGCATCTGCGATAGTGATTTCTGAACAAGCATTCTCTGACTCAATTCCCAAGATGGACGAAGTAACATAGTGTATTGAAAAAATAATTAAGTAAGTAGGTACCTAAATAGTGGCAAATAGTGCCTTCAGTTAGTGTGTTAGGTCCTTGCGCTACAGCACAGTGGTTGGCAGTTGGCAGTGCTATTAAGAAAGCCTGTGTCCAGCAGTGGACGGAAACGAATTGATGACGTGATGACATTTTAGAATTATTAATTACTTTTATGTAGATACAAGTACTGCAGTGGGGCTGTGGGCGTGCTCCATCGTCCAGACGCTGACCTTTTATTTTTAAGTAGGTATAAAAAAGGTTGATGATGATGAGGAAACCGTACTCCTAGCTGGAACTTGACATCAAAGTTACTATGTTTGCTGTAAACCTTGCCATTGCTATCAACTTTAAATAAGGCACTTATACCTACTTCTTGTCCATCTCACACTAATCGAACTTAGGACAGAATAGTCCATTAATTGAGATCTTACTATCTTACTTATCCTATATATACCTATTATTATAAATGCGAAATTTTGTATGTTTGTTACTACTTCACGTCAAGACGACTGAAGGGATCGAGATGAAATTTGGAATAGGGATAGATTATAGTCAGGAATAACCAACACAGGTCACATTTTATCCCACGGGAACGCAGACGAAACCGCTGGCAGAAGTTAGTTAAAGCATACAAAGGTGCCTACATAAAATACCTACTAAATATACCTACATAATTATGTAGAATTTATGTGCATTTGCCAAATGCGTCAATTTATAAGTAGGTAAGGTACCTACCTATCTGACTATCTACTTGCTATATATATCTTAGCTTAGGTATATGTACCTTAATAGTTGTAATCGAATGATGGTAATCGTAAACCTAAGTAGACGAAATGTATGCAATATTAACATACTAATTATACATAATATCATTATGTAAATTATAACACACTAAACTATAACCACTTGGTATTCACCAATATTAATGGTTATGCTGTGAATTCTTATAAGAAAGTACACTTATTTCTCTTGTACCTAAATACATATAGTAGGTAAGTAGTCATGTACTAAAGTACTTAGTTGACTTTGGGCTGGTACAGGAGTACTCAAGGTAGATCCGTAATGACTCAAAGTCACAAGACGTTTTTGAAGTGCTCTCACCGATTGTTGTACATTATTAAACAGTAGTAAAGCCATTAGTTGGTTCAAAGTAGGTAGGTAGGTAACATAAAAGACAAAGTAAGTCTCTCCGGCCGGCTCTAACTGAGCCGGCTCCAATTATCTACGGTAATCCGGCGCAGCGGGCCGAGCTAGATAGCCGCCTGTAATCGACTTACCCGCGCGATTTAATATCGCACTCAATGTCCCAGCAAAATATTTACGTAATTTTCCTCCGACCGGCTTTGTTCGCTGTAACAAGTTAAAATCAGCTATCTACAGCGTCTAAGGTGAATATTCAATATAAAATTTTATTCGCGATCGTTATTCCTTTCCAAAGTTTAGCACAGCTGCCGATAAGGTAATTAAGTAGTTTGTATTGTTTGTAAAATGGAAAGATACGTAGTAGATTAAACTTTTCCACTCTGCAACTTTGTCAATATTGTCTCAATGGACCTACTAGATATACTATTTAAAGTTTATCTAATAAAAATTTATGACTTAATAATGAACTCAGTGTAAGATGTGGTATACACGTGTTTTAAATGAAGGAAAAATTGTACGTATATTTATTCTCAGTCAACAGTAGGTAGTAAACCTCGAGTTTGTAACTCCACTCCATTCAGACAGTATCCCATTTCTTAGCGAAAATAAATTTTCAACAAAGCCGAACGACTCATTTGAATGCGGGAGATAAGAATCGGTTTAGCCCAACAGACCTGTAAATCTCTAAATAAATCACTATTTTGGCAATACCACTTCTGGTTTGCCTACATTCATCTTGATAGTAGACAGCTAAACGAGATACTGCGGAGCTGTGTACCTTGCAGGGGACAGAAAGTAACGAGTATCGATTTAACTAGCATTCTCCCTCCGACCGTGCAAGTCGATTCGATTCGGGTGACACACTTTACCGGTGATAGGCACTCACAGAAGCGTGCAATTTGTTAGCGGCGTTAAGCTAACCCCTAGCCCCAAGTTACACTGGCTGTTATTCATACGTAATAACCTATTCCAAGTTATTTGTTGTTTATGTTAATGTTAGTTTTGAATCCGATACTTTGAAACAACTTAAGTTTACTAAGATACAAGACGATATCTGTTTACTTTATGACAGTTCTATAGTTTCCGTTCCTTGCTAGAAATGTTAGACGTAGAGGCCCATGTTTATTTTTAGGGTGACATTTACAATGTTATTTGTTGTTTTCATTTTCCAGGAGTTTAAGTTACTAGTTTAATACTGAGAAGGATAAGCCTACGTAGAATTAGTAAGTTTTTAATGTCTATAAGCAAAATACTTATTTCGCTTCAGATAAAATTATAGTCATATATTCCAAAACACAATACGTTGCGTTTTCAATCATAATGGTAACAAAATCTCATCAAAATGATTTATTGTGAATCACTGAAGTAAACTGATTTTCATTTCAGATTAGACAGATAGGTATGTCACTAACAAATTGAAATGTGTCAGTAGAAAGTTACTACAGGTACCCACAAGTAATTTCAGTTCGTATTCGAAATCTGTAGACGCAGGTACTTGTACGAGTAATTCCATCAGTAAACGAAATCGGTTCCATTTGACAATTGAGAAATAGAGAAAACGTCAAGTGAAACCGATTCCAATTAAAATTGAAATTAGGTACGTGGTTGGTGGTTAGGTGACTGCTGCCGACATAATGTATTTGGGTAACTTCTTTATGTTGGTATTGTTTACTCTAAAAGGTTCCATAAATAGCGAGAGCTCAGACGAATCGATTTTGTACCCAGTCTATATTTGTGAGCATGTCATTGTATTAATATAGACAAGTACTTATGTACTCAAGCATCAATCTGAAAAGAAAGACGATAAGACCCCGCGAACAAAGTGCTAACCTGTTGAATGCCTGTGTGGCCGCGAGTATAGCTTCATTCTCTCTCGGCTTCCCCGGCGGTGCGGTCGTTATCGAACGAGACCCAACTCCACAACAATAAGTACCCATACCCAGTACCACTCAACATTTAAGTGTCTGCATTTATTTTCACTTTGATCTAACATATATTTTTTTCTTTCCAGGTATACATTCTCTGAAGCCAGTGTTGTGTGTATAATCATCTCGTGCGGTGAGATAGTCGGAAAATGTCGTGTTTCGGTGGCAGCGTGCTGATCCCCGATTGAGTAAGAAGTGTACTGTGATGTTCAGTGTAGCGTGATGATGTGAGTGAAGTGAAGTGCTAAGTAAAAAGGAAAACCGACATCATGTTGCCCACAAATGTTATGTCCTTCATGAAAAAGGTGAGTGGAACTTTATATCAGCATGTATCATATTCCCAGGTCGTCAACCTACATAAACTATCAACCTACTGACTAATGACGAGTTTTCCTGAGTATGTTTCCCTCATATTTGGCCAGAGTGTTGATTTTACACTTTGTATGACATGTTTTATTAATATTTGTGGGTTTACTCTTCTTCTATCTTTATATTAACTCTTAATCTCTCTCACCACTCTCACGGGAAGTAATTACTCGTTACCCATCGTGACCGATAAGGCACGGATTGATTAATAGTATTCCGGCGAAGCCATTTTCTATTGTGCCTTTAATCTACCTGGCCCAACGACCGGAGGCTCAAGTTTCGTCCTATTATCTGCGCAGATGAGAAATCTTTCTCCAATACTGAACCCATTGATTTTAAATTACCTCTGATATCAAATCCAAAGAGTTTCGCAACTCGAGAGGTAACTAATGAACTAAAAGCCTTTCAGCTCAATATTTTTACTTCTTATGTATCTTTATGTTATTGCCTAGCCAATATTTGAGTTGAGACACAAGTTTCATGTTTTATTGAGTTGGGAATGTCAATAAAACCGGGAATTGCTGTATTAATTTTCGGGCTGAATCTTTCGTCTTTTATTTACTCGTGGATATAGAATCCATATAACTTATTAATTAGTATTTCCTTATTGAGAAGGGAATTACTTTGGGTTTATTGTTTTTCCGTCTTAAAAAGCTCTTCAATGAAATTATAAGTCTTCTGTTTTGAAATTTTTTCTCCCTTTTCAAATATAAACAGCAACAAAATACTCCCTCGTTGGTGGAGTGCAAGTGCGATTACCGGGCTAGGTACCTCGGGTTCGATTCTCGGGTTGAGCAAAGCATTATTGGACTTTTTTCGGAATATTTTTCAATAGTAGCACGGAGTGTGGAATTGTGCCCAGTATAATAATTATAACAATAGACTCACTCCATATTACATGGGACTTTTAACATAAATGGTAAAAATTGGGTGTACATTTGTATAGTGGAATTATGTGCCGTAATGTATCTCTGCCTATCCTTTTAGGGATAAAAGGTGTGACGTTTCCAAGCGGAAATGGTGCACCTAATTATCTACTAATTAAGTAAACAAACTACCTACATTCGAATTCTATTCTTACACTGAAATATTATTTCTAGTCGAAATTATTAGATTAATAATGTAAAAGTAAAGACAATTAACAAATAATAAAGTCACGAGTCACGTGAACCGTACATACATTACATTTTTTTCGTGTTTATTGTCACAGAACTCGCCATCCGTGTTAAAAAGGAATCTTTGTTTTGATTTTATTACTGCCTCGCCTTAATTAAAATTTTCTATGTAGTCCTTCGCTACTCTCATATTAATTTTAATGTGTCCGACTAACTGAAATTCCTTTATAACTATTTCTATCTAAACTTTTTTAGCTTTTAACTAACTAGGGCTGAAATACGAAAACTGCATAGTTAATACTTGCGTTCCTTTTCTTTCGTATGAATAAAAGTAGGTCAACCATTGTTATCCAAACTTAGTTATTTCAGTTTTAGGGTCTATACTTAACGAAAGCAAACCAAACGCAGTAAAAACAATATTTTATCTTCTGAAGGTCTAATAAAATCCTAAAAATAAGAAGAATAGGAAAAGATCTTGTATGAAACACCAATCGCGAACAAGCAAAAAGGGGAAATATTGTGGTTGTATTGTAAACTCCCTTTTACTCGCGGCTACGTCCGCGGAATAAGATATTATCCCCCGGGAACTACGTGTGTTCTCGGTATAAAAGTGGTCTGTCCTTTTCCTTATATTTTATCAAACGGAATTCCATTACGAGCCTTTGTTTCGTATAACTATTAATACACGACGGTCAAATAAACGGTTCTCTGAATAAACAATAGTTAAAGTCACATTAGAAATGAAATTAAGTGTTGAACATATTGTCTTGAAGGTTACATTTAATACTATTTATTATTTAACATCCTATTAATATTTATTATTGTTAGTGTAAGTTAAAGAAGTAGGTTTTCGAATTCTTGACTACCTTTAAATAATTTGAACAGACAGTCAGAAACAACAGTTCAAAAACTTTAAAGGAGTGTAGTTTTCACTGTGAAATATCCCGACTTTCAATATACACCGGTAAAACCTATGTTCCAATATATTACGTCCTGATCCGAGAAGTAAAACGTAGTGCTGTGAATAGTACCAAAATACCAACTACTCGTAGGTAGCTTGCATTCATACCTCACATAGGAATCCAGATTTAGATGTTCGACGCGGTGCGCAGAAATTCGATTTGCGATTTAAAAAATCCCCAACACAGCTCGTCTATTTCGATATTAAAGTTCGAAGTCTTATAACTAAACTATTCGAACTGGAGCTCAGTTATCCGGTCCGTAATTTGTGCTTCATCTTCGACAGAAATTCTACAGTTTTGAAAATGCAAGCAGCATGATAAAGTATTCAATATATTCTGCTGGAAATATGTAGCAACTTTTTGAATAGTTTGTTGACTATTCGAATGGAAAATAGATAAATGTATTTTTGTGTTCGTGCATTCATTGTTTCTGGTTGTGTGTGAAGGTGTGTGTTATATCTCGGTTCTATCGAGAGACAGGTGCGAGCGGTGCCAGTTGCGGCTCACTAGCGCTTCCTGTGAGATGAATTAACGCTCCGTCGAGCGGAAACGTCTTTCTTTCTGATCATAACAATATTATTGAGTTTCACGCTAACGATACACATATGTTGACAACAAAATAAATATTATCAATATTTGTGTCAAGATGCGCAAAGTTTATTTATATAAAAAGCTTTCCTTAATCAGAAAATAGATACAGGAAAAACTATTGAAATGATAATTAAGAAATGTGAAAATACACACTTGTCTTGACGTACATTTTTAACAATTCGCATCGAAGAATTTTACTTGATATCTATACTAGAAAAACATTACACAACTAGTCAGTTTTAGCGCATAGATCTCATTCCACATTGTAACAAGTATTTTAATAAAAAATAACTGATTAAATTTACTACTGCCAAACATTCAGGCAACTCATTAAAAACTTTGTTCTATAATAGCTCAGCAAACACATGCAGAAAACTTTCACGGGAGATTCAGAGTGTAAAAGTAGGAATTTTTATTTTCTCCAAACATCCTGCAATTGCTGCCCAGGGTTGGGTGGTATGAGGCGGGGAGATCGAGAGGTCCACTGAATGGAGCCGCACTCCATAATAGCGCCCTCCCTGACGACTCTATTAGCACACTGGCAGCTGCATAAAGGTGTACCTTATCAAAGCGCGCATATTAAAGCGAGTCTTTTACTGAACTGCTAGTCCACATTTTTTGCCCAAAATAAATAACATTCTGAATACCTACCCCGTTAGCAAACGAGGTTAAGTTGGCAAACGTATTCCTAGTATTTGCTTTCATTAACTAACCTAGGTATGTATTACATAGAGGTACGTATGATACGTTTGTGTACAAAACCAGCTTCTTGTTTGAATACTACACTGCAATTAGGAACGTCCTAATAAAGGTATATTGCAATGAAGTACGTTTAGTAAAAATGTTTACTGAAAGCTTGAACTTTTAAAACCAATCTCGCTCCGTTTCTCGGCATCGAATGGAAACAAAACGAAATGAACGGGGCGCTCGCTCCGTGAATGTTTTATGGATATATTTAGCATTTTAAACTTCGATTTTTTTCCGTTAGGTGAATCAATTACTTATTTGAAGACATCGCCTATTATCAGTTTCAATAGAGTCCTATATTAAATAACAATAATAAACAAGTCATTATTTCACCTGCGTCGCCAAACTAAATTAAGATTGGATCGCTAGGGGTCGTCCGGTGACCTCCATCTTGTCGGAGGACGGACGAGCATTGACAGGGCAAACATGTACCCAAATGACGTTTAACATTAGGTAAATCTCTCCTAACATGTATTCCAATCTATATTAAGTATTCAGTGAGTAGGTACCTCTGTACTCGTGATTCATATTTCAACCCTTATCAAACTTAACTAGTACTTCGCCAGACATATCATACTGTTGACACTTATCATATTGCCAACTCAATTGATTTCAGCAGCAAGTATTGAAGACAAACATTCGTGATGAGTTTAAATTAAGATAGGTATCTCATTTTGAAAACCAGAATAACGAAAGAATAGAACGTAAAACTGAGAGGCTAAAATTAAAAGCACTCTCAATCGACGAGCATGCATAAAGAGATTGATGAATGTGGATGAAGCGAAAATGGCGTCATTTGGCGTTAGGATATTGGTAAAAATAGAAGATTTTTTAACAAAAATTAAAGTATGTTATCAAATAATTCGCAAATGGCTAGTAACGATATTATACTTACATCACTATCGAATATAATCAAAGCCAATATTACCTGGCCAATTGATCATGTATCTTAATGGGACCGTATAAAACGGCTAGTAGCAGTAACATTATTTATTACCCACTCATCAATGAAATGAAATGAACATAATCGTTTACCTGCTGAAATAATATTATTACACAATTAAAACTTGCTATCTTGTAATCAGCGGTAGGTAAGCCGCCATTAAACATATAACGACACTTATTTTCACATCAGCTACTTTGTAAGTAATATAACGCGAGTCTCACGATAAAGCCTCAAAGCGTACGTATTGATTTTATCCCAGTTTCTGTTATTTCCAAGTAAATTAATATGGCTCCAGGGTATTTTTAATTCTCTTTCTCGTTGACTTACCCTCGACCGGTATTGAAATCGTATAAAGACGAGTGACGAAGTCGGTGCGAGACGTTAAGAGGCACCCGCTCCCTATTGGCAATATGTGCTACGAGTATGTAGGTTGGGGCCGTACACAGCATAATAGCTCCCCTCAGTAGAGGCTCCGGTCAGCATCTAACAATGTATTGAACCGAATCGCAGTGACGTATGTAGAGACACTGCCATTGTTAGGAACTGTTCCAGTGTTTCGATGTTTTGATGTAGGTCTGTACTAATATAAACAATATACTACAACTTGCCAAACATCATTAATGCGGGAGCACACAAAATTTGAGAGCCAATCAAAAGACACTTCCATCAGAGCTAGGTCGGACAGCCGTCAATGCCTCCCGTAAGTAATTAAACTACTTTGATGATTGCCAAATACTACGGCTGCGCGCCTGTCGCCTGTATAGTTAACTTATGCATTATGTATTCGAATTTTAAACAGTTCCGTCTACAACGAGCGAGCTGCTAGTGTGTAATTAATTCTGTTCATTTTCAACTTGGAGGTACTTTTTCAATTTGCATCATCGCACTGTGCTACCGTAGCTATGCAACCATCGGCAGAACTCAGATTTACGTTTAAATTGTGAATTATTTTAAAAGGGTAAAGTTGTGATTCATTATGAAGCGTTTGCATTCTTAATTAAATGCAGGTGTTCAGAGAGCGAGCGCAGCTTTGTTACGAACACGGAGGCGGGAGATGAATTAGCGACGCCTCCACGGTTTGTTTAGGCGCGACTGAGAATTTATATCACTTACTATGTCGTATGTCGCACGTGTCTCTTTATGTAAACCAAGTACACCGTTACACATTCGTAAATAATGAGTGATTTTCGTCGAAACGTGAGTCAAGCTAAGCTCTTCACTAAGTACATACTCAGCTCGCACTCAAGTCTGTAGACACAGTTCACGAGATAATGGGTCGCTGCGAGCCCGCAACACGTAGCCGGTCAAATTATGCGATTTGGTCGTACGCTCCTCTCGGCCGCCCAGATGAAAGGCTTACTGAGGTTATATGCCGCCCCAACCCCTGCCATAAAGGCTTATAGAGAAATACTTGTGGATTTGTGCGTGATGTAACAAAAACTTAATATACATTTTACATACTAACTACACCAAACAAAGGCCAAACGCATAGTACAAAATCTAAATGTTTAAACAAATATAGGTGTTTTGCACAAATCTAGGAATCACTGAAACAAATAAAATAATGACTTTCTTACAAATAGTATTATAAATGTGGCTAATAACTTAATAGGTATGTAATGAAAATGTCAAACAGAATAACGCTACAAACTTTGGTAGCGGAAAATAAATAACCTTCAGGTAGTTTGTGTACACGTCAACTAAAAGTTGTAGCGAGCGCCAGACGCCCGAGTGCTACGCCGTAGCTCCGTAGCTCGCTGCTACGACAAGTTAGTGGCACGACCGATTGTTTGCCGTCTTGATACAACGTGTATATAACGACGTTAAAATTTTAAACACATTAGTGGTTTGCTAGCAACTTCCTAAAATGAACAGCTGTTTCAGGCGTCAAGCTGCGCTACTGCACATGTATAACTAGAACTCGCAACTGCTGAAGTTTGAGTTCAAAAACATTGAACATTTGGGTTGGCGTGTTTCCCAGTCTCAATTAATCTTCTTCAGTAATAAACGCCACAGAATTTGTAACGCTCCTTGGATCGTACTTGCGTAAACTTTTCTTGAGTAATGATGGCTGTTAAGGTTCGATCGTTCTAAAAATGTACGCCTCGGCGAGTAATTGGTGTTGGCTCGATGAGAGCGTCAAACCCTAACTATATTAAGTGTTAGATGTTTAGCGGTGCCGCTACTTCAACACTTATGATGACGATATTCCTCACTATGAAATTGCCTTAATATTTAGTGCAAAACTTGCCTGGAAACTTTACCTAATGAAGTTAACTAGTTTCACCATCGCCCGCTCCTGAGGTACGAATATGTACGGATCGTTGGAAATATTATTCTAACTAAATAACTAATTATCGGAGAAGCTCTGCAATATCAAAGTACAGTTTTAGTTTAAAGGTGTATATCGCATAAAAGATAAGGGCTTCAGAATGTTTTATAGCTTTGTTTCGGGTTTGATATTCACACCTCAAATGTATGCAGAATATTTGAAATATTTACGCGCGTTAGTCTGAGTTTCTGTAGCAAAATGCAAATACAAGCCCTGAAAAAGACAACACAAGGAGATATGTTGGGTTTAGCACAAACAAATGTAGTATTCAGTGAATGCATGACACAGTAGTTTCGTGGCTTCGTGGTTACATGAGCGTAATGTGTGCGGCCGGGTGTGAAGAGCATTAAAGTGGATTTAGGCGAGATTCAGCCCGTCGGTGATTTAGATTTATTCGCGTGTAGTTCCGACCGGCCGCGCTCAAACTACCTTAATGTGATTTCTGAACGGGATCCACATAAGTCTCGCGAGCAACATGGCGGCGCGCGGCGGCAGCACGGGAAATCCGCTAAATTACTTTACTACTTTTGTGCACACTGTTTAACTGTTGTTTGTATATGTGTTTACCAAACATTTGGCTTTGTTTTTCGTGTAAAATCTTCCTAACTCAGTCAAATAAAAAAAATCTGTTTAGCCTACGCTTTTTTTAAATACATATTTATGAATAAGATTGCCTTGTTGATGAAATGATTACTAGCGCGGCTGCTAAGTGACGGATTACAGTTTTTTTCTGTAATCGGCCGATTTATGACAAGAGATTTTTTATATTAAAAACAGTTTTATAAAATCACTTAATTTATATGCACAAACCCATGTGAAAGTATCACATAGTTACGTCATTAACTAATATAGATTAGATTAAGATAGTTTCATAATAAATATTGTACCACAAAGAGCTAAGTTTCAAGACTCTGAATATTTCGAAGAAACGGCGGGGCCTTTTGACCGCTACTTTGCTTTTACAAATATTATTACGTCGTAGTAGTGACCACCAACTACTGAAAGAACCTAATTTCGCCCTCGACCGTCCGCCCAGCCCTGAGGCAATCTTTCATAGTTATAGTTTTCTGTGTTTATAATGAAAATTCCTCGCATACCTTATGTTATTTGCTTTTGGACTTCTAAAGAGTGTTCTTTGTTATTATACACTTTGCAATCTTATACACAAATAACTTCGTATCTTAATCTTTTCGCACTAAACGTTAAAAGAACTTTAAAGCGTTTATTCTAACGCTGTCTAGAAGAGAACAAACACTTTAAACTTTCAGTAGTTAAAGAAAACTCAGAACACACAGCTTACTAGATAAGTAGATTTACCAATTTACTTGATCATATTTTTTCACTACTTTATACAATTCTCGTTATAAGCAATGGTTTTAGTTTTGTGAACAACATTTCTCTAGTAAACTCCATTTATCTTAAATGTTAAAGAGTTGTTGGTATAGGTATGTGAACTATTTCTTCATCGAAGCGACAAATATGTATTTGGGTCCTAAAATAAGAACAATCGCGCTGTGCGCCACTGACGCGTAATTACATTCCTTTGTGCTGGCCGTGGGTGTAGCGCTGCGCACTCTCCGCTCCGCTTGCTCTGTGTTGCTCCCGCCACCGCCACGCGCCGCCCGCTCCAGCCGACACTCGCCGCACACATGTGACTTCGACACGGCCATTGTGGCCGTCCCTATTGTATTCATCTGTCGATACCAAATAAAAACACTAAAGGCCAACAACTCTACGTCTATTCAACCCTTAATTAATATCTGTTCCAAACAAAATCGGCCTTTCTTCTTCACGTAATGAAAGACATCATTCTCATTCCATTAAAGAAAATAAAATTAATTTAGTCTAGTAATGGATTACATTTGCACAAGTCGAACAACGAATTAGAAAAGGTTGTTCCCAAGGTGATGATAAAGTAAAGGCTTACACCTGCCGTTTGCCGACAGCAATTAGAGTTGTAATGTAAATAGCGGGTTGAGGCAACAAGTGGGTCAACCAGGGCCGCGTCCTCCCCCTCCCGCGTCACGCACCCCTTGCACCTCACTAGTAGGTCATGAACGCTCTGTTCATGACCCATTTTATCTCAAAAATCTCCGTCAGTAACGCTAATCGAAGCGGACGGCCGTGTGCTCAACGTGAGTCTAGTTGCGCTGCGTATCTGCCCTTATTTGTTGTACTGCGCTAACTAATGGCAACATAAACTAATTACTACGTAACAACAGAGTAAAATCATTATAGATAGCTACTAGGTAAAGTAATATTTTACAGCAAAATAATTTGCAATTTACCAATTCACTTTATTTTCCCATACTTAAGAAACACACCTAAAAGTAACATGAACCTAGGTGTTGTTACTTTCACAAAGATAAACTTAGTAAACAAGATGTCTACTCGTATGCGAATCAAATCTTGTAAGTATAAGAAAACATGGTAATTTATAAAACAGTGTAATAAATACCATATTATCGTCGGGTCTATTCATTCTACGCGAGAAACGGTTCGCTGAGCCCTTTGGGACATGTGAATCCCAACTCATTCGTTTCAACCTTAGAAATACAGAATAGTAACAGAAATTGTATAAATATTTATAAAGTTATTGTGTATTTATACTTTTGTTATTCTTTTTCTTATTTAATATGATTTTCTTATAAAATAGCTACAAATCTATTTGGTTTTCACCTTTGATATTTCAAAAGTAATAAAAGTATCTACGATCGTAATTTTCCATCTGATATTCCGCGTAGGAGCTAGCATAACCAAGTAAACGAGTACAAAATATCGTTTACCCCAGGAACCACCGTTTACCGACGATAATATTTGATCCCATGTGATTTGATCGAACACATTTTGCAATAAAAAAATATATTGATTTCTACCGTATATTACGCGTATTTGTGTAGCTATGAATTTTTCGATAAACGTTGAATGAAAATAAAATACAGACAGACAGTTACATATTTCATGAAATGAGTTTAGAAAAGACTTAATTGACAATCAGCACTTGAGTAGTTCTCATCGGAAACTTGACAATAGCCTTTGTGATTGTTAGCAACGGCTTTCATTTATAATGCATCTAAGTGGAAAGCGTTGGGTCTCGAGCGTGTCTCGGCCGGCGAATCCAATAACTCGAGAATAGAAGGCGAGAAGCCGGGAGGTCGGCCGCGGCCAGCAGCGCACGCTCCCAAGAGAATGCGTTGTGCCAGATGCTTCACAACTTGTCTAATATTCATGAATATTGTATAACTACTATCTAAATATATTGTGGTCATCTAGACATGTATGTTATGCTTTCACTTATACATAAATGTGGGAGAGCCATTCTTCGGCACTAATGGGCCGGCTCGACCGAAGTGATTCTACGGCCTCACAGAAAACCAACGTGAAACAGCTTGCGTTGTGTTTCGTTGTAGTGTACCGGAGGCACAAATTCTCCATGGGCGGCGGCAATTGCGTACCATCAGGTGATCTGTCTACTCGTTTACCGGCTTATACCATAAAAAAAAATAAAATATAATTTGTCATCTGGTAGACTCAAGTAACAGCATGGAAATAGTTTTGTAGGCAGTATGTAATTAGTCGTGGAATGGAGTCGACTATTGATGGAACAGTTCCATTGTGCCAGTCTTAATTGCATTTTTGCGAGAAAACGGCAGTTTGATCTAGTCAGCCGAAGTCTATTGACGCGGTGCATACACACACAGGTATATGTAGGTATACAGAAACTCTATTAAAGTTCTGCAGAAAATTCACCGAATGACTTTCCCGTAAATCTTTCACTGGTTGAAATTTTACGACATGTTTGGGTTCAAAGCATATGTAGAATATTCGATTTTATTCACGAAAGTGTGATTGGAACTACATGTTACATAAGTAAAGGTTTAATATGAATAAATGTAGGTATATAAGTTACATTGTTTCATTTATTGTCTACATTTGTTTTCTATTACTCATTTAATAAGGGTTTACAATCGAAATTGATATAAATCTTATCATTCATCTGTCAAAAGCAACAAAAATCCCAGAGTATATAAAATCCATCTATAACAATTAGCATGATTAACCGAACCGAACCACAAACTCGAGATTAATTAGCCTATCAAATGCACTAAACCTAATTACTTCTCCTTGTAGCTTAGACATAGGCTTAATTACATGATGCTACAAATGAAGTTGTTGCACATTAAAAAATAATTTAAATATGAGAAACTTTGAATGAACTGTACATATTAGCGGAGAAGTACATACATAAATACTTCGGAGCGGCGTGGTTCAAACCCGTCTCCTAACTACTTACCTATAGCGGTACAGTCTCCTTCCTTCCTGAGTTCCTGTACTCCGTGTTCGTGCCCATTTTACTACGTCCGCCAGGAGCTCGCTTTGTTGACGGTAACACAGTTCCTTCCACCTACCGCTGTGCCAAGCCACTCCCCATTGAACACAATTTCTAAAGCGTTAAGCACATCTTTATTTATAGACTTTTATATTTTACGATCAAATTCCAATTAGCCAGAAGCCTATTAAGGTAGCTCGGGTGCTTTACCAAGTAAAATTATGTAGCCTCCCGTTGTATTCCTCTTGTGATATAAATAGTAACTTCGTTAATTCAAATCTATTTTAGTCGTAACTTGTACTTAGTCATTGAAGAAAAGTTTAGAGATAAGTTGCGAGCGAAGCAATAAAAACGCTCCGCAGTCTAGTTCGGGCGACTACAATATTGATTTTCCCCTCTCTGATGTATTTCATTCTCCATCTGTTGCTCTCCATAAAATTTACGACAGTATTACTGAGTCGTTATTTTTGTATGAAGAGTTTTATCGCCGCGTGGCGTCGCTTTCCACGACATGAGTTCTTTTTCAACACCAAGTGTTTTTATCGAGTTTACTAATTCACGACATTTTTATTCCGATTGCTATACAAAAAATAAACTTAGATTTATTTTAACGTTTTAGACGTAACTATAAAACGCCTGCAGTACTTATTTCGCTAAAACTTGAATATGTTGTTGTAGATGGTGGCGACAGACGACTCAAACACGGTGCCCGGCCACATAGAGTCGCCGGGAACCTTCGGCAAACTGCGGCAGACCCTCTCGTCCTCGCTCCTCACTGCTCAGGACAAAGGTAAACACCACAACTACTGGTAAAGACTAGCACAAAGAAAGGTAGTTTTACTCTAATTTAAGGACCAAGAACCCACAGTCCATCCACTAATTGGATTTAATTAAGTAAACATTTGCGTTAGAAAGTTCCACTTCGTATGGCGTACTAACATTGTACTAGCACAAAACAACACTAATAATGTCAGAGGTAAATAAGTTGTTAGACTTGACGCGAAGTTACATAACAGAGGTCCAACTTATGTAATATTTGAATTACGAACTGGGTATATTAAGAAACTGTTTCAATGTTTGTACTTGTACGTACGTACTTAACGAAATATTAGTATGACAACTTTATTCCCACATAGTTAACGGTAAAGTGGTCCTTATTTTAAGTAATAGATAAATTGTTTTACGAATTTAATGTTTATTAGATATGAATGGAAGTAATATTTGTTATCATAAGGGTTTTGCAATTCATTTATATAAGTTGCCACGCAAGAATTTATAATGATGTCATATGCGGAGCTATTGTAAAGGAGAAATCTTATGTAAGTTCGGTCTCCTAAAATGGTTTAGAGTCAATGGTTTTTATTAAGAAAACCCAGTTTTTCCTTTTAACTTAATCCCAATTTAGAATTGTATTACAGAAGTTTGATAACAAAACACGTAGAAATAGCAATTTAGTAAAGTCGGATATAAAAATATCTAATACTTCCAAAACGATCAGCCGAAGAATACCGAAATCGATTACCCTTTTACAGCGCTTAAGTTGAACGAAAATAGAACAAATTCCTTAACTTAGAAAAGCGTTAAATCGATTTAATGAAACATTTTCCTTATAATCTTCATTTTAATTTTATTTTACTTTAAAAATACATTGTCCATTTATATATTCAAAATGAGAGTTAAAGCAGCATGGCATAACAACATCTAAATAATATATTAACATTTTTTTTGAGGGTGGAAAATCATCCAATGTCTTCTCCCGCCTTGGGTGAGGCGGGAGGGAGTGTCAGACTCTTACTGACTAAAAACCACCCCGTTCCTTCTCCTGCTTTGAGCCGGAGCCCCGGTAACCTTTTACGTTGTCCGCAGCTCCGGATATTAACATAGATAGGTTCTTTATTAGGGAAGTTATGTATTACATTTTTGTAAACGAATTTCATAGATACTTCAGTATAATACCTATTATATAAAACATCTACATAATGTAAATGAGTAAGTAATGTAAAAGAGAAGCAGTGCTATTTATTCCAGAGTTCCACTCCCCTTTAATTTCAGTAGAAATTCTAAATATTCAGTTATACAGGGATAACGAGAGTGCAGTTATTTCTAGGTATTCTTGAAAGCCAACCTTTGCATGAGCTAAATATAGTGCATACCTGCGATACTGACTAACGCCTACACGACTCACTCACCGAATTGAATTACTTCTATAACTTGTGTAGGAAGATGAAAATTATAGCTGATGCTATTTTAGTACTTCGCATTTATTTTAGTTCAAAATACCTAGCGCTTTAATATTTTCATAATTTGCTAGTTTCACATTTAATATTACAAATATTACTTAGTTTATAGTTTTAAATTGTTACTCTTGTATTTTTCGACTGAATAGTAAAATAATTCTTTACGATTATCCTATGAATATTTAAATGAGTATGACTGGAGCTTACAAACAATAAAACAAATGATTTCAATGGATTCATTCAGAATTATATGTACCGTTCTGGGTCTGTGTACCGTTAAACTGGTTTTAAGATTGATGTACACAAAGTTAACCCATGAGAATTCCAAGCGGGAGGGTGCTGGAAAATCAACATTCCGGTCGCGATCTCTTTTGGGCTCGAAAACGTACCTATCCGGCCGTTATCTCTCCCGACTACCATATCCATTCATCATGTCGACAAAAATCTGTTTATCGAAGTCTACAGGGAACGACGCAAAGAAAGTACCGCGATTGTAATAAACAGCTCGATTTTTTACAAGAATCTTTTCTTATATGTAATTGAAACGAGGAATTGGATATAGTATAGACTTAGTTTGTTCTGCGTAGTTAAAATTTTATCGGATATTTTAATATTTTTCCAATCATTTTCTAGATATTCAAGATAAAGACTTAGTCGGTTGGATATGGTTTTCGAGGCACATAGAATTGCTTTTTTAATCGAAAAGCGAGTTAGTCCTCGGAAAATAGCTATTTAATGGAAAATAGGTAACTTTATAGTACTTTGTAAGCAGTAGGTAATAACTCTTGTACCTATCCGTGTATGGTGAAGATTGGAGCGGTGTTATATGCTTGTTCCCTAAGGCCGTTATTACCGTTATTTATGTTTACCTCACACCCCACAACAGTAGTTAACATAAACCTCCCCATAAATACGATTTCCCTATAATTTAACTTACACCAAAAAGGAAAAGAAGTTATAAATCATTTTATAACTGTAATAAAGTTTGAATTTCAATAGTATATTAATCTTTGTATTGCCTATCTAATACGATATCTATTTTATTTCTGCTTTAATATTTCAGTCATTATGTATTTACTATTAAAAAAACGTAAATGTATATTATAATTATTTGAAATGTTGTTATAAAAGTTCAAATCAGGTATACTTACGTACACTATCCATGAACACGGACAGGTATCCGCATTAATGTAGGGTTATTTCGTTAATTTTCTGTTTGTGTTATGAGTGCAAGACAAAACGAGTTGGCACCTTATGTACCTACTGACAAAAGTTGGCGATGGAATTCATGATCTTAATATTCATAGCGAAATATCGCGAGGTTTGCATCTCACAGACCAGGGGAGGCCAGGGAGGTACGCATTGTTAGTAGATTCCTGCTCGGAAGGTAGACACAAGCTGCCGACTTATTTGAATTCCTATCGTTTCATTCCAATTCAATATTTCATAACAATGATCTGAATGTAATTTTAGTTTGAATGACTTTCCGTTCGTTTTGGAAAAGTCAATCTTAATCTAATTTGGAAGTTGTATTCTTGGATTTTAGTTTTGAACTTTATATTGGCGGGGATGAGGAGGTATGGATGGTAATTTGTGTTGTTTCAGTAACAAAGTTGGGCCCGCGACAAGTTGCGCCGGAGCCGACCCCGGAGCCTACACCAGCGCCGCCGCCTGCTCAACCGCCGCCCACCGCTGCACAAATAGCTAAGACTGAACGGTATTACAACAATTTAAAATATTTTCTTTGCAACTTTGACCAAAGTTCACATCTTTGTTACGATTCCTATCGTAACTTATAAAACTCATTCAAGTTTTTTATGTAAAAAGTTTAAGATTTAATTTCGTTCTTCTTTATCATTTCATTGCTTTTCATTAGTTCAGGTTTTTATTTAGATTTCATTTATTATGAATTTTATGTTTCTTTGATATTTTAAAGATTTTTCAAGATGGCTTAATCCGTGTGTATTTACAGTGAGGCTGGTAAAGCGCCATCACGAGCGGGTGCGTGCCGCGTGTGCTTGAAGGCTCTCAAGCCTGGAGAGGTGTACCACACGTGCAACGGCTGCCAGCATCGTGTCTGTGAGGACTGCTCCTCCTACTCGAAGCCAGCCAGTGATGAAGACGCAGTAAGATACAAAAAGTCAAACATGTGCATCATTATAGCCAAGGGCATGCAAACTAATTCCTTTGAAATTATTTAGAATTCATGGCGCTGCTCGGTGTGTCGCCGGAAGGCCGCACCGCGCCTGCCCCCGGCCGCACAAGACAGCACAGACTCCTTACTGGACGTCCCAGTGTTGGAAGCCCTACAACGTCGTCACTCGGAAGCCAGGCTCGGCAGCGGCGGCAGCAGTGCCGGCCTAGCACCTCCACGGTCACCTGAACTCAGGCGACACTCGGATGTATCACCAGCCTCGCTCAAAGAACTCGAAAAGGTAATGTTCATCGATGGTTTTGCTATAAATTGAATATCTTCAGTGACATATTGCGTTATCTCGAAGTAATATAAACATTGTCAGGATCATACATTATTTACTTCGATTTATCTTCATAACATGTCGGTATAGTCTCCCTCTTCATTAATTTACACCCATTATCCAAGAAGACAGTAATGGCATTATTAGTTAGACATAAAAGAACCTATGGTTCTGTGTCATGCCATTACCTGCCATCGAGTGTAACTGGCATATCTTGTGGAGTGTGAGTTCGTAACCACGCTGCCCGCGGCGGCAGTTAAAGGGCGGCGGCAGTACTACGCCGACGGTGGAGTCGCGGCGGCCGAGCACCGTGACCCCCGCCCGGCGCCGCTCCGTGCGCGCCCCGCGACAGAGGTCCTGCGACGAGGACCAGCAACACTCGCCCGCGCACCAGCCCGCGCCGCTAGCGCCACCTAGCATCTCAAGGAGGTATTGTAGTAATCCTTACAACCAATCAAAGTACTGTTTTGAAGATTTGAGAACCCCTACTCTATAACATTTTTAATTTTGATCAATCTAAATAATAATAATCTAATGCTATTTCTTGTTCATAAAACCACTCGGTTTTTTAGATCATCAGCTGTAGACGTTGTCGCCGGTGCAACATCGCGCCGTGGTTCATATCGTACAGATGATCCAAGCTCCACACCACAAATAGCTGCAGGCCTAAGTGTCGATGAAGACCGGCCGATCAGGCGTCGAGGAAGCCAATTGTGAGTGAATTGTTGATAATTATTGCTATGCAAAAACAAAATACTAAAATTAATGATTTTGCCTAGGCCGGATATAGCAGCCTTGCAACAAAAAACGGGAACACTGGCGTTAGCAGCTTTAGCCTCTCGAAGCTCAGATACTTCGTCAGAACCAACGGTCACAGTGTCGGCAGCCACCAGCGCTGCGCTTGCAGCAGCCGCTCGACAGATGTCAGTTGATGCAGAGGCTATAAAGATCGTCATTCATGACGTAGACGACCGCACACCGCGCCGCGTATCTCTACGTCGTGACCCCAACGACAAAGGACACCGCTGTGAGTTTACATATTCCATTAAAACTCCAAAATTTAAAACAGTACAATTATCATAAACAACGTAACACAATGGCTTACTTATTGTATCGTAAAGAATGATGGCAAAAAGTGGTCGTGATTTTCACAATACACAACGCTCTGTCATATGTGTCATACTTACAAAAAATGTGGTAAAGCGTAATCACCGAAATATAAGCTTTAGAAAGGTATGTAGGTTAGCTGTGGAAATGATTAATTACAGCTCGCGGTTTCGGTATGCGCGTTGTGGGTGGCAAGCCGGACGCGAGCGGACGGCGCGAGGCTGTCATTGTGTGGACCGTGCCGGGCGGACCCGCCGACCTCGCTGGCCTACAACAGGGGGACAAGGTAACACAATAATATGTTTGTAATAACAACGCACTCACTTCTGACGATAAACTCATAATCTCGTCCAGCCAGGACTTTTTCAGTTTGAGCTTTGTACACATGACATATTATGTACGTAATAATAGAGTATAATCAATACGGAAGAACATTAATGCCCCACTTGACTCTGCGTAACTACACCTTTTGCTTTTCTACATAATTTTACACTGAACTTTTTTTTGCATTGTGCTAGTTCAGTCCAAAATTATTTTATGAAACATTTATCATTGATACGAGACTACTAAACTTTACTGTCTCTTTTATAGAAGTAACTAAGTAAACCACAGCCATTAGCCCGAATAAAAGAAAAAGTTATCGCCCATTCAATTATTCATTGTCTTTTCACAAAATTTAGTGTGGGTTATCTCCATTTTATGCCGTTTCCTGTCTTTTATTCTCTCACGTCCGTAGTGTTTTAATTAAAAATAATAGACCTCACAAATCCTAGTGCGAATCCAAGAACAAAAAGGAGTGGACTAGATTATAAATTAGTATACGTAGGCTTGCTATTCAGTCTGCATTGTACATTCTTGTGTGGAGGTGTTGGAGTGGGGCGGGGTTCCGCTGACAGAGCGCAGCTTTGAAGAAGTATGCGCGGTGCTAGAACGCGGCGGTGACAGCGTGGAGCTACTGGTGGAGCCCGCTCCGCAGATGGAGGACCAACCCTCGCAGGCTAGCCAGCCCTCTATGCATCATCACGCGTTATACGGTACTTACCACACATTATTATGTACATTACTTAGTATATATCCATTTCACATTATTTATCAAACCATTTCTTCAATTTTATCTTCATGAAGACAAACGTTCTTTTTAAGTTGTGCCTGTAGTAAACGTTCACATCACGTTTGCTTTCATTTTATCAATTTATTTCTCAGATAATCATAATCAAACACAACAGCTACACGTTTAATAGTGCACAAAACTTAAACTATGATCTTTTATTTGCCAGGGGCTCTATGCTTCCTTCAAAGCACATGATTAAATCATATAAAAAGATGAAACGCTTCATTCCAAATAATATGTTTCAAACCATGAACGTTATAGAAACATTGCTGCATTTTAACACGACCTACACAAATATAATACACTCATAGTTTTGCTGTAACCTTGTTCTTAACTTTATTTTCAGTTATTCTTTCCTTTCGATATAGTCTGTACCTGCACCTGATTGATATTTTAACAGCATTTTGTTCTCTACCTGTCTTGTTCCGCACCAACATTTCTCGAGCCTTCTTCTTCTTCTTGAGCAGTCTAACGGTATACTTTAACATTTTATTTTCTTTCTCCTTTCATTTCTTTTTTATCTAACTGTTATTTTGAATTTATTTCAGTTTATCACACCTAGGAGATAGTACATGTGTCTGTGTTTTGATTCACAGAACCGGATACCGACAAATCACCATCTTCGCCGACCCGACGGAAATTGCCGAAAACCCCGGTATAATACCCATACATAGGCTTTAATTGTAACAATATGTGTTGTGAACCCATGAGACATTGAGCCCAACCGCTCGCTCCTTCATAAACTCTAGTAGAGACTGTCACTCGGTGCCTACTCCTCTGCGCTTCTCGGATCATTCATTACTCAACGTGTGGTCTTCAGCATTGTGTTGTTATTAGATCATCTTCTTTTAAATCTAAGTGAGACTGTAGGCAATTTTCAAAAGATTTTATAAGAATTTCAGTACCTAACACGACGAGAAGGAAGGTGATTTAGAATAGATAAGTAAAGATGATCCACTAACTAGATTCATACTTGATATTCATTATTCGTTAGTTTTGAAGATGAGCTTTAAGAGACGAGCCCTAGAACGACTCAAAATGGAACAATTTGTTAAAAGTAACTATTGTACACATTAACAATGTGATGTAATTTACTAAAATTTTCATCTATTTAACGCGTGACAAAGAGTTGATGGTGGCTCCTTAGTTCCATCGCTCGTTTCATGTCACTGAGACCACGCGAGACGCGATCACTGCAGCTCTGCCGTCGGTCCTGTTCTGTGTCCAAACATAATCCAAAGGCACATACATTTATGTCAGTTGTTAAACGTTACTTTGCCTTTTGATTTTGGCTGGGTATAGGGACGGAGTGCAGGGGCTAGTCTCCATTGATCTGCTGTGATACTGTAGCACTAATCAGTCAGACATCTTCCACGTTAGTCTAGTTGTAAGAGATTAGTGTTTCTATATACGATCGTAGATGTACTTTAACTTTGTTAACCTTTACTATTTAGAGAAAGGGATGCTCTGTTTGTTTACTTATAATATTTATACACTTACATATATTATATTTTAAACTTTATTTGTTATCTACATATTATATTCGTTATACGTTACCGTTTATATAATAACTATCCTAAGTGAAGTGTGTGAAAAAATGCTACCTACTTATTTTCAGATTTTTATTTTTTCTATCACCCGACCAATTTCATAATGTCGCCATCGGCACCAGGCGGAATTAGGGAACGATCGGCAAATACACAAATATTGATGAAAAACGTACGAATAAGTAAGTGTAGTCGGAGGCTAACTACAGTTTTAGTGTTCGATGGTAGATTAGGGGACTCGTCCCGGCATCGAATCAGTTATTATCATCTATAGGATACCGTGGATGAGTAGCGCTCATTGTCTACCGACAGTACGAATATTACGTAGTGGACCTAGATTCGCCGCAGCTTTCAGCTTGGCCAATAACAACAAATTTTACATTTGTACTTATAATCACAATGGCAAAGGCACAAACATTTCACCTTATACACTGACTTAAGTGAAGAGTTAAGAAAACAGCAGTGAAACAGTAAGGTAGAGGACAGCACGGACGACGAGGTAGCGAGGCGGCGGCAGCGAAGCGACGACGCCCAGCAGCGGCGCGGCACCACTCCCGTTTGTACCGTCTCATATCTAGCGCATCGAGTGTCTGTTACCAAGTCTTGCTGTTGACTTAGTTTAGTGTGATGCCGCACTTGCATCGAAGGCGTTCGCAGCGAATAGAGTCTCGTTAGGAGCTTGGAGTGGTGGCAGCACGGTACACCGCACTGGAACACCTTGAACGACAGGCGCGCACCGACGCTTCTGTCATGTGACGACAACACCCTACAGCGACACGATGTACATAACCGCTCTTTACTAAGTAGTTGATTGTTACGACCCAGTATTACAGATTCAAATATGCATGAAGTTGCACAATGTCGATAAGTGCATCTAGTATCAAGCACCGTTTAAGACATGAAGCCTTTGTGTGTGATATACTATGTATTGATATAAATAATGTGTTTATGTACAAGCTACATAAAATGTACAATACAGTACTTCGTCCTGTCAATGTAATGGTGAAAATACACGTGTGTATCGTTAACGCTTTAAATTTTAATATGTTATTTCATTAACAAACTATTACTTAATGTCATTGTGAATGAATGCGCCGATGCAATTCATACCATCATGCTCTGCAATAGTCATATTTCGCAACACCAAGATACCGATGTTCACTACAGTATTGTATAACTCACTAAAGTAAGTCAGATTTAATTACGTGGCTAGTAACAAATTTTATTAAAATACATATACAAGGCATTAACAGAGGTCATAGAATAGTGTAGAGAAATATAAGGCTTTCTCAATGCTTTAGAACTATGAGAAAATAACTAAATATTTTACAAATTAAGTAATTTGACTTTTTTATTGTATTCAATTTTATAGAATTAAAACAGTAGAAAAATTATAACCCTCCGCTAACATCTGCAATTGGTCAAAGTAGATTTTGTTCTAGATTTCCCCAAATCCTATAAGAAGCTTGTGCAATAAACACTAGATATATCGTAGGCGTAGGCCACATAACAAACGAGTATCCTTAGAGAATGTTCGGGTGAACGTTTTATTTCGGCTACAGATGTAGGCACATGCAGCTTGTGAGACCGGTATCAGCATGATACAGCTTCCTGCATGGCGGATGACAACATCCGATTTTATTCATTACTTTGTGTTTCATAGAAATGCCTCAGCCCGACGCATGTTACTATAAAATATATTTGAAATGGATAATACCTAAAAGTTTATAATTGATGGTACCTACTATGAATGCATTGCTATAAATCGCACAGAATGGATAACAATATAACAAATTTCTCTCTGGCTGATGAAGGATTGATAAATAGCTGATGGATGCTGCATGTTACTGATAAAGTACATTGCATTCCCCAAAAGTTTTTTAACTGATTTAGACTGCATAACAGATCTTGGGAAATGATTATATTTTGTTATGTTTTCATTTATGCCAACGTCACCCTTGTTTGTTTAGTAGACATGCGTGAACAAGTTGTATATACCATGTGACTTTGTTGTAAAAACATATTCAAAACACATATTAGGGTTATTGGCGTGCATGTTTTCATATTGGTGTTATGTTCCTGTTATACATAAAACCGAGTGTTCTGGCTGAGTCGTGACGACACGAACGCGTAATAAAAATAAGACAATGATACGAAATAAAGATAATTCAATATACAAATTCTATGTCATGCCACATAATATTACGATAGAATATGTATTTTAAACATATTGTATCATCACTATGATTATAACAACAAAATTAATAACCATTGCAAAAAGTTTATAAAAAGTCCTCACGGCACACTTAGAACGTGGATATTGAAATGTCGTTTGAAATTAAAGATGACTACAACTTAGCAGTAACATTATATGAAAATTATTCGAAACCAATAACCCTATGCGTCGCATTGTTGTACAACTTAAACTGCATGGCGTGATATGTCATGGTTTCTGCTTTACGTGTAGGAGCAAGACCGAGCAGAGCGCGCACGCGAGCGCCCGCCAGCTCGTGCTCAGCTGCAGGTGTGGTTTGAATGCGACCTCCGCAAGCTTGTGGTGGTGCTCATCGCGGCTGACGACTTACCACCTCGAGACCACACTTTGGGATATGGAGATGAACCAGAAGCTTTCGCTAGGATACGCCTCCTACCTTCACTGTAAGTGTGACTACTTCTTTCTTCAGTAATCATACAGGATACTTACTTCACTCATATTTTTTTCCTAGAGAGAGCTGCCCTCCTGTAGAAACCGACCCAGCGTCGGCTTCGTGCAGCCCAGTGTGGAATGCTACGCTTAGCTTTGGAGGTCTTACAGCTGACCTGCTGGCCGGCCGCGCTTTAGAACTTACTTTATGGGATGCCTGCCCGGGCATTGACCCTGTTTTAATCGGAGAATGCACTGTAAGAATTTTTAACTATCTGTAAAATATGTCCTACTTTTTTAATGGTGTGATTTTTTTATAATTCATATGTTTTTGCAGATGGAAATCGAAAAAGCATTTGCAGAGGAACGTGCAGTATGGTGGACCCTGGAAGAGCGTGGACCCCGATCAGCCAACGCATCACCTCGCGGTTCGCTCACTGGTGCGCGTGCATTACGCCGCGGAGACTTCGCCTCCCAGCGTTCAGTGTCAGGTACCGAACGCGGATCCAACCCCTCCATGTATCACTATGGTCGCTGCTCACTTATCAACTTCAACGCTATTCTTTCTTACACCTACAACTATCAATAATCAAGCCTTAGCCGTACAAAAGAACGTGAACTTGACGCAAAAGATCCATGATCAAAATCTATACAGTGCTGGTATAAAATTCTAGAACCATTGAGTACCAATTTCTTTGCTAAAGTGACCTACCAGCTCGTATCAAACTGTATCGACAATTATGCTCACCAAAACGAATCCTGTTACGTTCGCGCTCTTTTATAACTCTTCTCATCGATTGTAGAATTAGACCTGTGGTCCCAGCTTTTCATGTCTCCCTTTGTCGACATTGTGTAATGTATCTATATTTATGTTCTAATTAATAATGTGTCTT
The DNA here is from genome assembly GCF_023101765.2 of Spodoptera frugiperda. Classification (NCBI taxonomy): domain Eukaryota; kingdom Metazoa; phylum Arthropoda; class Insecta; order Lepidoptera; family Noctuidae; genus Spodoptera; species Spodoptera frugiperda. The sequence goes on from NC_064215.1 coordinate 6,410,211, forward strand.
TCATTTCCAAATGTAATCTGCTTCACTAACCATGCTTTTTTTGGATATTGTTAAATGTTTGTTAGGATGAAGTCAAAGGACTACGATTCGATGGCCCGTCGATACATACTTTATAATGTTATCAAGATAAGTATACACAATATACACAACTCAATTGAAATACCTAAATGTGATTAGTGAGTGACAACCATTGAAAATTTGATGTTTCGGTGTAAAAATATGCATGTAATGATGTTGGTAAAACAACTTGAATTATGATTTGGATCCGCGCTTAACGTATACCTTGACTTAGGATCCGTAGTTGTTTTGCCGCAAGGTCATAAAATATTGATGTTTATTATTCCTTTCAGACGACGTCGATTCCATCGGCGAATGTGCATCTTTACTGCACCCAGATCATGCGTGGGTTGGAGGGTCCAGGCGTGGCTCCTCGCAGTCAGAAACTCTTGAAGTGGAAGTTTACCAGCTTGGCAAAGATTTTTCACGATCTTTACCAGGCTCTCGTCGCTCCTCATTCCAACAACAAGAAAAGGGTAATGATATCTTTTACAAAATCTTTAAAGGAATGTTACTCCAAAAACAAATGAACTGGGAATTCATATTGATATTTATAATTATTAACTTTTTTAAACACTTGATGTATTACTTCCAAAGTATTTTGGCGTAATGCGAATGCACCAATGCACTAGAGGAACGGAGTACTGCACTAGAGCCAGGTAAGTAATACCTGTAGGTAGTATATTAGTGACGGTTGTGTAGAAGGTGGTGGCGATGTATCGCCGGCGATGAGTGCGCGACGCAACGAGCGACGACGTTCGTCGTGCGTGCGACGTGATCCTGACGACATACTGCGGTCCTTGCGCGCTGTCAAGGGAGAGCTTGGACGCACGCTCTCGCTCTCCGGGTCCACGGCCAGGCGTAAGTCTCTCACTTCTATTATACCCCCTCACAACATATTCAAGTACCCCAATAAAAATTTCAATAATGAAAAAAGGATTTTTTAGCTACTCGGATGTCGAAATAAATAATGAATTGCTTTCGTAAAAATAAGACATTTTAATTCAAATTGTTCCAAATTGTTTATCTTTGAGTTTCAGATTAAAGATTTCATTTCGGATATAAACTTAAAAAATATGGCATCACTCTGTAATTGATTAGCAACAATGTATTCTTCCTTTGTAGATTCGACCCAATCACGATTAATTATGTTCTTTATTATACTTTTTTTTTACACAATTACTATACTATAACACGTCCCTTTCGGCTTGTTGCCTTAAAAAAACCATGTGCGATAATAAGGTGAACCCGAAATCTGTAAAGTTGTCCAGTTGGATCCCCCCAGATATCACAGAAATCATTAGACAATGCGAACATTGAGGGTAGTACTGATTTGTACTGTGTTGTGCTTGTTTGGTCAGCAGCGACGGACCGTTAGCACCTCGGTAAGCGACTGCTCGTTCGTGCCCGCGCCCGCGCGTACTCCCCAGCAGGGTTTGTTCGTGCGCGGTGTTGGTGTACGCGATCCCTTGTGACGTCCGACGGCCGCCAGGTCCCGCCTGTCCACCCTGCCGCCACGGCGAAGTACATTAGGCCCGTTCGTCACGCTCCGACTGCATCTGACCAGCCAAGCGGGGCAGGGCTCGCGGGCCTGGTGTGCCGCGCTGAGTGCCAGGGTGGACGGCGGGGCACGTAGTAGCATGGGTCATACATCGCTTGCGCGGCGGCCGCGCGCACGCACCGTTGAATGTGGCTGCGCCCGAAGCTTCTCATCACTTCACTGTGTCTGTACTGTACTGTCCTGACGCATGCCCGGCCGCGGGCGATCACGCTCACTTCATCTGTCTCTGTGTTCCGTCTGTTCGGCTGCCCGTCTACGTTCATCTTGATGGCATTGTGTCGCCTAGGATGTTTGGTTTCATTACCTCTACGAATGTCACTCATTGTTACAAAGCGCATCTATTAGATTTCTTGTAAATATAATTTATTATCCTATTATACTTAGGCCGTAGTTCAGTTGACGTTTTTTCAATACGTTTTATTTACACTTCGAATAGGGAAGTAGAAAACAAGTATATCAAGCGTAGGTCGCGGTCGCGCATGACGTAGCAGACACTCGCGGCTCGCCGAAGCCAGCGGTGGCATGAATTATGTTTCGGTACTCCTCCACAAATCGCAAATTTTCCTAAAACTCAAATAAATGGCTGTTCATGACACGGAATGCTTACCATAATAAATTGAGGAACGCTTCAGACAACTATTAGAATTCGACTCCACTCTTGGCTGCACACGATATTACGCTTACTCTTTCATTTATGTGTTTAGGAAAGGAAAGATTCGATTCTATGTGAACGAAAACATTTGGCACGAAGCTGTTTGACGTGCTTATTTTATGTAAATGTTTATTTTTCATCATTTAAGTGTTCGATTGAATGGTTTACTATCATTTTGTACTTTGGTTCTTGTTACTTTTAAATGTTTAACCAATTAGAGTAAAGTTATATTTTAAAGCCCGCAAACCGTATACAATGAACAGAAATGGACTATCGCTGTAAAGCGAAAGTACGGGCGGAGCACTTTCGGTGTGATAGTACGTTTTATGTGAGTGGTGCAGGAACGGCCACGGGGCGTAAGGGCAGCATGTGGGCGGCGGTGCCGGCGGCGGCGGCCTGCGACGCGCTGGCGGACGACGACGACGCCGTGCCGCTCGGGCCCGGCCAGCTGCCGCCGCGGAACGCTCATCTGCCGCCATTGCACGCCGAGATCAATATTAGCATTATTATGATCAAGGGACAACTGGAACTTGAGGTTCGACATTAAGCAATAACAACTAATTACTTCTAAAAAAAGTACTTTGTACGACGATAAATTAACAAGTTAAGTACTTTAAATTCTTTGATAAAAATTAAAATTATTGTTGCTCCCCAAACAAAACAGGTATCTCACGCTCGTCGCGTGTATGGCGTGAACGGTGAAGTACCGGACTCGTACGTCAAGTGTTACCTGCGCGATGGGGACAAGTGGCTGCATAAGCGCAAAACTCGCGTCATCAGGCGAACTACCGAGCCGCACTTCAAACAGACGCTCAAGTATCAGGTACAAGTAAGAACACGTACGGGTTTGCCGCACTCTTTTAATCTATTTTGTAGTTTATCAGTAACATGTCTTTTCATCTCATAACAAACTTACAGTACAATCTTATATGTGTATATACAGGGGATGTCTCTAAAGTCAGTCAGTCCTAATAGCATCAAGTGATCGACAAAGTTCCAACTGTTATCATAAAAAAATAAAAAGAAGTTCTACAGTTTTTTCTATGAGAAATTAAAGTATAAACCACCCTATTTTCGCCAGTTACGTTATACAGCCCATATCATAAGAGGCGAGTCTATTATCTACCACATGTCGGGCATCAAGTTCAGAATAATAAGATATAGAAATGACCTCCTTAAACAAGTTGCAGTTACACAGTAGTAATGTTAAAGATTATTTTATAAAGTTTCCTGTTATTTGCATGCATTTTTTCTTCATTTCGAAATTACATTTTTATTCCATTTAATTGGTTGTATTTTTGGCAGATATCTTATATAATAAATATGACATAAATGTAAATGTTTAGGCGAGTGAGGCGCTGGGCCGCACCCTAGTGGTGATGCTGTGGCAGCGCTGCGGCGGGTTCGAGCACAACCTCGCCCTGGGAGGTGCCGAGATCTGCCTCGACAAGCTCACGCTCCCGCAGCGCACGTACGGCTGGTACCCACTGTTCCCTGCCACCTCGTTCGCCAACGACGAGTCGCCCGACTGATCCAGGGAGCCGTCGCCGGAGCGCCGTGATGACAACTAGCGCACCTCGACGGCTCGATACGTTCCATGAAATAATATGATTGTATTTATCTCCGCCGTGCATGTTTATCATACATATTCGCCCACAATGCTGCAAGTATTGGACTGATATACGTGTTTGTTGTATTTATTCCCTCGTTGTAAATACTGTGGTGTAGTACAGATCACAATGTATGTAACATGACGTTATTCTTTGCTCATTCAATTCACAGTCGAAATAACAAGGGCATTATTATATTACTGTGTCCAGATAAAAAAATGATTCCCCCTGATTCTGATCTGCCTTCATAATAGGTATTCTTTCAGGGCACGACTTAACAACACCATCTTAGACTGTAGTTTAATGAAAAGGAGCTTATTGTAGAAAAGTGCTTCAAGTTTTTAAGTGTGTATGTTATGTCCAAATGTGGATGTGCCTAATAAACGATTAGGCCTTTGATATAGTAATTTATTATTAGCTCAAGGGATATTGTATTTTATTTAAATGAAATGTCATGATGATCGTGCTTAAACCTGTAAAACGCATGTGTCTGTAGCAGTTTTCAGTTTAACTTATAAATGTGTAATTACCGTATAATTCAGGACATTCAGAATATTTAGCTTAGCACAATACACTGTAGAACATTTCATGTGCAGTACAATAGACTATATATACCTACTTTATAGATATAAGGAAACAATGTGCGATGTATAATGTATATCTCTTGGTAACTATCACTATCACTTTCACTAAACTTTCTTAGAAAGTTTCGTACAAGTTAGAGAACATTTTTCTTCTTGACTGTCATGTATCTTAATGGAATATTAAGTAATCGTTAGTGTCAGTACATATACCATTGTACCTATTTCTAAGTATTTAGATATTCGAACCAACACTATCTTATAACATACGTCATCTAATAAACCCCAACTTTGACACTTTGCCTTATATGATTAATACATTTCTAAAGTTATTCTAGTAAGTAAGCGCGTCTAGGTACTATTCTTCCAAGGTTGTGCTTTAGTGAATTTTCCAAAGTATACCTACTTGTTTTACAAATCATCACTCTATACCAAAGTGGTAAAAAATCATTTCTTCGTGTCAAAATTCTTATTCTATGAACTGTAAATAGTTATTGTGAAATTATTTTTCAAAATTTTCTACGCACAACATTTTCGTGATAGAATTTATAGTAAATCTTTTATAATACCTTCATTCAAAAAATATGTACACGTTTCTGACAAATACCTTTATAGTACATTTCAAAGATGTTACAATATTACGTGTTTAGAAATCATGTCATAGATGTAGACCAGACATTTCTGCATTGTAATATTGATGTGATCTGTTTATATTAAGTAACGAGTGTAGGGCGAGGGCGAGCTAGTGGCCCTTAGAGCGGCACCGCCTAGCGACACATCCATATCGCGCCGGCTCGTTTAGTTAGAACACACAAACTCATTTAGTAGATATTTTAATATTCGTGAGATAAATGATATTTTGATCATTGGTGTTAGTAACAAACTACATATCCTGTGAGAAATACCTACATATGTAATGTAAAATATATCTTGTCGAAATCTGTGTTCTTCCAGTGCTATCATAGCTTAGTGGCTCACCCGACAATATTTCTCTTGCTTACAGTCACCGTAGCGCGGAGAGTGCACAGTGGCACTGACACACGGTGACGTCACACGCGCCATGTCAGCGCCACTGTCACCAAGTACTCCAAAGAGTTTACGGTGCATCGTTTTATTTTATTTATCGTGGTTGTACATTTCCCAAGAGAGAGACGTATTTATTAGAGAGATCTAAATATTCACTTATAGATTAACTACTTAAATATTAAAATACTCGAATAATTCAAATGCCTAAATATATATCAGGTATTAAGTATATTTTTACACTATAATTTTTGTATTCGATTAAGTTGAACAAAATATACATAATATTTATAAATGTATCAATGAAAATCTAGATATTTAATAATGTAACTATCAATTCTGACAAAGTGTTAGGATCGATCTACTTACGCTTATTATCTTGATATGTTAGAGTAAAGTAATATTCTTACGTAAGTGACGTATGTATGTAAAACGTAATCTATGATGTGCCTCGATGAGCCCCGATACCGGCGGTCACACGTCCCGCGCCGTGCTCGCCACAGCCCGACTTGTGATGTGGTATCGGATATCATACTATGTACCTTCCTTACTTTAGCTATAGTTATATATCGTTACTTCCTAGAACACGATCATTTCCACATTCCGTGCCTTGATATATGCTGAAAATTACTATCGCTTTCACAAGTCTCTGCAAATATTACAAATAACTTTTTGGCCTAAGCAGCAAACACTGATTCAATATACGTATTCAATAATAAACTGACACCAGTTTATCTTGCACCCACTTTTCAGCTTGAATCATAGGAACGGAATGAATCTCTACAAATACTAGTACGTAACAAATACATATGTGTGTCAAAGTATATTATTAAATAAATGTGATAACAAATGAGTTTATTATAGCGATATAAACAACAAAAGGTACGTTTTATTATTTCCTAAAGAAGCCATTCTTTTGCTTTATTGTGCGGATATGTAGCACAAGGAAGGAAAATATATCAAAATAAGGCAAGACGAGAGAAATTATTTCAAATCTTTTTAATATAAAAACATACAATAGTAAGAACATATAACTATTTGCAAATCCACCCGATTAAACTAACATATCTTATGCGAACCCTTTATCTGTTTACTACCTTAAAAACACATTATTTTAAAATGTTACATAATACGAAACAGAGAAAAACAAACAGTTATTAAAAATAATGAACTACAGATGTAACTTAATTCTTGACTTGTACGTACCTATAGAGGATCAGCATATGTTAGTGCGTCATCAGAATGTCTACACGTGATGGTAGTCTGCTGGCCCGCACCAGGCCTCCACGTGCTGCAGTAAGGCGGCTGGTACACCTCCACTACGAGATGCACTCACTACTCGAGACCACCATTCACGGTTCGCACAACGACCTTGACATAATTCAGGACTTTGTATTTGAATAGTACATTGTGTATCATAAACGTAAAAAACCTGCTGTTTAAATAAATAGAAACGTTAATTTGCACTAGAAAGTCAACAAGTAAAGTATCATATCATAATCATCAAAAATTCAGAAAATATCTCACACAATATCGGGAAGTACTTCGAGGCTGACGCGTTGTTATCATAATATAATGTATAACATCATAGAGGCCATGTTTAATTAATGTATCATAACGTGCGAGCTTCGTCGAGCCGCCACTTAATAAGGCTATATGTCATCAGCGCCCCGACCCGCTTCGGGACGGCTTCGCGACACCCATAATTAATCAACTTGCTGGAGACCCGATGTATGAAAAATGATTTGTCAAAACAACGATTATAAGGGTTTCGTAACAAAAGATTACTTGAACGCTACATGCATAATTATATTTCAGATTGTGCCTAACTCCTACGTCAGTCATAAAGTTAATAGTCGTTAAGAAGTTGAAGCTAAGGAAATGATTTAGTGACCTTTGTCACCCTCTGAACTTTAGTGACAGTTTCGTTTTGTCAAAGTGACAGTACCATTCAAACTTATTATGCTAATTTATTCAGTTCTTAAGAATAATGTGAAAACTTACCGTTAGTAAAGGTGACAAGTCTGGATCCTAGTGGATAACCGGTAACCACACAGCAAGGCTCGGTATCAGCCACGCTGGACGCGTACATACCGCGTCCATCAACCGGTAATGTCTATTAACAACGTGTTATAAAAAGATAAACTTCATCTTTTTATACTAATAGCGTATGATTGGATATCTTAAAAAATATACATTATTATAAATTATCGAGATTATTAGATCAAGACCTCAATCATCAATCGATTCTAATCAAATTATTGTGCGAGTTAAGGCTAAACCCGTTAAGATGTTTAAAAATGTTCATTCACCGAGAAATAACTCTTACTAAAACGCAAAATAAATGGAGTCTAATTAGTAACTCTGTCTTCCAAAACGATGAGGCGTAATCTGGCCACAATTAAGTTAACAAAGACCAATTAGATTTACATCTCAAATCGATTTAATACTTCTAAGTCAAGAGACATTATAAAACTTTCGTTGTTGGGAAACTCGTTATTAAAAGCTTAAAGTTTTAGTAATCCCGCGATCCTCACGAGATCGCTGATCCGGAAACTCTCAGTGCGATCTAAATAATTTATGTGAAGTGTCAAGTTTACAAAGTTACTTCGAAAATGGAGATGGCTGTGAGGTTAATGGAGGAGTAATATGAGAATCTGTTTGTTATGAAAATGTTCACTGAACTTCACATTACGAGTGCCGTGGTCGTTCAGAAGGACTCCTATAACATTTTATTTGAATGTGAACATTAAACGACCACTTAAATGTGTAGTAAAGACGATTTAAAGAAATTGAGCTCTTACTGAACTTGTTGTAGAATTTATCGCACTGATTTATGCTACTTTTTGTGTAGTTGTTATTTCTTTAATGGTCGTTCCAGTTTATAGAATGGTATTGAAAGAAAAATGTACTGGTGGAAATGAAGTGATTGGGTAAGTATTTGTTTGATTTATGTGTTTTGTAATGAATTGCCAATTACCTGTTCAACGGCTTGGTCCATTGAGACCGCGAGTACCCACTCCCGAGCATCTTCGAGTGCAGCCCCACGTACGCAACCACTATCCAGCAATAATGGGGTGCGACTCCAGTCAGTGCACTCTGTGAATATAGTTACATGTACTTACTTATATAGGGTGGATTTACAAATAAAAGCGTAAGTAATGAAAGGGTAATACCAAAGTCAGTATAATCCAATAGATGCGCAGAATCATCATCGGCGGCTTCTGCGAGATCAAGACAGCGGTTGAGCAGTACAAACGCCTCACGGGCTCCGCTTGGTCCTTCCGCACGAACCGCCGTACCGCTAGCGTAGTACGCTATTTTACATAACAAGAAGAGAATGTAGATATAAAATCGACGAGTTATATTCCGTAAAAAATAAACTTATATCTACCTATAATATAAAAATGGAATGTGTTGCTAAGCGCAAAATTCAAGAACAACTGAACCAATTTCGCTAATTCTTTGCCAATAATTCGGAGAAGGTTACCTATTATGTAGAAAAAGTTAACAAAGGTAAGTAGAAAAACAAAGGTGAAATGAATTTCACGTGGTCCATTAAATAAAAATTAAGTAGTAAGTAATAATTTATTAATTTATTGTCCCATCATCAATTGTACAGAGTGACATATATAATAACACTTAGTAGGGACTGGTCTGTGATAGGTAATACCTGTGAGAGAGATCATCAGGCCACACTCTGGAGACACAATAAGTCGTCATCCCTATTCAACTGAGACGCGTAGCTCATCGATTACTTTGCGTAGCCACTTTGCTACGGCCGTAGCTTATCTGCTACGATGCGTAGTTCGTCTACTACACCACGTGCTACGTCATTACTATCTACGCTACAATCGCAGTTTATCTGCTACGACGCGTAGCTCGTATGCTACTACGTGTACGTATTAAATGACTACGCGCGGGTCGCCACATGTTACTGCAATAAAAACTAATAATTTTAGTTTTTCCTTACCTGCATCAGCAACTATGATGTCCGTGTATCGAGGTAAAGCTCTCGCTGCTTTTGGCGCTAACAGGGGCACGTGAAGAGCTAACAATAATGTTATTGCCTACAACAAACAAAACAATTGAATTTCATTATTGCTGCCACATGTTGGTCAAATGATGACAATCATAGAACAGCCGAGCACGAAATTTATGTTCAATAATTGCATGGGCTGAGCAAAATAAAATTAAGTAACACCAAAACTAACCTGTAGTGCTCGATCCTCAGCCCCCGCTACTATCATAACAGCGCCGGCATCCTTCAACGCAGTCACTGCTTTGGGTGCAGTGGACACTCGCAGTAAGAGCTCACTACACACTGCTTTAGCCAGAGGTGCATCACTCGGAGATATAGAGTCGATACCCGATTCATTGCCCAAGTATTGACGCAACACGTCCAGAACTTGTGTCAATACCTCTGGAGCTTCTTCACTTTCAATGTCTAGGCCTTCCATGCGCTGTTAGAAAAAAATGCAATGTTACTTTTTCAGTTACTGTTTAAGAAAAAAATTAGGTGACCAAATTAGATTCACTTCTTGCATTTTAATATGATGATACGATATGCTATTTAATGTAAGCACTGTAGGTTTAGTCGTACAATCTTCTAACAATAGTCAAAACCAGACAGCTAGTTGATACTATCTGATAGTTTCAAGTAACGTTGACGTTGAAAATAAATAGAGCGGAAGTTTCGTTTTATCCGAAAAGACTTGCCTTTTTATGGCGTAGTCAACAAAGAAACTTCACCACGTTATTAAGAGAGTATCATAATTTAATTTTAATATTTGCTAGGTCATCGTTTTGTAAGAACGTAGCAGTACATACGGGGTGTGCCTTGAAGAGATGTGCTGCGTATCTGAGCGCGTAGTGCGGCGCGGCGCGGCCGGCGTGCGCCAGACAGCGCTGCCAGTGCCCGGCGCGGGCCAGGCGTTCCAACGCTTCCGACTCCGCCTCTACCTCGGCCTCTACTTCGCGAGGCGCTTCTATCTCTTCTTCTTCGTATTCTGTTGATGTTCCTGTTTCAAATGGATTACAGTTACTTAATTTTCAGTGCATTATAGATTGATTTCTTTCCATTACTTGATATTTAAAATGTTAAAGTTTTGAAGGCTTCTATAGGTTTATTTTGAAGTACAAGGTCTTTATTAAATGAAGTATTTTACCTGGAGCTTCATCATCAGCTGAATAACCTTCAGTGAGAGCCGCTCGAAGCTGTTCTCCGATATCGCTCTGACCAATTGCAGCGAATCTAAACATGAGATAAGAACAATTATACCTCTAACATTCTCTAGTTTATTAAACGAATGGCCGCAGGCAAGACTGGTATCAAACAAAGGGCACTATACTTTTTATTGGTTTTCGGTATTTCTCAATTACAGCTTAACAATAAGCTGATCCAATTGAACTTTCAACACAACCTCAGTATAAGAGAAAACAATTTAAACATCGGAACCCTGTCCCTACTCTATGCCAAAAATGCATCTACCACGTATCTCAAAGTACCTTTCAGCGAGCATATCAGCAGCAGCGCGGCGGCGGGCATCATGTAGATGGTCCCTCGCCAGCCTGGCAGCCCGTAGCGCGGCGCGCTCTGCCAGGCGCGGCGCGTTGTGCGTGGCGGCGGCGGCGCTGGCGGCGGCGAGTAGAGACACGGCGTCCCACCACTGCGCCGCGTCCGCCTGCTCCGCCGCGCGCTGCAGCAGCGCAGGCACCTCGCCCGGCACCGACTCCTGGCTCGACCGGCTCTCCGGGACGTACTCGCGGGACACGCGGGCCGCTTCGTCCCATAACTCTGTTGTACAAGGAGATAATAACGTTACATCATTCGTTGATCCGCAGCCGACATTTCGAGATATCTAAAGATGATTATTTAAACCCTATTTTATGGAATAACAGGGCAAACGAACAAACGAACCCGGCATTAAATGATCAGCACCGCCAAACCAGACCAGTAACTCAAGGGCTTTATTAAATTAGTTTCGAAATAAAACTTACCCAAGTCCTTATAATGTTGCACTACTTCACGAGGTCTATTGGCCCTAATCATGAGCGTCTCAAACTGCGGTAGGTCTCCACGCTCAGCAGCTGCCCTAGCGCCTTCCACTAACACTTCTTCAACCTTAAAAGAAAATAAGATTATTTACAAATGTTTACAAATGATTGTTCACAAATCTTGAAAAAATTACCGGTTGGGGAAATTACGCGAAAATATTTTCTATCCGTACCGATCAAACAACAACAACTAAAGCATGAGTAACCGAACGTTCCGTTTCCCGTAACTTCGTATCTACGTATGATATAAGATAACTAGGTAGTTTTTAGTCAGTAAGAATCTGTCAGTTCCCTTTGCCTTCTCTCAGGCGAGATGCTCCATGAGGATTTTCTATAATCAAAATACACAGCAATAAAACTCACAAGTCCTAAACCAATAAATATAATGCTAGCTATAACAGTAGTATCTCACCAGAGTAGGGGCATGTTGCTCCGCCAGTGCGAGTGCCCGCTGATGTTTGCCGTGCTGCAGCCACATGCGCACGGCGTGCTCCGCGGCGCCGGCGCGGAGGAACGCCGCCTCGGCCTCTTCTGGCTTCTCCTCCGCCAACGCCGCCGCCTCGGCGCGAGCCACCTCGCTCCGAGTCATGCCTCCACCCAGAGAACATAGCTCCATTGCGATGTCCCAGCTTCATTCATATAATTAGAGAAATAAAGATAGTGTTTGGAAATATACTTTAGTGTTATACAGGTCATCCTTTACCAGAAAAGGGAAAAAGACTTAATGCTGTGTCGTTATTAAAAAGTTTTTATACTTTAAGAAAATTTTAAGTCTGATGTAGACATTAATAAAACTGATAGGTAATTCTGGTTATCTGGCTAGTATTTGAAGAAACCATTTTTAATACCATCGAACTGGTTAACATTGAAAATGTTCAACAGATAAATAGCAAAGAATACGTTAAGAGTCGGTACCGTTGTGCCTGCAGCGCCCACCGCGCGCCGAGCGCGGCGAGTCCCCGCGCCGCCAGCAGGCGCGCGGCCGGCGCCCCGCCCAGCGCCGCGGCCCACTGCAGGGCCACCTGCACCACGGATTCATATAATGTACGGATTTGTCCATCATTAAAAAAATATTTCTACAATTATTTCAACAAACTTAAATCACTTTTGCAATTTTTAACCATGATGCCCACGCCCAAACTTGAATTACGCACAAGAGCGCGTCTGCATACTTAAGCAGGCACAACCCTATTTTTAATTACTTTCTTAAATGTAATCCTACTTAAGAGCCTAGATTACCTAACTACATACCTGTTGTTGGACCCCACTGGGTGCATGCGCTCGCGCAACTCGTTCTGCACCTTCCCATTGTCCCGCAGAACGATACATCTGTATTGCACTTTTCCAATCTCCTATATTAAACAAAAGTATATGTTACATTCCTAAAGCAGTTAATTACAAAAAGTGTCTTATTATTCACGTTACATTTTGTGCCCAATTACAGTCGAAAGAACTTAAAAAGTCTGATTGCCAAAAACTCATATTTGCAAAAACAATAATTTTAAAAGTAACAATAAAATAAAATATATCGATAACAATTGATTCAAAAACAGTATCGCCACTAACCGGCCTGTATATAGTAATTCTCAGCAGCGCGCAGATCTCCCGAGGCGTGTAAAGCCTGCGCGACGTGTCGCCGCGTGGCCTCCAGTAGCGAGGCGCGGTGCACTGCCACCAGGCGGAGCATCGCTTCGTACTGAGATGCCTCCTGGTATTATACACCGATATAAGATATAAAGTTAAAATATTACGACTACAGGTTTATTTTTTAACGAAGCTTAATGTTACTGAGTAATAAAAATACATTTAAAGACGGAATTCCTTAAATACATTATTATCAAAAGATATTAATAAAAAAGTTTAATTACAATAGATTTATCATAAGACTAGCTTCTGCCAGCGGCTTTGCCCGCAATCCCGTGGGATAAAAAGTATCCTATCACCCAAATCTGTCCTATATTCTGTCTGTATACCAAATTCCATTAAAATCCGTTCAGTAATTTCAGCATAATTGACGATCAAACATCCAGACAGACAAACAAACTTCACATTTATAATATTAGTGTGAACTCGGACTACAGTTTTTCGACATTAAATATTACTTTAATACAGACGAAACAAATCGCACCTTATACATAGAGATAGCTTCATCAGGCTCTCCAAGGCCGATGTATATCTGCTCAGCCTTCCGCAACTGTCCGTCCTGCCGCAGTTGTTGTGCGAGTGGCATGTAGATGTCCCGGGTTTGTTCCTCGGACAGTTGTGCGGCGGCCAGGCGCAGTCCGTCCGCTACTCGGCCGGCCGCATTGTATGCCCGGACACAACGCTCCGACATACCGCACGATACTAGCACACGTTCTGCCGTCTCCCATTCCTGGATAACGATCATGCAAATATATGTATAGCAAGGTTTTTTGTGTAAATTGTGATACGAAAGTAATTCGGTGCCTCAGAAAGTACTAGTCATAATATACATGTGTTGTTGTTACGAATAATAAAAAGTCCAAAAACATAAAAAATATCGAAGAATAAAGAACATGTGAGTGAGTAACACACTCGTGCTGGATTGTGAAGGGCAGGTATAGGCCTGAGTCAATCACTCCATATAACATACATACATGTGCACATTCGACCAATTTGGTTAAGAATCTGTGCTGAAAATTTATTAAAAAAAGATCAAAAGATTTCTCTAACGCCGCTTCATTATTTTCAGTAATTTCTTCATAAAGCTACAAAACTTACTCGAGTTGAAATAAAGTGATCACCAAGTCTCTCACACTGCTCTCTGATAGACTCCTTATCGTCTATAGCCTGAAAATTACAATAACCTAGATTAGGCAAATATTTAGCAAACATAACCTCATCAATGTAATATCCAATCAGCAACAGGTGGGCGATTCAATTATTTATCGGTTGGGGCCATCCACATTTATCGAGGTAATTTACATTAACCTTTATGTCAATATCATTTACTCTGAATCCAATAGGACGGCGATGAACCCTGGTAAACATATGAAATTAAAAAGCTACAATACTGGATATAGAAAAAACCGTTACTCTCTCATGGTCTTCCTAAAAGGTTTCGCTGTCTTTAAGCTAATCTTGATCTCGTTAGATCCATAGTTTGTCTGTCTAACTTAAAAGCTAGAATGGACCCTAAATGATTAAACTATTCATCGTTTTACTTCTATCTATAGCATATAGTTTGAGATAGTGTGTGTGCGTAGAGACATTGGGAGAATGTATTTCCCGTATCATCGTTCCACGTATGAGACGAGGCATCGTAGTAGTTTTTAGTCTGTGAGAGAAGAAAGCCTTGTTTGGAGGAGACAGCCCCCATCATCGTCCCTAAGAAAAAGGGCTCCGTGATAATGTTTCGTGTTGTGGTTCCTTCCATAGGCGTTGCCAGTTTGGGGGTTCAAACCTCCCCAAAAAACGCGTACCAAGACATTACAGAGCGTTATGTTTCTAGTTAGCATAGTACATCCCCTGTTTGGCAAAGGTCTGTATGACTACCTATGAATCTGTTTATTACATATTACATAAATTGTTTTTTTTGTCATGTATGAAGGAAGTTGAATTTCTTGAACCCCTCCCGAACTAAAACCTGGCTACGGCTATGGTTCCTTCAAAGGCATGTTGTATGTGTACCTGTAGTATCTGCAGCGCCTTCCGATGGTGGTGCGCGGCGAGCGCGGCGTCGAGCGCGGCGCGCGGCTGGCCGGCCTCGATGAGGTGCGGCACGGCGGCGCCCGCCTGCCGCGCCCCCACCAGCCACGCGCCCCACGCACCCTCCAGGCGGGTCACCTCGCCCGGACACGCCTGACCACCACCACGTTACACATACAATACACACTCTCAAATACGTCATTACCAATTATCATGTTATCGGCATCTTCACGTAATTGGTTGACGAGGAACTCGACTAGTTTTAAGCCATGCTAGAAACTCATATTCTACTGACAGTAGCAGCAAGACAATCGCCGCGTCGTGTGTCGCAGGATGCTGCTCATGAATATGAGCCTCTAACATGCCTTGAAACTAGCCGAGTTCCTTGTCAAACAGCCTCTACACGTCAAACAACAGCCTCTAACATGGCTTGAAACTAGTCGAGTTCCTCGTCAAACAGTTACGTAAGCTGATAATATAATAATTAATTTAGTATGTCTCACGAAAGTTATAATAAAATTTTGACATTCCAAGTCTCGTAATAAAATAATAAACGTTATTTTGTTACGTTTGCTTAAAAATGATAATATTTATCTGAAGTGAAATTAATACATTTTGTATTTACAAAAAACATACAGTCGAACTGAGAACCTCCTCCTTTTGGGGGGAATCGGTTAAAATATTAAAAATAGCGCTCTGAAACAATATTTCAAAACAACGAAGTACCTCTCTAGCCAGTTGAACAGCTCGTGCATAATTATTTCCCTTGGCGTAGTACTCGACGGCGGCACGAGTGTCACCTTTACGCTCGGATATTTCGCCCGCCGTCTCCCACCATTCTTCCTAAAAAAAAAATACAGCTAGAAATGACGTATTTTTGCTGCTTGCGTACAGTGAAATTACATATTCGTACGATGTTTAATTTCAGAAATGAATTACATGAGAGAGAGAGAGATTTATAGAACCATAATAAGTAGATTACATATGTTGTAGTCAAATTAAATAAAAGTAAAACTAGTCCCAGAGAAGAGCATCTAAGATTGAACCATTTAAGATGTTGTCATATGAGTAGATGTACTCCTAGAAAAACTGTCCATTATGCTTTACCGCCGTATTTATATGTATAATTAAGTTGTATACACAGCTGTATATAACTCCTTTGGTGTTACGGGTGTGGCTGGGCGGCGCTGTTCGTTTACCATCAGATGTCTGTGCCGCCTGCTCATTTGCCCCGTATTCCATCTATACTAATATTATAAAGCTGAAGAGTTTGTTTGTTTGTTTGTTTGAACGCGCTAATCTCCAGAACTACTGGTCCGATTTGAATAATTCTTTTTGTGTTGAATAGTGCATTTATCGAGGAAGGCTATAGGCTATAAAACATCACGCTATGACCAATAGGAGCCAAGCAGAGTGGGTGAAACCGCGCGGAAGTAGCTAGTAAAAATTAGAACCTGTATGAGCTGCGTATGTACGGCGTCCAACAAGTCAGTGTCCCGCAGTAGCTGCGGATGCAGCAGCAGCGCGGCGGCGGCGCGGCGCGAGCGTCCGCCCCGCAGCCACAGCCGGACCGCGCCCGACACGTCGCCCGACGACGCCAGCACTGCGCCCGCTTCACCTAGCCGACCTTGGCCAATCACAAAATACATGATAATTATTAGCATATACATTCGAAATTGCTGCCGTGCAACGTGTCACGGGTCCGATTCCCGCACGAAACAACTCTTTGGGTGATTCTCAGATTGTTGTTCCAAGACTGGGTGACATGTGTATGAAACTATATGTTTGTGAACACATCCACGATACAAGAGGAAATTCTAGTGCAGGGCAACGTTAAATAAAACTATAATGTAGTAAAAATATTACAAATAATTAATCAAAAACACAAATTCAAAGTTTCACGGTAACAACCCTTTAGGTTTGTTAGAAACAAGCGCAAACCTAACCCGCAGACTAACCTTGTCGACTCTGGCGGTAGAGGGACCATGTAACTTCTGTATCATTTGGATGATTCAAACCCAAGCCCCAAGGTTTAATGTCCAAAATACGTGATAATAAATAATAAACATTAATAAATTGTACTCTAGAACAACCCACTTACCAGTAGAAGTCAAATAGTCCATGTGTTGTTGTCTGAGCGAGGCCACGGAGGCGCGGTCGGTCCTCTCAGCGAGTGCTATGGCTTCAGTCCACTTATTGAACATCTTGTACATGTTCACTGCCAGCTCAGGCCGACCTGCTCGACGTACATAACATTCTTCTGCCGCTGATAAATCTCCCTCGAATATTGCTAAACGAGCTCGCACTAGGGCGTTATTTAACCCTGAAAAATACCTTTAGTTAAAATTGATTAAAATACAAGATTTATTTAGTTTAAAACTGTTTGAAATATGTCACTTATTAAGTTATTGAATAATTATCTGACTTGAATGTCTCGTAATAACATTTAAAGCAATAGCTTCAGTGTACGCACCGACAGTAACATCGCCGTCGCCTTCATCGGCAGCCAATTCGACTGTCTTCTCCAAGTAGAACGTACGAGCTACATCATCCACTTCTCGATAACATTTAGCAGCCAACTACAAACATTATGAATGTTTTAAAGTTAATCTAAAAAGTATGTATTGTAATGGAATAAGCAATATTATTATTTTAAAATATTGTATTACTTGAACATCATCATCGGCGAGTGCACGTTCAGCCAGCTGCCTCCATAACGGAGCCACGTCCGCGTTGTTACCGACACCGTCCAAGTACCGCGCACACCCGGCTAGATCACCGCTACGAAGAGCATTATCTACAGGAATCAACAAAAATTAACTACTAAACATTTTCTTACAGTAAGTAACTTCTAACCTCAGAGTAAGCCAAATCAACACAATATTTAATTACGACAGTGAACTTTCTCTACCATAATTTAAAACAAATTGGCTACGACCGTAGCACGGCGTAGACAATTGCTACGCAGTGCTACGGTCGTAGCAGATAATAGATCTGCTACGCGGCGGGTCACCGCGTCGCCCCGTAGCGTAACCGCGTTCGTGAGCAGTGATTAATTAAATCCTACGAAATGCTCTATTAGCGCTCCGTTTCAATGATTTATCTCTATGATAAACATCTACATTGTACTAAATACTGGTTTCTGAAAGGCTAATCAATTAGTAGTAAGTAATTTCAATATAATTACAACCTATTTCTTTTAATTTATTTTTACTTACTAAAAGCGAGTCTATGTTCGTCCAATTGTAAATAAGGTAGAAGTCCTCCTTCTAGTACAACACGTCTTGAGATCACTTCGACGGCGACAGCACCGCCGCATTCTGCCATCTCAACACTGCTAGGGTCCCAGGCACTGTACCTAAAATTTAAAGTATGTTTAACTAAAGTGTATTTTAATGTCGCATAGAGACAATATTTTTATGTAATTAATGGCGTACTTACCAAACAAGCAAATGAGTCGGTGTTTGAGCTACAACTGCATCACTGTTTTCTATCCACTGCACGAAAGACACTCCACTTGCTATGATTTCCTACAATAACAATATTCAAAATATATCAGCCTCTTTAAAAACCTCATGTATTATATACTTCAAAATGTCTAAATTATACCTTTTCTCCATTATCAAGTCTCAATAAAGCCAGTCTTCGCCTCGTGTCTCTCAGTAACAGTAACTGTCCACTCTCGTTCAACTCGAGCCAGTCCACGCGAGCCTCATGCCACCATTGACCCAACTGAATACCTGAATAAACATGTAACATTAATATTTATATAAGTTCGTTCATTAAAATGTATTAACCAAAATTAACCAAATGACTGCCTCGTTGGTCTAGTGGTCGCAAGTGCGACTGCCGAACAAGGGGTCTCGGGTTCGATTCCCGGGTCGGGCAAAGTATTACTGGGCTTTTTTCGGATTTTCGAAAAAATTCTCAGTGGTAGCACGGAGTCTGGAATTGTGTCCAGGATATGGCAATAGGCTCACCCCCTATTACATGGGACTTTAACACAAAATGGTGAAAAAGTGGGTGTACATTATATAGCGGCATTACGTGCCGTAATGTGCACCTCTGCCTACCCCTTCGGGGATAAAAGGCGTGACGTTGTGTGTGTGTGTAACCAAAATGTCAAACAGTTAAACCATTCGTTAACATTAACTTAACTATAAAATTTTATTTTTACACGTTAATATTTCAACATTATATAAAAGGGTGACCAATCCATGGGCTGGGCGGCGCTGATCGCTTACCATCAGATGACCCGTTTGCTCATTTGCCCACTATTCAATAAAAAGTGAGTGGAGCATTCCCATGCGTCTGCACTGAGAAGAATCATCAAAACAAACAAAGGTTAGTTAGATTCGTTAAATATATTAATAAATAAGAAATAAGATTAAAACTAAAACAATGTTTTGAGTCCTACCAGTAGTAAGATCGACCACAGCAATGGTCTGCCTGTCGAGTAAGTAGGCGAGGTGCTTGCGATCACCTATCTCCGTACCGCCGGTGGCACCCTCGTTTATACGCACGCTCAACACGTGAGGATTTACACGCTCCGTCCGTACCTATAGAAAACCAATATCATGATAAACTTGTCATCATTTGCCACAAGCTAAATAACGTTTCTTACCCGTACGAAAAAGCCCCGCGAGACGTCTAGCTGTCTCTTTCTTTACGATAAACTTAAAACTACTGGACAAATTTTGATGAGCTTTAACCAAGGGACAAAATTATTCTTGAGGCGGGTTTAAGTGTATAATTTGTAACGGTTTGAGTTTCGGGGTCGAAGCTAAAGGTGAAAGTTAAATACTTATTACAAGTATCAACTAATCTTACCGTATGTAACACTTTATCAAGGCCATATTCCACAACGCTTAATTCACCCGCTCGATGCAATAGACAAGCGCCTCCAACGGCTGCGTACACCCTCTCACCACCTCCAGACCATGGGATCTACAATATAATCCTTTGTAATTAATATTGAACCTAATTAACAAAGAAATAGAATGCACAATAGAATGGCTGACAACCTCACTAGTCAAACCCCGAGCGATATCACACAATATCAATGTGGAGGTGGTACGACATACAGCGTACCAATCGTTACCTGAAAATGCAAAGTCAGAATTATTTGGGACAAGATACAAGTTAACCTCCGTACTCAGAGTAATTTAATGGTTAAGGTTACTAAGGAATAGTTTAAGTAATCATTTATCATTTAATCATTAAATGTGGTAGTATGTGATCGTAACTAATTCTTCTAGGAACTATAATTTTTAATTGTGAAGATTTCAATCAATCTCTAAGTATTCGTCAAAATGTTTCGTGCTTATGACAATTCAGGAAACATACCGATAAACCTCACGTTAAATATATCGGGCGCTTGTTTAGTGGTGACCGTGAGGGGGGGAGCGTCGTTGGCCAGTCGTGACAGAACCAGTTGGCGACCACTCACATGCTGCACCTCCACTGAGTCACGCCATACCCAGCGTCTGATACAAATACATAAATAATTAATTAATTAAGCAAACATTACGTGACAAATAAAAATACATATAGGTATGACATATAAAAACTTGTTGACAACCCTATTTTTCCTATTACTCTGATTAAAACTCGAGAACAGATAGAATATTTTGGCTAAGCTTTTTTAAATTCTATCATTTGCTGGGTGAAAAGCTACTTAGTCAATAAAGTTGAAAAGATTATTTTACTAGTTAGGATAACACTATGATCTCCCATTAACCACGATAGTCGACTGTAGGTCAATTCACTAAAATTATCTGACTTCATGCAACCTTCGTAGGTAATCTCATGATTTTCACAAACAACACAACAAAGAGATACCAGAGTACTAGGTATCAATTACTATACCTCAACACAGCCTCAAGTTGTATAACGGCTCCGGTTTGTGAAGCGATTGCTAGCTTGGTCCCGTCCCCGCTCCAAGCGAGCGCCCGCGCCGCGTACAAGTTAGGTATGTTCAGCATAGACAGTTCTACTCCACCAGACTCCTTCAGCTCGCCTACTAAGCACCCGTCGAACACGCCAAATGCCACCGTCTATAATTTTTAATTCATCATTTGATGCTAATAGAAGCATTATGCTATTTCATAAAACAATAGTACGTACGACGACTATTGTTTTATGAAATAGAAGTTTGAAGCACAGTAAAGTAGTAGTAATTATTAAATTAAATATGATTATTTTAGATTTTAAAGTAAATTTGGAATTGCGTCGTTTACGGCAATAATCTTAAATCTTCTCTTATTTGCCCTCAATTTCCATATGCCTACACTTTCGGGAATTAAAGAAAATGCGTATATTATGCTCAGAAACAATACTTTGATAAATAATTACTCCTCTTGCTACACATTAACGTACCTGTCCTGAAGGACTGGGGGCTGCAGATATCAAATCGCGTCGATCAGGCGGTAGTTGAGGCTCCAAGCTGCGTAGGAGAGCCCCGCGCTGTGCTTCATACACAGACACACGACCGTCACAAGATCCCACTATGAGCTGTTTTTATAAAATGAAATATTGAATACATGATAAGATACAATGCATACTCCATAGGTACTGAAATCTAGAAAAGCAAAAATCGAATTTTGGTGTATATTTTATTTTAAGTTTCGGTTAGAAGATGTCTCTAGACACGACCATATAACAATACAATACAATACAATATTTGATTCCTCTGTTCACAAATAACTTACATAAGGAGGCAGTAGAACAAGTGCAGTCGGAGGTAACGCATATCGCAATAGGAGTCGTCCGTTGAGGTAGAGAGTGCCGTCAACATGACCTGACGCGAGAGTGCCCTCTCCGCCCCGAGCCAACGACACGCAACAAGCGCTTCCCGTCCACATACTACTGCTCTTGTTACTCTTACAATCCAGAGATCTACAAAGTTTGATACACAGTTATAACGCCGGCCTAAATGCAATGAAGAAAAAATACTTGATCTGGATTCGTTTTTACTCAAAAGTTCAACAAAATGCTTTTTAGTACCTAGATACCCTGAAGATTTCCGAGATAAAGTGCGTTGTAAACTTATAATCTAACTACTCTCATGATACAAATCCTGTACGGTCTTTAGTTTTTAGTTTTTCTTCGATTATTTACCGCCGTAATAACTATCACTACACTAATCGAAGTTTTTTTAGCAAAAGCTTACATCCGCGTATTAAATTCCTCAATAGACAGAGAAGTTAATAAATTCGATGTTATTTCGTCACCCACCTTATCTTTCCATCAGTTGTGCCAGTATAAAACCCGTTGTCTGCTGGTAACAGTGACATGGGTGCACCAGTCAACGGAAATTTGTTACAGATCACTTTCTTCCCGCTCCAATCAGCTCCCACGCGGTATACGAACACCATATTGTCACTCTGAGCCACGCCTAGCAGCTCTGAGTTCTCGCTGAATGATAAGTCTAAAAAGAATTACGACACCTATATACCTAAGCACGGGTGTCCTATAAAAACTGCCAAAGGGAATTATCATTGCTGTGCCATAAAACTACATTCTGCAATCCGCTTCTGCCAAGCATGGAGATAATGGCCAATACGTATTTTAAAGACCCGTAGTTTAACAGGGGATTGTTACAGGCTATTGGTGAATATAGGTAAATTTCAATAGGTAATATTTCAATCTGTGCCCCAATGACTGTACCTACGTTCCTTTGTGATTTTACTTTCGTATGCCTATGTATGTATTTCTTGCTTGTATGAACACTTACTTGTAATAACATATGACTTTTTCCCTGCAGCAGGATCAGCGGGTTTGGTGGCAAACTTATCTCTCCGTGTTCCCTCACGATCAAACAACAGCACCAACCGGTCGCATGTCGCCACAGCTAGCTTTATATTGTTAGGTGACCAGCAAATGTCTGCTATTGGACTCTCTGCGTCCTGAAATTTAGTTTAACCATGAGGAGAATGTTATAAATAAGTATTTTTTTACAATACTTGCATACTGCAAGTTCAAATGAATCAAATGAATAGAATAATTAGTAAAGATCGAGACCTGTGCTTCCAAAAGAGTTTTTGAATACTTCAACTTCATTTTTTGTGTAGTTGAGAACAATTTAATATATTTTCAAATTGCGCAGTTATAATCAATAGTCAGTGTCAATCAAAGTTTTGTTGTGTTGTTATTTATTGATAATGGTTGCTTGGCAACGTTTGAATTTGGCGCCATAAAATTTGTAACTCTATGGTGCCTAAGAATACCATAGAGCACCTTAGTATAATTTTAGTGACCATTAACTATAGTCTTTGGCATCTTGAACCAAAAATTTTTGGCGTCTTGCATCAAAAATTAACAAAATTTTTTATTATTCTTATTTTGAGCACAAAATCAAAATAAGTTCTATAAAATGTATCAAAACTATTTAGTGAAATGTTCAGATAGTTACTAAACAGTCATAGACAATACAAAAATTAAGTTCACATGGTAACACCGTTCATGTTTCTTGTCAACTTGACAGGTGAAACAAGGACAAAAATTCTTTTCGTAAAAACAGTGATTTTGTAAAGACGTTGTAAGGTTAGAATAATTTTATCCGTTTTAATCTCATTGAATTCTAAGTTAACATCTATTCTAAATAATGTCGTGTTTTCAGTATAGCCTGATAAATCTATTTTACAATATATTTCCTCCCTATTTCCGTTGATTTCCAACAGTGATGTTAGACAAGTGACGGCATTGTCGTGTAGTTGAGTGAAATTAACCTGCAATCGTCTATTTCCAGGACGTCATGCCTTTCGCGCGGTTTGTAGAACCAGGGCGTGTTGCCCTGGTAGCTGACGGTCCCCTGAAGGGAAAGTTAGTAAGCGTGGTCGATGTTATTGACCAGACCCGTGCTCTCGTCGACGGGCCTTGCAGCGGCGTCTCACGTCAACAGATCCGCCTCAACCAGCTGCATCTCACCAAGTTCCGTCTGAACTACCCATTCACAGCGCCCACTCGCATCGTGAGGAAAGCATGGACGGATGCTAAACTCAGCGAAAAGTGGACAGAAAGCCAGTGGGCCACAAAACTCGCCAACAAAGAGAAGCGTGCACAGATGACAGACTTCGACCGTTTCAAGCTGACGTCCGCGCGTGTGAAGAGGAATCGCGCTAGGACGGCAGTGTTCAAGAGCTTGAAGGTGAAGGCCGCGCGTGCCGGTACCTTCGGCAAGAAGTTGGTGCCCAAGGCAGCCGCCAGGAAGGTGCGCACCAAGAAGCCCAGCGGCAAGAAACCGGCGAAGAAGTAATTCTTTAGTGCCTCAACAAGGTTATAAAGTGTGACTATCAAGGGACAGTAAATAAAGAATTACTCTAAGCCAAATTTTGTGTCTTTTGTTATTTAAAAACAGTCCCATGATTGTGAAATAGGTGAGTTTTATTGATATTGTAGAACATGTGGTGTGTTTTCTTTACTCAAACTGTTTTCTGTTTCAGCTGAGGCGAGCTAATCACTCAATTTGAGGTTAGTAGACATAGTTGCACTCTGTTGAATCAAGTTATGAATAATTTTCAATGATGAATTTTATTTTATAGTCTCGTTCGTATGAAAATCAATGATTTCAAAATCACCAAATTGCTGAATTTAAATCCAACAAATTATTATCTGTACTTAAGCATGCAATGTATTAAAAATTAAAACTTTTGTTTCCAGAAATGGCCTGGCACATCCATGTCTGCAACATCAAGCAAAGTAAGTTGAATGAATATTTCTGATTATAACCTAATTTACTCAACATTTTGTAACATTACAATGATGAATTATATTTTAGTCTCGTTCGTATGAAACACATGATTTCAAACTTACCACCTAACTGATTGTAACTTCTTACTTAATTACAATGTTTTCAGACTAAAAAAGGTATTTAAACTAATAATTGTGTTTTTTCACAGGGAAATGCTGTCTTACACTGAAAACTTCCATCTGCCAACTATGAAGTGGTAAGTTTTGTTTCTTCAATTGTCTAACAAACAATAATTTAATTCTATCTCTCTTCACTTTTTGCTATCATAATATAAACCAATAAAAGATAACTGATCTGATGATGAAGTAGAAGACACCTTAGGAAAGATAATAATAATTAATTTTTTAATTACCCTACCAAAGCCGATGTGTGCATAGCCAAGTCGTGCATGCTTGACTCTGGATAGGAACATTATCACACTCTGTGTAAGACATGCAGTTACCATAGTTGTATGTCCAAGGGTTGAGTGTGACAAATATTCTGATTAAACCACATGGATATAGGTACTTAATTGTTTTATAACCTTAAATAGAGGAGGCCCACAGTCCAGCAATGTGTCTGTTTGCTGTTTCTTAAGATTATTTATTTACACTTTGTCACATGATCTAAAGTGGATAGGAAAACTAAACACTGCAAGGCTTTGGACCCAAGGAAATGAAGAATGCAAAAATATTTTTTTCCCTCTAAGGAACATAGAACCCAGTGTTAAACTTCTATATCTATTGTTCACAGATTACATTACTATCATGGATATGAAGACAGCTGTGCTCTTGCTAAGAATTTTAATATAAACCAGATGAAGAATAATATTCGAAATATTTGTGACAGACTGCTTATCTGCCAGGTAAATACATCAAGTTCATACTACATATATTTCTAGAATTCAAATTACCCTACCAAAGCCGATGTGTGCATAGCCAAGTCGTGCATGCTTGACTCTGGATAGGAACATTATCACACTCTGTGTAAGACATGCAGTTGCCATAGTTGTATGTCCAAGGGTTGAGTGTGACAAATATTTATTTCTAACTATTTTATGATACTTGATGTCTTTCCATTTATTTAATTTTCATTATTTATTTGGCAGATCATCTTCAGTTCAGAGACCATGTGACAATCCAAGGAACAACTTCAAAGATACTTCTAAAAGGTAAATAGATAAATTTCAATGAAGATTTCATTTCAGCTTTAAAATTATATGATGACTAAAAGTATCGCCCCTGGCAGATTTTTGATGATTGATCTTTACTGAATAAAATTTTAACAACTTTACCTTAAATGGTAACAGCTAAGTATGCATATTTAAAAGTTAATTTTCTTTCCAGATTCTTCAGCAGTTACAATGCTTGGAGATATTCAACTGAACATGCCACATACACATCTTAGGTATGTAAATAAACTAAATAAGAATAACTTCCTAAAAATATTTTAATGATGACTTTTAGTATCGCCCCTGTCTGACTTCTGATGATTGATAGTTTCTGAAAATAGAACAAGAAATATAATCATGGTTGTATTGAAAACAAAAATACTAATAAATGCATTTTTTACAGAGCCCAGGAGAGTAAATCTGAAGAAATGCAACTGGAAATGGATTCAGGCTTCAAAACAATGTGGTAAGTGAACAATCATGACACTATTTGCTTT
This sequence comes from Spodoptera frugiperda, assembly GCF_023101765.2. Lineage (NCBI taxonomy): Eukaryota > Metazoa > Arthropoda > Insecta > Lepidoptera > Noctuidae > Spodoptera > Spodoptera frugiperda. The sequence continues at coordinate 6,436,819 of NC_064215.1, forward strand.
TTTTTTTCATTTGAGTAGTTGAAATATAAAAAAGAATGCTTAACATGTAACTTAACCTTCATGATGAACATATATCGCCCCAGTCTGAACTAATGTGTGGATCCGATTAACTGATACTATCTAACTACATATTTATTTCGATATCTCAAAGACAATGCAAATATTAATATTACTTGTTTTATTTCAGGTACCTAAAAGCAAATCATAGATGGTGTGTGCTCATTACTCTAACAAGTAAGTTTGAATCTTATTATCTTGCTTTAAAATGTATACTAGGCCAAGTTTAATTTAGCTGATTTCTTTTATTATGTAACTGACATTTTTAGTATTTAAATGATGATCTTATATCGCCCCAGTCTGAACAGCTATGTTGATTGATTTACTGACTAAACAATAAAACTATATAATTTATTTATGCAAAAAACAATTTACTAATAAAATTTTGTATTGTTCCAGAAAACATACTACAGAAGAGTTGCACTAAGTACACAAGGTGATTCAACAATTCATTTAATATCAATAAAAGGTGAGGAAATAAACTGATCTAGTTCAACTAATTCAATAATTTTTAAATGATGGTAACAAGCATATATCTTATACTTTTGATGAAAACTTTTCAACTGATAATATAAAACAAAATTATTATTTTATATACACATCCCAAACACTTGGATACATATTTTGTTTCATTTTATTTCAGAATACTGATGACTGGAGTAGCCTAGCAATGTCTATTTCGAAAATTAAATAGAAAAGGTAAGTAACAACATAACTTTAATTATGTAAAGTAAATAATCTCAATGGGTATTAAAATGATGAATATCTTAGTTATCCCTGTCTCACAAAACCATGGGGAAAAATAATGGTATGGTAACAACTGAAATTATACCCATTTACAATAAAATGTTTTAACTTTAGTTCTATTTTTAATTAAATTTCTTTTTTGTGCAGGTAAACTATGAAATGCTACAGTAACTGGACATGAATCGGATTTATAATAGAAGCCTGAAATAAGGTAATTGATAAGACGATTATATTTCTAAATTAAGCGAATAAACTAATTTTAAAGTCCCATTATTGTCAATTATTAGTCCAGAACTTGGTTTTCAAATGTTGTTAAATAAAGAGGAACTAAATCACAAACCTAAATGATGAATATCTTAGTTATCCCTGTCTCACAAAGCCATGGGGAGAAAGATGGTATGGTAACAACTGAAAAATTATAACTATAAAATCAACACTTGATTATTTATTCTATGTTTATTAATTTGTCTTCATTTTTCTCAGGTAAACTACTGATAAATCATGTGCTGTTGGCTGTAACATATGGAAACTAAGAAAAGGTACATAGCATACATATTTTTTTTAATCAATCTCTGTTTTTTTTTTTTCTCTACTGAGCATATAATGATGAATATCTTAGTTATCCCTGTCTCACAAAACCGTGGGGAAACTATGGTCTTGGTAACAACTGATTTCAAAAAAAGTACTACATGATTTACTTCTAAAAAATTTTAGGTATTTATCAGATTATTTTTTTTACAGATTATAACAAAATTGTGGCATCCTTACGTGAGACTAATGAAGATGAAGAATTTTTAAATTTAGGTATGTCATCTCTACTTTCTTTTTTTTTTAATCTATTGAAAAGAAATACTTACACATTATTGATGAAGAATGAAGAACTACAAAATGCTAGTAGAACAATTAAAATGATGAATATTTTTAGACAAGCATATATCTCGATATCTTTGAAGATAACTTTAATCTGATAACGTTTAACATTTAACTTTCATATAAGTAACTTATACACCTCTCTAATAATTTATTTTTATTTTCAGATTGCAGTCATGCTGCTCAAGAGTATTCGAAATCTGTGTCACTACTAATTGCTATGTTCATTAGAAATAAATAAATAAATAATATGTCAATAACATTTGTGATATTTTAATCATTAAGTACACCACATCCACAGGAAACGTGATAAGTACAGATAATATGTGAATCATTCCTAGGTATAAATTGCGAAGTAACGAAAGACTTGACACAGAGTATTAAATATCGTGAAACATGTACTATATTCTCCTTACTGAACTGGAAACTATCAGCTTCACATCCTGTAAATTACAGGTATTGATTTTTATACTATAAATTAATTTACTCCATAACAAAACAAGTAAATAAAAAATAATTTGTGTTTTTGGTAAAATTTCCTAAGTGTTTGTTGTATTGTAAGTGAATATAATAAGTATAGGAATAAAACCAGGATGTAAGATCACTAGTCACTATAATAATGCGTAAAAGCTGGTGATATGTACGTCTACACGCCCAACGCATCACACGTGTACGCACCATACTATCACCTATGGGCATTGCTAATCGTTAACCAGGTTCATCAGTCAGCCAAATTTAAACAGCTTATCTGCTTGGTCTCTGGATATTTATGGACACAGCTATATATTACTTTACTCTTTGGGACACAGTTTATGGACCTTACGCCTCACTAGTGCCATCTTGTGAGTTCAAAGTGGAAAACCTGGTTAAATTTAATCCTAACTAAAATAAGCAAAATCGCTTTTTAATTTATTCCAGGGATTACAGACAAGTGAAATACTGAGTCTGGAAAGAAAATTCAACGATTTAAATTTACAAAACAGCAAACAAGAACATTTTTTTGAAGTTGATACTCAAGGAATTAACATTCTAAATATTTTATCTACCGAAGATTACCGGTGAGTACATGAATATTGATGTCTATAATCATGTTATTTCTCGAATTTGCTGTTTATAAATTTTAATATACATTGTTAACAGTTATAGGATTATAAGCCAATCTATGGCAATGGAGAAAACTAATATTGGCGGCAGGACCATACAAGTGCAAAAGATAGTGTGGACATTAGGAAGAACATAATGTACAAAACCAATTAATTTATTAATAAAGAAATATAAAAATATTAATTTGTGTTTTCTATAGTTAACTCGCTTTGACAGTCGCTGGGAACTCTGTCCGTAAAAAGTTCGGGTATCTGGAAATAAAATAATGAATAAATGTCATCGTTAATATCTGTTAAATATTGATGTGTGTATCATCCAGCCACATGAATTTATTGTAAAAAACCTTTTACCTGAGGTGTGTAAGCTTCTACTCGATCTAGGAGCGAATCTGAATATCCGGGAGTATAGTATCTACAAAAAACGAATTCAATTACTCAAAATTCAAAAAATAGATTTCACTAGGGAGGTAAAAATTAGTATTCTTTAAAGAATTGAGAGTAGAATATTAAAAGTATTAAGTGAAATGTTCACCTCACGATTTCTTCAGGGAAGCAACTATTTATAATATTGATGTATTCTTTAAGCGATGACCCAGGAACTGAATCAATTTCTTGCACCCGTTTTAAAGCCCCCGTGGTAACAAATAGTCTTCTGGCCCTTGCATCATTTGGTAATATCTATATAAAATGGAAGAATTGTATGTTAGGCATCGATCACTTTCTTTTCGCGACTAATATTTTATGATCGTTTTTGGAATGTTTTCACCATATGACGTGGTGAACAAAGTAAATACCTATTACTATGTAGATTTACCGTACGTGTGCACCATGGAATGGTCAACAATCGCATTAACTTTTCATTCAAAAGAAAAATCATGTTAAAAATATTATTTCCTAAAAAAGCAAGTTTACAAGTTACATTAAAAAAAAAGCACTTGACATTTGAGAAATGTCAAAAACACATGGTATTTATTTGACATTTGTTGAGTTGAACAACAAAATACAACGCGCACCGCACCAGTCGCCTGGCAGTCGTGGAACTTGACGATCTAAAGCAGATCACGCTTTAAAAGCATTTTTAAAGTAACTTCAGATTTCTAAATTAAATAGTGATGGCAGGAAGAGGAAGAGGTCGTGGCGGAAGCAACCTATCACTTACACACGATCAACTGCAAGCACTCGGCATAGCAAGAGGTGAGAATACACCACAAATAGTAGCACCTCCTCCATTATTTCCAAAACTTGAAGTTAAACCGCTTCCATTACCTTCGGACGCAGCTACGGATTACATGTTGATTGTGAAAGATCAGTTTATTGAATATTTACACGAGTCTCCAGCTTACGTTAGAAAAGAAGCCGAGACTGATGGCATCGAGCGATATTCAGATAAATACAAAATGCTTGCACTTAATGCCAAGAAAGACAAAGTATTAGATTGTGTGTGGGCTAATATGCCACCAGAACTTAGACCACAGGCGAAAAAAGTGCGCAAGGCGGCCACGGCCGGACCTAAACGAAAATTAAATGATGCAGAAGCTATAGCGAAAAGATTGCAAACGTTGGAAAAGAAGGAAATTCAAGGTGATGAAGCTATGGAAACTAATGAAAACGAAGAGACTGTGAACAACCAGGAAGGAAATGATGATGAGGAGGTTGAAGACGAACATGAAGAAGAATTTGAAATGGATGATGGAACAGATTACGCCAACAACTATTTTGATAACGGTGAGGACTATGACGAGGAAGATGACAATCTTGATGATGGGCCTGTGTACTGAGCAGGTACGTGGCTTTGAAGTACACCTACTGCCAAAGCCTATCCTTATTCAGTGCAGCTCCATGCATCTCAAATTCTTAAGGAACACTCATACAACATAAGTTTAGTGATAGGAAAATATTTTGTGTCTCATCATTTTCTATGACATTTGACTTGACTGTATGGTCTGTGATATTACAAGAATAATAAATCTTTTAGTTGCTAAACATGTGTATATTTATTGCTACTATATTTAGATGCCACAACCTCCTAATTATTTGCAAGTGTGCCGGAAGATATTTCCTTAGGAATATGCAGTAAGTACCTTTATACCTCATGCTTGTAATGTGTTGTTCTTTTTACTAACTATAGTCTGATGTGGTGTACATCCATGATGAATACCTAAATAAATAATAATATACTTACTTTAGCATACTGCGCTAGAACATATTTTAGGATGCATGCAGGAGCAGAATGCAGCAATGGTTCTAGAGCAGGTCTGTGTAAACAACATTGCAGGGTTTGTTTCAGAGCACATGATGTTCTAGCACGAACTTCTCCTGAGGACTTGGGGTTGGTGTATAGCTGTATCAAAGAAATACAGTAAAAGAAGTTAGTCAAGTATTTAGTGTCCCTTCTCTTTCTATGTGTAAATTGTAACAGTGGCTTACCTGAAGTAGTCTAGGTAAAGCATTAGCAACTGCTACAGCAAGGCTATGCTGTGGCGAGTGCTTTGCTATGTGCCCCAGCGTCCAAGCAGCTGCACAGATCTCCGCATCTTCTCCTTCATTATTTTGCAATATTTCTACTAAAGATGGGATGGCCTGAAAATGACATGGTATAGAACAGTAAATCATTTTTAATATCATTGCTAGCCCATTTGCATCTAATACAGGATATAGGATTCCCCAAAAGCCCATTCCTGTACTCAATATCATTTATAGTTTAGCTCTGTTCTTCTCAGTTTTATATAAAATTAGTGCGAAAAACCTTATTATACCAACCTTAGATTCAACAACAGCCATAGCAAGCTGGTCAGACTGTCCAGCGATGAAACCAAGCGCCATACAAGCAGGCACACGAGCGCCACCTGTCGACTCGGCTAGAAGCTCCACAAGCGGACCACATCCTCCTGTGTTCACGACTAATTGCGCCAACTAAGAACACAGTGAAAAAAATTATATTAAATAGAAAATTCTACTTGTTTACGGTGCAGCGTAGGTATCCTGCAAATCATGCGGAAATCGAGCTTACAATATTATATTAGGTAAACAGTAACAGTACTGCGTTCACTCATCATTATCATTTATTTGCTGTACACCAAACCCAACCATAGTGACATACAGTCACGTTTAGCATTATTATAAGTGTTTAACCAACTCACGTCAACGGAGTGTTTGACGATATCCCTGAGAAGGCAGGCCGCGGCGCGACGCACGGGGGCGGCGTCGTGGCCAGCGTGCAGCAACGCTGGCGGCAGAGCCCCTCCAGCCACCACCGCCTCGGCCAGCTCCGTGCGAGCACCCGCCACTGCGCCCAGTGCGCACAGTGTGCTACGCTGAACGATACGCAACAGGATGTGGTGTTAGAAGATAAAAACCATAACTACAAATAGTAAGTTATTGTGAATCGCACTTGTCATCACTTAAGCACCCATAAAATTTCACAGAATACCTAGGCTCCGGCCCAATTATGGTATAAACCGATTCTACCAGGCTTCGTGCTTAGATATCCGAAAATCAGAAAACAAAAGTCGTATTTTTTTACTGTTTCAGCTTAACAAAAAATAAATAACCTTCAGCTTAGGATCTTGGTTCTCCAGTCCGTGAACCAAATGGCATATAGCTCCAGCATCAACTACAGCTTCGGGCTTATGTTGAGCCAAGTCTACCAGAGCGCCAGCTGCGATCTGAAAATGTCCATTAAAAAGTAGACAACCAAACAATTATACCACAATAAAACTTTTAAAGTTAGAGGTAATAACGGTGTTCTCATATCGGTTACACCAACCTGCTTCAAACTCATTTCAGGTTCTTGGAAAGCTAAAACCAACAACGGCAGGGTACCAGCATCGACTACTTGCCCCGCTATTTGCTCACTGTGCTTGCCTATATACCCTAAGGCCCATGCTGCATTCTCTTTCACCTAAAATGTAATAGACACGAAATTAAAAATAAACTTCCCGCTTCTGAAATTAAAAGATGCTTAAAATGTTTATTCACCTGCGTATCAAAATCTTCTAAACACGAAACAATATGTTCCAACGCGCCAAGTCTCACAATCGCAGACGCAAGTTCTTCATTGTGTCTGTAAAATAAGATAAGCGTAACTAAAATAAATAATTGTCCTATACTTGTTCGTAGCCTTAAACGTTAATACTTACTTAGCAACAGCTCTCATTAAATACAACGCAGACCTTTTGTAATACACCTGTTGAAATAAATTGTTGGAATTAAGAGCATAGCCCGTTTACAGAATCAGTAGATCGGTAGGTACTCAGTAATGAATTGCACTAGACCCAATAAATAGGTTGTTATTTTCCTACCAGTCTAACATTAATGATTTTACACAGTAAACTGCCTAAGACCGTATCACCGGGTTTTTTATCTGCTTGAATTGATTAAATAAGTAGGTACTTAGGTATTATTAGAAGCACCTAACTTCCAACTATCCGACTGGAAGTTATTAGGGGAGGCTTATATTCAGAGCAGGTATATTAAGAGGACCCAGTGCCCCTTACAGGTGTTGAGGGTGGCCACCAGGGTGGTTTTAGTGAAGTAAAAATCCCACACTCCCTAGTCTTTTATCCCCAAAAAGCTAGGAGCCTTTCGAAGGTTTCCCCCCATCATGAAAAAAAAGGGGAGGCTTATATGTATAATCAGCAGCAGTGGACGTCTTGTGACTGATATGATGATGAATACTCACATTATATTTATTAAGATTTTCCAGAGTAATGGTAACCATGCCTCCGTTGAGGAGTTGTCGTGCTACCCCCTCATCGTGTTCGGCAAGACGCGCGGCTGCGACAACGGCACATTGGCGGACAGTACTGCACGCATCAGAAAGTAGTGGTCGCAATAAATCTGTGTAAATATCACGCGTTTACTTTTTAATTCATATAATTAATATGTTACTTTAATAACCACCGCACCTCTACGTTTGCGTCCCTACGATTAAAATGGTTACCTACTATCTGGAAAGTTAACTAAGTTTCTTGGGGTGATGTGTCCTAAATTGCCCCCCTCTGCATAAGCTCTTAAGACAACACTGAGGTAGTAATTTATAAGAATCAAAAGTGGTAGATTTCATTCAACACATAACGAACTGATGCATTTATTCAAAAAGTACCTACGTACCTACCACCTATAAAGGTTGTAAAGTATCTATCGCGTGATTATTAAGCATTAAGTAGTTATTATACCTAAGGTACATTAATTGTAATAGATTGGCATGATATTTACCGAGTACACCCGCGCTCTCCAAGCATTTAACATTAGTTCCTCGAGTTGCCAATTCAGCCATGGTTTGAACGAAAACCAGTCGAGCCTTCTGGTAGGTCTCGAAAACTAAAAAATCAAATTATAATTTATAAATAATTTGCTACTCCCAAAAATCTGTCATAGCTACATTATTTGGTACTATTTTGAAGACCATCTTCAAGTAAATAATATGGATGGTAGAAGGCATCCCAGACAGTTGTTATCTTGAATTATTTATCATAGATTTTTCATGCCATTCATAAAAGTTCAGCATAGTAAAATCTTACCTAATTGAATATTTCTCGGGCTGCTCATAGAATGGCTCATGATTGATATATTATTTTGTAAATAACTTTCCAATATTTATAAACTTTTGACCATGAAAATATGTCAAAATCGTCATGACACCCTGATTTACATTTGTTTTTATTCCGTGGCAAAAATATAGTCGCCAGTAGTATTCCATGTCCGTATCGTTTCTTGTGGTATTTTTTGTACGAACCAAATACGAGTTAGCAGGGTTTCGTTAAAATTCATCGTGTCCATTAGATAGCTAGGTACACTTGCTTCGATAATGTTTGATCATGTGTACGCGACAGTCAACGGTCGAGCACGAGCTGTTGGACAACTTGCGTCCGCGCAGAGCAAGCACCCGTGAAGGTCATTTGGTTCGACGTCACGTCTCGAACAACTACAAGCGCGTCATTAGCAATCCGTACAGCAACCTACCTACATAGAAATACCATTGTATACCACACATGCAGGTAGTGCTTATCTGGTGGACTCAACTCACACATGAGTACACGAACGATCGCGGTTACAAAAGGCTGTGTGTCCGCGTGGTTACCTGCCTCACTCACAAGTTCACACGATATTTGTGATTGTTTGCTTTATATCGCGTAAAACTAAAATGATATACGTAATCTGCCGGTGATACTTTTATACAATAATAATAAAATATATAAATATTTACTTCAATTTAGCTGTGAAGTGTAACTTGTAAACAAACAAATATGCCGTACGTCATGGTTATGGGAAGTCTTAGCGCACCTCACCTATCAAAAGATGAGGGTGCTACTGTGTATGGACTAAAGAGTGAAGAGCGAGCTTCATTAGTAAGGGTAAATAACGTTCCAATCATTTATCTATAGGATATTCAAATTTTTTTAGAAACATTTTATGTTTCAGGTATGCTAAAATACCTCTTAAAAGTACCTTCCTGCTTATTTGATTTGTTAAGCTTACCTATAAAGTAACGTAACTTCACGCTACTTATTCACCGAAGGGTGGGTTGAATAACTTGTGTTTACACATCATTTTTGCATAGTTGTGTTTTAATCTCATAGCATAAGTACCTAACAGAAAGAAGTGAACCTATGGATAGTCAAATCTATAGCCCATTTTATTGGCAATTTAAAAACAGCAATCAGTATAAATACCTATAGGGAACAAAATTGCATAGCCGTTACGTGATTGCACTTACCTACATGCAACATGTGACTCACACTTTTTTCATTGTTTCGAATAGGCACTTAAACCTTACGACTCACCTCCGTACTAAAAACAAATAGGTAATAATTTGTCCATTCATAAAACATTTATTCTTTTCAGGAGTTGAACACATCTTTCGGCATGCAGGTAGCAATGTTATCAGAGCCGGAGAGAACAGTAAGAGTAACACAGAAAGGGCTTACTCTAGTCGTGGTGAATCGTCTGCACGCATTATTTGGGTACGACGTCGTCTCACACGCCATGGCAATGACAAACGCGAATCGGGAGCTGGTCTCCTTCACTATGTACAAGAAAACCAGTACAAGTTCACAAAGTCAAGGACATAGCCATAATCAAGCACATGGCACTGGACACAGTCATTCACACAGGAATTCTCCCAAGGGCCACAGCAGTGTGGTCACACTCTGAAAGATCGTAAATTTTAAATGATATTACCATTCAGATAACGTACCCAGCTGTGCATAGCATAGAAGCTTATCGTACGCCTTCAAAATTGAATCTCATTTTGTATAAAATTCCGTCCAAAATAGTTTTTTTTTTTTAAGCAAACGATACATTTTTTGTTACTCGAGCCAGTGTCGATTGCTCAATCAGGGTATTAAATAAAGATTTATTAGTATAATCGTGTAATTTATTTATTCTTAAATAATTTTAGCATTATACTTTACAAACACAGAAATATAAATACATTTGAACAATATAAAACCTATATTCAGTCTTAAATTATATGTTTGAGGGCTCTGGAATGAATATGTATAAAAGTAGAAAATAATTAACTGGGGACTAGATAAACTATGCATGTGGAAATATAAAAGCGAGACAAAGGTCTTTAGAATATTTAAGAGATATGGTTAATAGGTCAACTGAGTCTGTCTGTGTCAATCCTCTGGCGTTGTTCCCCTAACTTCTTCAATGCGGCAGCGTACTGTCTCTGAACATCCATCAACCTTGAGTATTCGTTGTAGAGATCATTTTTCCTTTCCTTCTCATTCTTGAACTTTTCTTCGACCTTCCTGACCGTGTGGTTGACCCAATCCACTATGGATTCAAACTGACTCATAAACTCCTCTCGCTTTCTGACTGAAGACATAGCTCTGAAATATTAACGTCCATTTTTATCTAATAATTTTTTAATAAGATTTTTCTGTGAGAACATTTGATTCAATTTCGTGAATCATTTCAATGGTTAGTTTAGTTATCTACGACACTGTTATATAAAAAATAACCTATCCGCTCACTCTTTACATTTTTTATTTGTACAGACATTTGGTATTAAGAGTTGTAATTTTGTTATTGATCGCATCACGAGTTACAAACGTAATATTTTTTACAATACTGTTTTTAAATCGAAATGAGAAATGTATAAATAGGCAGACATTTAATTAATACTTACTCTTCATAGTTATCCAGGATGGAGTTGAGCAGACTCAACTCTTTTGAGGTATATAGTTTCACTTCAAGTAGTGTATTGTAGAATATGTAATACTGTTTCGTTTCCTTATGCTTGGATGCAACTGCGGAGAAAAAAAAAATACGTGTAATAAATATGTTATAGGACAGCAAACCACCAGATGGATCACCTAATGGTAGGCAATTAAAGGCAAAATAAAGACACGACACGTTAACACGAGGAGAGTAACGAATCAGGGACATATCACACTCTATTTTCTAACAAATAGATTATAGCAAAATATTTTTTTGATAACACAGAAAACTACCTGACTGCATGCTTTAAACAAAAAAGCGCCGTATAGACTGACTATATGACTAAGGAAGTAAGTATGGATAAGGAAAAAATACGATTCTCTTGAAATTCAAAGAATGTAAAATAAAAAGAGCTATCTATACTCATCGCGCGAGAGTGCCAATTTAGTCTTAGTGCTTTGTTATATGCCGATCTTACCTTGGTTATAAAGTTCTATGAACCTCTTCTCATACTGCAGCAGCTCAGCAGTGCCGGGCACCTCATCAATGGCAGTAGAGTACCGTAGCACCTCCCTGTTTAACTTGGCAAGTTCCAATCTCATGGATGTGATGTATGCCTTCAATTTCTCTTCTCTTTCATTGAACTCTTTTAATTCAGCAGGCGATAGCGGCTTATCTTCGATTTTGGCGTCTGGGTCTTTTGCTGCCCTGTATAATTAAAGGAGTACTTAATATAGTAAAAATATATTTATATTACACGGTTTTAATGTGAATGGTCATCAAGAATAAAAGTGTGTACCAAAAATCAGATGGATCTGTCATCAGGAAGGGGGAGAAATTGCAATTACTAAATTAAAATTATTAAATATTAAAACCCTTAAAAAAAAAGTATGAAAGGTCATTGGGCGGAATCCGACCCGGTCGCGGACACGAATGAAAATGATATCAAATGAAAGAGTATAAATTTATTTAACGTTAGGTATGATTATTTTTGTTTAATCCATGGGACAAAAAAGTTAGAACCAAAAATAGACGAAATTAAGTCGCAACTTTGACATACTTCCCAAATCGATTAATGAAGCTGAAAATTGGCATAGATGTTAACTACATGATTATAAACCAAATGTCAAAAATCCCCATCGATTCGACTTTTACCAAATGAAATATTCAAGGTCAAAAGGTCAAAATTACGGTTTTTTCTATTTTTCTCGAAAAGGGCAAGTTTTATCGTACAAATATGTTCAACAGAGTTGTAGATCATACAATTTTTTACATTAATGGTTCATCACTTTTACCCGTATAACGTTTAACCCGAAATAAAACGTATTTTATATAATACTCGCGGGGTTTTACTGCTGCTCGGCACCTATTAATTGTAGGTAGCATGATTGAGCATGATGTTTTATAGCTTATAGCATAATTCGATAAATGGACTAATTAACAAAAAAAAAAAACAATTCGATTCGGACTACTAGTTCTGGAGATTAGCGTGTTCATTAATTCTTCAGCTTAAAATATTAGTACTACTTTTCCGCAGTTTCAATCGATGCTGGCCTTCTATTAAGCATAGCCTAATGTTTCATTAATTATAATCTACCTCAATAATTAATGGACTATCAAACACAAAAGGAATAATTCGATTCGATGTTGTAGTTCTGGAGGTTTGCGCGTTCAAAGATACAAACTCTTTAGCTTATATATAAAGTTACTAAGTATTCCGGCGCTGTTTCAATCGCTCTGCTCAGTACTTGTAGACCATTATTATATTGTGTTGAATAATCCATTTATCCAGGAAGCTTATAGGCTATAAAACATCACGCTATGATGATATACTAGGAGCCGAGCAGCGAGTAAAACCGCGGGAGTGGTACTTACGCGCTAATCTCCAGAACTAATGTGATTATTTTTTTGGTTTAGGATAGCCTACTTATCGAGGAAGGTTAACCTATAAAATATTACACGACGGTCAACAGGGGCCGAGCAGCGGATGAGACCAAGCAGGAGTTTTACTATTATTTGAAGCTGAAGAGTTTGTTTAAACGCACTAATGTCTAGAACTACTGGTTCGCACCAAATTATTATTTTTGTGTTGAATAAGTCCATGTATCGAGAAAGGCTATACGCTATAAAACATCTCGCTACAATTAATAGAAGTTGAGTAGCAGATAAAACTGTGCGAAAATAGTACTAATATTTAAAGCAGAAGATTTGTTTTAACACGCTAATCTCAAGAACTATTGACCTGCATCGAATTATTATTTTTGTGTTAAATAGTCCATTTATTGACTACAATCAATAGGAGCAGGTAAAATTGCGTGGGAGATAGCGAGTCAAACTCATTGAGTTATGTAAACTATGATTTATTTATTTAAAACCGTAATATCTCACGAATGAAAAGTCATAAGACTAAAAATGATAAACCATTTTTGTAGAAAATTGTAAGATCTACAATTGTGTCGAACATATTTTAACGATAGAACTTACCGTTTTCGAGAAAAATGGAAAAAAACCATAATTTTGACCTTTTAACCTTGAATATTTTTTTACCAAAAGTGAGATCGATGGGGATTTTTGACATTTTGTTTATAATGGTGCACTTAACGTCTATGTCATTTTTCAGCTCTATGCGAATTATGTTAAGGATATTAATTACGCCAAATAAATAATTATGTAAAAGTTTATTTTTCTCCACTCTCCCACATCCCACAAGAAAGCGACCCTTACCATAATAAACTAGACACATTTTATTCATATATCCTGATAATTTCATTTCTGTCCGCCGTGGTTTTTTTCCCATACATTTTGCCCATTGACCTTTGTAGCACAAAATTTAAAAGTAGACTTACTGCAATTTATCTTGTAGTTTACTATGTTCCTTGTTCCTATGCTGAATTACTTGCAACAATTCGTTTCTTTCCCTTGCTAGCTCCTTGAGGGACTTGTAGAAATGTTTCACATCTTTATCACTGTAACAAAATATTGTGAAATTATTACAGATTGATTGAATATTTTGGTTTGGGGCCAAGTAACACTTGCACACAGAACTCATTTAGTATAAGAAGAATACTAATAATTAAATGTATCATACCTAAAGCCATCAGTTTTCATCAACTTATTAGTAATCTTTTGCATCTTGCCCAGTACATTTGAGTATTGTTTCTTAGTATTTTCCATTCTGCCTTGGTGGGTTTCTTTAAATGTTTGTATTTCTTTCTCCAAAACATCAATACTTTTAGTAAGCCTATCAACATCTTCTGAATACTTTTGCTTTTCTCTCTCCTCCAACTCTTTGGAAACCTCTCCGGTGAGCTCGGAATGTAAGACTGCATAGTGAATCTTTGTATCTGCATCGGTTCCCTTGCTCTCTTGGTCCTTCACATATCTATTAGCCTGTAAACACATTTGGTTCATTTAGTTTTGTAGCTCAAAAATACTTCAACTTGAAATCAAAGAAGGTTACTTTATACTTGCCTCAGTGGTTATTTCTGTAGGGTCTGCTAAAGTCTTCTCATAATCATACTAAAACAAACATAATTAAATTAACAATAATGAATATCAACAAATAACTAGAAAATGTTTAAATTGTTCTTACCAAAAAGTCAAGCCCATCATCATTTTTCACATCAGCTTTATTGGCTGACACATGCATTAGCATGCGTTGATCATACTCGGACAGTGTGGCATTTACTTGTTCTAGCTCATTGGCAGGAAGACCTCCCTTCCTTTTACGCACTCTGCATGGCTTATACAAATTCTGGAAAAAGAAAACATAAATTAATATTGAACTAACATTGTATGGAACCAATTGATAAGCTATTTTTGCTAAACTGAAATACAATACTCATGTATTATCTCATGAAAAACAAACATTACTTTTATCAGTAACTGACTATTACACATATCAGTTTTATTTAGTTTTTGCACTGAATGAATAATATTATAATTTACCTGTACAACAGCCAAGTTTCTTAGCAGTTTTTCTTTCTGGACAAAGACAGCCCTGTCTGATTCAAATATATGACTCTTATCATACTGCATAACAGCAAACTTCCTCAATTCATCTTCCTTGGCCTCCCTGAATTCGCTTGAATATTTTATCAGCCACAGAATCAGTGGATAAATATTGATAAAGTCTAAACCTTGGATCTGATGAGGTTCTATCGTGTGAGGACATTTCATTGATGGCAATACTTTCACAATTTTTTCTGTTAATGCTCTGGAAATGATGAAATAGTTAGTCATTTTATAATTTGAAGTATTTCTTATTCTTTGTAATGAATGCAAGTGTTCACGTAACATACATTTTTTTGCCAATGGTGAGATTCTCTTCAAATAGGAGGCTGATATCAACATCTATGTCACACAGTTCTATGCACCATGTGAGCCCACCCACAATCTTGTCAAATGCAGAGAGCCCCTGTAGCTGTGCCCGGTAGTACCCAGCAGCAACCAGTGCATCTGAGATCTCATGCCATTTCACCAACTGCTCTGCATCTTCACGAACCTCAACCTGGTAAGATAACATGATTAATAAGCTTATTTCAAATAGTAACAATTTAGTACACTTAAAATAAGCAACATTCAGTTCTTCAAAAATAAATAAATACTATCCATACCTCTTTTCCTTCATGATCTACACCACTATAAATGTTCATCAAAGGTTTGCTTCGTGTAAATATGTTTTTCTGTTTTGTTGCCATGTTTGCTATTATGTGGCTAGATTCAATACAATTAGAACTATTTTAGTATATCTTAATCCAGTTGGAGAAATTTCGCTGATATTTTATTTTGAGGAATCTGTGACATATCAATTTATCTTGGTAACAGTACACGAAATTAAACAAAATACCAAGCACACGTTACTTGTATGTAAAGTTGACTTATTTACAGGTGTACATGGGTTCAATGCGATTATTGCCTAAAAAATACAAAACAATTTTAGGTCTCATTAAACTACAAGAGAAACAATTTGTTACGGTGGTCATTAAAATATGTGTAATGTATTAAAGTTTGTTGTTATTATATTGTACTGTAATTTAGGTACTAATTAAATAAGGGAAAATATCTAACAATTGAAATCCAGAATTTCAAAGAATAACTTGACATGACAAGTTGACATATTTTTGACAATCTGAATATGACGACTGAACTTTGACGTATGTCTTGTCTATCGACAAATAGTGTCAGCCACTCAGCCATCGTGTTTCCTGTATTCTCTATACATCGATAGAAAAAGGCGAATTTATTTTTTTGGCATTTGATAAAATATTGCCAGCTAAATAAAAAAAAATTGCAATGCAAAACTGAACCTGAATTTCCATTTGCCACTTTGCTAGATTAATTTTAGCAATTGTAAGATTCTCGTCTAGCATTTCTAGATTTTATAGCTGCTAATACTAGATAGCATTTCGTAAAATATATCCTATGCTTTCCATAGATGGTTCATTTTATTGATTGATGATTAATTTTCTTCGATCGATCGTGTCGTGTTTACCTTCACAAGCAAAAGTCATCACCAAAAGATAAGCTTGTCATTTACGGAAGAAATAGATGAATTATTTATTACACTAACAATTGAAAAAAAAATTGGACATGAGTACATTACAGAAGATTCTTGGCTGTAAGTATAAGAATCTATAGATATTTTGCAGTAAAAAAGTAGGAATGCTATTGTGAAATTTTCAATATTTTCTATTATGGGTGTATGAAAATGGAACATAAACTAACCTCCATAAAGTATTTTTAATATATCTAGAGCACTTGACTTTCAGAATTTTTTGGATATTAAGTATATCTTAGAACTACAAAATGAGTCAAAGTGTAGATGTTGTTGATTTAATTTCTACATTACTGGATAATGAAAAATATAAGGAGGCCCTAACTGCTTCTAATGAGAAAAGATTAACTGCAACTATTAAGGATAATTCTTCGGATTTAATATCTGCTATTGTGGGTAAAATTGAAGATGATACTGTTACCATAAAACCATCCCTATATGGCACATGTGAACAATTATTATCAAAAGTAATTGAGGAATGTGCTCCCGAGGAAGCTCTGCTGGAGTTCATAGAACAATTAGAACTTGCTAAGAATGATGCTCAGTTTGGGATAATTTTACCACCACTGCAACAAATTCTGAAAAAACTGACTTTCAAGAGGGGAAGATCTTTGGAATGGTGCTTAAATTCTATTTGCTCTCACATTGAAGATATTCCAGTGCCTGAACACCACTTGGAAGGCGAGGAGAGGTTGTTGATGGATTCTGACCCTAATATCAGGAGGATTGTGAGGGTATACAGCCTTTTACCCCCATTCTACAGATATTTTATTGAGGAGATCAATCAAGCTGATTTCTATAATGTTAAAACAAAAGAAATAATAGCAGCTTTTCTGATAAGTCTTCTTGGAAAACCTTTGATTTACATTGATATGGATCCAGAAACAAATGGAAACAGTGAAGCCAGGCTAAACTGTTCAATTATTGTACAAGACATTTGTCGTCTTGAGAAAAACATTTTAAAGTTCTTAGTATACTTGGAAGGTTGTGATAGGGACTCAAACAAGAAACCTGCAAAGGATGATGATTTAGAAGAAGAGAAGTTGCCATATAAATATGAAGACAAGGTCAACATGACTACTTTATCTGGCTTGTTCTATGTTGTTCTATCAGGACATTTTCAATTACCAGATACTGCTATACCACAAGTTTATAGCTTGGAATATGTTCTCCAGACAGCAATGCTTTCTGTGATTCATTTACTGAACTTTTCTGAATATGGCATGTTGTCCAAAGCACTTGCTTTAGCTGAAGTGATAGTTAATCGCTTCCCTGATAAACTATCACATGAACTTCTATCGTCTTCCGTGCATTTTCGTATGTGCAAAGGATTATTTACTATAGGCATATACTCTAGTTATGAATCTATTCGTAAGAAATCGGTAGCCTTGATTGGACAGCAAATTAATAAATTTGATTATAAGGGGAGATGTATACTTATTACATATTTGATTAAAACATCAAATCATTCAGGCATGATTGGCTATGCAATAACTTTATATAAAAGCTCATTAAATGAAGCATTTCAGGATCCTCACATGGATGATTGTTTCACTGGCCCTCAATTTTCAAACATGTTAAAGAAAATATGCCATCTCCCTCACGGTGCTGAATCAGATCTTGTTGAACTTGCTGATCAAATTATAACTTCTTTAAATTTTCTTAGATATTTAGCTATTAAAGATACAAATAATGTAACAGGCATCTGGAACTGCTTTTCCTTTATTGAGAATCAGTATTTAGAACAACTGAGAGTTGGGTTAAACATGTCTAAAGCTCATTATGAGGTTAAACTTAAGGATATTGAAGAAGGGAAAAATCTACTTGAAAATAATGTTAATGTATCAGTTAATGTAGGTGGAAATGTATTGGACAAGATACCTGAAGAAAATGCAAAACAAATAATATACTCTGCTTTGAATGCCTTTCACCTGATTGAAGGTCTGATAGGGCGTTTATGTGAATGTATAAATATAAATAAAATGCAGGCATTACAAATGAACTGTGAATAAATATAAAAGCTAAGCTTTGTTTTATAATAAATCACTTTACTCTCACTTAAATAACTGATTTGTTTATTTTGTTCCAAGATCCTCAACATTGGCACTATCCTACTCACTTTTCAGTTATAATCATATTTATTTTGTTAACAGCCTTGAAGAATGGCCGTAGAACCCTTCGGCCATTCGCCTCTATTGCTGTCAAACGTTCACAAGGAACAAGTTCTCAAATTCAAATGAATCCTGAAAAGGATACAAAACTTACTATTCCTGCTACCCACACAAGTTCTAGTGAACATGAACAAGAAGATCATAAATACGAGGAAAACATAAAAAAGAATATTTTGGAAAATTCCTTACAGTTTGTACCAAAGACTGGATGGTCTGTAGAATCATTGAGCGCCGGCGCTAAAGCAGCAGGCTATCCTACCATAACTCATGGCTTATTTCCTAATGGGGGTGGGGATTTGGTACACTATTTCAATGTTAGATGTAATGAACAATTAGTGGATGCTATGAAAACTGTAAGTAGATGTAAAAATATATTTAAATTTTTGAAACATTTATTTGCATTTACCTACTATTTTGTGTTTTACAGTGGCCAAAGGCAGATCTGCAAGAAAAAGTACCAGCCAAATTCGTCGAAAACGCCATTTATCAAAGATTATTGATGATCGATCCTTACAAGTGAGTGCTACCAGTGATTTTGTCACTAAAGCATGCAAACAAAATGTTGATGCTTTGTTTTGTTACTAACTACTCTACCTACCCACATTCTACGCATTTTATAAATGACATTTCATAATTTGATTGTGTTTTAGGAGCACATGGCCAAAAGCAATGGCAATTCAAACTCTACCAAACAATGTGCCCAACTGTTTGGCAACATTATTATCACTCGTTGATGATATTTGCTATCATTCTGGGGACAGGAGTGTAGATGTGAGTATGACTTACGTATTTCTTTTTTCTACCTTTCTCAAACCTTTAGTCCCTAGATCACGTTTATTGACTTATGACGACACTTATGATTTTCAGTTTAACTGGTATATGCGCAGAGTGGGAGTGGCGGGAATATACAAGGCAGCAGAGTTGTTTTATTTGACAGACAGCAGCCAAGACTGTAATGCCACTAGAAATTTCATTGCTTCACGTATACGTGACGCCCAACTAATACAGACGGCATTAAATTTGAGTCCAGTAGCTGCAGCACCACAAACGCTAACTGCTGCTTTCACAACAGTAAGGAATTGATTAATTAATTTTTAACTAATATTGCTAGGTTTAGTTTATAAGCTCGATTGTTGGGCACTGCGCCCTCACGAGTGCTATCGCAGAAATCCATGTTGAGTAAAGTTGGAATGAGTGTGTCTCAGGGCTTTTATTTGGTACAAGAACCATCTATTACTATTGATTCATATTTTACGAATCTACAGATAATGGACACATAATTATGAGTACATTACACCCATGTAATATGACATTATAAATAATCTATTTTCCTTTATCTTCTAATAAACTGTATCTTTGTTACTGTACTAAACCATGCCTTTTTAATTTCAGGCCAAGAATATGCTCGGAATTAATACACTGAAGTAGTATGAAGATTTATAATAGGCAAAATAAGTGATGGTTATATAAAAATCCACACAACAAAGGTTTTATGAGACAAAGTAACATACAAAGTATTACTGACATTTACTTGGTTATTATAATAATAATAAATAGTTTAAATTTCAAATGAATGTTATAAGTAATTTTATTTTCATTATTTCCTAATAAAATATTGACTTTAGTATAAAATTTACAATTAATAATTCATTATTCATATAGCTATATAAGCAGTCTCTTATGAAAGTCATATGTGTATATACTTAAATTATATATAGATCTATGAGTACTAAAGGCACAAAGGTATTGGCTATGTTGGTACAATATAGTCACTGCCAATAGTTACATAAGATATTAAGTTTGGTGGTAGTGGCAACTTGCTCCATACTGTTGCTGATACAGTTTGTCTTATGACAAATCTGCAGATCATTTGTAAAGAGTCCAGCTTGGCAAACCTGCAAAAACATAATTGAAAATTAATAATAATTTATTCTTAAATATAATATGTATTTAAAAATACTGGATTTATATGGTTTATTGATTATAAGTAATTACCTATTTAGTGGCCTTGCTAATTTAACAGGCATCTCGAAAAGGTTTGATTTCACATCAACAGCAGCACAATGTTCTGATATTCTGTTAGCTGGTACAAATGTTTCATTGTTCAGAGAAAACAGTCCATTGGCGTGCCTGAGTCGAGCATGCAGTGTACGGCCCACACAGCGGAAGGACACACAGAGAATATGTCTGGAGTCACATGAGTCTCGCACTAAGAACACATTGTCATGCTGCCCTGCAAGCAGTTCCTCTGCCTCACTTGAGGTGATGCCTCCCCAGTACCATCCATGCCTGTAAAGATTATGTTTGAATTATATTATGTAGTCTACTTACACAATAGTTGTCGTCATATTCTAGTGTCTAGTTGAAGCAAAACCTAGTAATAACCATTGAACTTACTTTGACAACTGGCAGTAAATTGCACAAGTTTCAAGTGAGACATGTTGGTGGTGTCCGCGAAGTACAGAGTGACCATCTGAATGTTGACATTTTACTGCTTGTCTGTTCAGTGGAAAATCCTTTTTGGACTCGTGTCCCGTTGCAGCAGTAACCCTCTTGTCGGACGAAGTTGATGGTTCACCGCTACATTTGCTTAGACTGCATAGATGTTCGCCACCATTGTTTTTGTTACCGAAGTATCTCTGTAGTGATCTAACATTGCCAGTTATAAACAACTTATTTTTCCAAAACTTTACAAATTTATTTGTGTTCATTGAAGGTATGCGCTCTGGTACTGTATTATTAAAATCTCTTTTGTTGTCAACAGTTCGCTGTAAATGTTTACATTCTAGTGGTTTTAACCACTTACGTAGGCAACCTGAAGCAAGCCATTTACGTCGATTACAATGAGTACATCTTTCGTAGTTTTTGTTCATTGTTGATGCAAAGATTTGAGTCTCTATATTGATCCAAAATTCCAAATATTATAAGTGTATTATTTAGTTACAAAAATAGGATTCTTCGAACAAACATCAAACATGACATTGACAAATTATGTATTTTGACAGCAATGACAGATAACAACTCGGCCATAGGCACGTCCGTTAGCTAATCGATTATTATCAAATGCAGCCAACTACCTAAACTTTGCCTACGAAAACAATAAAAAAAACGTGTTAAGTATCGAACACCTTGTTAATTCATAGTAATGGTCAACTTTTTACTCATATAGCCACTTCTTCGAGTTCAATGTCGTCAGTAAATACACTAGAAGTGGAGTTTTGTATGAAAAAGTAATTGCTTTTAGTAAGTTTAGAAGTAAAAAAATTACTCCTCTACTGCGTACGAAGTTTGTACTTTGGACAGCACTATTGCTGTAAGTTGTAATCTGTGGTTCGTTACCCTACCTTCCCATTGAAATGGTGTTGTGGTGGTTTTTAGGTCAATAATCCTAATATCTTTTTAATAAATTATTGAAATGCAGTGTTCTTGTATCTTATCATAACAGCAACAATATTTTGTTCATGTGTTGTGCCTATTATGGATGTATTGTGCTTTGAAAATATTTATATTTTGTGGGAGTAATGACACTGAAGAAAATCGCGAAAATGTCAACAAAATCTCATATTTCTACGGAATTGAGTGGTTCGTATTTATTTATCTAATTATATTCCTTTAATTATATTTTATTAATAATAAGTAAAAGCTTTTTTTGCCTAACTCTTATTGTTTTTTAAGACATTTTGATGTCTAACTGGATCGTCAAATTTTTCTTTTATTTTAATTTTTGCAGAAACGATAAGCAATGTTTTGGGTAAAAATGTTAAAATTCTATACAAAACCCTTATTCGAATGGAATCAAGAGGTGATAAAGTGGACAACAAAGTTTTGGTAAGCATTTCATAATTTATTACTTAAATTATCAAATATTAGTACAACTAATAAATTAAAAAAATAAATCTTTTTACGTAATTTTAATAATTATGTAAAAACCTGAAATATTTGCGAAAAATTATTTCAAATTATCATTTTCGTGTCTAATTTTACATATAATAGTCATGTCTTATTTCTTCTTATAGATATTACTTATCTGAATTGTCTAATCTATTTTGGACTGCCACTGATTGCTATCTTTTTTTACCTACCTATGTAGTTACCTATATCTAAACATTTTAATGGGGATAGTCGAAAATTTTATAGATTAACTTAAACAAGTAATGATTTCAATTTAGTTTATTTATGAAATGACTATCTTAGTATTTATTTAATGAAAGGAACAAAATGAAAACACTGATCTCATAACATGTTTGTCATTTGCATTATAGAACAATTTTTTGTTGATATTGATAGGACTTTGACAATAGAATGAATCATGTAGGTGTGCCTATGTCTAATTGAGACAGTGGTGTGTGTGTCTGTGCTCCCTTTTCCACACAAACACAATCACAATAAAGCATGTGGTCAACTTTAAACACAATGACTAAACCAATTTGTCCATTCATTGGTTTTATTATTTTCATTGACACAAATTCTAACAGAGCTAAATATAATCCTAGATTGTCTTGTTTGTGGTTTAGGATCATGAAGTGAATTGTATGAATGGAATTTGCTACACAGAAATTTGTTTATTGTCAATTTATTTTGTTTATCTCTTAAATGCTTTCTCATTCCTTCTTTGTGTGAGGTGATTGCTTAGCACTGAGACAGTTACTTACAAGCTGATGCCATTGATGAAATTTAAATTACAAGCATTTACTAATATAACAAAATAGTAGACAGGGTATGATAATTAAGAATCTAATTAGTCCGTCAGTTAGATAATTAAAAAATATTAGACTTGTATTTTTTATGTCACATAAGGTTAACAATACTTAGATAAAACAGAGTTAAGTTTAGGAGTGGGATGTTGTTATGTCATTTAAACCGCTTTTACCTTAGAAAATGTAGTATAATGTAGTATGTTATTTCCAATCAATGTTTCATCGAAATTATCTATTATTTTTATACAAAACAAAATAAGATGTGGCAATTTAAAAAAATATAATCTACTAATCAATTGAGTACATGATGTGTGTGTATGTATAGTTAATCCAAAAAGAAACTGTACTCTATCTATCAGCACTAGAATATGATAATAAATCAAAAATATATAAAATTTCATTGACACTTTTTTGTGATACATTAAGTCATTGTTCATTTTATATGTATGCAGAGGTAAATTAAATATGCTTTACTAAAACATAACTATATTGCAGGTTGTAACAGCTTACAGAATTTTCATTACAACAGCTAAGGTTCCAACAAGGGTGAGTAATTAAATAATAAGTTTAGAAACATCTGATAATTTATTTAGTAATTTTAAAATTCATTTTATGATTCTTGCTATAGTTAAGTAAATAAATTATGTCTTCTTTTGTAAAAGTCATTCGATAATACTGGTTCAAGCCTAAAAAGAAAATCAGTTATCTCTGGAATGAATATATTATGTTTACAGTAACTATTAACAGTTTGTTATTAATTCTCATACTTAATGAGAAGAAAAAGCAATTTATCAGTTTAATATGCATTTAATAGGCAATAATTTTGTCATATAATAGATATAATTGCTCATACTTCTAAATCAAGTGTACATTTGCTATGGCATGAAGGACACAATACATTGTGCATAGACTGTAAAGTATGGCTGGTACAAGCCAAGCCTTACAGGAAACATTAATTTGCATGGTCAATGGAATAACCTCTGTTAATGATGTCAGATCGACAATGGATTTCACTTGATGGAAATAGAAGCGCTCGAGAGTAAAAAGGCCAATCATCTGTCTATAACACTGATCCATGAACACAAGCCAGTGTCTATACTTATAGGTAAGTGTGACGTATTTTTTACATGTTTTACAGGATAGTATAGAATTTTCAGAATGCTATTAATAGAATAGCATTAACTAATGTCCAAGAAATAACGGTTTTCTTAATCATTCCCACCGCGATATAATTCCATACATTGCTCACATAAGGTAGGTATTACATTACTTTTGATAACACAAGCCCCCGCATCTCTATTCTCGCCTTTAGACGAGTATTTGGCTGTATCACTAAGGCGATTGTTAGTAAATGACACGTAGGCGGGGACAGTTAACGCTGAATTACTGACGCATTCAATCGATTAATAGCTCAGTCGAGTGTAATAGATTAAGAAATGTTTTTACAGAGGAAGCTAGCAGATTAATCTAAGGCGGATGTATTAAATGCCATCATTTGCGCATTTTGCTTTTAAAGACGACGATCTTTTTTCTCTGCAATAGATGTTAAAAATTAAGATCTGCCTCCACCAATGTATACCAAATGCATTGTTAGACGAAAGCGAAATGAAAGTAAATCTATTCGTGATAAGTAAATTCAATAGAAATTGCTTAGCTATTTAAAAGTCTAGGCAGATGTAATAGAATTGGAGCTACATGCATACAGATTTTCGAAACTTTAAACCCGAATATCAAGTAAACATTTCTTATTCTTATAATGTGTACAAAGTATGTCTCTATAAAAAGTCGTCCCAATCAACATTCAACAATCTTGAGGAGCCAAACACAAGTACGTTCTTGGAAGATTTATAACTAGCATTGTATGCTAATGCTCGTACAACACTCGACAAAATAGCTGTAATTATATAAATAACGATTATGATTACTGCCGATTTTCCGTTAATTAATAGGTAATAAATTTTACCTTGTGTTCTTTAATGACTAGCCACACGATGTACCTAACTTAAAATTAAAACTTAAATAGAAATGAATTAAGGAAAAGTGAATATTTGGATGAGTAATCCACTTATTGTAATTCTTCCGACGTTTCACTCATAAAATCCTTTATGTAGTTGCAGAGGACATATTATGTTGATATGGTAATCTAATCATTGATTCTTCCAAACATTATTAGGTCTCTTTGTCTATATATTATGGTATCGATGCATTTAACGTATACGTGTGATTTTAGAATATTAATGCAATTATATAAACTTATTTGATAGGTACGAGACAGGTGTACATATCTGTGTAAATAGAAATCGACTTTATATCATAGGAATTAGAGCTATATTGTATTTTTAATTTAGTAATGAACTTATTACTCATCGTGAAACTGTTTGCAGGCGAAGAAGGAACATCGGATGGAGTGCTTAATGTCCTACACGCGTTAGTTGCAGCCTTTGACGACTTATTTCCAAATGTAGCCATGATTGACATTATATCCAAGGTTGGTTTTTTTACTATATGGATAAATTAGAATATTTTTTTTATTGAATCTGCACATTTTCTTTTAAATTTAAGGTTTTGTCATTATTCTCATTTATTTGAAGTTCAATTTCGAAGTTTTCTATGACACAAAGCAAACGATATAAGTATTTTAGTTTAGCTACCGACAGCGCGGCTATGTAATATTATGAGAAAAGACAATAGGTACTTATTTTTGGTTCACCACACGTCACCTACCTATTAAATATTAAATTCGCTCTCGCCACTCGAATTAGCGCGACAATCAACATTAATTTATCTAATTGTGGCTGTATTAATGCCTATATTATAAGGATAAAAGTAATCATGTATGAATCATCAATTCGCTTGCCAAGTGAAAACATAATAAGGAAACGTGTGACTGTTGGATAGCTTGAAACAATCGTTCCTTTTTCCGTATCAACATCAACCTATCATATATAATATATAGGATATAGATATACATCATGTTGTGTCCGGATAAGGGGTCAATAAGTCTTCGTTGATTAAGCTACTAACTAAAATCAATGATGGCGTTATTTGGTTATGCCTTATGACTCACTGTTTTTATTTCATATTAATTTTAGTAAAAGTAAACTTTAATGATTTTCTTCTACAATCGTGATGTGTTCTGCTGATGAAATAAGATTACTTCTTCTTCTCACCAGTTATGTTACTATTCCTTGATGTAATTAGTTTTGAAATATTATATTTAATTAAATCATAACATCGTTATTCACCATCAAAAATTGAGAGCATTGAATGCGAGATCTTGAGCGGCTTGCTCGACTAAAAGAGATAAATCTTTATAGTAACTATCTATAACAGATCTAGATCTAGGACTAGTCCTATAATGAAAGAGTCACGAATGCCACACTTTAGTGACGATCAACATTTCCTTTATCACGCCAATTAACACCATGTCCCCTCAACAGGTAAATCTACCATACCCTGTGCCACAAGTGAGCGGCACTCGAAAACACTCAACCTGCGGTGATTTCTCCAATCAGTACGCAGCTATGTGCGATCTCTGCCAAACGCCCTTCAGGTAACTCATTAATATGGATGCTAGCATATTTTTTACAGGACGCTACTGCAATAAGGATAAATAACTAAGTAAAAGTTAGAATTTTCCTCTGAATGGTAAGCCAAGATAGAGTTAAAAAAGATTTCTTTCTAGCATTATTTGATAGTTTCTATACCACATTGTAGGGTATTTTTTTTTTGTTATACGTACGCGATTGTTGTAAATAATACCTATTTAAATCATTGATTGTCTTGTCTTTGGTTTATTCCGTCGATCCGAAAATATTTTCCTGATGTTATTTTTGGTTCTAATTTCGTCCGATATAACAATATATCGTGTTTCTTCCATGTTTAATGATTTATTCTTCCATATCCTGTTGAACATGATCAATAATCAATGTTTTTAAACACTCACTTTTTTATTTTTGTACAAATCAACACAACACCAGTTTAACCACATCACCTAGGTCAAGATCATTATCACTGGGTCTCATAACAAAATTAACAATTACAAACAAATATTTCGTCGGTTTCGCTATTTTGTTTCGACCTCACGATTGCTTTCTGTACGCTAGACTACAATTTACAAAATGTAGGCCACGGATAGGACAAATTGGAACCGGATATAATATAAATGAAGGAGGAAGAATGCATTCTGCATACATAGAGGTCGTTTCAATCGAGTTCAATTGTATTGTAAGGTCTATGTATCCTAGATGTTGCACTTGAGGTTATTTATTGTGTTTGTATTGACGCTTAGATTTTACGGTGCGACTTTTAGATTATTTGGTCAAAGTAGCTAAAAATAATTATAAGATGAAAATGTATACAGAGGACTCAAATTTAGAAATCGGAGCAACTTCGACTTTAAACATTGGTTGACGGTATACAAGACTCAATTAAATACGTACACGTGAACCGCGTTCCGGCACATCACGGGTTAAGCAGTCACTTAAGCGGTCACTAGTAGTGATAGCAGAACTATCTAAATTGTGCTCAAAGTGGCATTTTTATAGGTAGTGATTTCTGTTCTCTTAACTGATACATTTCATATACATATGCGAAGAACAAACGTTTGTTACCCCTTAGTTAGACTTACAGAAACGTAACCAAACCTGGAGAAAGATTCATGACGGAGATTCCCAGTGATTCTGTAATGGTATGCGATGTTGTTCTAGAATTTTAATAGATACTAACGAGAAGTTTTGTCTCTACTCTATTCCTAGACAATACAATGAGACTCAGTTTGTATTGAATCTTCACAAATGGTCTTTCGGTGACGCCATCGTCTCAAGTATAACTGCAGGCTATAAAGAATATGGTTTGCTTAATAGTTTTAGCTGAACTAATTTTTGTTTTTTTAATTCTAATGAGTTTATAGCGGGTTTGTTTACAATGTCATAACATACGGTCTGCTTTTGTTTCAGAGCTGAAGTAGCATGGGACATTGATACAATATATCTTGCACATGACATAAGGATGTTACATCTAAAAGATTTCGATCATTTAGATCAAAGGTATGTATAACTTAACTGGATCTGAGAACATCTTTAAAATATTACTTAAGTAATTAGGCTTGGTAGACTTCAAATAATACTTAATTAACTAGGCATTAAAAAAAAAAGAAATGTGGCTTACTCACACAACTTTTCGAGGAAGTTGTTCGACTGCTTTCCAGCCACTATTGGGGCTCATAATCATTACCATTAAGACCTACGACAGACGCAGTCAGTCAAGCGTCCTTGAACAGTTATGTAATAAAAACTTGAAGAATGTATATTATTTTCACAATGGTTATTATATCTTTTTTTCAGAGACCTAATCCCTTTAGTGATGGCGTTACAACATAATACATGGTTCAACGGTGTTTGTGGGGATGGGGTACGGGCGAGTGGTGAGGCTTGGGAGAGTGTATGTCGCGTGGTGAGGTCTGCCAGACCACCCCCGGCTCGCCTGTCATGGCGCGCCGCCGCGCTTAGACACGACCACGCTGCAAGACTGGGACACGCTTTGACCAGAGCCAGACACCCCCCAGCTATGCACACCATCGATTTCTCTCAAAATCATATTGAAGACAAAGGTCAGTTCATTTAGGAAGATAGTCACATATCCCATAAGATCATATAACATTATTTTAAAATGCTTGCGATTGCGCTAAGTTGTCAATCAAAACTGATATCTAAGTCATAGACATTTAATGATAACTTTCTTTAGTAACGATTTTGTTCCGAAAACAATTGCTAAGTACTAGGTTAAGTTATCATTAAATGACTCTGAGGTAATGTTATAAGTCTTTAGTCTAAGTTCGATTTTAGATATCAGTTGCAATTATGGAGTTTCTGTTAAAAACTAAAATTGAAACAGACATTCTGAATAAAGATCGGTTATTTATAATGTGGTTGTTACTGTATAGGTGCCTTCTTTTTCCATGCCTTGATTATGTCCCTATTTGTCTGACTTAATAACGTAGCTAAATGACACATGATTAGGTCATTATAATATAATAAAGTGTTGTTTTCATTATTTGGAAATCACTCGTCCAAATTGCTTATTTTGCATTGTGCATTATCCTGTAGAATATTCCAAAATTAAAAGGGGCACTCATAGATAGGTACAAAGCACAAATATTAAGGTGCATAATAACTTATTATTAGACTGGAAACTACTTACACAGTAATATTTAAACGTAATTTGTTTGCTCATAATACCTACTATACCTAATATGGACTTTCGGAATGACCGAAATCAAACCGAATTAGTCATGTTATGGTCTGACTGCACGGTTGGCGCGGTGGCTGGGTAACCGACTGCCACGCAACGTGTAGAGGGTTCAATTTCGTGCGGGCACAGGAAAAAACCCGAGTGTAGGGAAACGTTAAACAAATGGAATGAGTTTTAGAATTTGTAAGATTTTTTTTTAAACTATGCTAGCGCTCAGGCGCTCATGTATAAGTATCCTTTGTATCGTCAAATAGTTAATTACCCATAACAGTAGTATGTAACAATTCAAAATGTCTGTATATATCACTTTCATCAACTGTGATTCACTTTTAGTTTTATTCATTGAATATTTATGTCGACACGCCATTGTACTACCATTGTTCTTCAAGTGCTCGGAAGCACGACTACCGAACAAGGGGACCTTGGGTTCAATTCCCATTTGGAAAGAAAAGGAAGGCAAAAGATTGTCAAGTCTTTCGATACTATGAAAAGTCCTAATAATTTTATGAAATCTGGATATATTATGTCAACCTCGCCCCCTATTTATTACATAGGACTCACAACATAACAGGCGATAAGTCAATGTTGTATGTAATGTGTCACTCATCACCTCTGTCTACCCTTCGAGAATTAAAAAAAGATGTGATGTAACAATGTTGTTATGCTATTGTTTTATTTTAGGTGCTATTAGTATACTCGGTGGGCTCGCGAACAATCCGGACGGGCTGAGGCACATTGCGTTATCACAATGCGGCCTCACCGGCAAAACTGTGATGCATCTAGCGACCATGCTCAATGACAACCCATGCCACCTGTCTACGCTGTCACACCTCGACCTCTCCTACAATAACCTCAAAGATGACGTACATGTAAGTTTCCAAAAATAACAAAAAAAAAAATGCTTATTCCATTATATATTTGATTCTGTAACCTGGAGATAAAATGATAAAAAAGATATTTGGTCTAATTGCTGCAGTCATTGACTGGCTGACTGTCAAATTATGAGGATATCTTGATTAGGCGATTCATCAATTTAAAAAATGGCGTTAAGGTAATTTCCTTATTAAATGGTACTCATAATGGGTGAAAAGTGGGTGTTAATTTTAAAAGTAGCGCAAACATGCGCAGCGCTGCGCTTCAAAGATTTAAGACGTCGTGTTGTGTACTTTTATCTAACACTATCAATATTAAATTGTTTCAGAATTTATACAACTTCTTGGCACAACCGAATGTATTGACGTATTTGAACTTGACAAACACAGAAACTACGTTAGAAAACGTAAGTAATAAAGTAAGTTGTGCCGTTCAGTGCATGGAGGAATCCTGTGCTTGGTTTATTTACTATGCCTTCCTAGTTTTTAGTTTACTATTTATTCGTTTCTTTTCTTTGTGACAATAACACTATCTTATTGTGGTATTGAGGTGAGTATTTAAGTAATTTATAAATGCGTAGCTAAGATTCCACGAATCCTTTTACATAATTATATACTGACAATTGTGTAGCTTGTAATATAACTTCTTAAAAACATTGCCAGTACTTATTAGTGTGTCAATATCCTAGTCTAATGGTTTTGTTAGTATTCGTTTGTGTTTTTATTTTATACACATATTTTATGGACTAAGCCGGCTAACGAGCAGACCGATCACCTGATGGTAAGCAATTGTCATCACCTGTGTACACTCGAAACACCTGAGGAGTTACAAGTGCGTTACCGGCCTTTTGAGGGTTAGGTTACCTTTTAAGTTTTGAGGATTCGGGAACATACAATAAAATCAGGATTTGAAATGCACGACTACATGTCCGAACGCAAAGATATAGAAAGTGGTGATGGCTTTCTCGAACTTTATGTAACTCTAATAAAAATTATATATGTGTTTATCTAAATTACTATCTTTATTCGCAGATGTGGGGTGCATTGTTACGTGGTTGCGCGGCCCGCCTGGCGACTCTGTCAGTGGCCCGCAATCCCTGGTCCGCGGCGAGACGCGCGCGCGACCCGCCGCCATCTTTCCGACAGTTCTTCACTGCCTGCCTCGCCCTCACTGACCTCGATTTTTCATACTGCAAGATGCCACCTGATGCCCTCAAGTACGTTATTATTGTTTGTGTAAATCGTTTTTTTTTTAAGTGGGGCTAGGTTTCAGATTGCCTAGCAGATTAAGGGGCAGCTACTAAGTCACACTGCTAGCTATAACCGAGGTTTAACCCGTGGTATACCGGAACGCAGATCTACGCGAGATCACAATGTGTTGTGCCTCATATACCGGCAGATATGAGGTTAAATTTCACAAAGTTAAACCCAAGTTATCTTCTAAAGAATTTAATTTTTACCCGACTTCGAAATTCAACGAAAACAATGAGGAAGAACGATAAAAATATTGCCTTATTTGGTACAGTTTTTAAGAAGTTACACGTACAAACATTTTAAGTGATTCATCTTTTTAAATATGTTTGTTTAAGATCAATGTAACTTTTAGGATTTTGTCGTTTTCCGTTTTGTTATTTCCGATTAGTCTAGTCGTGTGTTTTGTAACCGTTTGTTTTATCTGCATTCATTAATGAGGTAGTAGTAAAATCACAACAATTTCAACAAACATTGCGTGATACTAAAACAAACATAACGTACAATGTGTGTTTCTTTTAAAAAAATATTGTTAATTGTTACCTATATGTATTTGTAAACATTTACGGGAATCAGTAAATCTGTTTATAAGTTGTATAATAAAAAGTGCAGTGTTACGTATATCGTTGTTTGTTTCGTACAGAATTTCATACCGAGAGGTAATTATTATGCGACTGAATAATTTTTTCTTGTTTTAAAAAGTGTACAATTTTATCAATCGCTTTTGTTGGTTTAGTAACAACACTTTTCAGAAATGTTATCAGTCCAAATACGCCTTAAAAGGCACCAACAAAGCAGGGAAAATTGATCCTTAAATCCATTGCGATAAAGTTGCATTGACAATATAATTTTTGTTTACAGGAGTCTGTTACTCGGGTTAGCGTGTAACGAGAGCGCTACTGGTGTGCAATTGAATCTGTCTGGAGTATTGTCTTCCTCGCAAGCCGCGCACGTGCTCGAGTCTTGCATACACGGCGTCAGATGTTTGCAGTCCTTGGACTTGTCCGATAACAGTAAGTCTTGTGCCTATTATTATAAGGTTTATTTTTGTGTGTCAGATAATACAGAGTACCATTTATGATCTAATGCCTATTTGTTTAAGGTTTAGTTTTGTGTGTAAGAAAGTAGAGATAGCTATTTATGTTCGTACGCTCTTATGTCTCTTATGTCACATATTCAGATAACAGAGAGTACTATTTAAGATATTAAGCCTATAAGTTTACGATTCATTTTTAATTGTGATAAGTCTGTTTGATATTGTCTATAATATAAAGTTGTTTACTATTTGCAATGATCTCATGTCTGTTAGTTTAGGATTCATTTTAATGCGCGAAAACATTAGCTTGTTATTCAATATTGTATTGTATTTATCATATAATTGTTATCAATCGCGAAGTTTGTTAAGAACAATACCTTAAATGTCTACATATAATTAAAAGTGACTGTGTTATAGAATTCTACAACAGAACGGAATGTAATTAATGTACTTATTTATTTGTTTTCCTCAGGTATGGAATTCGAATTATCTGGTATTGTGAGGGCGATTGGGAAGAACCATTCTATCACTCACTTGTCTCTAAGTAAGCTGACCGGGAAAAGGTCTTATGCACCGCCTTTAATACAGGTACATATTTCAACAATAGTATTATATTATAACAATTTAAGTATTCAATGTTCTTTAACGAAAACTTCTGCTGTAAAAATCTTCAGAGTTTACGTAACTTATACGTTAAAAAGTAACGAAAGTATTTCGAGAACAAAACGAGAGCGCGTTCGGCGCTCTGATTGGCCGGTGCGAGTGAACCAACCAATCAGAGCGTAAAACAAACTCGTACTGAGCCCTCAGAAAGTTATTATAATTATTGTATTAGTGTGTTATTACAATTGTTTATTCATTTGTGTTTGTTTGCAGGCTCTAGTCCACGTTCTTCAAGAACCAGATACAGCTTTGACTTCGTTGGATCTCAGTGATTGTAAACTTAAGGTAAGGTAACTTATAGGGTTACTTGTTTTTACCGCCCAATTTTATTTATAGTCTACTTTCAAAACAAAGCAAACGGTGCTCATTTCATACAACTATTTATTTGATTTAGCACTAATCTTCAAAAACAATCAATAGGTTCCTACATTTAATGTTAGGCATGTTCATCTAAACTCTTTGAGAATAAATGCTAATATGCTTTGAGTAGTAAAGTTCAAAATAACTTGTATTACTGTTGTTATCAATAAGCAACAAGCAATTTAGATCTTTAATACATTATTTTTTACAGGGTGATTTGTACGGGCTTCTGAACGCACTGGGCGGGGCCCGTCGGCTGCGGTCGTTGGATGTGGGCGGGAACCTCGCGGGCGACGCGGGCGCACGATTGCTCGCTAAAGCTCTACAGTGTAACTGCACGCTACAGACCCTGTATATAGACAGGAATGCTTTTAGCTTGCAAGGTAAGCAAGTTTTGTATGATTGTATGAACATCTATAGGAAATTACTATAATTAATTAAGAGGGCCTGAAAAAAATAACTAGCAGTGGTTTTTAGCGGGTTGGGTAGGGTAGAATCAAATAGTAATTATTATCATTAATCAGCCACAAGAATTCTACTTGAAAACTACATGAAAGCGACCTTTATTGTCATTTAGCGGAACTAGATTCCGCTGCTGATTATGACTGGTTTTGGTTAAATTAATGTTTCTTTATCTCTTTCTTTTGATTTGTGTACGCACATAGGTTCTCTTTTAAAGTGTCTTTGGTTCTAAGTTATGTTAAAATTAATATGTTTATTTTGTACGTAGGTCTGACGGACATAGCGACGGCCTTACGTCGGTCGGTGAGCGTGCGTCGCGTGGAGTTCCCGGGCTGCGACGCGGCCGCCGGGGGACGCGGCGCTAGTGAACGGGTCGCCACGCTCTGGAGAGACCTGCACGAACGGTATGTTCTTATTGTATTTGTTTCTTTTGGTCTCTTTACAAATTGAATAAAGTAAAGTTTTAAGTAGGATAGTAATTGTTGGAAAGGTGGGAGTAAGTTCTCACTTAAACATTAGCTTGCAATGACACGATGTTTCCCCGGCAGGCTGGCGAACAACTGCAGCCCGACGCAGACGCACACGCTGCGCGCGCTGGCCCTGGAGCGCGCCTGGGCGGGCGGGGAGGCGGCGGCGGCGCTGGCAGCGCACGCGGCCGCCGCGCTGCCGCCGCCGCCGCTGCCCGCCGCGCTCGAGCGGGCCGCCGCCGCCGCGCACCAGCTGCTGCACCAGTACCTGCAGGTATGTACGCTGCCGCCGCCGCCGCGCACCAGCTGCTGCACCAGTACCTGCAGGTATGTACGCTGCCGCCGCCGCCGCGCACCAGCTGCTGCACCAGTACCTGCAGGTATGTACGCTGCCGCCGCCGCCGCGCACCAGCTGCTGCACCAGTACCTGCAGGTATGTACGCTGCCGCCGCCGCGCACCAGCTGCTGCACCAGTACCTGCAGGTATGTACGCTGCCGCCGCCGCCGCGCACCAGCTGCTGCACCAGTACCTGCAGGTATGTACGCTGCCGCCGCCGCCGCGCACCAGCTGCTGCACCAGTACCTGCAGGTATGTACGCTGCCGCCGCCGCCGCGCACCAGCTGCTGCACCAGTACCTGCAGGTATGTACGCTGCCGCCGCCGCGCACCAGCTGCTGCACCAGTACCTGCAGGTATGTACGCTGCCGCCGCCGCCGCGCACCAGCTGCTGCACCAGTACCTGCAGGTATGTACGCTGCCGCCGCCGCCGCGCACCAGCTGCTGCACCAGTACCTGCAGGTATGTACGCTGCCGCCGCCGCCGCGCACCAGCTGCTGCACCAGTACCTGCAGGTATGTACGCTGCCGCCGCCGCGCACCAGCTGCTGCACCAGTACCTGCAGGTATGTACGCTGCCGCCGCCGCCGCGCACCAGCTGCTGCACCAGTACCTGCAGGTATGTACGCTGCCGCCGCCGCCGCGCACCAGCTGCTGCACCAGTACCTGCAGGTATGTACGCTGCCGCCGCCGCCGCGCACCAGCTGCTGCACCAGTACCTGCAGGTATGTACGCTGCCGCCGCCGCGCACCAGCTGCTGCACCAGTACCTGCAGGTATGTACGCTGCCGCCGCCGCCGCGCACCAGCTGCTGCACCAGTACCTGCAGGTATGTACGCTGCCGCCGCCGCCGCGCACCAGCTGCTGCACCAGTACCTGCAGGTATGTACGCTGCCGCCGCCGCCGCGCACCAGCTGCTGCACCAGTACCTGCAGGTATGTACGCTGCCGCCGCCGCGCACCAGCTGCTGCACCAGTACCTGCAGGTATGTACGCTGCCGCCGCCGCCGCGCACCAGCTGCTGCACCAGTACCTGCAGGTATGTACGCTGCCGCCGCCGCCGCGCACCAGCTGCTGCACCAGTACCTGCAGGTATGTACGCTGCCGCCGCCGCCGCGCACCAGCTGCTGCACCAGTACCTGCAGGTACTGCTCACTAACGTCTCACGCCCAAATCTGGGTCAGACCATTGTGCATAGCGGGTGGAACTGGCAATCCGAAGCTGCAGACAACATAACAGGTTACCGGGGCTCCGACTCAAAGCAGGATAAAGCACGGGGTGGTTTTTAGTCAGTAAGAGTATGACACTCCTTCTCGCCTCACCCAAGGTGGTAGAAGCCATTGGATAATTTTCCCCTGTAAAAAAAGAGGGAGCTAGTAAACCGTTCCGCAAGGAACTAGCATACGGCGCGTCGCGTTCCGCACACCCTTTATCAAATCCTCAAACTAAATGAAAATGAATGCCTTTAAGATTTTATAATTTATTGTCACTAAATACTTAATATTGACAAGTTTTATTTCTAAGAAAAATCTTTTTGTTTCAACAAAACAATCTATTAACTGCTGTATTTTTATACAGAGATGCGGCGAAGTGTTCGCGGCGATGGGTGGCAGTGGTACGAGTGGTGAGCTGGTGACTCTACAAGCAGTGCGGGACGCCATGGCGCCCTGTACCACTTCTCTGCAGGACCTGCTCAAGTACGTACCAGTGTGTTAATAACAGTCTTCTTGTCACTAGGATCGACAGGGCAACTGAGAAACATGTTGACATTTTTTCATCATCGTCCATTACTGAACATAGACCCCACTCCCGGTGATTCTTCATAGTATCTATTCACCCGGCTTCTGTACCTATTCACCTCACGATCCCTATTCACCCCGTTTAACGGTACTTCATTATGTTGTCGGATTGCTCTTAAACTGTTTAACAGTAAAAAATAACCAGTCTTAGTTCAAAATCTAATGATTAAAATCATCACTTGTATGCAGCTTACGTCATAAATGTTGATCGATCGAAGGATTTCGTAATTAATTAATTTTGGCAATTATTTATTACGGCCCCTAATTCCAATAACCCGGTTTCTGCTAACTTATTTTTAACCATAATCTTGTTGCTACTTGTAATTATAAAAAAAAAACCGTGCAACCTGGTCAATATGTCAAGTTAATTATTATTATTGCGAAATATTCGCATATCACACGTTTGTACATAGTATCGATAATAATTGCAACTTGTCATTGCTGACACACTACCGTTATCATCGAAAACTACTTATGCAAAGGCTATGACATCAGAATGTTGATACGGAAGATGTTTCCTAAGAATTGGTACTTCAAAATATCGATTACGCCACACGTGTCCACTTTAGAAAACATGCTAGTGAAAGTTATATTTTCAACTTTTCATATAGCACAGCATTATTTGAATGTCACTAAATAAGAAGATGATCTTCTTAAACTTTTTTCTGTATCCTGTCCTTTAAGTATATATTTGACTGCACGGTTGGTGCGGCTGCTGTGCAACATGTAACGGATTCGATTCCCGCACGGACCAACTCTTTTTGTGATCCACCAATTGTGGCCTATTTCAGGCCAGGGTATCATGTGTATGTGAACTTGTATGTTACATTACTGTAATGACTAAACCGACGAATTTATCACAAGGGCGCGAACTTCTTCGAAATAAATTCGTAATCTAAGTTGACTCATCTAACATTTTACGCATATCGAATTTTAGTTTATACGACGACATGGACATTTGAACAGTATATTATGT
Source organism: Spodoptera frugiperda (assembly GCF_023101765.2). Classification (NCBI taxonomy): domain Eukaryota; kingdom Metazoa; phylum Arthropoda; class Insecta; order Lepidoptera; family Noctuidae; genus Spodoptera; species Spodoptera frugiperda. The sequence continues at coordinate 6,474,664 of NC_064215.1, forward strand.
ATAGTTTCTGTATAATCTATAGCTAAAACAATAAAGTTTAGAAAATATATACTTTATTAGTCCCATTGAAATTGAAAAGTTTAGTAAATTAATGTCATTCGTAAGATGTTTCTACTAAGTTATTTCGGTTCATGCAGTCAAGCGGTGGAGAGCCTCGCCCTCCTGGCTTGTGAGAATGTGGACCACATGGACAGTGAGCCCATGCCCAGCGCTGACGGAGACATCCCTGATCTGCTCACACCTATATCACATTCTGGGGTAAGTGTTTAAGCAATATTGATTTTATTTGTGTCGTTAATTTTTAAAGGCTTTTTGTGAAATCAAGCAAAATCATATTGATTTTGAGTTATATACATTATTATTTTCCTGAAAATAAAAACAAAATGGAATTAATATTTTCATCACTCTTTAATCTTTCGCAATCATTAACTTATTTTGACTACATTTTAATTTGTATAATATTGTCAATAATTTTCATATATTTTTTATTAGTTACACAAAATAATGAGAAACTTTAAATAAACTTAGAAGAAATAACAGCAATATTAGTCACGCTTTACATCATCCTTTGTTTGATTTCAAAACGACTGTACCTAATTATTAATTTCATTCTTTATACGCGCAAATGAATCATAAAGTTATATTTGAATAACATGCAATCATTGATTTCACGCTACCCAGAAATTGGATTACTTGAATTTGGTAAGAACAACATTTCTTCATAATTAGAAATTATCGACATTGATGACGTTTCACCGTTACGCGTTACGACAATATAATCTATATTTTATATGCGGAGAAAGATAACAATGTTTACGAAACTTATTGATAGCTATACAAGAATATTGTGGACGCACTTAGTTGATTGGTTTCCGTGCAGTAATAGTGTTGTGTTTACTCTACGTGCAAACAAATAGTGCTCCCGTAACAATGCTGGACCTAATCCCTTTTCTCTTCAAATGTTTTCGTATCCACCCTAAGAAAACGTTGAAGAAGAAGAATTTAAATGCAGGAAAAAATGGAACTGTTATAAAAGAGGTTCATATTCATTGTTTTTTATTGTTATGATGCTGTATTAACAGTAATTTTATTTCGGGAATAGTTATTGATTTGCAAAATAGTGCGATTCCAAATTTTAAGTTGTTTGTGAGTTATTATTTATTATCCAACTATATAATTTTAATGATATTTTAACGTTTAGTTAAACCACGTCGAAAATCATGGTCATTTCTTTAAGCACCTAATTAATGTGGACCCTTTAACTAGGACGCACTCCATTACATACAAACCAAAAGTTTTTATTTAAATAGTAATAATAAACCGTGTACATAGGCCACACCACTGGGTTGTCGTCGCCGTGAGCGCGGATGTCGCCGCGTCCGCCCGAAGTCGGTGGCCGAGCAACAATGCAGCAGCAATGAGATGCTGTCGCTGCCGCCGCTGCATGCTGAGGCCGCGGACGCACTGGCTGAGCTACCCGCGCATACTCTGCGACACCTTGTTAAAGGTCAGAAATGTCTTTTTTTAAACAGCATTTTTTATGAAACAAACCCGCCCCAATCTCCCAAACTGCTGCAACTTCTGTAAGCCAGGATCTACAGTACAACCATAAAAACAAAGGAACACTGAAGTCTGACGCGTCTCAGGAATATGAATGATTGTCTTGCATCCCGCAACGAAATAAATCAGAAGATATAATTAATAGAGGAGAAGAAAAAGACACTTTAAACAGCATAGAGATATCATCTCCTTCATTAGTCAGTTTCCGTACACTTCATCATCATTCAGCGACAAGCATCCACTGCTGAACATAGGCCTCGCCTAAATACTTTCAATCGGCCGGTTAGAAGCAACCAGCATCCGACGTCTCCTTGTGACATTCATAGTATTTCATAAGTATATCACTGACCTTTGTGTTTCTTTTCTATCATTAACAAAGACGATACAAAATTGAATCAGTTGCACAAGTGTTTACCAAGTATATATAATACTTTATTTAAGTATTATCACAGCTTTAGCCCGTACGTGACATTATGTATGTTATAATACTGGTCAGGTGTATGCTTATCTTCTATTGTTTGATTTCTCGCAGGTCGACCTAGACGAGCTAAGACTAGGGCGCCAACACGGCCCATTACAGATCAGTCACAAGATATTGATGAAGGTAAGTTCTGTGAATAATCTTAACGTGATAAAGCCATCCTTGGCACGACCACGGCCTCACAGAAAACTGGCGTGACACTATGCAAGGTTATATTTTGCCACGACTTTCCAGAAATTTGGCGTGACACTACGAAAGGTTATATTTTGCCCTATGATTGAGGACTAATCTACCTTCTTCCTCCTCCAAAATGCCTCTAGTAAGTCCACCTGTAACTAGTCTAGTGTTTCGAGAGTCTATGGCCGGTACTAACTACTTTTCTATCAGGTGGTCTCCCGTAAATAAATTGATCCCAGGTGATGCAATAATCATCTATACTACTGACATAATGTGGCCAATGATAATTAATGAGTATGCATGGCGGTTTAATCCCGGAAAGGACTTCATATCAATTAGTATTCACAAGTACTATCACATAAGAGCTATAATGTTTAATAGTAAGTGAACGGAAGCACTTTAAAAATCGAGTACTTGCCGCCATTTAAATCTGATAAAGTAAAAATTAAAGATAAGATAAAATATTATTTAAAAACAAAAACATGTTAAAATAACAACAACAAATTAAAATATGTTATGATATCCATTTAATTCTCATAACATGTTCAGTCCAGATTAACAGTTCTCTAACCCAAAGCATATCTAGTCACCCATTTACAATAATTTCCACTACATCATCATCAGTCGAAAAACGTCCACTATTGAACAAAGGCCTTGCGTCATTTATTTACGAACAATGGAACTATTAATTTTTACAAGAAATATGAAATTTGAGTATTTCACAATGTCCAGGATTGGAGGAGTTCTGGCGCACGTGTCGCACGCCGCCGGGCAGCGAGGAGGCGTCCCTGTCGGCGCGCACGCCGCTGACGTCCCGCTCGCTGCACTCGCTGTCGTCGCTCGCCTCGCCCTCGCCGCTGCGGCACTCGCCCACTCTGCAGCGCGACGATACAATGTATGTAACGTACTTATACAAGCGTCAAGGACATAATTTGTCCTTCGAACACGAATGTCAGATATCTTCTACACATGATCATAGGAATCTATACTTCGAAACGAGCAAATAGCTTCACCAGAGAACTGATTGACATTTCATTGAAATTGCCGTCCTTGTCTAATTGAAATAAATGATTTCACACCAAACTCTCTTAAATTTTGAGGGACCCCTAAGTTTTATTCTGTTTTTACCAACTTATACACCTAAAAGTACAGCAAAATAGGTGCTCCTTAACGCTTAGTAATTTAAGAGTTGATATAGGAGAGATAAGGTGAAAACGGCCATAAAAGAATCATCTGTCCTGCGACTGACAAACAATCAGTTATCAATAACGGGAAATGCCATTAATTTATCGCGATACTGGGCATTGACGTTACAGCTTAATGTAGCCCCACAGTTAACCATATACGTTCGAAAGTAATAACCGATCTATTACTAAAAAGAATGAAAATCGGTCAAAATAATGATTAAGCACACAATATTCACGTACGCAATATTTTCAAGATAAAATTAAAAACAAAACAATTACGTGTGAAATTATCGAGCTGATAAGTCGAGTGGGGTTATTTAGGAAGTAGAGAAAGGGGCCATTAACACAGATTAGTAAACAATGGATAAATATAATTAATAATAATCCCGTCTGAGTATATTTCCTTACGTATCGGTCGTTTTACGATTGTAAAATTTATCTTCTACGTAGTACTAAATTTGTTTATGTTGTCTAGCTTTTGATAATAATCCTATTTGATTATAAGTTTGTATGTTTGTTTGTCTATTTGATACTCGATCACGTGACGATCACCCCTGACGTGATCGAAGTGAAATTTGGAACAGGGGTTGATTATGGTTTGAAATAACACTTTTTATCTCATGGGAACGCGTGCCAAGCCGCTTGCAGAAGCTAGTAGTACATATTTGTATTAATGTTTACAGGTACAGTGTGACATCGGGTGAAAGCACACCGGTTCTATTAGAATGTGGTAAGTGTTTGTAGTAATATGTTAACAAGTAACTGCATACAAGTTTTATTATCTCTATTTGCAGCTTATCAAACTTGATTATCTGCTATAAATTGCTATTAAACTAGATTTTTCTTTTCATTTTGTATCTATGTTTTTGTTCGAACAAGAATGAAATGGTCTGGTATTGACAATTGACATGTTAGAGCTAAAACTAGATTTGTGTACAAATTGTCTTTAAGTATACTGTACTACACGTTTTAATATTCGATTCACAGAAGTATCCCGTTGCAAGTCTTCCGACAATGTAGGCATGAAGACCTCGGCTTCCACGCCCCCGCCTTCCCGATCTTCAGACAACGTTAACACCATGGGTAAGTACCGAAACAAACATATAATGGGGTTTCTTCTAAATTATTCTCTTCACAAATACACAGGATTATATTCACAACAACTCAAACCTTTCAATGGGTTCTTAAACACTGATCTACAATACAATGTATTAGTTAAAAGCTACAGCTTGTTTGAAATACTATTCAATTGAGTTTTAGAAAACTAAACCCTATGTTCTGAACAATAGAAACGAATGTTGCAACTCAATTTGATAGTATTTGCGTAAAGTGGTTGTCCTATTCACCGCCTTCTGGATGTGCTAACACGGCTTATGTGCGAATTGTACGCGGTGTGAGAGTACGCTTCACAGGAACAGTCATATCCTATAACGGGACGATGGCCATTTACATTATGTATTAAAAAGGTTTTTATGTGCAAAATATTCAAGCAAACATTGCAATTACACTCGGGTATGTTCTAAAGCAGAATGACGGACAGCAGTGTCTGTTCTTAAATTTTTGGTGAAATAACTGCGATCGCAAGTGTTGGGATAAAAGAGAAGTCTTAGTTTAGCAATTGATGTCAATCAATCATTAATCAAATTATCTGCAGACTTTTTGTTGTTTGAATATTTTGCACGTAAAAGTACGGCAAGTATGAGTACGCAGTGTGCGTGTGTAACGAGTGCGTGTGACTAGGGAACGGGTGCGCGCGTACACCCGGCAAGGCGCGGCCCTGGTCCGTGGCGGGAGTCAACCCTGACAATAACGCCGCTTGTACTACCGGTGAGATATCGCATGACCATTCTTTCACTTTATTGCATGATCGTTAATCCGCCATTTTGATTGAGCAGCCATTTTCGCCCCTAATCGTAATGTTGCCGATGAGTTTGGCATTTCGAATTTCAAGTGCATTGATCTACTTACCCCTCCTTCTAGAACCAAGGATAGGGTTCATTTCAATTTCTTAGATGCAGTTTTTTTTCTTATTTTGTTAGGGATTGTTACCATCAACGTACGACTGTTTGCAAGCCCATACCACGATCGTATTTGTTCAATACAGTAAAAGTCACCAACTTTGCTTTTCCTTCAATAATACACATGCACGGAAATTATAATGTAAACTTGTTATCTTTATTTTACAGCTGAAAAACGAAGTTATAGAATAATTTTTAACACAAGAATATGACGGTCAAATGTTTTTATTCGTTTTTTTAATGCATGTTTTTGTTATACATATATGTATAGTTTTATTTTATTGTTGATGTTGTATTTAATTACGGTACTTTCATTACATATTGTTTTATCCATAATGTGTGTTTATTAACATCGTAATACTTAAAAATGTTAAGAAATAACTACTATATTTTTCAACAAATAATACTGTTTCTGGTCTTTTGGTACAACTTTATTGGGTTTCTTTCGTGACTTACTCTAGGTCATAATTCTTTTTCAATAACGATTGGTACTTGGTGATGGCACGAGCACAGAATCGTTAATTTTGAAAACATAAACAAAGTATAATTAAAAAATGGTATACATTTTATTTGATCTTTAGTTCATCACGGTACATCAATAATTATCTGTCATCAAGATTCGAAACCATTCATGAATCCATTCTCAATCAATATAGTTGATAGACTTGCACACAGCGAATATGAGCGAGTAGCTGTGTGGTTAGTATTTGACGTTCTGGTGGTGGTCTACAGAAGGCGTGGAGGCGTGCGTGGGCGGCAGCATCGTGGGCATCACGCCGGGCGCCGCATTAACCAGTAACCAACTTTCAGACGCTATTCTATACTGAACGATCTATGTGCCCTGTGCCGTCTCGCTGTATAGGTAAACGCTTGACGCTGCTTTATGTGTGCTACTGTTTTAACGGCATGCTTTTGGATTGAAAACACAAACACCTAAAACCTTTACTTCTCCCCATACATTATTGCATTTTATTCACTTTTGAACATTGTTTCTTTTAAGTCTGTTTCGTGAGAGCAGTTATGTGGTAAGATATTCATGACGCATTAAAACGATGATGACATTGTGTAACAGGAAAATGAATTACCAAACACTTCGTTACCTCACTATAATATGCGTAGACTGAATGATATAATTAACCCTGTCGTTTATTATATACCCTGGCCATAGCTATATTTTATTCTTTCTGCCCTTCTATGTAACAAAGCGTTACAGAAGACGTGCAAGGTAGCATTTCAATATTTTTTACTCTGTGATAATTCATGTACAGATATAGTAACTAGAACCATTAGGGAATGTATCATGAGTCTTAATTTGCATGGTCATTGCATGACTTTCACTCTGAACAAAGCAAATAACAGAATATTAATTTGCATGCTTCTTAACACTATTTCCTCTATACTTATTTATTTAAGCATCATTAGTATATAGACAGTTCCTATGTTGTGTTTCATGAATGGAGTTATTGTTTTAAATATTAACGCAATTTTCTATTAATAAAGGTATTCTATATTTATTTTCTGTAGTAAACAATCATAGGTGTAATATTGTTAAAACGTAGTAAGTGTAGTTTATAGAATAGGTAACTATTAAAAACCTGGTTTAGTCAAATGCGCATAGCAATTAGCAAGTACAATTATATGCTGCTAACAAATGTATTTAACGATTAGTCGCAGCAAAATGAATTCTAATTTTGATTAATAGTGCTTTGTGTATTATAAGAAAATAATAGTGTACCTATCTATATTGTAGCTAATCTACAGTTTGCTTTGATTTTCTTTGTCATTACTAAACTTGTATATTATATTACGTAATTTCAATATTTTGTATTAACATTTCAGGTTCAATGTTACGAGATCATCCTTTAACTCCAGGTAAAATATTCAACACAATATTATTTACCTACTTGATTATTGTGGATGTGTGTGTAATGGTGTTATGTTTTGTTGACAGAGGGTACTGAGACCTAAGCCAAGCTCGGGTGCAGTCAGCGTGACGGAGACAGTACGTGATAGTTGAGCAGGGTTCAATGTCCAGATATTACACAAAAACGGATTTTATTCTCGGATGCTCACAATTGTGCCAGTTAGAATGTTAACGTTTTAGACAGTAAAGTAGTTACTGATTAGGATTCTAATATTGTATTTGAGTAAAACTGAACGCCATTTTAGTTATTGTGCGGAAAGATACATTTTTAACTTCTAACTTTAAGGACATTATGAATTGATGATACATGGTCATAATAATTCCAAGTAACTTATGCTAGGATTAAAATTAAAATATATTGTATAATCATTTTCTATTTACTGTGATTCAGTTAGTATTATGTTACTGATTCGTGTAGTCATTAATATATTTTAATCGCTTATAATTTATAGATATATTCGTAACCTATCCCACTAAACGGATATATTATTTTAAGTGGGATATATATTATTTGATGTAATGAATTATTATTTCTTCTATACGATAAAATTTGTATTATAATCTCATGAGATTCATATTTATTTAATTTGAAAGATGTTTTTGCTTTGCCATTGAGCTTGCCGTGGTTTCTTGACAAACAATATTTCTACCATGTTTGTAAAAATGTTTTAACGAGTTCTAATGTCAGTATTGATAAGACACGATGTTTTAGACGTTGATCAAATGCAGTAATCTGGTAGATTTTAAAAGTATGTGACACAAAGATAGAGTTAAGGTGGGCTCTTTAGCTGCGTAATGCTTTTAATTATGGTTACCTCCTAACGCACAAATCTTCAGATTTCGGTAATTTCTACGCGTTCAGCGTATCTAGGGTAAATGTCTACATCCTATTGTAAAATATTAGTGAATTTATGATAATTCTGTTCCGAAACGCAGATCATTCGCGATTTTCTTACTGCTTGATGACTATGACAAGTAAAAAACTAATGGTAGCGCAATACCACCTCACAGACATGCCATAATTATTAACTATTTTAATTATGCTTGTTAGTCCGGGTATTGATAAGTCGTTATTACAAAAGAATATTACCAGTATGACCTCAAAACAAATAGGTGCTACTACATACTTGATTGACTCAGTTGGACACATGTTGATCAATTTGTACTGAAATCAACGCCAAAATAGTTTCACATAAGAACCATGGTTTGTCAAGTATGCAGTAAAATAAATGGCCAACACTAGGTTTAAACCATTACAATTTTAGCAATGAAATAATGTAAATATATAATCTTTGTGAATTCGTTCAGCATTGGTAAGTTAGGAACTTTGTTCGAGAACTAATTGGTCTTAACTAGTCATATTTTAAAAGGCCTATATTATTAATTACGCATTACGCACAATTTATTTACGTCCGATTATATTATGAATTGTGAGAATAATTTGTTTTTAATATAATTTACCATGACAGATATCTTCCAGTTTATACATTCCTTTGTAAATTTTAAAGTAGACATGAAGTATTTGAAAATATTGAACAAGTGTGATTTTTAAAATGAAGTTCAAAACGTGAAAGTGAATTTTTAGATTAGTGCACTTGCAGAGATGTATGTAAGGTTCAATTTTGCGATAATTTGGTGAAAGTAGATAACTCGCCCCATACAGTTAAGTGTTCATTAGAGTAAATATTTGTAAACGATTACATTCATTTATATCTCTTGAATTCATAAAGGCTGTCTCGTACTGGAGTTTCCTGTATGTAAAATTACTGATCGAGGTAGATGTATATTGCTAAATTATTTCATAGTATTTTTATATTCATTCCAATTTAGTTGGTTTTATCTAGCTCTTTGGTACCAGACTGATTTTAAGGTACTTTTATTTTATGGTGCAATTTATGTCTAGAGCGTTGTGATAATCGTTTAAAATTACATACAATATACAAAGTCTGTGTTTTATTTCATGACTAGCTGCTATCGCCCATCCTATCCCGGGTTTCACCTATATTTTCACATTAATTTATTTTTGTGAAATTTCTCCTAACATTAACGAACAGCAAGAAAGGTCTTTCATTTACGCACGATGCCGATGATGTCAAATAAGCGGAAAATGAATGATGTGTGAGTCACGACACGTAAATACCAACCAGTCCTGTTTTCTGGGAAGGTGCGATGCTAAATGATATACATTGAACGCCTTGTAAGTTTTGTTATAGTCCTTTTTGTAAAATAAACGAGGTAGCGATCATTGGGCTCAATAATGGACAAAATATTACCTGTTGAATCGATATCATGGAAAAATACGTAGAAAAAAACATCTTTATTTTTCAGTTTTATTCTACAGAACGCGAGCTCAACAGCAGTAGCTCAATAGAGGGATCTTCTTAATTATTATGGGCCTTGCCGTATTTGGGTCTAATAGATATTTATATGATGTCAGATTTACTCAAAATTGAGAAATAAAACTTCCACGCGAAAACTGACATCCGCGCGGACGGAGTCGCGGGCGGAAGCTAGTTGAAAATAAAATAGTAATTGTCCAGGGAATTGATAATTCGTTGTAAATATATTACTTTCATAAAGGAGGATGCAAATCCTGCATGTAACACACATAGCTATTGGAAGGTGGGACTAGATTTCATAGAAACTGGCATCCTCTTTATAATTTGTTGCTAAAAAAATTTTTATCACCATAAAATTACACGAAATGTTAATTCATGGTAGGAATATGGGAATAAAACATAAAATTTGAGACATGGATATATATTGAACAATAAAAAATATATTTACAGTCTTATTCTATTTATTACGAATAATTAAAAATATTCGTCATCACCCTCAGACATGAATGTTTTAATGTTTTCTCAGATAAAATATATTATTATAATCTATTACACAAATCGAAATTTTTAAATACAATAAATAAATACTTATTAGTTGTACAAAATGGTTGTGGTTTGAATGTAATTGCGATTATTTAAATGCTCAACTCACAGAATCGAAACATGAAAATAAGTAGTCTATAGTTGTTTCAACTGAATAACGTATGATTCGATCCTATGTACAGAATTTTTCCAACATGCTTTACAATGTAATAACTGCTGCAAGTGTGGAAACAATAACACATTCGAAGATAACTAGCCTAACAATCCTAATATTTGGAAGGCACGGCTTCGTAGGGGGTGTCATGAAGTTTGCGTCCATCAACTCATACAGCCTCTACAAAACTGCCGCGTGGTGATAGTTAATTACATAGAACTAACTTATATACTTTTATTCATTATTTTAATATAGAAAAATGTTTCACTTGGAAGAAATACTAGAAGAGAGAAAATTGCATTTTTGTGATATTTTAATAATTTATTCTGAAATGTCACATTTATAAAAATAATTTACATCTAACGAGATGATAACTCCTACATGTTTTGAATCAAAAGCATTCGGTGGTTGACATTTTAGGCAAATATTTATGATGTGAAAAGTTGCTTGAATAAAAAGATTTTTCTAATACGAGGTATAGGCAGTGTGCACTACTTACACGTAGAATCGTGTAAAATTACTAACTCCACCGATAGGCAGATCTATTACATTTATAACAATGGTAAATTCAACACTATTCAGTGTCAGAACTAACTAATGAATTCGTAAGAAAATAATTTGTCTCAAAATCAAATTGACAATCTCAATCATTTAAAATATTGATTACAACTACATTATCATTATCAATTACAAACAATTCTTAATGCTAGATGAAGTTACTATTTGTATAAAACAAAATCACACATCAGCTATCTGATAATACGATCAACATACCAGAATGTACTTTATTCAAGTGTTCCATTTTAGGGTTTCTATCTTAAAACTTCAAGAAATGTCTTTTTACTACTTGATTTTAAGTTAATTAATGGCAAAAACACCACTTGTGTTGACAAAACCAGTGCAACAACAGAGGAACTAACCATTACAAAATTTGAGATCTGCAGACATTTTCTTACAATCCTGTGTGTATCAAATATATAGATATTTAGGGAGCACTACATCGAGCATTATAAAACCGATATTGCGCTTGTTACAAACACCTTTGTAAACGCGTCGCACATATCATTATCTACTGGGAGACAATGAACTGAACTGCGACGGGCGGTTATCGCGTACATCAGGGATTAGGCGGCAATTCTTTCTTTGGTTCTTCAACGCTGCTGATGTTCTTGACGTCATCCTTTGAGTCTTCAGCTAAAATAATCACATTGACACATTAGTTACAAGTTTACAAAATACTCATGGACTTTGAATAAATACATACTCTATTTTATTATACACAAAAATGTTAGTGACGACATTAGTTATATATGAAGTAGACTGAATTACCATGAGAACTAAAACTGAAAGACTGAAAACTATTTGTATGAAGATGATATAAAATGGAACTCACTTTTGATTTCATCTTTGATTGTAGATCCGTCTTTGTCTAAACGCGGGCGCTTGCGGGGCTGTGGTGTTCTGTACGACCTGTTATCGCGACGACCGCCTTCCCCTTCATCTTCCGAGTCAGACAATTCCCCATCACCAGTGATGCGCTTGTCCTGTAAACAATTAAAACTTTAGTATCTAGAAAACAGTAGCATTTAATAGCTAATTTTTCCACATATAAGATTATGCTTTGCAACAGTTACTGACTGATAGAATAATCAATTCAACAGGGTTACAATAATAATTATATAAAAACACACCTTTTCACTTTGTGGCAACCTCTCATCTTTGTCAACTTTATCTTCATCCTCGGATTCATCGTTAACTGCGTCTTCGGGGATAGCTTGCACCTGTAATAATCAAAAGAATATAATATGTTCTCTTGGCGGAATAAATAATAGTTAACGTCAGAAACTAAATTGTAATACAAGCCCTGCTAACCTATGTTAATTGCGTGCAAGTTTTTTTTCATTAATAATAATAACAATAGGGAATATGGTTTTACTAAATAAAAAGTAAAATATTTGATCACTACATACCTGTACACCGGGCGCATGCGGTAACATTCGCAGATTTTCAAACAGCCTGTTCTTAATTTTCTCCAAGTACTCTGGTGTGTTCTGATTGGACATGTTACTAGGTGATATGTGAAGTTTGAAGTCAGGGCCGAAGTATTCAAAGTAGTCATTGTAGGGGAGCTCATTAGCTATTTCCACGCCAAGAGCTACTGAGGTCTCGTAAGTCCAGCAACGAGAAACATTACGAATTGTGTATCTAAAAATAGAACAGCAATGTTAGGCAAATCATCTATCGGTAAGTATATAGGAACAGTCAAGTAATTATCTATTTAGGATAACTTACCCTCCTCCTCCAACAAGCAAGAATGGTAGACCAAATCTCTTTACGAGTTCTACGCAGCGACCATGGCCACGTACAGTCAAATTGAAACAACCAAGCCTGTCACCTGTTACAAACAAACAAAACAATGTTATACAACAAACCATTACAAATTGTGCATATTTTTGTTCAGAATTATTTAATCAAAATGTTACATACCTGTTAAGGAGTCTGCACCACATTGCAATACCACTGCACTTGGTTGGAACGTCTCCATGACCTTCGAGATGATGGGTACGAAGATAGATTCGTAAGACTCGTCATCCATACCGTCACGCAGGGGGATGTTTACCGCGTAGTATTTGCCCTTACCAGCGCCAATATCCCGCAGGTCACCTGTTCAGACAAATCATTTAATTAATGCTATCAATTTATAGTATATTAGCTTCTACTAGCTGCTTCTCCAACATTTCCTTGGGTTAAAAGTAGCCTATGTGTTATTCTAGAGCATAATCTACCCCTGTTCCAAGTTTCATTCTAATCCCTTCAGCAGTTTTTACAAACGAACAAAGAATTAAGCTGTGCTAGTAACAAAATAATCTAAATTAAAAACCACAATAAAACCTAAATGTCAGAAATGAGTAAACAATTTACTTACCAGTGCCAGGGAAATATTCTCCATATTTGTGGAATGATACAGTCATGACTCTGTCTGTTGTGTAGAATGCTTCCTCCACACCATCTCCGTGGTGGACATCAATGTCAATGTAGAGTACTCTCTGGTGGTACTTGAGCAGCTCCAAGATGCCCAACACAATATCATTGACATAACAGAAACCAGATGCTTCTGATTTCTTAGCATGATGGAGACCTCCACCCCAGTTTATGCAGATTTCAGAGGCCTGATAACAAGAAAACAGTTACATTATTTAAAGGAACAGTGAGAAACATTACACTTCAAGCAATGCATACATTTTTAAATAGTTATTTGATAATAATGGTGCTGTGTTGTTACCTGTTTGTTTAGCTTGACAGCGGCAGCCACAGAGCCTCCAGCTGACAACTGGCAGAACTCATAAAGACCATCAAACACTGGACAGTCCTCGCCCACATTGACTGCAAATAAATAACATGATTTAATATCAGGGCTTATAATAGCTATCAATATAAGTTTATTCATACATTACAATAACTGAAGAGTAGTATGGACAAAAATACATTATTTATTAACAAGATGTGGCAATCCTGGGGTGGAAAAAAACCATGAATTTAAGCAGTCTAAGTATAAAATACCACATGATTACTGGGGATTATGTGGTATTTTATTCTGCTTTTTGCTAATATCCATTCTAGTATGACTGAGGCATGAATGAAAATCAGTACTAAGAACTTTTATACAGATAGATTATACAACTTTAATATGGATATACTTACATCTCTGCATCTGTTTGTTGTACTCGGACATGTTGTCAGGTCGTATTGACCGCAAGAACCGAATATAGTCATCGGAGTGGAATTTTGTCATCTCGTCAGCAGTAGCTTTGTGTGGTCTCTGTTAGAAAAATACCACAATTTAATTTTGCTCTTTATTTATTTAGATAATATTATGGGTATATACATTTTTTTTTATTTATTATTGAATTTTAGTATTGTAGCTGCACCTCAAGAACAATCAATTGATGCTTCCAGGCTTAATAGATGCCATTATGCAATGCAAAAATGTGCAAAAAATAACACATTGGCATTGTTTTGTGTATACTTACTCATTGCATTTCTTTGGATTTTAAATAATATTTTAGTGCAATATAGTAAAATAATCTAGCTGATGTAAATACTGATATTGTACTAATTAAACTATACCCAAATAGGAATACCTTAAGAAAACTAAAACTTACATAAATTTCCATTTTTCTATATAATCCATAGTTGAGAAGCAAGTTATGTGTCATACGTATACGGTGAGGTTTCATGGGATGACCCTGTCCATAATAATAGTTTCCAATATCACCTAAAAAGAAAATAAACAATTCATAAAATACCAAATTTAACTTCATACGAACATGTTTCTCAGTACATTTTGTGGCTTGACACATAATCGTCTGTACCACACATATCAAGATGCGAACGAAAGTGTTGTAGCCAATCACAGTAAAGAACGCAGTACAGACGCCTCTAAATGATTCATCACACAAGCACATAAATTTGTCAAGACGATTGCATTACCTTTATTTCTGATATTATTCAACATAATAGTGTAAACATTATATATAACTCGATTTTTATTCGAAATGTGTTATGTTTTCAGTGATTAACTACTTAAAATTAGTACGCGTGTATCAAGCAATCATAGTGGCGGGTAACAAACTTTATAATACTTACTATCGTAGTAATAGCATACTCTTTTCTTGCTATGTGGTTGCATCGCCATTATTAAATGTTGATGTACACTTTAGAAAAGAAAAAGTCAAAGATTTACTTATATTTTCACTTAAAAATAAAATAGATCCACGAACATCACCGCACACACAAAACTTCCTCAAATTAACGAATGAATGAGTGACCTGTGACAAGAATGAGATTGAGCATGAGTGAAGAATGAGGGAATGAATGATTGAATATGAATGAAATGATTATCCTGAATGAATGAAGCAACTAGAAATACTGAGAAAATCACAGATTAGATAAAATTCTGTGGAGAAAATAACTGAATGTTGCCTATGGGCAACATTAAAAAGCCGGCCAACTGCGAGTCAGACTCGCAGAAGAAGGGTTCTATGCCAATAGTACTTTATTCATTCGAGTCAATTTAATTAAATATTATTTTTAACAGAATATAGTTAGCAACCAATTTTTTTAGAACAATTCAGTAGGTACTTAAAAACTAATATTTCAATAATAAAATAATCTCTTTTCGTGTATGTCTATATAAACACAACAGAGTAAAAAAATAAAGACAAAGATTTAACTTAATGTAACATAACCGATCATTAACTAATACATAGTGTATACTATACATTTCTCAGTAAAGTATATAATTTATTCATATACTTTTCTTTATATCAAATAAGGAGCCGACAATAACAATACCTCCAAGTAGGTACTACATATTTACACTACCATCTTGGTCTTCAACTTCTATTCCACGGTAAATTATGATAATGTTCTGATGATTAAGGTCATACTATACCACAAACACACTCACACCACATACAAATTATCTGATAATTAAATATTTTTATAGCTAGTAAGGCTACTGGCACTGCTTAACTAACTAATGATAATAATGCTATGTTCTTGTTCCTACTTATACTTCTTCTCATCAGTCCGTTTTCATCCACTGCTATGCTTGAACTTTTGAGCAGTCGCTCTATTAGTGTCTATATCTAGACTTTGTGCTTCGTAGCCTCCGTACCATCCAAGAACACGTATGTGAAACCTGTGTGTGAAACATATTGACGAAGCATTCAATAAATCTATTATCCTATTCAAACCATCTTAGGATATATTTATGTTCAAAGTCGAGGATGTTGAAAAAAATGATCAAAGACTAAACCAAGGTTTAAAGCGTAATTTTCAATTGTATTAAACTTATACGATCATTCCCTTTTACAGAAATCGACTAAAGGAATCGATTTTAGTAAGTCTTCTTTTCTTATCACTATTGTGAATGAGGTACTGAACGATAAATCGTAGTTTTTCATTCGTGAGAACGAATGATCGCTGGTTGGCAGTGTTCGATTTCTTTCACAAACTCTCCTTTCGGCGTCAGCAGTGGTCCAGGTGGGACGTGTTCTAATTTTATTTAGTTTTTCCAAAAAAAAATTAAAGTTGAATTCTATAAATTTATTCAATTTAGTGTTAAATACAGTTTTTTTTTTGTATTTCGACACTTTTCAAAGCTATCGTGAATAATGTGAAGTGTTGTGATTTTTGACAAACATTTTACTAAACATCGTCCATTTTACTTACAGATCGACCCTGCTACATAGAATTATCTTGAATTACTTTTAACATCCTGGAATAAATCACATCCCCTAAAATGTAAGTATTCTTTCTATTCTATTATTTTACAGTTGCGGCATTTATTTTAGCTATATTCGTGGTAATTTAATATTAAACTCTGCTGTGTAATCTTTCACCGTGTCATTTATCATTACAACCGATACCTATTTGCATAATTGAGAGAAATAAATTTCGGCATAGTTTAGATTTACTTATTATAGAATTAAATAATTTGTTTAATTGTTACTACTTAAATAAAGAAGGTACTTAATCGATACATGGAACTTAGCATCGCCATTTTGTTCTATAAATTCATTGATCCATGGTGGGTGCGCCCGTAGAACGCATGCGTGGCCTATTCGCGTATCTAACACGCAGAAGCAGAATTTTACTGCGATCAATAACTGGCACTTGTTAAATTGAAACACGTTGAGTAATTCTCGGGCAATCATGATTCATTCCGATAGTCGGTAGGTACCTAATTAATACGATAAGAGCGATAAAGTTCACAAAACCGGTTGCGAACACGTGCGGCACGTGTACGACTTGTGACTTTAGCACGTTTTTGACACAATTACGATGTACGTGGTATTTGTCTAACTTGTCTTAACTGCGCCTTTGAGGATACTCATTGATTTCTTTACCTGTGTATAATGTAATAATGTGTAATCTATAGGTATTGTATTGTTTGGCAGGTCTAATAGTTGGAACAATAGCCGTGCTCCAAGCGGTGGTTCCAAATTCAGCGGAGAAAGGAAGTTTGGAAGCAGCAATGGCTCCCGATTTGGAAATGGCGGATCGAAGTTCGGTGGTAATGGCGGAAGTGGTGGTCGATTCGGCGGATCTGGTGGCGGTTTTGGAGGCGGTGGCGGTAAAAAAGATTTTACCGGCGGTCAAAACATGCGCCGTCCAAATTGGGATTCAATGTCTCTGCAACCATTCAACAAGGATTTCTACAACCCACACCCAACAGTTCTAAGCCGATCACCTTATGAAGTTGAAGAGTATAGAAGCAAACATGAGATCACTGTTAGTGGAGTTGAAGTCCCTAATCCTATTCAGAACTTTGAAGAAGCAAACTTCCCTGATTATGTCAATCAAAGCATAAGCAACATGGGGTACAAAGATCCTACCCCTATTCAAGCTCAAGGTTGGCCTATTGCCATGTCTGGCAAGAATTTGGTTGGTATTGCACAGACTGGATCAGGCAAAACTCTTGCTTACATTCTACCCGCTATTGTGCATATCAATAATCAGCCCCCTATTCGGCGAGGAGATGGCCCTATTGCATTGGTACTTGCACCAACTAGGGAATTGGCACAACAGATCCAACAAGTTGCTTCAGACTTTGGTAACTCTGCCTATGTCCGTAACACTTGCGTATTTGGTGGTGCACCCAAGAGAGAACAAGGCCGTGACTTGGAACGTGGAGTTGAGATAGTAATTGCCACACCTGGCAGATTGATTGATTTCTTAGAAAAGGGTACCACCAATTTACAAAGATGCACATATTTGGTCTTGGATGAGGCTGACCGAATGTTAGACATGGGTTTTGAACCCCAAATTAGAAAAATCATTGAGCAGATTCGCCCTGATAGACAAACTTTGATGTGGTCTGCCACATGGCCCAAAGAAGTAAGAAAATTAGCTGAAGATTACTTGGGAGATTACCTTCAAATTAACATCGGATCCCTTCAGTTATCAGCCAATCACAACATCTTGCAGATTGTAGATGTCTGCCAAGAACATGAGAAGGAAAATAAGTAAGTGTTAGCTCATAATAAATTTGTATCACTTAAATTTCCTTATGATGAATTGATTTAAGAATGACTAATTTGATTAAAATAAAATTTACTCCTCTAAGAAGATCTGACCAGAAAATATTAAGCTGTTTCTATAATTTGGTAAAGTATGCTTCTAATGACAATATTTCTTTTCAGATTAAATGTTTTATTACAAGAAATTGGACAGAGCCAAGAGCCTGGTGCCAAAACAATTATTTTTGTAGAAACTAAGAGGAAAGTAGAAAATATCACTAGGAATATCAGACGATATGGATGGCCTGCAGTATGCATGCATGGAGACAAGACCCAGCAAGAGAGAGATGAAACATTATATCAATTTAAGCAAGGCCGTGCCAGTATACTTGTAGCAACAGATGTTGCAGCCAGAGGACTTGGTAAATATTTTAGTAGTTTAATTTTGTATACTGGGTTTGTAGCAATTACTCAATCAAATTATGACTGCTTATTTGTTAAATCTGTTTATACCTTATTTATTATAACTTGGATTTGTTTATACTTTTCAGAGGCACTGGCGGAAAGTTATTGTGTTCTATCTGATTACTGCCCGAATTTAATGGGCAAGTCACTACTGTACGGGATTTGTAGATGACGTTTTAGTCTGATGCAGTATAATGCCTAGAGAATGCAATAACTCGTCATTATAATGGTGCCTCATAGGTGCCTTTCACTGTGATTGGACCCGAGGCCGGAAAGCTTGATGGTATGTTCGTCTATCAACGGACGGATACACTTGAGAGTGTGGAAAACCTGGTGATGCACTTGTGTATAACAATAAGATTACCGAGATGTTACGAATCTCCGATGTGCATTGTTAAAAACTTGACCACAGTTGAAATGTAATCGTCAGAAGGTCAAGGGTTTTCTATTTCGGCCAAATGGAGTTTTGGATGGGGCAGTGTCATTATGATTTTACAAACTGAGATAATACTTAACATCAACGCCCTAAATAAGACTCCAGGGTTCTGAGTGAGAGGCAAATATTGAATTGTATTTGGTACATATGTGTAACTCATTCATGTAAGTAATACACGGCTATGAGTTACCATAACATTACACAGATTTTTAAAGGTTAACTTGCTTTACTTATCGAATTCTTTGTTCTGTTATTAAAAACTGTTCTAGCTTTCTCACATAATAGTTTTGAGCAGTATTTGATGTTATTTTTTCTTTCAGATGTTGATGGAATTAAATACGTTATTAACTTTGATTATCCAAACTCATCAGAGGATTACATTCACCGAATTGGTAGAACAGGACGTTCAAAATCAAAAGGCACTTCCTATGCCTTTTTCACCCCATCTAACTCTCGTCAAGCCAAAGACCTTGTGTCTGTACTACAAGAAGCCAATCAGGTTTGTACTTGTGCATCAATATTTTTGATATCCTCATACCTTTGGCATGGGTATGCTTCTATATAGCATAACATGAATGCAAGTATGAGGTACATTAAAACAGCTACATGCCTTCGGTGTCCACACAATGTTGTCTGGATCCCATCCTCAGATGTTGTCACATTATTTTCAACCTCATTGATACTTATTATAGTAGTTTAAAAATATTACTAGATTTTAACGAATTTTTCTTATTTTAGGTGGTGAATCCTCAACTCCAAACCATGGCTGATCGCTGCGGTGGAGGTGGAGGCTGGAACAGAAACAGATATGGAGGCGGTCGCGGTGGCGGCGGCTCATTCAAGCGTGGAAGCAATTTCGGAAGGGGCAATGGAGGAAGCAACGGTGGTGGTGGCCACAAGAGATTTAACAGTGACTATTAATTTTAAAAGTACAAAGTGTTAGTACCTAGCAAATCCTTAAATGAGTACTTGTGTGAAATGTAGTATTAAGTCGTGTAGAAATACTGTTTGGTTGATATTGCAGTTTGTGGTTACATGACAGGCAGGCTAGATTAATTGAATTTCTTCTACTACTAGCATCTGAAACATCCCTGAATGTAAAGTATATTTTGTTTACACTGTGATATATTTTTTACTGTGATTCTACAAAGGATTAGCTAATTTATAGTGCATGCTGCAAGGACAGTACATGCAGTATTTGTCTTGTGGAGGACTTGCTCTCAACTATTTATTTAATAATTTTAATACTTCATGATCATCTCGATGTGAGATATTTTCATCACTTGTGCTCGTCATTCCATGCCCCTTTCCGATAACGTGTAATAATAATCAATAAATTAATTATTAATAAAATGTATTTTATTTCCTGTTTACCTTATTAGATATTGTACCTACCTTTGTTACGCCTGAAACTGCGTAAGGCCTCGGCCTCGAATTTTGCGGGCAGCGGGGCGGCGGCGGCGCGGGAGCGGGAGCGGGGCGGCGGCGGCGGACCCGTTCTCGAAACTAGCGGGCAGATCGCGCGGCACTACAGCGGTGTAGTGTTGTGTTCGTGGTTGTGTTGTCGAGATATTTGTTTTTATTAGCGAACGAAATCTTTTTGATTCAAATTTATTCCTAACGCTCGATTTACTGTGGGCAAAAGAAGAAGACCTACTATAGGGCAAGGAAAATAAATGGCGAGTTTTATCGAAATTATGAAGAACAGAGACAAAATCCCGACAAATTCTACGACTACACTAGAATGAGTGTAGAAACTTTTGACTATATTCTTGAAACTATCAAGAGTGATTTCAGTTTTTGCTTTAGTCTTCAATATTCAGTTCGTTTTTTATTTCTTCCCATAATTGGTTAATTTTTCTTCTATTTTTATGGTTCACATCTTTGCTGTTCCGTATGGGTGTCCTCTCAAAGATTGCCGAAATCATTTGCTCTTGCACGACCGAGGACATTTTGATACGTCACAAAAAAAAATGTAGGTACACAACACTATACTACAATGCAGACGCGCAACGCGGGCGGTCACCGCTTGACTGGAGTGCACCGCTCGTTGCCCGCTCCCGCGCCGCTCCCGCGCCGCTGTTTTCGAAAACCGGTCCATTTGATTATACGCAAAAGATCCTGCCGCTGCCGCGCCGCCGCCGCCGCCGCCCCGCTGCCCGCAAAATTCGAGGCCGAGGCCTAAGGGTCGGCGCCCAATGCCGGCATGGCACGGTGTTATGGCAAAGGATTTTAAATAATAAGGGTCGGTGTATGAACATGCGTTGTGTAACGCCAGAACAGTTTACCGTTCACACTCAACCGATGATACGCTCGACGTATTTTACGTCAGATAAACCGACCCTAATTATTTTGAATCTTATGGCGCATTAACATTAGGTCGGTTACCGTAGGCGGCGGCCGCATTCGGTTCAACTAAAACAGAATTAATACGGCCAAACGAATACCTGTTTATATTATATAGTGGCCGAATACGGTCTAACCGACTATTGTAAATACGCCATTATCTCGATGAGGATAGAAATTGTTATTTTTTGATACCGCGACGTGCCAGTCGTGCCACAGGATGCGGCGGCATGGCGTGTCTTGCTGTTTTTTATTCCGCGGAGCACCATTTCATTTCGTGAGACGTGTAGTTGACTAAAAATGATGATCGAAAAATTGTTATGATTGCTAGCTGTTGATTGTTAGAAGATTGTTCAGCTAGAAGTGCCATTTTTAAAGTGAGTACTAAAGAAGAAGTGCATACTAAATCTCAGTCAACCTTAAATTAAATGTTCTCTAAGCGACACAACCAACTTGTACCTACCTTATCAACTTGGAATATACCCGGAGCAAAACTAATGGTGCTCCCACACAGCAGTTATATAACGTTATACAACATTGTGTAACATTTATAACAGCATGTAACATACTCTACAACCACTGTTATAATTTGTTTAAACACTAATGTTATTGTTACACATTGTTGTATAACGTTATATAACCGCTGTGTGGGAGCACCATAATGGATTCCGGAGTGGCTAGGCTTTCAGCAGGATGCTACCTACTATGGCATGCCATGACACGCCGTCAGTGAGCGCCGGCCCTAAAGCAGACGTCCGCGCGGTCCTAAACAAAAGAGTGCCATTGTGAGGAGCTCGGCCCCGCGTCCGTTTTGGTAGGTATCGGTGCCCGCCTCCTAGAGACGAAGGCACCACGGTTTCCCCGCCAGCAGTAACAGTGACGGGCTTGTTTAGCTGCTGCGGTTCCACAGAAACCGTCATCGTCCCGACGCGACGCGACGGATGCTCGTCGCATGCGACCTTTTTCAGTTTCAGACCTTGATCACTAATAAATAACAATGTCAATCATAAAATTACAATGGTTACTACAGGCCAGTGATGGTTAACAGCTCAACTACCCAGACCATGATTTTAGAATAGAATTAGAACTACGTGTAGGTTTACTCTGAGGTTGGCAGTCAGGAAATCGGATGATTGACTGCCTTTCAGGGTCATGGGTTCTCCAATACTTATTAAACTCTTTGGCGTGCTTTGGCCATGGGTATGGGTCATTATTACGGAGTTTGTCTAAAATCTGTGTAATGCTTTCTAGAATTGTGTTACACTATGGTATTAAAAAATTAAAAATTACATAGACCTGTAGTCTATGTCAATCAATCACAGAAAAGTCAATTTAAATTGTCAAATTGTCATGTTTGCATGGTTTGCATGCTTGTGATTGTGAATGGTTTAATTTTATCGCGATTTGTTGAATTATTATAACAGGCGTGATATTCCTTATTCTAATTATTTTTAACAGAATATAGTGAGTTAGTTGTTATCACTGCACTGAGTTTCATCAGCATTCTAACCTCAAAACCGCTGAATTACGAACAGAGTAATCTTCGAAAATAAATGGGAAATAAATTGTAACTGTGTAAATTTTCCGAAGTATAAATAATAAAGTAAATGAGTATAGTTTAAAAACATGGCGATGAATATACTGCCAAGACTCCTGACTCGACGAAGTTTACGTAAAATGTAAGTCCAAACTATTATGTACCATTGCCAACAAAGTCACATGCTCGTTTCGGCTGCATTATGAAATACTAATATATGTTATATAGTTCATTATTCTTAAATACAATAAGCTTAATATATATAGAAAGGGTACTACTAGCCTGTTCACACTTCTACACTAAAATACTTCAAAAAATATAGATTCTGTCTGAGATTTAGGTGTGAATTAATAAATTAAAAAATCACATTTAAATCTGCAAAAATCACACTCAAGATCTATTGATATATTTTCAATAATTTATTAATTTACTTTCCAGATTATCAGAGGGCACCAAATTAACTGGTGGTGAAGTTGCTTCAGTCACCTTACTGAACAATATCTGTATACCTTATTCAACAGTCAATCATGAGCACCTTTTAAGACAATTCAGAAACAAAACACAATACTCTCAAAAGTATTATTCTATTAAAGCAGCACATCAAAGTGTAGTAGATGATTATCGCAATGAACACAACATTACTTGCATTGGAGAAGATATACCAAACCCATACATAGAAATAGAGAAGAGTGACTTCCCAGAATACATCAAGTCATTTTTAAAAAATCAAGGTTTTGAGAAACCAACCATTATACAATCACAAGGATGGCCTATTGCTTTGAGTGGACAGAATTTTGTAGGAATTGCACAAACAGGGACTGGCAAAACATTAGCTTACTTGTTACCAGCTGTTGTTCATATTAAGGAGAAAAAGGCAAAGAAAGGCCTAGGTCCTATTGTACTTGTCCTTGCACCTACAAGGGAACTAGCTCGACAAATAGAAAATGTAGCAAAAAGTTTTGAAAAGTCCATGAATATTAGAACACTCTGTGTCTATGGTGGAGCCAGTCGTGCAATTCAAGCTAGCAAGCTTCAAGAAGGAGTTGATATACTTATTGCTACTCCTGGTAGATTAAATGACTTCATTACGAGCAAAACTGTCTCATTGAATCGATCAACTTATGTTGTATTAGATGAAGCTGATAGGATGTTAGACATGGGGTTTGAACCTCAAATACGGCAAGCTTTAGAAGGAGTCCCACTTGAAAGGCAAATTTTGATGTTTTCTGCCACTTGGCCTAAGGAAGTGAGACATCTTGCTAAAGACTATTTGGGAGAGTTTGTGCAAGTTAATGTGGGGTCCACTGAACTGTCTGCAAACCACAACATAAAGCAACATGTACATATATGTGACACAGATAAAAAACTAAGTTTGTAAGCATCTTGCGTTTCTTTTCAATATAGATACTTCTCTAATACTTGGGAGTTGCATTAAATACTTTCTATGTTTCAGACTTCAATCTATAATGCATGAGATTTCTGGCGAAGGATTTGGTAAATTGTTGATTTTTGCGAACACTAAGAGATTTGTGGATACTTTAACCCTTGCACTAAGAAGAAACGGTTGGCCAGCGGATGGGATTCATGGTGATAAGACTCAGGCCCAGAGAGACAAAATTATTTATAGGTTTAAGAATGGTCGTGCAAAGATTTTAGTAGCAACTGATGTTGCTGCACGAGGACTTGGTGAGTAGATTATAAATTTTAAAAACAACATCAACTTTGACCATGATTTCTTTTTATTTGGACATGATAAAATCTATTTTAAGCTATCCCCATAGTCGTCGTCCCACCTTTTTTGTGGTCTGCCTCTCTTTCTCTTTTCATTCCATGGGACCCCATTGTATAACCATTTTACTTATCCCTTTCCCTGATCATGTGATTATTTGTAAATAATTAATCTTATATTTTTCTAGATGTGGATGGTGTTACACACGTGATCAACTATGATTTCCCCAACACGTCTGAAGACTACATCCACAGAATAGGCCGCACTGGTCGTCATGAAAACAAAGGAGTGTCTCACACTATCCTTACTGACGAGGACGCGAGGCAAGCCAGCAGTTTGATTGAAGTTCTCAAAGAAGCTAATCAGGTATGTTATTGCTTTATTAAAACTTTTTTTTAATTTAAAAACCTTATTGTGAAAAGAATTTCGTTCTTCAGTCTAATTTAATATTTTCTAAAGTTAGAATAATAATAATTATTAATTTGATTGTTTTTTAGTTAGTAAATTTTTTCTTTATTTTTATTTCAGGAAATTCCACAGGATTTAGACGACTTGGCTCGTTCACATGATATATCGAAAATGAAAGAAAAACAGATGAAGATGAGACCAAAGCAAAATAACTACCAATACGGACAAAATAACCACCAATACGGACAAAATAACAGAAGCAACTTCCAATACGGTCAAAGAAACAAGTTTAATAGATTCAACAAATTCAAAAGCGTTAAATCAAGTAGATATGGTGATGATTACGTGTAAATATTTAGTTAGCAATACTTGTAGTGGTATATATAACCTGTGTTATAGCTCGTAGTGCAATATATTGTTTTTATTGCTATTTTGGACTTTTATTTTTATTTTATCCAACAAACGCCGATTTGAGTTGTTTCTGCAAGTTAAATAAAAGCTTTTTACTAATTCCCAGAATCCTAATTATTTCTTAAATCAAGTTTAGGAATTAAATTCTAGGTATCCCCCTCACGTATTCCTTATTCATCATTTCCAAGAACTTTTCTGATTTCACCAGATTGGCATAAAAAGAAAGATGAACTAATGAGGTCGGATATTGCTTAAATGCGAGAGAATCAAGGTTTCAATACTTAAGTACCTACCTCAGTTTGTTACCATGGAAACACTGACATTTTGCTGTTAAATATCAGTGTTTACAATCGACAAGGTGATAAACAAGATTTAGCTACAAAAGAAAGTAATAGTATAGTAAATCCGGACATAGTTATTGCACATCATGTTGAAATTTCTAACTTTGCCCGAACTCGATACTAAGAGCGTCCTAAATGTTGTGGAGGATAATTTCCGAAAGCTGAACTTGGTGAGTCGTCATCCACACTCTAATTTTTCCCAAAAATAAATAATAAATAACCGACAATTGATTACGTGGGTAGCTATTATTTTCAGAAAGCCTATGCTATACGTATGATATACATTGGCGAGCATGCACTGCCGAAAGAGGAAATTATTCAACATTTCTCGAGGAGCATTGAACTTGTGAACTCCACTTACTGTGAGATCAATGTCTACGGGCTTCTTCTTGTGTACGACAGTTATTTTGTTCATATACTGGAGGTAAGTGTTAAAATTTTTAAGAAAAGGATGTACTTCAAGAAAATGGAGTACCTACTTGTCTAAGTTTTCTTAAAAAGTCTGCTACAAATTATTTGACATTTCCTATGGTCCTTCTTTTCCCAAGGAGGCATGGGACTTTCCACTTGGGGTGTGTTAAGTGTTTAAATTACGTATTACCTAATGCTGTCTACAGTTTGGTAGCCAAGTCATGTTTTTTGACGAAGATTTTAGACTATCTGACACGCTACGTTTGTCAAGAGCAGCTAAAACCTGGCAAAGAAACAAACTAAATGTTGCTGACTTACTTTACTAGATATAACTTTAAGCTCTTAACTCTTGATTAAATTTTTCTTATGCACCTTTTAAGGGTTCAGAAGACACAATTCACAGACACTTAAGATTTTTATTCAGACGAGAGACTAACTGGAAAGCCAAAAGGTCGAATTTGGACCAACCTATTAATGTGGATAGTGAAACCGAATTCTTGAATATCATAATGGCGGACAATACGGAGACAGAGGACGTACCGGAGAGGATAATGTTTAGACGTTTGAAACTAGTGATGATATACCACTCCATCCGCACGGTAATTTAAAGTCTAGATTTAGATATCTTTGTTGTTTAGTTAAATGTATTATACTTAAGTAAAAACTATTTTGTAGTTATCTTACGTGGTAAAAAATATTGCATGACTGTAATATGTTATATATCATAGCCATATACCTAGTTTTGGTACCTATTTCATATTGTATCTAGGTGGTAAATCCATACAATTGTTGTCCAGTTGCTATTCACTAAATGGCGAGCAGTGACAGCAAGGCCACCATCGCTCATAGGCAAACTGGATCTGTTTGGAACCCTGCAAGACCATTTGGAGCAACTACGCATCTTCCTAAACAAGCTTACTAAAATATGTGCCTTCGCTAAAGCTGACGAAAACGTAAGTTTATAAAACCTAAAAATATTATATTATTAATAGGTAGGTAACTAATTCCTGATGGTTGTTAACATACGAGCAAAATGAAAAGAAGTAGAGATCCATTAGTCTTTTCTAGTTAAGGGAAGACTAGACGAATGGTACAGAGAGGTTTTTAAAAATAATTGCCTGCGTTATTCACACATTCACTCTGGGCGCTTCGATAGAGTCAATGGCACTCACGACTCGTTTCTACAATATTAACACCCTTGATTCGGTAATACTTTACCATGAAATTATATTTGCAGTTATCCTTTGAGGGATTAAAGGTAGTAGACCCTAAGATGGAAGCTCTGCCTGAAGTTGCTCTGATCGACTTCTTGTTGCAATCTCCTCACATTCTACCACTTCGTGAAACCGCGGCCTTGCATCGGCAAGTCGAAGATTTCAAATTCTATTTCGGTGAGCTACCTTTTCTATTTTCACCTCTTATTATAATAAGGATACCTATATTATCATCTTTTATTTTTCATTATACTTACTCCTATCTTCGTAATTTGCCTGCAGAGGAGGTTTGGCCTTTACCAACTCAGTTCACGCCTCGATTCCTTTACAAGTTGAAGATAGACGATTCTTTCGTGGAGCCTCTCCCTGTAATGCCTTGGGAAGTGGTGAAGAAAGAGGGAGATGACGAAGAGAGGGATGAACGGGAGGAACATACCGACTCGTCTTCTGATTAAATTATCGACACTATTATCTTTTTTGCATTATTTTTCTTTTATTGTGTTCTAGTCATTTTTAATGTTGTGTTTAAAATACACGATTAAGTAGCCATTAAGGTTGTTTTTTTTTGTAAGTTTTTTTGTTGAATGTTCCAGGCGTATCACACTAGATAGGTATGATTGATACATCACTTTATTTTAATATAAAGTAAAAAATCGTTCGTATCTATTAACATGATAGACATACCTAAGGGTTTGACATGATAGATAAACAATATAGCCTTGCTAGCTTTTAGCTTGATATCTGTAGCCTGTACAGTGGGTACCTACCTACCTATTAACATTTCAGATTGTTATCTTTCGTGTTTTCCATACACTATCTCATTTCCCATGATAAAGGGTATTGGTGGCAAACTTATTTAGTGTTGCTATAGTAATATTGATTGTGGACAAACAAGTTGTTGAATGTTGTTGATAATCACGGCGAGTGTTATTTGTTCCTTAAACCAAAGTAGTGACACAGTGCAACATGGATAAACTGAAAAAGAAAAAACGGATCCGAAGACAAACGAGAAAAACGATCGCTGGAATAAAACTGCCGCCTATTGAACCCGTTGAAGGTATTAAAACTATTGTAGATGTAGATCCTGCCTATTATTCTTTGGTCGAAGGCCGACCATTGAAACAGAATAAATCAATACACGAATACAAAAAACATATAAAAAGTGTGGCACTAAACAGAACTCTTCACGGATTCCTAGTTGATGAAATTCTCCGGATTGATAAAGAAATTGAAGCGGAGCGTAATATTTATGAAACTGCTTACAAGCATTTCGAAGAATACCAAAACAGTTTCGATAAATTTCTTGCAGACGACAATAATAAAACGATTGCTATAATGCAGAAATCTGATGCCTTAGCAAAGGAATTGGCCAATCAAACTGAGAATCATAAGAAGGCTAACTATGATTTGGCATCACTTAAGTCCAAATTGCAGTACATTGACGAAAGTTTAATGATACTTCTATCTTTCCAAAATTTTCTCTACAAAGCTTCCCCAATTCTGTGGCAAAATAAGAATAACATTAAGTTAGATGTAGATCACCCCGAAATATTTGTAATGGATTCTGATATCTTTGCGAAAATTGACCAAGATGCCATTGAGAAGAAACTGCAGAACTTGCCTATGCCACTACTATACTTTGAGACTCCAAAACAGTTGCTGACGATATTTGATTTATTGGAAAAACAGAATTTGAATTATTTGCTGTTGACTACAGAATTTAATTCGGAGAAAAACAAATTTTTGAAGACTGTCGATGTTATGAAAACGAAGCTACGCCAAGAATTAGATTTCATTAAGGAAAAGGTATGTTTCACCCAAACGGTTCGATTACAAAAAACCTTGATATGTGATTATAATTTATAATAAACATTGCAGTATCTACTTATTGCATTTATTTATTTGCAGATCAATGAAATACAAGATACAATCAAAAGAAACGAAGACCGCGAAGCTGAAATAAAGGAAGTTTTCTACAGGATATTAGAGCAAAAAATTAGGCACATTGTGTCATCAGATATGACGCTACAGATTTTCAATTACGTGGAATTTGCTTACGAGCAACTGATAGCACCAAATGAAACAAAATTTGCTTCTTTAGATATGGCTTTAGCTTTAGAGCGAGAATATGATAATTTGACTTTAAATATTTCCGTGTACGATCTGGATATGATAAAGCAAATTGAAAAAGAAACATACGAACATGGCCACATAGAAATAAAGCGAGCTAAGGAAGCCTTTAAAATGTTAAAAGATGTCGATAAACTTTCAAAGCGTTTGAAATCTTCGTATGAACCAACAAGACGAAAAATCTACGAATAATCTTTATTTTTGCACACACCATCAAAGCACCTAATTTGTATAATAATTATAGCGAGGCATACTATAGCCGAGCACGGTGCTTATCAGGAAATAGTTTTCTGTGTGTTGGTTTATTGACTAAAGGATAAATATTTTAAATTTTTGCTGACCTTAAATATTTTGACCATTGTTTTCATTCTCTTTATTAACTGTAGATATTATAGTATGTGTTTTAGTGTATTGTTAAGCCTCTTTGTAACGTTAATGAAATGCTACATTCTTCAACGAGACATTTTGAAGCATGTCATTTTTGTTTCTAACTGACACAGTTATTACAGAAGCTTATAATAATTTTATTTCTATTTTATTTGTAAAGTAAAAGATAAAACTTTATATTAATTTACAAATAATTTATAACAATGAGTTGTTTAAAAAAGGAGCGGAAGCCCATGGTTCCCCTGAAAACCCTAGATATAATATTCCGACGTCGTTATGTTCCCAACACACAACATTACTTCACGAATCGTAAACATGCTGTGGAGCAGGACACAAAGCATAAAAAGCAGATGAAGCCGTTCCGCGTTCCAAAATCTGAGAAGCTGTTGTCTTACATAAAGTACAGTGATCGAAAAGAAAAAGTTACTACAAGAGAAAGATTAGCTCAACCACTTCATCTCAAAGATAATCTGAGAGTCGCAGCCACCAGGGATATATCTCAAAGACTGTTTGTTGAGGAACCTCCTGATGATGTTAGAGCAGTTGTGGAAATTCATCCTGAGTTTTATACCGTGATTGAAGGTCGTCCTTTGCGATGTTTTGACGACATCAAAGTTTATCTGAACAATATTCGAGCTTATGCAATGGACCGGCAACAAATCGGTTATCGACGAGACTTGATTCTGAAAATAGAAAAAAGCGACGTTGAAGAAGCTGAGCATTACGAAAAGATAGTTGAAAAATTAAAGCAACATATTAAAAACTTTCAAACTTTTCTCACGGAGGATTACAAGAAGGCTTGCTATAAAGTGGCGCGAGCAGAAAAAGTTTACAACACTTTGCTCGCTAAAGACTCTGAGTTTCTTGGGTATGTTTCTAGTTTGACGATTTTGAACAATATTTTGTTTAAACTTGATGCCATTAGAAGTATTTTGAAGACGTACAGAAGTTATTTAATGTTTGTAGCGCCTTTGTCATGGAGGCAACAAAATGACGAAACTTTAAAAGGTAGGATAATGTCAATTCAGTTTGAAGCGGGAGAATTTGCTACTGATAATGATTTAGTTGAATCCTTGGATATTGAAAAAACAGTAGAGATGGCTAAAATTGAATTCAAAAACCCACTTCCAGCTTGTCTCTTTTTCAAGAGACCTGAACAAATGATGTATTTGTTCCGTTCGATGGAGCTGCAGTCTCGAGAGTATTTAATGGAGCTTGCAAAAACCGATGGACCTAATCGTATGCTTCGAGACCGCTTCAAACAGTTAAAACTGGCGCAGGCGCAAGAGTCTGATTATTTCCAATATTATATTGATATTATTAACTTTGAAATATCCCGTGAAAGTTTCAATGAAGAACATTTACGCAATAAGTTTTACAGAATTTTAAATGAATCTTTTTATGACAGTATTGCGAGTCCAACCACATTGAAATTGAAAATATGCATTGAGTACGTCTACGAACAAGTTTTTGGAAAATGCGAAGAGGGTCATCATAGTCTCCAGGATCCTCTGAAAATTCTTGAAGTAATGTATGAAGACTATAACTTGCGTCTGGATGCATTAGATTTCCAAATAGTGGTCCAAGCACAGAAAGATTTCTTTGCACAAGACTTGAAAATGATGCAGAATGCTTATAATGCACAAAGGGAACTCAGAGCTTTTAGAGAAATGACAAATGCCATCAACAAAGCGTTTTGGCCACCTGCAAAGTATGTTCGGCCACCAATAAAAAAATTTTTAGACAAAAAGAGTCGATACCAGGCTATGATGGCCGAGAAGAAGAAAACTGAAATTTTAAGCGGAGAACGACTAAAACCTAAGAAGTATAAGCTATCAATGGAGGAACGCGAGGGCTTACTACTATTTACTGAGTGGTGTGAAGGTATGAACCCGGCTCCCTTCTTAAAGGAATACAATGAATTTACGAAGCCTGTATTTGAGTGGAAACCTCAAAAGTCTAGACAATTTCATCCAATGGAACATTAAGTTTGATATTTTATTGTAATATTTTAATGTTTATTTGTTATTTCTAATTCATTTAAATTATTTGTCTGGTAATAAAGTACATTTAATTCAGAAAAAGTTTATTTTTATACATACCTACTAATAACTACCAATCTAGTTGGTTTAGACGATTTTTAATTGACTTATTTAAATCAAAGAAATACTTGTAATTATTTTAAAATGCATGAAGATGAGTCACGTACTGTTGTCATTAATATAATAAAACCAAGAAGACTCGCAGATGATCATAATATAAAAGTAAAGCATAGAAATAGCAAACATGTCGTAAAAAAGCGCTTGAAAAATGCTACCGATGTATCCCAGATCTGTTTTGTACCTAATATTGAACCTTTACCATCAGCCACGTTGAAAAAAGATGAAATTTTGTTGCCTTACGTACCTTATACGAGGGCTCGAGAAAAGGAGATATTCCGGAAACGTATGAATATGGGACTACGTGACACTTACAAAGCTGTTTATGCTGAAATTAGAAGTCGTATACATATAGATGACCCACCAAACGATATTCTGACTATAACAGATTTCTATCCTGGATTTTTTCAATGTGTTAGTACAACTTTTTTATCAAAGTATATAGCTCCGTATAAATCTCTTAAGTATTCGTTTAACACTCAGTTAAGGTTGAGAGAAGAATGTGGTTACAGAAATGATTGTATGTTAAATATTGACACAAATTACAAGATAGAACAGGAAATTTATGAAAAAGCTACGCAAAGGTATACGGAGCAAGTTAAATATTTCGAAGCTTTCATTTTGGCTGACTACCTCAAGTCTATGGTGTACCTCAACCAATGGGATGAGATGGCATTGGCACTGAACAAGGTTAATTATGAATATCAATGTCTTGCTGCAAAAATGTTTACAATAACTTCGAGGATAGTGGGGCTAGATTATAGGTATGGGCTTCAGCAAAAATATGGGAGGTTTTTTTATTACCTCTCGCCTCCAAGTTGGCGGTATAAGAATAGAAACTTTGCTCGATCTGTCGAGATAGAAGCGAAAGGTTTTGATTTTGGGATATCCAAGGAAGAGGATACATTTAGCGTTATGTTCGACAAACTGAAAATGGAGTGCTACAGTGGCCTTGTTAAGCCAGTTCTATTCTTTAACGATACTGTCGATTTAATGAAATTGTTTGATGGAATAGAGCAACAACATTTGCATCATTTTACGCACGTGGTTCAGCTTGCGCCTCACACAACATTTTTAAAGAAAGGAATAAAGCTTTTTAAAGACATTATTGCTCAGGATAGTGCAGGAATTCTTGCTACAGTTAAAGAGTTCAAAAAATTTTTAGAATTCAGTGAGGACCAGAGATCCCAGCTGGAGGCGAAATTCTTCAAGATAATCAATGGGTATTTTTACGAAAACGTTGGTGCTCCAGAAGTCTTAAAATTTCAGTTGCACTTGGAATTTTGTTACGAAAAAATATATAATGAAAAACCTATAAATATGGATTTAGTGGGAACTGCTAAGGCTTTAGAAGATTTTTACATGGATTATTCTAAACGGTTGGATGCCGTAACAGGAGATAAAATAAACGCCGCTATGGCTGTGTATATTAACTCAGAACGAAAAAAATTCAAAGAAGCCAAAGATGCGGCCAAGGAACTCCGACAATTCAGACGTTTGGAGCTTACCTTACTTCGTGCTTATGAGCCACGCAGTCAGGTGCAACCAAATTTGAACCGTTTTAGGAACCTAAGTTTGAAAAAGAAAAAGGCAACCAAATCAAAGTCCGAGGAATATCGAAATAGTCTCACCGAAGCTGAATTAGAATATCTGTCTTTGTTTACTGATTGGACAGAAGTAGAGGATCCTGCTAAGTACTTACAATGCCGTAGTATGTCTCACGTCGATCCAGGACATACTAACAAGAAGTAACATTCTATTACCTACTTTTGGTATTTCACAAATAAAACAAAATATTTTAATGAAAACAGTTTATTTACGGGGTTCAATATGAAAAACGTATATGTATCTCCATAAAACACAATACAATAATACGCAATGTATGTATATAGATATAATAAAACAAATATTATTTAATAACAAAATTTACACGCTCTACACATAAAAATGTTTGGTTTCATGGTATTGACAAATAACTACTTGGAATTTACATATTTACAAAGTGGGTACCTAACACAAAATGGTAAAAGCTTTTCAATATTATGTCTTAACATTAGGTTATACATCTATGAGTAAATAAATAAATAGGTACTAATTAAAACTATAAACAAACAAATGATGACAATACTTTCGTCTATCAGAAGTTTAAAGCTTTGACTTGAAATTTTCATCAACGCTATGACGATACGATCAATGGCCTAGAATAGTCTTTCAATTACATCGTTACCTTATCCTTACATATTGAGGAGTATATCTTGTCAGTACCTAGCGATAGTCATCCACTCCAGAAAGCAAAAGTGCTAAAGAATTTTACAAAACTTGTTAATGTATCAAATTAAACAAACGAACTACTCAAATTGATTCGGAAAAGGTAACAAACATCATATTTCAATAGTATAGTATCAGTATCATTAGTACAAGTTTTCTTTAAGTTTAACGAAAACGAAACGAGAGCGCGTTCGGTGGTCTGATTGGCCGGCGCGAATGAACCAACCAATGAGAGTGCCGAACGCGCTCTCGTTTCGTTTTCGTTCATCGTAAAGCAAACTTGTACTAAGCGTACAGATATAGAAACAATTAATTGTTTTTGAAAGACATACATAATATATACGTTGTTTATTTCGTATGATATATTCCCCTACAGTATTTACAATAAGTTTGTATATGTACAAAAACTTGAAGCTCTCCCAACATAATAACAGTACAAGCCTCTTCATTATTATGTTGTAACAATGCCTATATGACATCACATTAAACGTAGAATTCTTTACTTACTACTTTTAGCTACACAAAAAATAGAGCAAAGAATCTAGGACGAAATCAAGGGGAAGGATCAATGCATAATGAGCTTATATATCGTTTAAAAAGATATATAGAAGCGTACAAAAAGATTTGATGTAAGGAGCATTTGACGAAACGTAGAGAATCAGTTTATTATAGAAAAAATGTTATTATTACACAGTAGGTAGGTAGATATTCCGATAGCAGGAAAAAGTTTAACCATTGATAACACCACAAAGGATAATTCCACACATGATATAATAGTATAGTATGACATTCAGAAGAATAATCTAGTGAGTTTGCACAGACATTAGGTACTAATTATTAAGATGAAAGTTACATATTATCCCGCAAATGCCCGTCTCTCCATCACACACCAAAGTTACCTAAATACTGTAACACTAATGGTCCCACATAATATTGTGTGTGAGCCACGTTTTGCAAACTATGAAAACCGTCTAAAAAATTTCGTCGTTGGATTTGCATATTTAGGCTGACCACAGAACAAGTGGCCTCGTACAAGCTATAATTTACCATGTATGTAAGCCAGTGGTCATATCAAACGGACATATCTAAATGATTAGTGTAGTCTACCTTTATCTCCCACCTAGCTATTTTCAAAAGAAAATGACTAGTAGTTAATTTAACTTTAATATTCGTTTCCGTCAAAATGTTCAATATAACTTGAGCAACATGATGATGGAATATTTCATAAGACGTTATACATCTATAGTAAAACAATATTTGGTGTTTCTATCTCGGACGTTATAAATCATCCATACAGTGAGCATTTTAAAATACTTAACGTTCACGAACCGTACCGTTATTAGCGCACGGCCGACTTGTCACAAACACTTGAACGCAACAGTAAACAGTCTATCTGACTCGTTTTTTCTGCAGCTTGGCGAGCTTTCTTCTCTTGAGTATCATCTCATAGAGTGCTTCGAGCCCCTCGTGCAGGCCCTCGCCGGTGATGGCACAAGCTGGCTGCACGTGCCAGGCGTGCGCGTCGCGCGACCCGTGCGGCGACGACACCAGCTCGTGTAGGCCTAATAGTTTCTCCAGCTCGCGGGGTTCCTTTGCCCCAGGTAGGTCTTGCTTATTCGCTAATACAAGAATCGGCACACCCGTATTGTCAGGAGACTTAGCCGTGCGTATTAACTCCATTTTTGCTTCTTCCATTCGTTCTACATCGACGGAGTCTAAAACAAATATGATGCCATCTGTGCACCTGGTGTAGGATTTCCATAGAGGCCGTAATTTTTCTTGGCCGCCGACATCCCATACAAGGAAGTTGACACCCTTTGACTTGCCAAGAGTGCCTTTGACTTTTTCGCAGTTGAACCCAATGGTGGGGACGGTGTTGAGGT
The DNA here is from genome assembly GCF_023101765.2 of Spodoptera frugiperda. Taxonomy (NCBI): domain Eukaryota; kingdom Metazoa; phylum Arthropoda; class Insecta; order Lepidoptera; family Noctuidae; genus Spodoptera; species Spodoptera frugiperda. Next base: position 6,511,199 of record NC_064215.1, read on the forward strand.
ACTGGTCGAATTTGAGCCGATAGAGTGCAGTGGTCTTGCCAGCAGAGTCCAGCCCTAGCATGACCACGTGCAGCGTGCCCTGCGCAGTAGGCAGCGCATCGAGCAGGCTCGAGTTCTTGCCCATGTTAGCACCCATACTTCGTAACCGCGCGGCGGTTATCTGACACTGTCGTCCAAGCGCACCATCACGAGATGTTCGTGTCACTCTGAAACGTACAAAAACACAATGTTAGATAACCGTAACATATAGCTCTGATAACATGTCACCAGTCACAGACTGTCACTATGTAATGCATGAGGTAGTTTATAATAATAATCTATGTGACGATGACCTTAGTGCTGTCTTGTTCTATTTTTGATGCGTATATTGCGCCACACGTCTGGCGGAATAATGATGCTTTCCTATTAATATAAAAGGAAACGCTCTTTGTCTATGTTGTAAGACTAGTGGCAGCAGTTTATGTTCCAGTTTACTATCGTATCTGAAATGATCGAGAGTAATAGAGATATGTCAGTGACACGAGAGGCGGCCCAGTAGAAAGTGATCAACCTTATGCCCTTCAGACAACTCTTACTTAATATTAAACAATTTATCACAGTTTCGAAATGTCTTCGAAAGAATTATAAAGAACATAAGCTTTCATTTTATAGCTGATGCGATGAGATTACATTCAATGATAGATTTAAGAATATAAAGAACTTGAACTTTGAAGGAGAGTTTGTGTTTTATTTTCAATGGTTTCTTGTTACTGTTTGACTTTACCTATGATAAAGTCATAGTTGAGTGGAGGAATAGGTTCATAGGTTCAATGTAAAGTAACAGTAAATGGAGAGTGGGGAGGTGGGAGGGGACCACATTGAGACGAGACAAGATGTCGCCATCGCTCGCGCCCTTTTAATAATTATTCGCGGCAGACGAGTCGACGACTTTTTGCACGGAGGCACGGGCCGGCCCGGTTATGAAGCAAACTTATAATTCAACTCCAGCATCTCAGCGGTTGACGTAACCCGTAACTATCACGATACAAAGTCCACTTTCGTTCAGTTCTACTATCCACTATGTTGGCGAACTTGTGCGGTGTGCAGAGTACACCTTGCGTGGATAAATTTTGATCTTTTCAAGTGAGGGCAACGACCTAGCACGGTTCAAAGAAGATTATTATTCAGGCTCCCCAGATCTTTATGTAGTGGGCAGCCTTTGTTGAATTTTATCTTAATACTGAAAACAATACTAGGTATCGACTTATTTTTAAAAGACTACAATATAGAGAATCGATTAAGACGTTTCCCGTTACATTCCATACAGTGTTCCAATACTCATCAACAGGTGTATAAGTTGTTGTAGGACATCGAAAGTTAACTTCTCTTAATTTCGAGGCCAAATTAATCGCAAGTAGGACTTGAACGTTGCCAGTATCGACCTGTCTATCTTGAAAAACTAGTATTGCAACTTTTGTTTTTATTCGGCCGACTTTGGGAGCCTAACAAAGGTTAGGTCAGTGTGTCTACTTGAGCATCTGATTTGCAACAGCTATATCTACGTGCGTTCATCTCTGTAATAGGTATTGTTTCTAAATTTATTACAAGATTGCCAAATGAATTGGTACAGTCATAGCAATGAATAAGTTAATTGAAGTAAGAAACAGTACAACTGTCTTAGAAATAATTGTAACTTGTTATCGTAAAGGCTAATCAGTTGGTATGTTCCTTGTTTACTTGGATTAACTTATTCAGTTGGCAATGTCCTTGTGGGTTCATTTTGTGAAAGCATCATTTATTCAGGACACGAACGGAATATTTGTTTATTAGGGTATGTTACGGTGTGATTAGCAGGGTCAATGTAACTAAGAGAAAGCATGTGATGCGATGACGGCGGCCCTTTACTTTCTCTGTGCATGATCTGAACCACGCCTAGATGGAAACACGCTTCACTACATCCGCGCCACTTACTAATTTTAAAACCGTTCAGTAAAAACTTAATGAAAATATTTTAAACACTATGGAATTTAGAATATGCACGAGAATATGTATTTACGTCTTTGACAGCTGTCGTTTTTGACAGATGTCAACTGCATCGTAGAATAAAGTAAAGAGGCTGAATGGGACGTTAAAAATGCTAAAATATTTCTTTCAATATTTTGAAACACATCCAGAGCTTTTGTTCACCTTTAACATTAACAAGTATTCCATTCCGTTAGTCTCCTTATTGACAAATGTTTTCGTGAACAGAAACATAACAAAAACATTGGTAACATTTTTTTTGACCTACAAACGGGAACGCCGTGGTCTTGACCGGGTTTTAAGTAAGTATTTGATGTGGAAAATGAATTTATAGATTTAGAGTACTGATATAAAAGAAGGCAAAGGAGTATTCTGTTCACTTTGGTAGTAAACATTGAGTATGCTTAGACAATAAAGGTAGAAGGATAAGTTCGTTGTTTAGCGGTTTTAGAATATTAAAGATAAATAAACAATGCGCACACAGAATATTTTTCTCCAAAAAATGGTAGACATTTAACAATGAGGTTAATTTATTCAAGAAATTGTATTCCGGTCACATATTACAAAGGTCAACGAATTGAAATTCATTCCATTCCATATTTGATAGAAAGTTACTGTGTCATATGTTATGTGTATCGAAATAATTATTATCACAACTACGTATCAAGGTAATTTGGTATAAATGTACCTAGTATCCTAGTCTGTATATTTTTGCTACTTCATACATACGTACTATCTCTGCAAATCAACACATTTCGATCCATTTCAGAATCAACAGTACTTGATACTATAGTAATTCGTTTTCAATAAATTGGATTAATACGAATCATTTTTGAATCAATGAACTGTACCTACATACCTAAGCCTTGATTGTTCAAAAAATTATGGATTACATTAACAAGCATTAAAATAGTGATATTACATTATTTAATTAAATGCATTTAGTGCATACGCATTGAGTTAGCCAGTCATGTAGTCCAGTTAGCCGATGTTCCGCTAGTCAGCCTGGTATGTGCAACAGGTCCGGACAATCCGCATGCAGCTCATGTTCCTGCAGTGTACATGAGGTCACCATGCCTCGTAATGGTACATCCCTACTTTATTAATGGCTTTAAGCACTATGGAACTTCCTAAACACGTTATCTATAGATTGACATACATAGCGTTCGCGGTTTTAATCGCCAATGGATATAATCAGGTTTTGTAGAACAATACCATTACTGAACACCTGCTGTTATTAGGTAGGTAGGTATTATTAACATTGTTCTGCATTCGAATCCGCAATCAGTCGCGTTTAGGACGCTATTACAATCAAACTAAATATTGAAAATATTTTTCACTAGTTTTTACAAATTCCTATTCAAAGAGCAGAAGGTGGACTCCAGGTATAATAATGGAAGCCTTAAGTGCGTCAACCCTTTATAATCTTTAGTGTCATTACTCGAAATTCTTGTCCAGATTTTTTACGAAAGCAATTTTTGATAATAGCGCTGAATATACACCTTATGTATATGAAGATAAAGCGAACGACGCATTTTTTGCGGTTCAGCCTTTTGCCAACCGAATATGTCGTCAGATCTTCCCAAAGTCCTAAGTAAACTAATATCGGAGTCAGAATTACGGTCTTATGTTCCTTAGTAAGCATTTTATTCGTAACTGTGAAAGCATATTGATGATTAACTGTTAATAACGTTGGTGCATCTAAATATAGAAATTTTATTATTTTATTATTCTATTTAGAATATGGTGTTGTAATAATATTCTGAAATGCAACATGATGTTAGAGCTGCAACGCATTACTACGTGTTCTATTGACTGGTGGACCATTTAGATTTTAAAAGTCCTCTAAATTTTATTTATATAATTTTGGAGACTAAAAATAAAAACCTAATTAAAAGTATATGGAATATGAAGAAGATTTATCTATCTATCTAAAAGTATATGCTATACACGACACTAATAATTTAAATGGTTTTAAAACCCCACTTGTACACTTTTGCTACTTCACTTGATAAAATACAAGCAAGGTGTTATGCGTATAAAACGGAGCAATTAAATCGGCTTGTAATACAGTTCACGTATTTGTCCATCTGACAGGTGAAAGGAGTCTTCTAATCAATCTTATAGACCGCATATTAAAGCCGTATAAGCCAGCTAACTTAAATTGCAGTTGAGTGCGTCGCTAGTGTCTTCATACTAAAGACAATTTTGTTCCAACTTCTACTAGTTCCAATTTCGTCCGCATGAATAGATAAGTTGGTGGTGTTGGTATAACAGTATGGTGAGTAATCGATGCAGTGTCTAATGTGCGTAACGGAGTTCCGTAGTGTGTAAGTAATGTGTATGAAGTTCTAATTGATTCGCCACAAGAACTAAATGGAGCGTTCATGTTTGCAGCTTTTATTGAACACGAGTTACAGGATTTGTTTACAACTTTTGTTCTCATTAATCAAGTACTAGGTAGGTTACTTTATTTGTTAGGATTTAAACTGACTGGTTGGAAATGTCCCTGCTAAGTTATGAGGTCACGATTAAGATGATCATAATCACTTAGTACGGTATTTCATAAATCTTAAATGGTTTTATCGTACAAGACTTTACCTCTTTAAACGTTTTAATGAGTTTTAAACTTAGATCAAAGTTAGATTCAAGAAGATTAAAAGATATTCACTTAGTCACATTACTAACTTGATTCATTAGTAAGTATTAATGGAGTATCAATAGAACTTGTACGCCTCTCTTGTAACGGAATTAATTTAATAGTAGAATTCTCGCAGAACCTCTTAGCGCTTCGTTCCAAGGGGTACCCGTTATTAGAATTTGCGCGCGAAACTTTTACGAATTCAACCAACTTCGAGTCGAAGTAATGCTGAAAATTTTGTTGATTTTGTTCTGAAATCTTAGACTAAAGTTTTTATTATTAGGAGCTAAGTAATATAAAGTCTGTGTACTTGTTAAGTGTTGTTTTTTTATTAAATCTCTTGATGAAAGTAAACTTGTTGGCGATGTACCTAAATAGGCGTTAATCTAAGCCCTAAGTTTTGTATACTTTCTAGACATTTAGGGTATAAGATTGTTCTATAATAATTACTGCATAAATATATGAAGTTTCTGTTCTGTTCAACTAGACTTGGGAACTGTGTCATTCCGCATGAAGTCGCCCAAACTACATTTGAGATCTGACCTAAATATTAGTTAGTTCTGTCGGAATAGAGACGAATGCTACAGCGAGTTCTTGTCGAAATAGAGTAGGTATGAAATGGAGCCATACACTACTAAACTTATACGACCCTGTTTCTCTATAGGAATTTTGATATAGGATTAAATTATATTTTCTACTTTATCTTCGTATTATCTAAATATTATAATGTTTCTCTGATACTGTTTAACGGGTTTGTTATGACCAAGCAAAATTCTAGTGATGACGTCCGTTTCTAAATGATGCATGACGTCAATAATTCGCTACTGTTTTTACAAAAATTTGCTAATTATTCTAATTTTTATAGAATTATTAGTATGAGATTGGAGTCTTTAATTTATGCACATGTTGAGGGTTATGTTTTTGCGTTCTCTAGATGGCGCTTGTGAAGCAAATAGTCGTTGTCTTTTTACCTAGAGTACATTTTATCAATAGTTCGTTTAATAATGTGGTTGTCATCTTTCTTATACTTTTTTTTTTTATTTGTGCAAGTCAAACATTTTGCTTTTTTTATTTGACGTTGTAATTCAATTTACGGTTTTATACTTACATTTCTTAATATATTTAATTTGATGTCTTCCTAAGCCAGTCTTCAGTCTTCAACTCTTAGTACCTGTAACGATAAAATGACCTTCAGTTAGAATTGCCAACATTTTTATATCAAAATGCGGAATAAATAAAATACCTATGCAACTTTTATTTCCTTTACGGGCAATTAATCTAATTATATTAATTCCTTAACTATTAATGTACAAGGTTAACTTAGTTTAAACGTGGTTCGTGGTTTAAAGTTTGCGGAACTAAAAGATTTAGAACTCATTTTGGACAGACTTAGTTTTATAACCTTCTTTAAAGCTTGATGTGGGTAGTGACGTAGACATGTATCGATATTAGCCATACAAAATACCTATGGAATGGAAATAACCCCAAATAACGCGAACAAAACCTTTCCACTTGACCTAGTATTCCACTTCTATTCGTGTGTAGGTAACTTAAATAATTTCTCTTGAGAAGATATTTACAGAGCCTTTAATAAAACCTTTGCTGTGCCTTTGCCCCCACTCCACACCTCCATACATTGTGAATTTAATTGTCTGCCTCTAAAAGCCCATGAGCTATTTCCAGTTATTTTGTGCTCACACATCATTTTCAGGCTTCTTTAATGGAAGCCCTGTTAAAGGTAACAATTTCTTCGAAATACTTGCGATGTAAAATGTTATATACGTAGGTATACATACACCAAAGAAATTGACGGAACACGTTGAAAAATTGATTTATAATCCAGGCAAGTAATCCTCAACGAGATCAAGTAGAGGAATCTTTGATAAGGTAAAGTGTACTCTATTTATGTTGTATTAGAGTTTATGTGCATCGGCAACCATAGCACACAAGCCCAAGCTCTGTGACAAAGAAGAATGATAGGTGCTTTTACCGACATAGAGAATGCATCGGCAACCACAGTACACAATTTCAAGCTCTACTCTGACAAAGAAGAATGATAGGTGCTTTTACCGACACAAAGAAGAGGTGGAATTTTGATTATACTACGTTTCTGTATAAATCTGTAGTGCGACCATAATAGTTTCATGGAGGCAACTGGTGCACCGTCGACGGATGGTAATTTCCTACGATAGAAATGAAGGCCGGGGGACCCGCCCAGCGGAACTCAAGTGCGGAAGGATGCAATGAAAATCATTGAGTATGCGGGTCATTCTGTTCATGCCAATAACCTTTTAGAACTCGTGTGTTTATTAATTAGTGTTGTCTGTAAGGCTATAGGGGTGGCTTTTAATAGAAAGATGAAAAAAATCCTGCATATTACGAGAAATTCAATGGTATTCAATCAAATTAAATAATGTTCTTCTACTTCATTATAGATTTGTTCAGGATAAACCTTAAATGGTAGATTACACAGGGCCTTGTATATCAGCAATATATGTCGGTATAGAAATAATATACAAACTCGGTGTTCTACATAGAAATTAAAACATATTGTTTAATACATAGGAAGATAGGTAGGTGGTATCTTTTCTCCATTTCCCTTTCTACCCAACACATTTCACATAATTATTGGTCCAGTTTTTCACGAAGGGCAAAAACATCAGCTAGTGGATAGTGGCTTGTGGATGGCAATTTCCGTTTCTTTCACCAGTGAGCATTTTAATGAAAGACGTGTATACCCGGCGATGGCCACCGGCCCACGCCGACGGCCGACACCGGAGGGAGCTTGCAAATTATGTTTACGCGAAACTGCTTCTGTTAGATATTGAAAAATGTTGGATATAACTGATGGATGAAATAGAATTCTGGTAAAGACAGAAAAAAATTATAAAGTGTTCTTGTGAATGTCTTCGAGATTTCGTGAAAATTATGGTAAATTAAGCCATGTATTAGTTGGAGATATTAAATTTAGAGTAAATAATTATAATGAAGATTTGCGTAATTTAATCGTTATCAATATAGAGTAATATGTTCGTATTTGGCAACAGACTTTTCACCATTATAAATACAACAGACAAGTAATACCTGAATGACAAAACTTTTCGGGGAATTAACTGTAAATCAATATTATGTTCATGTTAAACAGTGGCAATAACAAGCCTAATGGCATAACACGGAACGAAATATGACATTAATTACCTAAAACTGATTACCTACATCTTGCATTCATCGACAATTTCTCACTAATTACAAAAGTATTAATTACAAATTGTTTAATTCGTTTCGATTATACACTTGTGTATTGGTGTCAGAGACATCGTAATCGATTCTTGTTGCGAGGTTCGGTTACATTGGAACACGATACGAGATATCGATTTAATTAACATGTACTGGAAATTTTATATCTACGTGTCATGTGGACTGTGCACTGATCCTTACAACAAATACCTATAGTTTCTAGTATTTATTAGCTTTCTATTCCAGTACCTTGGTCTGAACCCTTTGTACGAGTTTGTTTTACGTTTAACGAAATCGAAACAAAAGCGCGTTCAGCGCTCTGATTGGTTGGCGCAACAGACCAACCAATCAGAGGGCCGAATGCGCTTTTGTTTCGATTTTTTCAGGTACTGTTCGTACTTCTTAAGTTGAGCAGCGTAAGGTTACATTCGGATATTCTTTTCATGTCAATAACGAATCCATTAGAATTGGGATAAGCCTATTGCTATACGATACTCAAACCTAAGACAATGTAACAAAGACCATTCATAAACAATACGTTTATGCAGATGTAACAAATATCCTAATTACACTTTTAGCAGAATTACCGGATAGCGATCTTTATAAGACTTCCGCTATTAGTACAAATTGCATACTGTTCCTACTTAAAGTCTATTAAGGAAATGAAGACCTTGTGTGCTCAGGCTCCTACGACATAGGTTCCCAATGTTATAAGGTTATTCAGATTTCGAATAGAATGGCTCATTAGAATAGGCATTGGTGATTTGACTCTTACAAACAACCAAGCTTCGTCAAAAGTCGAGAGACATTATTAAATGTACACAGGCCAAGCTCAAATCCATTCATAAAGACACAGAAGGCTATTTGTCTTATTTTGTTCCGAGTATCTCTAAAAGTTTTAAGATAGTATCTGCCATAGCCCACTATCGTTATGTACGTAGGTAGCGCTATAATTAATGGCAACATTTTAAACAAACAGCAGCCATGTTTGTCTGTGACAATATTAGGTAATATGAAAGCGCTTGTAATTACGCTGAGAGAAACAGAGACTGTTACAACATAAATTTTGTGCGTAAAACACTTATCACGTTTTGCCAGAAACACGCTAAAAACTCAAACACAGGCTTATTGTTGAATCACATTTTAAATATTGATAGAAATTTTGCCATGAGACCGCAAAATTTCGTTGTTACGGTTAAATAAACGCCAGATAAATTACGCTATAGAAATCCGTACTCATAATTATAGCCAGTTTATTCAGACGCGTGGTGAAATATGGAACTAAATAGCTACGCATTGAATTTGACACATTTCTAACATTTGTCGCAGCGAGCAGCGCCGCAATGAAATGTCAAGATAAACTGGCTACAGCGTTGTCATGTCGCCAACTTGTTCTGATGCCATTGTTAGTAAGCGATATAATTCTTTGTTCGTGAGATTTTTTGATGAATTTCCGAGATAGGCAAGTACTTAATGAACGTTCTTATCTTATTTACAAAATTGTTCTCGCTAACTAAGCGATGAATCTTAATGTAATTTTCTCTTGTTATTCAACGTGGATATTATCAAGATTATGTTTGAACTTTAAGCGTGATTATTATAATAATAATATTAAGTCACTTGCTATGCCAACGCACGTTTGACAAATCCTGCGTAGGTACATGATTTCCATTTTCGCCTCCACTCACTACTAGGCTTTACGTATAAGGAGCCATGATGTGAATATGAACTTTTAATTTGGTTCTATTCCGTTCCATAGCAGGAATTACTAGTTTACTACCAAATGGCTGGAAATCGTCTGCTAATTAATATAATTCAAGTATAGCGATAAATTAATTTATTTGTCCTAATTTAATTTCAATTCCCAGAGAGACCCGCTCTAGAACATTTTCAAAGAAAATTCAATTTGCTGTGTTATGAAAATTATAACTAAAACCACTACAAAGACTTGTAATTAGTAACAACCAAGTTTAGAAACCAATTTCGTAAGCTATGACGTAGTATATGTTCGTGTCGATAATTAACTATTTGAAATGTCTGACGTGAGTGACGTCATTTAAAAAACGTTTGCGACAAAACGGTTGGCACGAGATCACAGAGTAGTTAACGGATTCCATTTCATTTTCCTGTCCACCTGGGTCGTCACGACCGTGGAGAACGCAGGCAAAAACCAGCCTTGGACGACTATCTTCCTACTGACACGTGGTCTGCACTATACTACTTCGTATTGTTTGTTTTGAAGTCTCTGCATTTTAATTACTCTTCACAATTGTTGTGATCGTAAACACAGTTCGTATATTTGTAAATATCATCTGTGTATGCTCCAGATATTTTAATTGCTTCATCTGATAGTTATGTTCTTGTTAATATCAGTTAGCATAACATAATCACGTTTATGAGTTATTAAAAAGAAATGATATATGTTTTCGGATTGGGAAACCGACAGTAAACAGCTTTTTTAATGTTTTCTTTACGATATCATCTGTACTGTGCTGTTCTTCAGTAAAATGTTTGATGGAACTTGCTCTAAAATTCACCAATTCTCTCACGCAGTTAAATTGAGTTTGTTCATCGTGTCCTTCATTTAGATTCCGGAGACAGCATTTCGTATTGTGTGTCTTGATAGCAACAGTTACAATGTCGCGAAGTAATTATTAAATAATGTGCGCCAGTCTCGGGGACGGGAAGCAATCGCTTTGCTTCATTTACCGAAGGCGTATGTATGAATTGTATGGTAATATCGTATGAGTTTATTGGCGTAACAAGCGTGGGAGAGTCTTGAACACCCTGTTGTTGTTATACTGGTTTCTCGGTAGCGTATTGCTTGACTAATTTTATTGAGCAAATGTTTATTTTGATTGGTTTACTAGCTTACCAAGTGTTATAGCGTGATATTTAACAAATTTTCTTGGGAAAACATCGTTAGTAAAAGTACTTATAATGTTCTCTGATACATTTAAGCAAATAAACTTTTTTACAACAATATTTGAATATATATATCTCTGAGCTAGTGCACATACGTTTTAGTTTCATAGAAATGGTTCGGTTTTGTACTATACGAAAGCATTGATAGAAACCTGGATTCGCCGCATAAAATCAACCACAAGCTAATAGAGGGAAAAGGTATGGAAATCTATGCGAACATATTCGGAATAGTAACTAATATCGATCGCTATATACGGTAGTATTTTGTGGAATGTATTCAGAGGGGAGGAAAGACATGCATAGGTTACTATTTTGTATTCATTGTTAACTATTTATTTACCCTTATGGGAGGTATCTTTTCTCGGTCATAAGCCGCATGCCGCTCGTTTATGCACGCAAATGAAGCGTTAACACGGTTTTGAGCCAAGATTTCCACTTTTAGAGATTTCACTTTGTGACCATAAAAGTAAAGACGTCCCGTATTAAAAGATTCTGTAAATATTGTCCCTGGTAATCTTATACTCTGTTCAGTTATTAAGCTAGAAGGGGTCTAAGCCGGTCCCTATTTTAATATAATAATATTATCAACTTTACCGTTTATTTACAAATCTAGTCGCTAGAATTACTAGAGTTCTAGCGATAGATTCGTTAAATCTATCGCTAGAACTATAAAATAAGGACTTAAATATCAGATTCCATTAACTATTAATACACAATACAAAAAGAACTTTCGTGGTAAAAGAAACACAGTTTGGTGGAGGCGAGTAGCGATCAGACTAAAGTCAATATATCGAAGATATCTAACCCTCTTCAAACAAAACCTAATACAAGTATTATCAAAAGAGTAAGCGGCACCACATACAACCATTTGTTACTTAGACTTAGGCATAGCTCAAAAGGTTCAATAACTGAATAATTCAGCAGACTGAGTGCAAATTAAGACCATATTCAGTGTAAAAGCTTATGACGTTCAACGAACAGACGTTCGTGGCCTATCTATATCTGAAACGATTTTCTTTGACTAAAGCGTTATTGAGTTTGCGTAGGCCAAAGGTTAGCAATATGGGTCAAGATACGGCCACTGGAGTGTACAGTGGCTCTTTGATCCTGTAATCAAACGTACCCTTGTTGTGCGCCCCTGGTGCGTGTCAAGTTAAACATGTGCCGAATGTACTGAGTGTGAATAAAATGTTAGGGATTTTCACTGTCCGTATTAAACCTACTATTGAAGTAACCTATTGGAATTGGATGTTCAAATGTGAATGTGTCTTTTGAAACAATATTAGACGGTAGAATATTTTTATTTTGTTTTCCTTCCGTATTGTGCGGTGGGTAAAATTATTTTCTAAATTAATTATTAAGATTATTTTTAGTCGGATTTTAATTTTTATTTAAATCTTCTTATTAGCAAAGGAAGAAGGTTTTAGAATTCTTTGAATTTGTATATGAACAATACTCCTTTCCCTGTTCAGAGTTAAACTAGTGAAATCTCAATAACCGTTGATTTAACTACGACCTCGTACTCAAAAGTCACACTTCCACCAGAATTCAAGAACAAAAATGGCGAGCTTTAAAGCAAATAGATAAAAAAACCGCTTATCATTATCGACTACTAACACACTCCAAAAGTGAGTATTGAGTAAACTAAGAGCAATGTACTATTGGTACTATAGCGGTTAACGCCTCTCATTACCTAAATGACACCGCAAGTGTGTTGCATTATTGTACACACAGCTGCACATCAAGCTAAACAAAACCAGTATAAACTGACCTTTGAATGAAAGGAAAGCTCAAACAAAGCGAGACCGTGATAAACTGGTTGTTTATAGCTCAATGTGTGTACAATGACCCGCCGTAACTCGTGTCGTATCGTCCCCGTGTCGTGATAGCGTCGCACACGCCTCGCCGATTCCACCACGGTACCTACATTTCGTGACTGACGTATAATCACTTTTTGTGAACATTAATGACTCTAAAAACAAGTTGTGTGTTCGTGAAATCGTTATGGTAACTTTGTACTGAATTGCTAACAAATTCAGACCAAGAGCTTACAGTAATGAGAGTGCAATTTGATCCGGGTAACTGTATGACCGATATTATTCCACAGTAATGTTCCAGCTACTAATGTTTTATTCGGTTCAGGTAGAAGGGTAAAGTTTCCCAATTTTATTCCAATTAAATCTGTAGAACGTTACCTCTAATTAATTGAAATCAAAGCCTGTCTATTTAAAGGTTGAAAGCTGAAGCTAAATTGCTAGAAACCCAAACCAATTAGAGTGAGCCGTAGTTTTATCCATTCCATTTAACTGCGAAGAAAGTCCGTCGAAAGGGGAAGGTCTGAAGTCAATAACTAACCGCATTAATCAAGATCGGCTAGTTCGTATAAACGACAACCTCTCATTTGTGGAAACTATAAAATGTCCGAGAGAAATTATTATTAAACGCATATTCTCTCTAACGGTCTAACAGTAAATGATTTTCTGCAATTTATTACGATCACGGATTGAGTTTCCAAATCTATACATATAATAAAATCGTAGAAAAGTGCTGTCTGTACATTGAAAATAAAAATAAAAAAAATAGCAGGGGTTATTGTTAATGTCGAACCCAAAAATGTAATTAACTTTTTTTTGTCTGTTTGTCTGTTTGTCTGTTTGTCTGTTTGTCTGTTTGTCTGTTTGTCTGTTTGTCTGTTTGTCTGTTTGTCTGTTCGTCTGTGCGCTAATCTCAGAAACGGCTGATCCGAGTTTGCGGTTTTCACGAATATATTGTGAGATGCTTAAATTTACATTTAGTGTTTGTTTCATGTCAATCGGTTCATAAATAAAAAAGTTATGTCAAATTAAAGAATCACGTCGAACATTCTATGCTTATTGGTATAAGCATAGAATGTTCGACGTGATTAATCTCCGCAACTATTTGACGGATTTGGTTGAAATTTGGTACAGATATAGTTTAGAACCTTAGAAAGGACATAGATATATTTTTATTTCAAAAATCAAAAAATAAAATAAAAATAAAATAAAATAAAAATAAAATAAAATAAAAATAAAATAAAAATAAAAATAAAAATAAAAATAAAAATAAAATAAAAATAAAATAAAAATAAAATAAAAATAAAAATAAAAATAAAAATAAAATAAAAATAAAATAAAAATAAAATAAAAATAAAATAAAAATAGAATAAAAATAAAATAAAAATAAGATAAAAATAAAAATAAAATAAAAATAAAAATAAAATAAAAATAAAATAAAAATAAAATAAAAATAAAAATAAAATAAAAATAAAATAAAAATAAAATAAAAATAAAATAAAAATAAAATAAAATAAAAATAAAATAAAATAAAAATAAAATAAAAATAATGGGTCAAACCCGAGAAGGAGAGACCTCCCCACCAGTAAAAATAAAAAAAAAATAAAAATAAAATAAAATAAAAAAAAAAAAAAAATAAAAAAAAAATTATTCCGGACATACAGCGCCATCTATTGTTCAATTTCGTACTTATAGTACGGAATTGAACAATGTCGGGCTGTTCCTATACTCCGTAGATAGATGGCGTTGATCGCGCAATGGTGTAATTACAATTGTTCAGTTCATGTTATTGTTTTAATTCATTGGAAATTTGTTTTTACAAAATAGTAAAAAGCAATGAAAAATATAACATAATACAACTTTTAGTACAAAGAAAACGCTCTAACGGAGTATAGATAATTCTATGTCGATCGTTACACGACTTCGGTTCATGTTATTGTTTTAATTCATCGAAAAAAGTTAACAAATAGTAAAAAGGTATGAAAAAAATTATATCAATATAATTAAACTTTTAGTACAAAGAAAATGCCCGAACGGAGTATAAATAAATAATCCAAGTTGTCTTTATCCTCGATAGATGGCGTTGGGATCGAAATAGATTGCGCTATGGTTTTGTTACAATTATTTGGTTGGGTATCGGCTCGGCCGTACAGCGCTTCGGTACTATTGTAGAAAATGTGTATTATCAGTCGTATGATTATTTGTCTGTAGTGGTCCTGCTGTTTCGTATATTCTAAATTGGTTTCGTTGTATTTGTCAATTAATAAGTTTATTTGTTGGGTTTTCCTGGTTTTCTGGTTAAACTTTTTAACGTAGGTTTAGTTTGATATCGATTATTAGTAGTTACTGTAGTTAGTTTTTTTAATAAAATTGTAAGTCTAATTTATAAATTAATTAGATTAGATTTAAGTCGTTTCTTTTAAATTATTTAGTTTAAGCTTGGTTATTATAGCATAAAGGATAGGTTCTAATATAATTTCTTTTTTAATTGTTATAAATTCGTAATTCGTAGCTTTCTTTAGTTTTAAGTTAGTTTTCATCTTAAGTTCGGAAAGATTGTAATATTTCTTTAGTTAAAGTCCGTTTTTAAACTATTTTTTCAATGCCCTAAGTGAGTATACATCTATTAAAATCAAACGCAGAGCTCATTATGTTGATTTTTGAAGAGTTCCCTGGAATATCTTCCACATCTCATTTTTGAAAAGATCCCGCGAGATCGGGAACTCATCATCATCATCATCATCATCAGCCTATAGCTATGGGAACTATGTGGTTAAAACCAAAAATTTGCCGGAAGTCACTATTCCACGCGAACGAAGTCGCGGGCAAAAGCTAGTAAGTAATAAGTTTATGTTATAACGCCCAAAGCGTTGATATTGCGTTATTTAAACGGGTCAAAGTACTGTAATGCACTTTTTATATAAAAGCAGTTTACAATGAATATAAGATATGTACTCTGTAATCCAGCTAGATTCTGTAGAATTCTTGGTGCATCGGGAGTTGGCCAGCTGACTACGGGATTGAGGTCGAACCAAACCACAGCGCAGGTACATCAAGTTCGTTTCCAATTTGCTTTCCATTTGCGTTCCGGGACGACTTGAATGTTTGAAAAGCCGGATTAAAAAGTCACATTTACGTGACTCTGTCTGTATCACCTTGTGCCAATGGATGTTTGCACATTTTAAACTCCGAGCTCGTATTTAACTTTTCGACAGACCGGCAAATTAGCTGTGCAGTGCACACATTCGTTTAAAACGGGACTGATAGTGATAGAGGATATCCACCTCCAATTACTGAACTTATTGAGTTCGTTTTTTGTTTGAGTAGGCATTGTTACGCATAAAAAAAGGTGACAAGTAACAACCTCGATTATTAAACAGTATTTCTTTAACCTAATAACGAACGTGCAGTCAAGTGCAATCGACACATTTAGTCCAGTAGGTCATGCGGCGACACAATGACTGCGGCCGCTGTCCGCTTCGATTCCATCACATGGGCAACTTGTTGTCGGACTTCTGCGATTAAAAAGACAGAAACTCGTTCTAGGCAAGCAGTGTGGTGTATCATTCATCTCCTGTCAAGTGAGTGCGGCGCGCGCCGTGATTTATATGACCGGCATTACGATGGAGGATACGCTTCAAGTAGGGAGGTCGCGCAGACGTATCGGATGACGACTTGTAATCGAATTCTATGTGTATGGTGTTACATTTGCCATGTATCGAGTGTTACACGGATTCGCTCTCGTGATTCCGGTTACACTTACACGGAGTTCAATGCAGAAGAGGGTTAACACTGTCATTAGCTTTTATTGAACGTAGTTAGCACACTTCGAGAGATTTCAAATGAGGTTGTATTACTTGTTGTCTTTAATTTAAATACAGATATAAACATAATTTAGATAATGACTATATAGTATATGTATTTTCCTTAAGTTACACTTATGTGACATTGAGCCTATTGCCTATAATTAAGTAGATCAATAACTAAAACCAGTATTTATAATTCTAGTACTATAATATAATTAATTCAGAGATAACTGCTGATTAGAGCTGTATCTAAGTCGACACTTTCATACGTGTTTGGTCGACGTGTGACCTTGTTTGCACTTGGCAAGAAATGTTAGCCAGTTAGGCAACTTCGATTTAATCGGATAGCTACAAATAAACGAAGTTGTCTTATACTTGATTTATTTATTTTTGAAGATGTTTATCGAGTGTCTATTTTGTTAGAGTAAGAATAGTAGAATGATTCATAATGTGTAAATTCTTTACACATGAAGCAATAAAAATGCATTCTTATCGACGAATACAATTTGGTTAACCGACCGATTAATTTAGCAATCGGAAAAATGGTATCAACTATCGGTTATATTGATTTATAGCTGAACGTTTATTGGTAATTTTTGTGTCAGTTTTCGAAATCGGAAACCGAGTATATTTATAAAAGTGTAATATAGGTAATTGCATTTATTTGTAATCGGGAGCGCTGCTTCCTATTACAAGGTACAGTGTAGGTAATCTTGTTTGCAAAAGACCTGGGGCTATCGCAGGTACGTGATTTGCGGTCAATGGCTTGAGAAATTGCACCGACTCTCCGACACATAAAATCTCTTCGCCCTAGTATACCTATCGATATAAACAACACTAGACTGTGTCCTGTGTTCCGTACGATAACACATAAAGTATCGATTGTCATTCCCCTGATTTATGACCGTCAATCTTATCAGATAAATTGTCCGTTGCTACAAATCGTTTGAAGCTAAACACTACTTTCTTAACCACGGTACAACTGTACAAGTAACGTAAAGATTAGATGCATAAATATTTTACAATTTATGCAAAAGTTTCCTTATAAGATTAAACTATACCGAGGAGGAAACAGAATAATGAAGACGTTGATTTAAATAACGCTATTATCCGCCTATTAGGAACAGTTCGCGAAACATCTAAATTCAACCTTAACCCGGCGTAAAACCTTTAAATAAACACGGCGGTGTTTGAAGTCAAGGTTCTTGATTGTACGGTAATTACAGGGTTTGATTAGACGGAGCGGTGTACCTTGACGGTCGAACCTGCCTCGCCATTGTCGAATTACAGACAATCGGCCCAGAATCGGTTCATGAATATTCAGCATAACTGTACTATCGGAAAATGGGAGAGTGGTCTCAATTCTTTCTAACTCCGAATTGTAATGAACCGGCTGCTCCTAACGTTCGAGTCCTCGCTCTAAAGGCAAGTAATCGACGCAAAAATTCGCTCTTATAAATGTTGTTGTAGGTCGTAATCGTAAATATCGCAATTTGGGTACACGCCAGCCTCGAAATTCGTATAATTTCACTGCGAAATTTTCATTTGGCACTCACATTTCTAAAAAAACTTAAATACATTTTGAGTGTCTTTAGATATATTTTTTAAATCTGTTGTTTATTTATATCTAGGTCTTCTATCTAGATCTACTACTTATATTCATTTTCATATCAAATTAATATGTTCCATGCAAACTTTTAGTTTCGCCTGCTGATTAAGCGTGACCTTAAATTACTTGTATTATTTTCAACCGTGACGCATACAGAAGATACTCTTATACGATCATTTATTTACTATAGAATACATTTAATTTTGTGCTTAAATATTTTCTGGAGCTGTTCCCAAAACAATCTCACCATAACAACATGCAATGACGTCACACATGTGTACATAGAAGTGCACACGTTACAGATTTCGTCATGGGACCCGCGTCTGGTTATCATTAGTCTGTCAGTCTGCATATTCATCACTCAGTAATGTAATCAATACTCTTTCTTTTAACATATCATAACATCATATTGCGCGTTGTTTCTTTCATGGTGTAGATGACACGTTTTAAACATATTCATACACTTATGTAGGTATAGGTTAGTTTCAGATTATATAGGGGCGGCGACTGTTGTTAAAAGTTGGACATACCTTCTATTACATGTATACATGTATGTATACTGATTTTAAAAAAATCATTGCCATATTACGCCTTTTTTCTCCGCAGGGGTACGCATGTAAAGCCGCCATACAAAGTATACGGTACTTACTTTTCAACATTTGATTATGAGTCATGTAATATCGGTGAGCCTATTGCCATAAACTGGACACAAATACTCCAATTATTTCCTTATCCAAACTCGGAACCTCTAAATCGCTTGCAGTCTACAGTCATTATTACTAGTAACACTGGCTCAATATTCTTTCTATTTACTTTTGTTACTCATACGCATATGACATATTATTATATGTAACAATAATAATCAGTAATACGAACTGCGCAGTCGCCTAATCTTTGTTCTAAATAAGTCAATGTTGACGCCACACGTGCGTTATCACTAAGGTTAAATTAATGCATCTTCTGCGTGTACGCAGGACTCAAGACCTTGCTGTTTGACTTTAGATAAGAAGTTTCCTATAAACAGAATTATTGGATGTGTTAATATTATTTATTTATATGGATGTTATTTCGTTTTATTGTATTGTATGATAGATGGTGTCATAATTATTTAGTTTTAAAGTGTATTGTTGTGTTAATTTCGTATGATTAGAAATTCAGTGATGTAATTAGGTATGTTAAGGACCGCGAAAATCTATGGGTAACGGACTGAGTATCCATGATTCAAATCCTCGATTAGAATCCAATACCTGCGTTGACATGATTGGTTTTGCAATTTAGGTTGACTACCAAGATATAACATAGGAACTGAAACTACTTACTAGTGCCTAGTGTAATTACATTTGTTATGATTAGAAAGAAACAAATTGTAGATTAAATATTCAATTAAACCATTAGTTTACCTTAAAACGAGTCATTTAAATTCCCATAAATTACTTTAATGCCTTAACGCTAGACAAATTAAACCATGTCATTTTTCCCCACGTTTTTGTTTTATCTTTGTCTAATTTCGAAACTTATTTTCTTTGGCCCTTACTTTTATCTTTTAAACGAGTAATTATGAAGTCACTTGATAAGGCAGTGACTGATAACGAGTGCGACAAAGTAGCTGCACGTTTATTATCTACTTTTAAAGAAAAGTAATGTATAAGAAGGAGTTTAAAACGATAATAAATAATGAATTCATTCATGTCTGTACTTTATTAAATAAATTATTCCATGCAAAAACATTGACGTCATATTTATGTTCTTTATTTTAAGAGGTAGGTATTGTATACATGCCTATTTGACTAAGTGATAAAAATCTCTTTGTGATAAAAGCTGTTAAAAGTAGTTTAATTGACTTTCTATGACTTATATAGAAGGCGAAAAGTGCGACTGACCAATATCAGACGATTAATCCCATATACAAAACACTATGTACCTCACAAACAAATGAAACTACTGAAGATATAAACAGATATTAACTTTGCATCTATCTATAAATATACCAGATATCAGAAATGTTCATTAAATCCCCAGTAGGCCCACTTGAAATTTCATATACGAGAGATATTTCCAAGTGAATGAGTTTTGGGTACATCGATAGTCGATATCTATGTATTACTTACTGTATTTGTAATATCATGTGGAGACCTATATCACTTATGAAAGTACTTATCGTCTGAAAGTTTGTATTGAAATTGAATCATGGTTTTATCAGAGATTTTCAAATGCATCAACATACTATGATTAAATACCTGAATAATATTCACATTTTTATATATTGATATAAGTGGTTGCAAAAATAATTTGCATCTCACATTACTCCGCGTTTGTTATCATTTATTATTGACAAATCCTTACATCTGTCAAGAAAGTCTTTTGCGTGTATTCGAAGGCTAAGAACATTCTAGCAAACTGTAAGCCGACAACACATACATACAGACTCTTATCGTTTCATTTCTGATTGTCATATTATGTCACACTAAGAAAATAGGTAAAACGCAAACGATAAGGCAACGGCGCAATTTTTCATACACGTTCAGAGCTATAAAATGCAAATTATTTTCCTATCACACATAATTTATTTCTGTACGCTCATTTGATTTATGAAACGAGGAAATATGATCTGAAATAACTACATAGATAATATATTCCCGCCATATTAGCTGTCAGCCGCGTTGTAATTGGGTGTCGAATTAATTTTCCGTAACATATTGCGCTATAAATCGGACCATGGTGTCAGTTACCCACTATTATGAAATTAAATTAAATATTATGTAGTTTTAGGCCTGAATATGTAGATTGAGAAGTGCATATACTGATATAGGTACGTCTCTTTTCAGAAGTATCTTGTTTGCTGTATGTAATATTACATGAAGATTTTAGATTTGGCCAGTTCTAGGTTCCATTCCGTTTTACAAAGACTAGTTTAACGATGATATCAGCAAACAAATCAATACTTTATCCCTTTATACATAAAAATTCATATTGATTGAAACTTAAGTAAGCTTCGTTTCTACACCTTTAAATTCTTGACTAATAACACAGTTAAAACTATTACTGAAAGCATATTAAATAATAATTTCATAATCGACATACTAAACAATGGCCCGATAACCGAATGAAATTCTGACATAATAAATAGCTTCGTAATATCTTCCTCGTAAATGGTTTATACATACCTAATATAAAATACATTATTTCGATAAAACGATGTACAGTTGTCATATGTAATACATTCCCAGTTACTTATTGCACAAAGTCAGAGCTTATCTAGAAACCAACTGTTTTCATGATAATCGGAAAGATGATAAGATAGCGAACCGATTGTAGGAATAGGAATTTTATAGACATTTTCGATATACATACTGACTAAAACGTTAATACGAACTTTTTTATTTGCGTTCCTTTTTCATTAGATGAGTCTTTCCTTACATAAGCATACCTACATTATTTAGGAAAATACCTCAGCATTCCTTAGACTGCTTGATATTTATTTTACTTTATGAACACAATATTATCATCTGTACCTATTTGATAGTTCTATCCTTGAGGAAATTTATCAACAAAATCAGAATAACACATGTTTTTCTACACGTACATCTCGTTTACGTATGTATTTATTTTGTTTATCCTTTTATATCTCAGAGTATATTATGTCATATTTATTTTAATGTTAACGAAAACTTAACATTACGTACGTCATAATATCTAGGTATATATACTATTTTATATAATCATACATAATAATGAGAGTGAATTCAATATTTAATGATACTCGACACTCATTAGAAAAAATCTACAATAATATTTGGCTGGCTTTTCACTTTCCGGGTTATAAATAAATATACTCTTAGCTATGTACGTATAATATGGCTATGTAATATAAAAGGAGTTTTGTATGTGTATCCGAGTGTACATTAATCTCCAGAGCCGTAGAGGCATTTTCACGTTTTCCCCTCTGGAAGTTTCATGAGGGGAGATGGATGTTGTTTATGTTTAGAAAGTATGTTTAACTTGGGTTCCGGGATAACCATGACTGACACACCCTGTCTATATGAAGGACAAACCACTTTAATAAAATAATAACTTTGGATATTGTATCTCAATGTATTCGTGTTTATTCAAACAGAAAGTACAGTCAAGTTATATACTGTATTACAGGCTCTTGTTTATTGTATCTCAGATAGATAGTATCAAGAACTAAAAGAAATAAACACACACAACAATACACAATACGAAATAGTTCGCATACCTGTAGATTCAATAACATAAATATATTGTAAACATAATTCTTAAACAGATGAAAATGTCTAAACAGACGTCTTATAAATCCAGGTCAACCTTGTTAAAGCTCAATTTACTTAGAAACACATCAACGTCTGATATTTACTTTGTAAACAGCGATGTCAAGCCAGAGTTTTCCCTGTCACTGGAACGCGTGCTTCATAGCTTTCGTATCAATAATTCATTTGGACGACGGACGGACGGTCCATAAGTCTGTCTCGCCGTTGCAGCTGCGGGTTCGACCCAGTTGGCTACTCTCATTTATGTCCCCTAATATCCGACCCACTTTCATGTGTCACTACACCAGTTAGATATGCAACGTGTTACCAAATAAAATAATTCTTCATGAAAAATATCCCCGTATTTTCCAATTTTCCTTTGAACCGTGACCTGGATAAAATTTGTTATAATTCTGTCATGTTTATTGGCGGTCTAACACACCGATTTGTTTGTTTTTCTAAAAGTCTGATTGATTTAATTGTTAAAGAAATATAAAGGTTGTTCACACAGCAATAAAGCTGTTTTTGTTTTGTTTAAAACGAAACAGATGTGGTGACTGAGCCGATGAATTAATCGTCGGTGGTCTGATACGACCAATAATAAAGTACGACACACGAACGAGGCCAGTATTTGTTGTCGTTTTATTTATAGAATTAACCTAAACAGGGCACAAAACTTTCTATAAAAACGTGCTCGGTGGTTCGTAGAAAAATATATTAACGGTAATAAACAAAATCATCGGTAACCGTTGAAAATAAACAATCGATCGTTAAAGTTTTTACTGACGTCTTTATAATATACACGGCGGCCATACCGATGATGATGTCATTTGTGTATGAAAAAAAACTTAGTAACCAGCAAAAAGTTTCTCGTTGAAGTTACGTGACGTCACCTTCTTTAATAAGTGTGGTTTGCAATGATAGTAAAACCGCGATATTACTTCACATGTCTATTGTTTTCCATTGAACGGTGTGTATGGGTACGCATTGTCATTTAAGGAATAAATGATTCTTGAAGACACAATGGCTGTTATGCAAGGTTCAATTGATGTCTATAATTTAATCTAAGCATGCGCCTACGTGCTGAAATTACTTTTCTTAAGTCATGGTGCGTATAGGAATCTTTGTAAAATATGAAATCCATTATTTCTTTATAAGAACATTTTGAATAAATTGTTCTTCAATACTGGCATTGTCTTATTTCCCTAAAGACTCAACGCGACGGCAACCCAAAATATATTTTAAATTCTTTTTGAATTTGAATTTCGAATCTTTGCAAGAAGTTTGTCAACATTCTAATAAGTTGGTGAAGATTTTGTTAAAGAAAACAATGCTCGTTTTCTTTGTTGGTAAAATAATATAATAAATTATATCCAGAAAATTCATGGAAATCGGAAAAAGGTTTCACATAATTCGATTAAGTGGATTTTATGATGAAATGCTATAAAATATATAAAGAAAAAAAGTTATTTTCTCGCTTTCGTTGTGTTTTCATAACATCATTACGGATGAATAAGATAAAGTTTCTTGTTTATTATAGTGAGTCGCCGAGAAAGTTTGAGATATGCCTACGGATTCTGAATGTTGAATCGAAATAACTTTATTTATTGACCATGTAGAAAGCTATACCTTATTTGTAAGGCTTTTTATCTGATTTTATAGTAGCGTTTCCAAAAAGCCAAGATGAATTAAGCTATTGTGGCGTAGCTTGAAATAATAAAATAAGTGAGTATGCTTTAATATATTATCCTACATAATTCTTTGGCTTGGATTTGTTCCAGCAACAAGATCTGACATTCCCGAGCAGTGATATAGCTATTCCAACCACAAGATGACTAAAGAAAAATATCCGAAGATACACTCATTAAAACAACAGACATTCAGTAAATAGTGTAATTCATTTTATGTATAATTCTTTTATAATTATTATTTCTATTGTGTTTAGATAGTTTGAATTATTAATTAACTACTTTTTCAATAATGCAAAGTTTACCTACTTTTTTTATTTACTGTCGATGAATTCACAGAAAAAAAACATTTTCGTTGAGAAACATCACATAAGTTTCGAAATACGAATCTACGCATCAGTAACGAAAATCCCCATATATTACGGCAGAATATTTTACTATGACACAATCCATAGCTATGGGAAAGTATTACAGTAATGCTATATTTTATTAGGCATGGTTTCCATAACTAAATCTATGAGACATAAATATTTTATATTATTTTAATGGCGTTAGTTATGCCTCGAGAGTGAGCTATGAAAACGATAGTGATAACACCATGTATTATGACGACTTTTATACGAATGTGTGACGTCATAAATACGGAACGTTTCAAATAATCTTTATGAGAAATAAAATGCATAGCGTAGTAAAATAGCTACATGCGTACGACAGATAAATTCGATATACTTATGCAATTTTATACTTTAACTCAATGCATACAACGGCTATTGTTGCTTAACAAGGAGAAATATATTTATTTTATGAGTTTCATGAAATGACATTCGATTCTACGTCAGATTTGCTCATTCAAATTTCGAAATAAAAATGTAAAAACAGCCAGTAGCGATTTAAACCAACGAAGAGAACAACATTTAAACTTTTTTTTTCATATTAATGCGGTATCATTATTTTATTTCTATTAATAATCCTAATTCTACAAATCCTTAAACAAAATAATAGCCTGTAAAAATTATGCCTTAATTCCTAAGCGCGGAATTTAACTCTCGTTATTAATAGGTAGTCCTGATACTCTTTGTTTTCGTTCCATTTACAAGTCGGCTCAAATGCTAAGAATAATAATGCTAAAAACCAATGAACTTTATGTTATGTAATCTGATTTAGTACGTATTGATATTAATGTAGTTATTTCATCAACCAAATCCTTTGTGTTATCCACATACATAAATGCTAATAATTTGGCAAACAATCTCATATTTCAAGTCGTTCTTTTTGTCCATACAACACTGTTGACTAAAATTCATTTATAAAACAAACCCATTAAAGTTCAATTTAGCACAAATCTCTCGTAAATTGTGGATTTACGCGTAAGCTACACATGTGACAGGAAATATCCTATTTTGCACATGTTGTTGTTTTTTTAATGTCTTCCGTCGTGTGGGCGTGACGGGGGCAGGTGTACTGTGACAAACACAGCTGATTATGAACGTAGAACCTTATTGGTAGAACCTTATTGGTAGTTGTGTACCCATGTTATACAGGTCTGTGACTGGTATTACTGGCATAAAATAAGTGACGAAGATTTTATGAAAGCAACTGAGAAAAGTTTTTCGATTATGGTCCAACCTAATAGCGTATAGTTTGGGATTGTGATTGGTGTTGATTGTTATTGCTAAGTATATTGTGGCTACTTTACTGTATTAATTATGACAAGTATTTTTTTTCCGGAAAGCAGGAGCCTTTTCCGGAAAAGGCAGACATAATGTTATGTCTAATGATGACTTTACAAATTGTTCTTATTAATTTTGCTTTTAGATTGTTGCTGCCAAATTAAAGTATTACGGTACGTACTTGAAACATAACTGCGAAGGGAACACGCAATAGAAGTTTGTACAACACAATTAATACTGCTTAATCATTTCGTTAACGAAGCACTAAATTATAAAAATCATATAACATTATTTATCACGAGCATTAGTCAGTCGTTTCTAAAGATTTATGTAATGAAACTCTAAAATTGAGTGAGTCAGGCCGGAATCAGTCTTCGCCTCTACGGGGAATCACGAATATCGAAAATTCCAATATTTCTTTGTGTGATCGCTAACGAGACTGTCAGACCAGAATCCAAACAAAAATAAACTAACGTAGGTACGTATGAACGTATGTACAGCGTGTTTTCACATTGAGCACCCAATTACCAGGTTTGCTTTTATCCCGTACAGTTTCATATTTATTTTCATAACATTCGTGTACAAGGGTGGTTGCACCTTGCATCCGCGGGGGTGTATTCCCACACCCCGCATATGTCCCGTTAATCCGAGCTTTTAAGGACCACCACTTTAACTTGACCTGACCCACCCCTCGAATAGCTTTGCAAATGTTCCGATGAAACGCAGCTGCTTGAAGTGCTAGGGATCTTTTATAGTGGTCG
The DNA here is from genome assembly GCF_023101765.2 of Spodoptera frugiperda. Taxonomy (NCBI): domain Eukaryota; kingdom Metazoa; phylum Arthropoda; class Insecta; order Lepidoptera; family Noctuidae; genus Spodoptera; species Spodoptera frugiperda. Next base: position 6,537,619 of record NC_064215.1, read on the forward strand.
TTGTTCATGTGAATTTGCCTCCTACATGTTCACACGCACCCCCTTGCTCATTGCATGTACGTAGATATACGAACACGTGGCGAGGTTATCAACTCATGTGTTTCATGCTCAATAAGAAATTACATTTCCTTTATTATATTTTATGAGAGTTGGAAGTTTGTTGTTTTTGTGAGATTGAGAATTGTACTCTCAGTTGCAGTTTTAGGGTATGTTTTGTAGTGTAGTTTTTATTTGGATATTTATTTGTCAGTATTTAGTACTTTAGTAGTTTGGTTATAATTAAGTAAAAGAGTTACGTAAAAGAAATAATTAAGTAAAAGAGTTAAGTAAAAGAGACTACGTGGTGTGATAAAGACTGAATTTTTAACATAACTTTACGTATTTGGAACCTGGTAACATCAATTGTAAATTGTAGTTCACATGTATGAAGGATCAGTTGTTGTATAAAGCTGTCTACACATTAGCTACGACTGCCTGAGTGACTGCCCTCCATCAATCTTTAAAGGAATCGAGAACCACACTCGATTTAATTTCAAAAGCACAATCGAACGATTCGATTACTCAGACTACAGTTCCATCGCTCGAATGATCAAATGTGACTATGATACTGTTAAAATTGGATTCGGTATATGAGTGGCTAAAGTTGTAAACTGTGTTTTATTAAGAGAAAGGTACAACGTAACAGTTACTACATATTATTATGTATTTGAATTATTACTTTAGGTTAGCCTTTATTATTAATAATAATACATTCACAATCTAGATTATTATTTAGGTTATTCAGTCTTGATTTCTTAATATTTATCATTGAGAAAGTTGAGATAGAAAAACCGATTAACTAAAGATATAGTGCTTAGTGATATGGATACACGTATTGTTTTATCACTTTGCTTAATAGTCGTTCTTCTATCTGTTTCCCAACGAGGCAGTAAAAGCCAAGTTACGACAAACCCTTTATAGAAACAGCATCTTGGCTTTTCAGACACCATCGTTAAGTTTCGAAGGAGTGTTGCACCAAGCAACTAGTTGCCCAAGCGACAGTAATCAATGTGCGAGTAGTGCGACCCGCCTAACAGTTATTTCACACAGAATGGAGATTACGCAAACCCAAAGGCCCTTGGGCTTACATAATCCGAAACAAGACTAAAGTATTTGTGTCACCTGAAACTTGTACATTCAATTGTTCTAAGTCACGGCTCGATTTAAATATGGCCGACATCGACAGCTGTCATTTATTTGGTTTCGCGGTTGTTCTGATTTGGGTTTTGGTATTTGATTGGAGGGCATGAATTTGTTTCGAAAGAAAGTTAAAGAAATTATGGGTTCGACTGAAGTTCAATCTGATCGTGACCGTGATGTCTAATCAACCGGTCAGGTTGCATTTTCAATTGAATACTTATTTATGAAGTTATTATAATTAGATTAAATATTCGAAAAAGAAAACAGTTATAAATATTTTTAAGGACAAAAAAGGATTTACCTATTAACTATTACCAATTAACTATTACTTTAGCTATTGATTATATTGCAACAAAACTCTTGAATAGCTAAAATTCCCGATACCGATTCCAAACTACAATCATTTTTCTCTACCAAAGAAATATTTTCACAGATTTGAATTCAGAACGCTCGTATTTTCCTTGAAAGCGTCATCAATGTGTGATATGGCGCGCAATTATTGCCAGCCAGCTCCATAGCTCTATGGTCCCCCTCTCGAAGCACTTTGTTTATGGAGCTCCGGCCCACTGAAGCGGTATATGGGTCAGTCTCGTGTTTTTGTTCCCTGCTATCCTTCTCTCGTTAGTAATTAGCAATTACTAAGGAAATTCAATCGCACACTGTTATTTGCCCCATTTACATTTGCTTTTGTTATGTGAATTAATAGGATTTTAATGATGAGAAAATTAGTGTTAATAAATAATTCATAATTATTTAATTAGTAGGTATGTCCTTCAAAGAAGTTGAATGACCAAAATTGTAATACAATAATAATTAGCTAAGTAATTATATCTCAAAGATGAATAAAAAAGGTAGGTACCTATATTCAGCAGTTTTTTAAATGCACAATCATTTTTATGATTTAATTGTATAATGATTTGTTTCAACAACCGTGCCAAATAGATAATGGTACGACTGTATATTAGTTTGAAATCATACATACCAATGCCTTAACTCCGATTAGGTTTGATCTGAAAGCAGAGAGCACAGTTATAAATAAACTTCAATCGATAACTAGATACAAAGGGTGTGCCAGAACGACTGCAGGTTCAAACTTCAAACAGTTTCTAAATTACACGAGAATTACAACTTCATTAAGTAGCATTTAAATGTAAAATGTAGTTTTCCGGCTGCCGTGCCTGGCACTAACTATAATTACATTGTTAGGACAAAAACACAAACTTTCAAATGTATTATAATTTATGTGGTCATGATTACTGATTTAATTTTTAGCCTGTGGTTTCAAGGTGATTGAACTGATATAATTATTGACACATAATCAATGAAGCACGACCTTGAGAAGATGGTAAAAGTGCTAATTTAAACACCTTTTTGTTAAATAATATTAAATATGTATGTTCTAAGCTTAAGAACACTTGAATAATGAGTTTCGATTCATCTCAGGTGAGGTGAAAAAGGTTGGGCCGTATTTCTGTAGCGAAGCCGTTTCTATTTAGAATATTATTCACACAAGAAGAGGTTTCTCTCCCTTTATTTTTAGACCCGGTCCTTTCTGCGCAAAGGTTGGTCGAAAATATAAAAGGTAAAGGAATAGAGGTACACTCGGCTGCCGCTTTCAGAAATTACATTTCAGTGATTCGATTTTGATAGTCACCGAAACATTTTTATTCGCTTCGCTTCCAAACACAGCTGCTTCCGAGGAGTTCCACCTGTCTGCTGGGTAGATCACGGTGTTGTTTCGCGCTAACAACTGTCGGAGGACCGTGACCGGTAGTCACAACAGATTACAAATCCTTTGTATTGTGTCAGTGACCTTTTGTTTTAGCGGGCATAATTGATTCTATTACTGTTCACAGCACATTATCTATGACTTGCAATTTTTAATCTTTCTAGTATTTATTTTAAATATTCTTTTACAATATTCTCTTACCTCATATAACGTAATACGCGATTACGAAGTTTATTAAATAAAGTTGCGTTTCAAATTTTTTCTCTAGCAGTTTCATAACTAAAGTATATCTTAAAGCAATGCCTAAGCCATTTCTTCAATAATAATTTTTATTGCAAAAGTTCTGACATGTAATTAAAATTACTTTCGTATTTACCAACAATTTTATTTTACTTCAAACTTTGTGGTTCTTGCTGGTTGAAACGAAATTCATTGGTGCATTTTTGTTTTAAATTCGTATTCTAATTACGAAAGAACTTTTTCAACGCTCTCCTCGTAGGTTGAATGAGGGAAGGACGCCATTTTTTTTTCAAGTTGCAGCACACGAATGCAGGAATTGACGTCGAGTTTTGCAGGTAAAGTTGAATAATTAACTTGCATGGATAGCGTATGCACGCAGTAAGGAACATTAAATTTAATGTAAAAATTGTAACAATGTTTTGACAGCATAAATAATAACAATCGTTTTTAACAATTACTGTAGCGTTTAATTTATTTATACAACGTAATAAATAAATGGGAAATCTTTTGTTTTTGTGGCTCGGGACGGATGGTAACGTTCGTATTTTTTGTACAGAGTAAAAACAATTTAACCGAGGTCTGTAGCAAAAAATGTAGCAAAACAAATTAGCTTAGAAAAACTGATCATTCACCAGAATATGCTAACATTTACATTGAAACACCAATTTGCTAAGTTAGGTAAATTTGGTATGAATTGAAACGTGTTTCTGCAAAAACGTTTGCAGACTTTATTAGGATGAAAATTTGAATTTAACACTAAAAATAGAATGATACACTGTTTTTACATTTAACTTGATTGAGATAATAAAACGACTTTCATTTAGAAGCATTTTCAACTTAGCGTAATTCAGACATGGTGAAATAACAAAGAATTTTAAATAGAGAACATAATATTGTTCTACACATTCGGAGACAAAAAAAGGGGGTAGAAAGAACTCGTACCTTTAGGGCTAACTAAATAGTAACTCAAATAGCACTCAAACGCCGTCATACCTAGATAACGTTCAAAGAATATTGCATTAACTTTATTATAATACGTTCTACGTACAAAGGCAGCTAATATACATGCCGTATGTGTTTCGTAAAAGAGTAATAAAATTTGTATGTAATATAAAAAGTAAGGAATTTTATTTAAAAAAGTACTAATTGCACGGCTCTTGGTGCAACGCATATCGAAATCATGTTATAATCGTTTTGCGTAATGTTCACTGAAATTAAATTAATCGATATTTCTTTTTTATCAAAATTGATTTATTTGTTGGTCGTAACGAAAGTGTGTACATTCGATAGGCGTTTCAAATTATACGGTTTTTAACAGTAAATAAGTATAGAAAGTTTATTGGATAATTGACGTGTAGTTGCGTCTTTTTTCTTTGAAGGTTAGCAGGTACCTAGGTCATTGGGGGAGGCTTATGGGAGAGGGCAGGTTCAAAAGTGGACGTCTTGTAGCTGATATGACGACGATGAAAATTGTATGTAGGTAAGTAGGTACTATGTACTTTTTTGAAGTTGTGTTGTAAGGCGGAACCGTAATAGAGTTTAAGCTTATATAAACATTGAACAATGGGACATACAATAGGTTCACACTCTATGCTATATTGCTATAGATCTCGCCGATGTAGAAAATAAAACTCTATAGGACTTCATATTTACAATCATACGACAATATGTGAGGCATACAGAGACCAAATATTGCAAAAAAATTAATAGAGTGTTCCTCGAAAATACCTAAAGTCAAGAGTCAAATTCAGCAACTATTTCCCTATGTGCCTAGCACTAACTAAAACAAATGAAGTAATCAACTGTCACCTCATTACTCGACATGAATAGAAGTAAGGAAACTGAGAGCACAACTGTAATCTAAGTCCATAATAAGCCAGACTATCATTTGTAAACCTAACTATTGCAGCTTTATAGCTATATACAGTGTGCAGACGCGTCATTTCTAAATGTAGAAGCAAATTGCTGATCCTCCCAGTTATATTATAACAGCCAGGCTTATAGTTTGTCTGTCTCTTTCTAAATTAGATAAGTACTAGCATGCGCTTGAGTTTAATTACTTCCTACAATATTGAGGAATGCTCGTCTGCTTCTAATTATGTTGGTAGCCAAAGGATGTCGGAAATTAAACCAACAACACGATTAAAGTTGATGCGGTAATTTTTCTGATGATGTAATTCTTTTATCTTTATAAATTACAGCTCGTTATTGGTAATTTATTGTCAGTACCAAACATAAGAAGAAAATAAAGTACTGTTTTACCTACGTATACGTACGTAGTTATGTAAATGAAACGTTTACTTAAAATGAATAATTAAGTCGCAAAGAGTTACGCTTTTATACGCAATAAGTAGATATAATGTAAACATGAATATCTCTTAAAATGTCACTTTGAGAAGAACTTGTCAGAGATATTTAAATAAGAAACGGCCTGTAATGAAAGACAAGCCTTATCTTATTCAGTATTTATGTAAACTTGAATATCTTTTTAAATATTCAAATGAAATAATTCTTGTTTAACGTCGCTCCCTAAGAAGTTATTTTCTCTTTTGGTTGATAAATAAATTCTTTATTGCTGCGATAAATTTAGTACCCACCTAAATCCCATAACCCTTTGAGGGATTGAATCTGACAGCCGTCCAAGCGTGAGACATCAATCAGAGTTGAGACGACGTCAAAGGAGACAAATAGGAAATGTAGCGGCTTTTTTAATATCAAGATACCAACCAATATGTGGTATTTTGGAATAAAGCTTTAAATCGCTTTACTGAAGCGCTGTACTAAATCAGGATTTGTCATGTTCTTGTAGGGATACTGCACGTCCCTATATGTATGTATCACTAAGTATAGTTATTTTTATTACAGGTTTATAAAACATGTTATTTAATATCATTTGCATCAGTATCGCGATATTCACGTGACGATGATCGATGCTGATAACAAGTCGGTATCGAAGTAAAGATATTTATTTACATATTCTTTGATGTTGCAATCGTAATCGTGCGTAAGAGCTCTTGAATTTAATATTTGTATTAATTATTTTATCTTTTTCAGTAGTAATGTAGTTAGGAGAGTTAATTGGTTAATTGTTGATAAGATTATCCTTGAAATTTAAGTACGGTACCAATTCGATACTTACTAACGAAAATGACGAAATAAGACAAAAGAAAACAATCACCATTCGTATCGTACAAAAACGAAATTTCATTAAAATGGCGTGAACCGAAAACTTGCGAATGTTTCGTTTCGTATTTCGAAAACGATTTTGTGTACAAATTAAAACTTTCGCAATGCCATAGGTATTGTTCTTTTGTAATTATTTGAATGTCAAACACGCGAAAATATAAACTCGAATTGTTATTCTTGTTACAGATCACAATGCATGGCCTGCGAATTCTCACTATGTAAGTACATTTAATTTTATTAGTCGTTAATTTATTAGGCGCTGTATCGAGTTATTTATGAAATTCGTATAACCTAGGTAAATAGAGTAAGCTTGGACTCTATACTAGAGTTGTAGACACACTGGTCAATGAACAAACGTTAGAACTTAAAAGGGTCAGCAATTCACACAATTGCTGTGAAATCCTAAATATGACTTGGTGTAGAAATAGAGTTACTACCATAGCAGTAAATTAAGTCAGAAGTACAGATAGATTTTTATAAACGCCTGCGCTATTCATCCCTTCATCCTTTTCTGGTAAAAACAAAGATGTTATCTAATCCTATCGCATTATTTACGAGCCTCATTAATGTGAATTTGTTTTGACAAAAACAAACTCCAATGAAAACGTAAAATCGATAAAACATCGTAATTTGCCATCCGAATGAATAATGATTTCAATCAGAAATGTTTTCGTTTGAAATGTTTGTTTCTCTGTTCAAAAACATTGAACATTATTCAGTGGGTACATTCAGATATTAGAATAAACTTATTTATAGCAAGTCCTCGGAGATATAAAATCTTTTTCTTTCGAAAGGAAACTCCAATATTGTGATCTAAAAATAGCATTTCCATAATATTCCAACATCATTCTCCGATATTTGAAGAAAATCTCATAAAATTTCCTTCTCAACACATACAAATATGTTCCATATCGTATATTTTTTGCGAGGCTTATAGTTTAGTAACTGATACTATGTAAATAGTAGTTGTAGGTAATAAGTAGTTTCGGTGCTGCGAACTACCTAGCGGGCTTACAGGGGCTCCGGCTCGACAAGCAGGAGTAGGGACGGGGTGGTTTTTAGTCTGTAAGAGTCTGACACTCCCTCTCGCCTCGCCCAAGGCGGTAGAAGCCATTGGATGATTTTCCACCTTCAAAAAAAGGTAGTAAGTAGTTTAAAAATATACATAGAGTATTAACTTTTCGTAAACGAATATCTAGTTAAGATATAAAAAGGTTAACAATTTAGACTATAAAGTAAAAAGTTACTCTGAAACTTTAATTTCAACTAACTTCGTAACCCGTTATGAAATGGGTTCATGAATTGAAGTCAATTATTGTTTACGAGTAGACGCGCCGCTTTTATTATTGCTCGTAATATATTCAATGCTAGACAGGGCCTGTGTGGGACGCCAGGAGTGCTTGCGTAACCACCAACTTGTGGGACAAAGGTTCTTACACGACAGACACACTCGAGAAATCAATACCAAACTTTTTTTAGACGTTTTTTATAAGTATTCCACGTAGACGTTGTCTGTGTCTAGTCTAACGTAGATTCTCAGAAATTGTGTACATTTGTAAACTTTATTGACTTTGAGTATCAAATAAAGTAAGGAAGATTTCTTTGACAACTGTTGATGGCAAGTATCACATATAACATGTGAAATGGGTTATTGAAAAACACATCAGTTATTCTCAAAGGGGTAAAGATAACAGATACTATTTCTAGCTATAATATACGGAAAATTTTAATGAAATCTGCTTCATTCGTCCTTGTCCTAAAGTCAACTCGATCAAGGCTGGATATTATCGAATATTTATTTTATTTTTATAATTACAGTACATACCTATATTTATAACTGCAGTGTTATCGTAATAAATAAATGCGGCAAAGCAAAACCACACGTGTTTTGATGATGATAAGATAGAAATTGGAAAGTTTGTCCTACTCACAATACGCTAGCGATAGACGATACGTTTGAATGGAGTATTCAACAATGAACTATTCATTTTGGCTAGTCATTGGAACGTACACGTGTTTTAATAGCGAACATACTATACACGAATGTACAAATGCGTAGTGCAGACTACAAATACTGTAATTAAAAAAAAATATATATACGTCACGCTTTTTTATCCCCGAAAGGGTAGCCAGAGGTGCACATTATGGCATGTAATGTCGCTATACAATGCAACCACTTTTCACCATCTATGTTATAAGTCCAATGTAACGTTGGGGTGAGCCTATTGCCTTAGGCAGTTGTCCCACCGGCAACGATGAACTAGAAACGAGTAGAGCTAGAACTAGAAACGAGTGAAAACGAGTGAAAACAAAAACAAACAAGTGAAGCGAGCACTCGCCGGCAGTGTGAACAGTCAGCGATCAACTATTTGTATATATGCATCTCTTTTGTTTACACGGAAAGTATATCTATTGTACGTTTCTTGAGCGAGAAAATAGCCGATAGTTAGTCGTTCACTCGCCGTTGGTGGGACAACTGCCTTATACTGGGTACAATTTCAGAATATACCTTAATATAATTTCATACCTTACTATAATTTAATTTTATAATGGGTTTATACACAAGAGTATCTAATAACTTGACATTGGTTCACATAGAAGGACAGACAAAGTGACTTTGCTTAAAATAATTAAGAACCATCCTACGTGTCTCAATTTGTAGGCGGTAAACGAGTCAATAAAGATCATATTATATTGTAACAATAAAATATTATTTATTTCGTTCAAATTCCTCACAAAGCTCCAATATTAATTGTTCGCACATAATAAATTATTTATGTAACGAGATAATTCCTTATTTTGCTTAATTAAGTCGTCGAGTTACGTAAGTCGATACGTCTTTAATACGTAAATGATTCATTGGTGCCTATTATTAATAATGAAGAATATATTCATTTACATTTATCGTAAATGTCCAACGTGTAGCGGGTTCGATTTGTGTGATCCACAAATTGTTGTTTCGGGTTTAGGTGTCGTGTGTATGTAAACTTGTATGTTTGATAACGCATCCACGATACAGGAGAAAACAATAGTGTAGCGGTGGAGTAGGGCAATGTTTAAAAAAAATAAGATAAGAAAAATCAAATATAGTATAGATTTAATATTTCTTAAAATGTCTGTGTCCGTATTTTATGCAATGTAGTTTATCCGATTGGAACGAAACTTGGTCAACTTCCGAAGAAATTCCTTGGAAAGAATGTCAGACAAAACGGCGTGTGTCAGGTCAGCTGAAATAATAGAAAACTTTGAACTTATACCACGTCTGTACTTATCTAGGTATTACTTACTGTTAGGTAACGACAAACTTTGGATGTATTATTGGATAAAAATATGTCTCTATACTTTTGCATCGATGAACTGTTTTGAAATTTTCTATATTATGCGCAGGTACATTACGTACATGTAGGATAGGATGCTACCTGCCCCGGTAACGCAGACAAAGCCTCGGGCTATCGCTACTCTACTCTATTTCTATACCACGATTCCGCTATAAAAAATCATGGGCTATAATGGCCCCGGTCTGTCGGTAGATTGCATGGCGAGCGCACGCGCCGAAACTTCCGTTCAACCGCTCATTGTGGACTGACGGACCGGAAACGCTTGATACAATCTAAACCTACGCTAGTGCAGTACTTATGCTACTTACCATGTACATTGAAGACGAGGCACTGCATATAAACTGTTTACTTGCAATATTTAGAGGTGATTTACATATTAGAACGTGCATGAAGTGGTAATTTCGCCCAGTTTGATGCAAATGTCGTATAAGTACGAACTTATACGGTTAAGTGTTTTGATTTAATCTCCTCTCGGAAGTTGTTAATGCAAATAAAGTGTGGAAACGAACGTGTCTAGAAATCTCTCGGTCTTTCATCTCCGAACAAATATATTGCTAAGTAACACAAAGTATGGCGCTATACATCTTTAATTTCACTCCCTGACGTAGCTTTCTTATCGACCATGACTGGCGAGTCGGTTTTCAATGGAGAAAATGAATTTCCTATTAAACCGCGATTGAACACCGGACCTCACGTGCCTTTGTGGTTGGACAAAGGGAAAAGAAAATCCAAACAATGAACGGTAAATAAATTTGTTCTATTGGTTTTATTTAGATACTGAAAATGCTAGTAGTTAGACTGTCTCTAAGTATTTACAAACCTGCCAGTTCTTAATTTGTTATAACTTTCGTGAGTCATACTCAATTAATTATTATGTTATCGGCTTCCTCACGTAACTGTTTGATGATCTGCCAGTTCTGTTTCTAAAGCATTCTAAAATATGATTCATCCCTCAAGCTACACTTGTCTTTTTTTACCAAATCGTGTTCAAACTACAGAGAATATCTCGGTTCTGAAATACCCAATAATAATTTCTGCCCAACCCTTTCTGTGTGACTAGACTAAGGAAGGGCAGAGCTATTTCCGTATACGAATCATTTATTTTGGTTAGTTATACGGTGCCTCTACGCTGCTAGCTGACCGCCTCCACATGGGGCGTCCCGTGCCACCAGTGTGCGCGATAATTGGAGCGTCGTTCCGGCCACATTGTTCATGCCGTATTGTTTGTTATGGTAATGCACTTCGTTTTATTCCCTTTCCAAAATAAACGTAATACCGGCGATACTAAATCACGGCTTTCGCGAAACATGCACGAACGGTAAACACAGACTTTCTTTGACGAGCAAACAATAACAGAGGGATTCTGGTAAATGCAGTAGCTATGTTTAAACGTAACGCGGTTGTTTAAGAAGCAGTGGAATGACTTGATTATCTCCATACGTTTTTCTCGAACAAGAGATAAAAACTTCTAGCGCTTGGCGGATGCGAAACATGCAGCAGTAAAATTTCCGTTCTAAGTACCGCAATAGAACGCATATGTTGTGTGACAACAACGAGCCTGCTAGTACATTGTCTGGTTTATCTACAGTTTTTCAATGCTTAATTTTAGGAAGTGAACATTTCGAAGAATAAAGTAATAAATATAAGCAAAAGAGTTGTATAGTTGGGTTCCTCGCTTTAGTGGCTGTACGCTTATAAATGTGTTGTAGTTTTCCTTTCAGTCGGAAAATTTTTGTTCAGGACTTGTTCCCTAGTGTATGGGGATACCCTTGTCACGTATTATATGACACTAATAACATATTGGTGACAAATAAGTTGACTACATACGGTTACCTTGATAAGACAGACAAAATAGGCGTAAAATTGTATTGTTGAATATGTATTGAGGCATTTCTTAAAATGGTTTATACATAGGAATCTGTCAACAACATCGTATTGATTTTTTGATACAACATTCGTCACCAAGACAAAATGATCATGGCAGTAAAAATAACGAATCTATGTCAATAAACAGCATGAGAGAAAGAGAGAGAGAGCGGGTCGGCGATATACAGAAACATAAAATACTTTATGATCGTTTCCATCTGATTAGATTCAGAGGATATAACGATATTACTTCACGAGCACAAATTAAACGCCTACGTACTTTTCCGTAAAAATACTCTCACCACAAGTTCGGAATTGAAATTATTCTCAACAGACAAGTTTGTAGGAGAAATGTTGATTAAATCTTTACAGATAATAATAATTTTGATTTCATCGACAGTTTTTATTGCATCGATAGAATTTGATATAGATTTTATGTTTTGAACGAAATGACTTTTGATTACATAAAAATAAAGCGGTTGTTAACCTAGAATTTTTGGATTTGATATTAGTCAAGGATAAAATAAAGTCCGTTCTTGAACCCATCAATGTGACAGGTGAAGGTCGTAAAGATATTACCAAAACTTACGAATTTCATTTTCTGTGCGAATGAACACTGAAAATATCTTCTTGGCGATTCCCAAAGGCACGTCATGCTTATTGGTAAAGATACGTCTAACGTTATTGGCAGTTGGCAGTAGATTTTTATTGACACGTAGACTTTGTATGGAGCGCTGATGGCTGACTTGTTATGCAACTTTCTATAATGTTTTCAAAACTTTTGCAACTTGTCAGGATTGCGGAGGTTATTGACATTCATCAGCTGTCTATTGTGAACGAAATCTTGGCGTAGGAACGTAATCTGAAGAATCCAAAGTTGGAAACAATGGCAGGGTTTAATATCGTGAGACATTTGAGAAGCCAAACTCATTAACTAACTCGTCTTGTTACTATGTAATTTTAATGAGACATTTAAGTTTATTTTGAACTTTATCATTTCTTGTTTCATGATCTTGATGATCTTTGGTTCATCTTGGTGTGAATTTTGTCTCGTATTGCTTCAGTCTGTTCTAGCATTTTTTTGAGTCTTAATTTAATAAAATTGTCACTTCCTTCATTTCTTTAGGCTCTTTTTCATCAACTTGTCGCAAGATCATTTGACGTTTTTATTGGCAAGTGCAACTGAACCGTGAATTCTTTAATGCATTAACATTAATCGATTATAGAATTTAACAGAAAACAAGCGAATCAAATCCTTATCTTTACTATAAATAAGGGTCCAAGTGCTAATAGTGTAGTTTATCGACGCTCAAAGATCCAACATTACCTGTATCATTAAATTGCAATTTCACACAATCTCGTGGATAATAAGGAAATATTACTACATAACATTGTATTTTAGCGTGGCATCGCGTAATGTTGGAGATTACGTCTCGTCTCTGTGGAAACATTCCATCAACCAGAAGAGATTACGTTATGATGGAATAAGAGGTTAGCACGCGCAAACACCTGGAATACTGACAGATGATTTATAGAATAACTTCTTAATGATCCGACGATAAACTACCGAGTAATATCAACTCCACTTTTTATGTCACTTGTAATAACAACTTTATCTAGATGTGTTAGAGCATCTTTTTCTTGATTTACATTTTTTTCTCTCGCCTTCTTAATTTCCGCACCAACTAGGCTTCCTTTGTGGCTTGAAGAAATGGAATTGCATTTGTGTGCAGATTGAAAACTGATTCTGTTTTATGTTTTCCGTTATCTCCCGTGTCTATTCAATTTGTTTTTTAATTGACCACAATTTGTTTTTTAATTGACCACTATGGTTTTTGTTATGAGTATGAGTTACTAAGAATTGACATTTATGTAATCAATTTTCCGGACTTTTGATGAAGTATCTCATTAGATTGATCGCCATAAGATTACAAGTTGGGTACAGTAATTTTTTTCTAAACTTCATCCACTCAATTCAAATTATAGAACTTTTAGATATATGTATGTTGATGAAATTTTGACATTTGTTCTCTCAAATCTAGGTATACGTACTTCTAGTAACAAAACTAATTCAAAAACTAACTAAACAAATAGCCATTGTTGACCACTGCGGATCCTCGGCCTAATTTTATGCCTCGTACATAGCCGAGAATTCGCCCGATGCTGAACGAATTTTGCGGTATCTCTGAATAATACCAGGATTTTGGCCTAAATTTGGATTCAGTATCCAAAGCTCGTAGATTACTAATATTGTTTGTACGAATATCATCATTTATTGAGCCTGTAATTTTATCTAACCCATTTTCAATACATACCCAAAATGAATTAAATGGAATAGGATTTGCATGGTCCATAACAGGGCTGTTGTCAAGCCAAATCACTGGTAGATTTGAACCAACAATTTGTTCGTGTGTTTTAGACGCTAATGGTTCATACACTAACACGAACTTCGAAAGATAATTACGGCCAGGATTAAAATCTCATTTACTTTTAGAAGGCATAGATAAACCACCCCAGGTGATATCTCACGCACGAAGCTAAGTCTATTTTTAAGTACCCAAGCCTGTTCTGCGCAACTCGTAAAATGGCTATTCCCACTCTTGAAGCAATAAAATGTGTCCCTGGAACAATTTTATCCTCAAGCTTATCTCAGCTTAGGGTTACTTCTTTTTATGGCATATACCAATAGTCCTTTGACAATAAGAAACACGCAAAATGTCCCTAGGGAACGCTATGATAATGGTATTTCGGAGAGAGCATTTAGGAAACGTTTGTAAAGTGTAAAATGGTGCTTTGGTATTCAAATACACAGGTTTTGTTGTCATTTACAGTGTTGGGACTACAAACAGGTAGATAGAATTGTTGATGTTATATCTAATTTATTGTGTGAATCTACAGAGGACGAATAAAGAGATGGATTTTGAAATATCTGTCATGAACTCTGATTAGGCTTTCATTGGCTTCTTTGTAGTGGATGTCTTGTAGCTGCCATGAAGTTCATCATTAGTACTAAGTTCCTAAACGCCATTTTCTTTTTTACCTTCAATTTCAAAGCCACGATGACCAATCCTTTGATAACAAACGTAATGTTGCATGAAAATCAATCTGCATAGAAATCAATAAAGAAACGAGTTGCACTTTACGATGTGAATTCTATTTGCTTAACGATTCATGCTTATTTCTATATTGGCACAAGTGCAAATAATGATGTTGAAGTAAAGTATACCTTAGGATCAATACATGATGGATCAATTTATTTTACTTCCTTATTTTATTTTAAAATCATATCTATAGATACAATAGAGTTGTATGTGTACATTAGGGTGTCCCAAAAAAATAAAAGTCGTTATTTTTGAACGCATACCCTCTAATTATTTTCGAATAGTGTCAACATACACGTATATAAAGTTTCATTTACCTAGAAGCATGGTAAATGCCGACTTGCCTTGATACATGGCAGTACTAGCATATTTTGACGCGTCTAGTTATCGTATCACAGTGCTTGTTATTACTTGTTTATTTATTAGTGATCATATTGTTTACGTTTGTTAAGATGTCAGGGGTATTACCCACTTCTAAAAAGTACAATTCTTCATAGTTTTTGTAAAACATTCAAATTATGGTTCGAAATTATTGCCCTCCAATGGCCAAGAATTGGCAGTTTTGTTTTACAACATTCGCGAAGACAATATAATCAATGAAAGTGCAAACCTGATTCGTGAATGCATTATTTATTGGGAAAAAGCCCGTATATCAACTAAAGCATTACCCAAATGTGTTAAGAAACTAATAACCTTATACCAAGTTTGGAGAGATCTACAAAAAAATGCGAACAAAACGCAAGACTTATTTAAACGGCATCGTCAAGTTTATTTCTAATTTGGACAATTTATTCGACATTGCATATCAGATTCGATGCTTAATAAAGATAGATGAAGATAGGATCTCCTTGCAACAGAAAGATTGGCAGGCCATCAATTGGCTGGAGGTACAAATACCGGAGCTTCGGTAAACTCGCTAGGTAGGACGCAGCTCCGGTCAGGTATCAGCCCTACTGGGCCCAGATGGTGGTTTAATGGCTCTTTGTGCCGCACGGGTCTGGTTCTGGTCGGGCAACGAGCTACCTTTTGCTCGCCGTCCGCAGAACCGCACTTACGGTGGCCAGAGATCGTTGCGCGATCCCTGACGCCCGGAGTGCCTCTCGTGACGGCTGGATCTTGAGAAGGTTCGTTTCCTTACGCGTTCCGCTTCTTCCAGAGCTAGCATGACTGCTTCGCAGAAGGAGGAGATTGCATTACAGTCTCCCTCGCTCCACACCATGGATTGAACCAATGTCCAACGCGAGAGGTCGCCGTCACTGAGCACATCCCCGAGGACTCGGCGGTGCTCAGCCCATACAGGGCATACGGACACCTGTACACCAATATGTTCTAACGTGTCCTTCAGGCGCTCACTATTGAGGCACTTGGACTCAACATTGACGATTATTCCATATGTAACTCCTCCAAAAGCAACGCCTTGTTCGATGATTTTAAAATTGATGACAGTTTCCTACACACCTAGTGTTACCTATTCATGGTCAAAGAATGCTATTTTTCTACAAGTAAAGGCACAAATGTTAATACTGAAAGCCATTTATGATACAAATAATGAGGGAGCAGTGAAATTAATGCAAGATTTCAACGAAAAAAATCACACCTGAAGAGGAACAAAACAGTTGTTACTACATTGCGCACAGGAACACAGACTGAAATATCCTGACTGTAGAAGAATGCCATTAAAGAGAAAATTTTATATATAATATTATTTTAATAATAAATAAATATTTAAAATAATAAAAAATAACAATTTATAACATTAAAAACTTTTAGTGAATCTCCATACAATTGAAACTTTGACATCAAGTCGGCACGGGTTCCCGTTTGATACCGATATTTTTTATTTTAGTTTTATGGTCAAATAGAAAAAATATAGAGGGTATGCATACTTAAAATCGAAAAATTTTTTTTCGCCCTTGTTGGCTGGGACACCCTAGTGTACATACTTTAGCTTCATGCCTAGAGTCTGTACCTACTATATCAAGATGTGATAAAGAATAACTCTTATTCCGATATTTTGTTAGGCTATAAATCCGAGCTGAGGGCATCGATGCGATATTTGTGATCGACTCACGATTTTATCCCTCGACCTATTTTCTCGATACAATACTTCGAGTCGTATTCGTCTTGTTTTGTGTATCGACTGCAATATAATTAAACATCGGAAGTCGCATTGTTTGAAGAGTTGTCGATTTGTTTTATTTGTTCGATAAAATATGTCAGTTTGTAATGTAAACAAATTGATCGATATTTATTGTTGATGCGAGTGCGGTTCACATACCTTAATACTTTTATGTTTGGTACACAAAAGATTAAAGTTCCAACTTTGTCTCAAAAATTTCATTCCCACAACCCAAAATCTTACTTTTTACAAACGGGTTCTACTTCATTACACAATTAGATTTAATTTCAACAAATAAAATACCTTTTCCTAAATTATCGCCGTTGAAAAGGTTACATGCAAGAACACCGATGATAGATGACCTTTGATGAACTTAATATTAAGAAATAATCATATTATAGTGGTAAGGTACCAACATACGTGATTACCAACTGTGATGGAAGAGGCGAGACCGTGGGAAATGACCGTGGACATTCGACAGACGAGTAAATCATGTTTATATAGATACATTTGGTACTTTATTCCACGCTAATATGGTATTTTTCTCAATGAACAGCATCAAAACGATCGCATCATAGCGGTGAGATTGCTTCATTAACATAAATAGTTTCTGTACAATGTACATGCATTATAATTACAAATTTCATGCAGTTGGCGATGCGACAAAATCGAGGAATTTTCAAATAACTTGCTACTCATAAAGCTCCCAAATAGAAAATTCTTGTTACATGACGACGGATGGCATAGCAGTGTGAAGTGGGCGTGAAATTATAAATAACTACCCTCGGTCATTCGATTTAGAAGAGCTCAATGTCACAGCTTCATTCTTTAAGATATTTTTACATCGCGGGTACTATGACCAGTTCCAAAAATATGAAGCCTCGCAAATAAACAAAATTCTTTTAATGTTTTTTCCGATCAGGGACTAGTCCCTGAAAAAAGGTAATGTGAGAATATTAACAGAGTTTACCTTGCCTCCAGCTATTTTCACACCGAGAATGTTTATTTTTCTTTCGATACTCACTGGCTAAGTTTATTTAGCTTAGGTAATACAGATTAGCCCGAATCATAGCACTCATTGGTCAAACTGAATACAGCTGCCAACGATAAATTAAAATTAAAGATGCTGTTGTAACAGACCACGCATTGGCTAATACAGATACATCTATATCAAAAGAGAACCGCAAATATAATCTCAATTGTGAAACGAAAGCAATATTAGTTCAAAAATACATTCGAGTGGAATGGCCGAGTGCAGCTATTAACTCTATACAACGAAACGGGCACTTGGGCACGTTTAGCCTGTTTCATCCTAGAAACGTCGCCGTTTAAGACAATGGCCAGAGAGAACCTTTTATATTTCAGATCAATAACCCCTTGTTCGGGCGCGAGCCGTTGACACATGAATAGAGAATGAAGCATCAGTTTCCCTCATGGAAACCATTGTCGGCATTTCTGTAACAATGCCATTATGTGCGATGGGATGCGGTTCGCAAGAGGTCATGCAGTATCTCTGAGTATTGTTTATTTAGGTGCGGTATAGAGGTTGAACTCATTAGCAAAGTTAGGTGGGGCTCTCAACCAAACTTTCATTAAAGCGAGGATTTTGTTACTTCTGCTACAAACGTTTTTATTTTACGTGAACACACGTTTTTCGTGACTCCTAACATTATACAGTATTACAGCAGTTCCACCCACTCGAGAAAGTTGGTATACGATGCATGCTGGAATGTTAATGGCTGGAGCAATTATTTTGGACGAACCAAGACCAACTCGAGACGGGCAAGGGACAAATTAAATTAGAAACATTATGGTACAGAGTTAGGACGGGAAGAACACGACAAGGACACTCGAGATTGCTTTGGGCGCTTCTTACAGCATCCTGTTATTAAGGAGTTTGATGTAAGGGCCGGAGCACGCGACACTAACGAAGATTTCGCGTGATACGTTGTATTCGTTTTGTTTGTACGAATAAGGTCAGTTGTCATTAATTTTATTAGGCTCTTATGAATGAGTTGGTCTTATTACAGTCCAGTCGCGTTGTCCGCATAGAAGTGGACGTGACTGCCGGCGTACGGTAATGTCTGAATATCAATTAGCTTTTACGATGACCACGAACATTACACCTTGACCGTTTGAGCCGCTCAATATGATTCGGTTTAAGTAACCCATATTAAATGGAACTTTTTACATTAAAGAGGTACTTTCTCCGTGTACCTTACTGTTTAGTTCGCCCACGCTTGCCTCTAAGGACGTAAATAAAACCCTTGTGTTTTGAACACTTAGACGAACAATAAAAAAAACTATGAAACGACTAGCCGTCTGATCATATCAGCTTTATGTGAGATGTGAACGACGTCTGTTAACTGTTGTAAACGTTGTTTATTTTCTTTAGTTTCGGTGTTACGAGTAGCAGTATTTTATGTATCTAAAAAATAAATCAATATTATAATTAAGATTTCAATTTCTCGCATGTAATTAGAATTCAATGATGCACCTACGCAAGTGAACGACCGAAACCCACACGATATCTTGAGTTTTTATACGTAATGATTCTATCTTTCAGTACGTGACTGACAGTCATATATTTGGAACGAACTGAATATGGACAGCAAACCATTTTGGGTTTGATCATTAATTTATGAGACGATGTCTGCATACCCAATCTGTAGAGTTTGGTCAAGCAAGCTCAAAACGCAAGCGAACATGGACAAAATAAAGACTTTGCTAAGAAGACCAAAGAATATGCGGAAGATTTTAAATATCTTGTAATTGTAATGTAAGCATCATTAGCAAACAAAATTACACAAATTAATTTAGGCAGAAGTACGTTACGTAATTTATTTGCATAATCATTTCTTTACCATTAAACTGAAATTACGTAAATATAATGTTGGGTTATAGCGTGATCCCATTCAGTGAGGTTAACCAGACACGACTGCTAAGAATAAGAGGTGACTGTGCAAACAGCTGAACAAAGGTGAAGAGAGCCGATTCATTGTTACGATGTAATAAAACGATTTCTTGTTACGTCAATACTTTTCCGCGATGTACTTCTTACTACTGGAGATAGATACTTATGTCATATAGAGACTGTAAAAGTTTCAAGTGTGTTGTGATCCAAATCAAAACGAAGTAATTAATCAGGGATTAGTTAATGAAGAAAAAATTAAGAACGTTAAAGTTAAAATGTAATTAACGATAAGCCAGCTACCGAAATCGCCAAAAATGATAATGATAATATTGGTACGAAAAGGCAATTAAAACATCCACAGGTACACGAAACGAGGCGAATGAACTCGCTTCGGTCAATATCAAAGTTGAATTTAACTGCCGCCTACTAACTAATGACCAAATTTTTAAACGAACACTGTTCGATCTTACCGCCATATTTGATCATCAAAATCTTTATTCTTCACTATTTCATGACACGGCAGATTTATATTTAGAATCGTAAAAATAAAATAAAGAGAAAAAGTAGAAAGCAATTTTGCATAACGACATGGTATACTACATAATGTTGATGTATCAGATTTAGAAGCGGCTTATAGCCTGAGGCGAGACAATAGATTACGTAAGAGTTAT
This sequence comes from Spodoptera frugiperda, assembly GCF_023101765.2. Lineage (NCBI taxonomy): Eukaryota > Metazoa > Arthropoda > Insecta > Lepidoptera > Noctuidae > Spodoptera > Spodoptera frugiperda. Next base: position 6,557,962 of record NC_064215.1, read on the forward strand.
TACATTTCAAGATGATACGGCTCAGTACTACGTTATTGGATTAAGAGTATTCTGAACCTTCATTGTTAGTAACACACTCCTTGCATCAATTAATTCCTATTGTGTTTGTTAAAGCACTTTACCAACCGATTCTTATCTTACTGAAGTAGTTGGCCGTGAGTCGTGGGCACTTATTATTTGAAATTAACAATCAATTTGCATAAATTCAATTCTTGATTGATTAGTGCATTGAGAGACAGTTGCTTCAAGGCGTTCTCTGTATTTACGTCCAGTTATAAACCGGTTCTACCTGCACTATGAATCATTGACAGATTAATTACAATGAAAACCGCTGATAGAAGATTTTGTATGGAATATTAGTTCCTCGTTCGTGATGTAATTATTGAGGTCAATTAACTATGGAAATTAGTTAGTCAGCGCACTCTACACATGAACAAAACAGTAGACAATTCACTATTCTCATTATAACTCATGTGAAGTATAACGAAAGTTTTATGAGCACTGTGTTGTATTGAAACATTATTTTTATCTCTAGGGTCCGATCCCTAAAGTAGCAGTGTGTCACTCAAATATTTGTAGGGCAAACGTCAAGGACCTCTGAAAGGACCCTCTTACTTCACCGCCCTAGTTCGCACGGACAAACTAAACAACTTATCTTGTTACTATTATTATTTGTATCGAATGTGGTCTTGTTTATGATACTATTGAAGGTTTATTCAATAACGTTACTAATAAACTCTTTGGACGCAAACGTTTTTGTCGTTGTTCCGCTAACTGCTTTCGGGTTGTGCTAGCATCACACGGGCCGATTCAATTGCCCAACGCCCCACCATTGTGTTACGTGACCAATTGAATCAATATTGTTCCTCTATTGCGTTATCTACTTGTGAATGAGTTACATTTTCTTATTTGTGTCAAATTAAATTAACGCTGTACAATAAATTTCAATTTATCCCACAATGAAGATACTAGGTATATTTCAAGTCTATTAAGCACTTAAGGAGTTTAAACCTAATGGAATTGACCGTGTGTAGTTTTTGCTCTAGTTAGTTCTCTTTTTATCAAGATGACAGTTATTATTACAGTACCATCAGTAAATCGAATGTTCTATCAACGTCAGTATTTACCTCTTGCAAGGACAGCTATCGATAATCCAATTAAGGCTGATTGACAATATTGAGCGATTCTCTGTACACTCGGTCATCGGTCCACTTCAATGCCAAACAGTTCACACGTTTATAAATTCTCTATGTAGCGCAGTTCATTGTCAGCGAATAATTCGGTGCTGCAGATAATGTGTCATTTAGCATTGATGTTCTAATGCAAGCGGTGTGAGCGTGGGTCGACGGCATTGTTGCGTGGGAAAACATCCCAATTACGAGTATGTATCCGGCTAAGGCGTTACTAAATACTTATATGCTTTAAGTAGTTATTTGATATATTGCAGAAGCTATATTGACTAATGTAGAAAGTCACGTATTGTCTAGCTAGCAGAATTTGTTGGAGAGCAAAATCTTGTAGTTCGGTCCAACGCTGCACTGCACCTTATGGGACGTGACCACACGTGTCGCTTTGTTTAATAAATCTGCAGTGGTCTTGTGTGCCATGCCGTCTTGACAATACTCTCTGAGAGCTATCATAACTCAAAGTAAAGGAAACTGACGTGCCGAGAGTTGGTGGACATCCGTGGGGCTGTGGCACTTATATATGATGTAAAGTTACGAATACAAGGAATTGACAAGGATAGATAAAGACTGAGAGAGAAAGAGAACAAATATATCAAAAAAAAGTACTGCAGCAAACAAGAAATGAAACATCAAGTATCTTGTCAACGATGTTATCATAATTTGTCTTCATTAGCAGTTCAATGACAAAAATGATTGAAGAGGTCTCATTGAATTAAGGACACGTGTGCCGAGTGGGTCCGTTAGTTAAATTAAAAGAAGTCTTGACTTAGAAAAATAATCGTGTTACTTTAAAAATTTTGCAGGCGTTATATACTGCTTTCTGTAACGGTGATTTATTGTAAATTGCCGTTAGTCCATTATTGAGGCCACTACAATAGAATAATATATCAGTTGGAAGTACTATATCTCCAGTATCTCGTATAGCGTTAATTACATAGCCGAACTAGCTGGTGGCTAATAAATTTTGACTAAGTATTAGTACGTGACGTAGTTGTATTTGACTGTCAATTTCACTTTCTAAATTGATGTATAATTTCTAACCAAACTAGGAATATTCTGCTTTATCATCTAATTGCTCTGCGTTATCGCCTTACACAATACTATTTGCAAGTAATATTTCGTTTACATTGCGCGAAAGATTAATCTCTTAACTAAAGTCAGAATATTTAAATTTTAGCCTATTCAGATTGTTTGAGCCCTTTTCTCGGCCTTCAATGGGCCGTTTATAAAGATTTAGGTCAGTGTTAGAAAATTTACTTGAATAGATCTAGGCTATTTCAGATTTAAGTTCTGGCTAAAAATCACAATGACGGAATTAATTAGAATTAACGATGTAAAAAGTCTGTAATCTTACTCTCTATACAATAATATATTTTCTTTAGAATCTGAGTTTGAAATATTTTTAAAAAGAATCGAGGAAAAGATAACATTTGTCTCGGATGAAAGACATTAGTGAGTTACGACACGATCTTTTTAAATTTTTGACCACAGCTCATCCCTTTGAAATTCCAATAGGGTGAATCAGAAGAGCTTCTATAAAATGTAGAAATATTTGAATACAATAACGTTTTACGAACAAAAGTGCTTTTGTGTTGTGCTTAACAAAATATTTCAAAACGTATACAATAACCTTCCGTTAGAATCTTGTACAAACGAAGTGACGGCAAATGCAGAATTAATGAATCATATACTTTCAAACAAGAGCAATGCACACTTCGTTTTTGTTTTTGTTTAGTCATAGAAAGTGCATGTCGAGAATTGAGTAATAAAAAGACAATAGAGCCTCAATGGAGAGTTGGTAAGCAATTGTAGTGTGAAGAAATTAATCTGATGGCAAGAAGCGCGAACGATAATAAGTACACTGTGGTGTCGATTGCTAAGCGAAACCTACTTTCTTTTCACATTGTACAAATACGGTTTCAGGAACATCTGCGTCATTCGACAAACGCGTTCCTTTGAAATTAAAAGCAAAAGAAATAAATGGCCGATCTTACAATGATGAAACGCCCAATAAGACCGGCAAGCTGCGATTTGGTAATGCGTGCACGCAGTGGCCAGGTGGCGAAACTGGTTATCTTCCCTTCGCTTTACCATCAGGTGTATACAGCGATTGGGTCCATAGATATACATTTCGCATTCAGTGCGTTAATAATAATATACCTATTTGGTGTTTGTTATTGTCTGCCTTATCATTTTATCAAACATTCCTGTTAGCTGTTTAAGGAAATAGTAGTTGTACAAATGTACATGTTGGTTCTAGAAAAGTGTCTAAATAAATTGTTGAATCTAAATTACCATTTGCAAGCGTGTTATTTAATACAGTCCTTAAAATGAATGTGGTAATAAAATAGCTGCAAGGGCGTGCAATATTGTGCGCTACCTGCGCCTTGAGCGGCGTCTCGTTTCCAGTCCCATTGTTAAAGATGTAACTGACCCTAGAACGCGAATGCGAGCAGGTAGTCTTGACTTTAATCAAAGGGATTCAGAATAAAACAGAGAAACGGCAGTTCTCACCAGATTTCTTAATATCATCTCCAAATCAATAGGCCATTCATTCACGAACTATATGGACATTAAAGTTGAGCGAGACGCTAATACAATGAACAATAGAGATTAAACATTTGTATGAATGCAGGCGCCAACAATATTGTGGGTGTCGAAATTCATTCATTAGATGTAGCCATCGCCTAATATGTAGGACTCGTGGCTTATTTAGCACAGTCAATAGATTATAGTGTTATATTTTGCTACATATCTAATGGATTAGCTTTTATCTTTGCCTGCTATTGCTTATTGCGTTTATTAGTTCATGACCCAATTAGCTTCTAAATTGCTTGAAATTGATTTGATTCAAGTGGTTCCCAGCGTGGAAAAAACAAAAGATTTTAAAGTCCCTTCTTGGAAGTGGCTCTCAAACGGGCAATTTATTTAGAGAACATGACGTGGTTTATGTCATCACCTAAGCCCTGGCTATAAACAAAAGGTATTTTTGTATGGATTATATTCATCTTTTCTTAGAAACAACTTGACATTATTTTAAAGATGACCTCTGTCGTACAGTTAAGTTATAGTGCTTGTTGTCGGTCGAGAATATGTTTATTTTTGTTGAAATGGGTTTGTGTTTGATTATTTTGCATTTATAATGGTGGGACAGTCATAAAAGCTTTATTTATCGTTATTGGCAATGTCGATTAGCATCTATTCTTGAATTATTGAGGCTATGTTGTTGATGATCTTCACTTTCTTTTATGTATCTCTTTTAAACCTGTTTGTTTGGTAAACAAATCATTAGTAAATGTCAACGATAATGACAATACGATCCAGATTTGTGTTCAGGAATGTTTGGCAATATCTTCTCACCTTCATACCTGTGTTGCTAGAATATCTGTAAAGAATTTTACATTGTTGTGGTAATAATATTGTATGTAACGTTACCTACCGTTAATTGGATGACAAGTTCCAGTGATCCCGGTACAGAACCAATCAATATGCAACCGTATAATACACCGCACCGTAAGAGCTCTCGTATACTCAGAGCTGGGCATCCACTCGATTATTGATTTGCATGCTTTCCATACAACAGAGATCACTAACACTTTTATAGTCAAATAACAATGTCACAAACAAAACCCTTCTTCGGATGAATTGTACGATAGAGTTTCACTTGTCAATACTGTCCTGCATCTATTCTACTTATAGACAAAATTTACTGTCACTGGATTCGCACTAGACTCTAGTGAATGCAGTAAATAGGCCGTGTTTTCACTCCGATGTCGTATTGATTGTAGACGGATTGAATTAAAACAATGGCGTATATAAACACTGAAATATCGCGAGGCGTGCACAGCACGTGCCGCCCCGCCCGCGGTCACCTCCGGACTGTCGGCGCGACCGTGTTGAATAAAGATCGCGTTCGGGTGCGTTCGTCGCACGGCGCTCACTGCGTTCGGATGCCCTGCTCAGCGCAATACAGCGCGGCAAGGTAACTCCATGGATGTTTTTATTTTGTAATCATTGCATGTCATTTCCACGCGTGCGTATATTATTCTGATTGCGTTCGAGTTTCAGCTTCCTAATATAACCTATAGTTATTTAGAGTAACAGTATTGTTTAAAATAAAATTATTTCTCTCTTTATTTAATAAATAGGTGCCAGGATGAATATTTAGTAGGTACATGACATCAGTCACGCATTGGCATAAAATCCAGTGGCTGCATTAACGCGACCATGTCCATTTAACCCGTAACGTCTAATATTAGAAAACAAAGAGCTGGACATTTATGACTGGAATAATGACGAGTTTGATTGCGAACATTTGCATTCTGAAGTGAAGCAGTTAATAATAAAAGCTCATTTCTCACCAGTTCAATAGCTGTTACAAGTGCTCTATAGATTCAATTTCAAGTTAATTTTGCTGAAACTATTATTAAAGGATAACTTGCAGTTGCAACATGAAGCTGTTAGATTTGTTTTTGTATTGATCTAACTTTTTGAAATTTGTGCGCATAAATTGTTAGTAAACCAGCCGGATTTAACTACCAAATATCCAAGATAATTAATTGATACAGTTATATATTTTTTAATATTACAGTCAGATATTTTAGATTACCGGATTTGACAAAGTAAAGACAAACGAAGCACGCTATAACTCTACATAGAGAAAATGAAGAAGGAAAGATTGTAATCAAAGGTTACAGTAAAGTGGTCCCAGGAGGAGTTATTATGGCGTATCTGATGAAAAAGATAATGGTAATTTGTCTCAGTACCAAACCCGGTCATTCACATGACAGACACGATCTATAGCAATTCAGATGTAGCTAGGACCAGAGGGAAGATTTTCAATTTTGGAATGATTATATTAGGCGTGAACGGTGCAAATGCGTGATGTTTCGTAAAACGGTAAAATTGTATTTGGATGAAGGTGATTGAGTTACTGCAGTGATAGGGTTTACAATTTTTGCAATGAAATATTGTTTGTTTTAATGTGTAAATAAATGCAGATGATTAAACGATTAACATTGACATTTACTTATTCCAAATTCACGTACTTTTCTTTGGAAGAAGTTGTTCTGTTATTTAGTATTCTTTTTCTACAGACAGGTCAATGACATTGCTAATTCATGCAACAGCATCAGTCTTTTAGTTCACGTGTGTGATGTTATCTTCAGGAGGCGACTTACGGACGCCATCCTTAGTCCTACAGTCTACCCCTGTAGACTTGGTAATTAAACTGTCAATCAATAGTGCGCAAATAAAATAAGATTGGTTAACATCTCATTTTAGATTTTATTTTATTTTGTTTTAAAGATGGTCCAAAAAAGAAGTACATTATCGGAATTCTAGGAGAGCGAAAGAAAATTATCAAAATTAAAATTTTCACAAAGTGATATCAAAATAAATTCACTGCTAAATTCCTCATCCGAAAACTAAAGCTCATTTGCACATTTTATAACATTAAATTAATTAATTAGAATTAGAATATTCATTTGCTAGTTGATGAACATTATTAATGGAAAATTTCTTTGTCCTTACAAATCCTTACTCCTTTCGTCAAAACAACGCACTACGATAATTTGAAGAAAGTTCCAGATAATTTAGTTCTCAGAATAAATAATTGGAAATACCTAAGTGAGTGGCAGCTGTTACTTGAATTTCTCATTTTGGTTCGCCAAAATAATTTATCTTTGAATCTACATTTTAATTTTCAGTATTCTCTGTTGGCTGAGTATCTTTATCTTTTACTAAAATACATTAAGTATTTATCGGTCTTTGTAATTAAAATTACTTCTAGGGACTATGTACAAAGAGAAGAACGAGGTAAGTTTACGATGAATAGGTAATAAGATAAGTTAACTTTTAGCTTCTTTTTTACTTCTGACAATAGCTCATTAATTTGCTACAAGATAATAATGAGATTGATGGTAAAGGCTACAACATTAAAAAATCTAATATCCTTTTTTATTCTTCCCTTTACAGCTACTTCAGCAGTACCTAAGGATTTTAAGGTGTATTCATAGTATGTACTTGCCCTTTTAATTTACTAGTTATAACCCATCTTACAATAAGTAACAGCTGTTATACATTTTTTATCACCATCGTGTTTGGTTATTTTTTCGTTAATGTCAAAGTCCATAGCTGTAAACTCAAGTAGGATAACGCAAGCTACAACACCAACAAAATTTTATCCGGAATTCAATTACTTTGTACAGTATCGTCTACAAAGTTGTATACAATTTCGTTACATTGTATTGTCTTAGCATTTGTCCTCGACCTCTATGTTAACGGGACCTGCGACCGCCGAAGGAATGGCAGCGCATATCAGTTAATATTATCTCCTTTAGTGTTTGTATTACCACCATTTTGTTTTAATGTCAACACAGCTGAAATTTCTCTGAAAATATCTTGTTGTGCAATTTTATCTTGGTTTGTATGTTTATTCTTCTTTGAGACTGGTTGTGGTCGTGTGTTAGTATTAACACAATTAAATCTATTGTAGCTTGCTATTAGTTGTCATTGTAGTTTTAAAATATTGTTTCTCTATCTGTCGTCAAGTACCTAATAATTGGTATTCAGACATTTATTTTAACAAACAGAAATACTAACAGAACTTCATGTAAGTATTTAATCTACGGATAAACAACTGGAAAGTTAATGATACATAGCTTATGGCATACAGTTACAGAAATATGGACCATTGAGAGAAATTATTTTGACATAAAATTTGGGTCTTTGCCTTTATCGTTGTATCCAAATTATATTTGCATTAGTTCAACCTTACGGGCTTGTCAACGCGGCGCCCGGCTGAGGTTACCCAACGACGAACGGGTGACATTTTAACGCCATTAGGCGAAGATAGTTCTAACATTTTAATCTAGCCATAACCCTAACAGGGTTCAACCAGATTTAGAAACGTAATTCGCACCCAAATTAAATATTTACTGCTGAGGTTTCATTTTAATTGTGTTTGGAATTTAAATAAATCCTTATACCGTAAATCTTATCAATGTTGGCTAAAATTTATCTTGAATTACTCATTTATTTGAAGGCAGAGATGAATGAATGTCGTTTATATTTGTTCATCGAACTCATAGAACATATTCAAGTGCAGTGATATGAAAATATTTGATATTGAAGTTCAAATAAACATAAATACCACGAAACATAATAAAAAGTTCATAAAAAGGACCCAGAATTGATGGTTATGAAACCTTGAAACGTATCCCATCTATCAATTGAGATGAATTCATCTTGTTCATTGGACGAACATAGGTTTATAGGACGTGAGTTATATCCGTAATTTATATAATATTTATCACAATCTACCACACAATCGAAATGTCGTCCAATCGTGAGGCGATTCAAGTCCAAAATAGGCATCGCTAAAGGGAGCTATTCATTTTGTTCCATGGGAAAGAGCGACGAGCCGCTCTGACGTTGATGTATTATACTATTTAGGGATTACGATATGTTTAAACGGGACAGTTGGGGACCGATGTACCTACATTTTTGACATACTTTCATCAGTAACTGATACTATTTTCGGAAAATAAGGAGATCCTAATAAGTCTTGTGGAAGTGCGAGTATTTTTAGTGCAGACGACATTACCAATTAATTTTCTTGTTCGTTGTTAATTTTAGATGATACAACACTCGATAAATCTGCAGAGCGGATGTTTTTGTTTTTGATTTAGTTGTGAGCCTTGTTAGTGAAAGGAAATTTTATGTGAGTTCAATAAATAAAGAGTTCTATAAATACTTCATGATACCAAGGGTGCCATGATCTTTAGAATCAGTCGTATTTTTCTGAATTGCGATGATTAAGTAATCTGATTGTTGATTTATGATCGCTAAAAATTAATAACGAAAGAAATAAAAGTTGGTTATGTTCTCACAAAAAATGTATCCCTAATCCATGAGTCCATTTACATCTATGTTGCAACATGAAAATATACTCTAAAAAAAATGCTTGTCAGAAATCCCCCGTAATTATGCACGCCCCTTAACACCCATAAATCAGGAAGCTATGTATACTAAAACTTTCTCTACTTCATTAACAATGAAGAACGTGTGTTTCCGTCTGTATAATTTTCGTTTTAGGGATAAAGGGCGAGAGTAAACGGAGAACTATCCCCCATTATGGTCACGTGATAGCCAAAAGTCAAGAGCAATATCAACCCCTCGTATATGCTCACAAGTCTCCAATCTATTTGGAACAACACCCATAACTTATTGACCAACATTATTCGAGGAAGTGGCAAGATCTTTAAAGATTATTCCTTTTTCTTTTCATGTTTTCATCGGGACATCAAAAAAAAACTTTGATGTAGTGCCTTTTTATGAGTTGTACAACTTTTACGATTCATTGCTAGTTCGGGCGGCCATCATTTTCCGCGTGTTTGGTTGTTGCTTTTACTTATGGCTTTCTATTTATTTTACGATAGGATGTTGTGTGAATTATGATTTATGTGTTGTTAATCAAAACCAGAAGAATACTTTAATTTATTCCCAACAAGAAATATCTATCATAAAGAAAACTTTATAATCGTAAACTTTACTCGCTACTCTTTATAATTTCATTCCAGTGGTACCTTAGTATCTATGTAAGAAAGTGATTTCATAGTCTTTAAAGAATCTCACTATATGGCCGTCTCAATAGCTTCTAAAGTAACAAACTAACATTAAACGCAACTTAGTCGTACAACATAAACATTAGCGCCCTTAATAATGTTTACTTTACGCCATAATACTCCATAAACCCTTCATTACAAGTCATTACTTTGATATTTTACAAACGCGACGCCTCCCGCATAGCGTATACTTTTCTAATGGGCATAATATTCTTAATTGAGCATCAGGTAAGAGCCGTCTCGGAACATCTTGGGTGGTCTTGTCCATAACCCGTAATTAAACCCTACAAATCCTTGCAGTTCAAGTTATTAGGACGCCTATACATTAATTTTTGTCATTTTAAATAATGAGCCTTTTGCTGTAGATGATACGAGTTTTTCTGCTTTAGAACTTGTAGTAGTTGAAGCGGTTTTGATTACTTTTATATTTTTTTCTTCATGGTATACTTTTATGGGATTTTTTCATGCTTGTCTTTCTTATATTTCTTTATACTTTTCCCTTTTAGCAGTCATTCTTAACATCCTGCATTAGATTCATCTTCATGGTGTCGCAATGGCCAAAGTTCTTCCCATACATTTGCAATATTTTTCACTATAACCTTGCTCACTCCATAAAGTTTTGAGCCAACCTTTTTGGAAGACACCCAAGTTTTGACGCCAGAATTTTCAAGGCCTTTTTCGACGCCAAAAACACCATGACCGTGGTAGTTATCTATTTCTTTAACGAAATCTTTTCACATAAATCTTTGTGAATAGACATGGCAATGATTTTATGGCTGTTTGTTGCATACCACTGAGTATTGTTTTTAATTTATTTAAAGTTGTTATTTCTAGTAGTAAATTCTTAAGTTACTTTGTAACGTCTATTTGTTTATCCTAATTGTTTTCCCTGTGTGTAAATATACCTGTAATGGTGAATCGTACCAATCTGTTTTAAGAGACTAGTATAGGTAATTATATTTTAAAACTATAGGGCGCCCTAGGCAAGCACCTCATAGGCGCCTTTTTTGGCACCACCGCCGTCTCTCTCTTTGGGCAGTTGGGCACGAGTGACACTGGGTGCGACTCTACGACCTGGCGTCCTAGGCACTTGCCCAGTTTAACGTAGGGGTAATACGGCCCTGGGTCAATAGTAAATTTATCTTGTCCCGAGAAAGTTTCTCAACATAATTTCCTACTTATCCTCTTACGTGACTATGCCTTTTAACAGCCTGCCAGTCTTCTGTCATTGTATTCCTACAACGCTTTTATGGTCGTAATTACATGAAATTAGTTTTTATTACACAAATTTCTACCATTATTGTTTTAATAATCGCGGTTTTAATGGTTTCGGGTTAACGTTTATTGCTCTTGCAGAGGTACGTATCAGTACTGGGTTAGTAGATTAGGGTATTTTTAGTCGCTAACATGACCTGCTTAGCTTTTGAATGTTAATGAAGATTGGATAACCCTTAAGGTTCTAGGTTCGTGTCCGTTAACAGTCTGATTAGGATTGTATACTTATTTTAGTCCATTGCAAATTACGTAAACTGTAGAATGCCGTAATATCCAGAATACCTAGGCAATGAAAATCATAACTGACTCATTTGTCAAGTTTACGACCCCTAGTCTAAGGCAGTAACAATGTAGACATAGAACATTTTTGTAACTTTAGAAACTAAATAACTCACACTCGTAACTCATGTTAAGGGCTTAGATGTAAGAAAATGTTATTACCTTACCGTTATTCTTGGTACTAACTATACCAGTAATAAGTCAAAAGTTAAATAAAATATTCACACCCAAGTAAAGGAGGGGAGGCGTTTTTAAAAGAGGTTATAAGGTTTCTATTAATGTCTACTGGTAACGAAGTGTTTTCGCAAATTTTCCTTTTGCGGCTTCATTAAATTAAGTTGTGTAATTTTACATTGTTTTGCTCAGATTGATATTTTTACTTGCCTCTCTTATTTCTGCTTTACAGAAGGATTGACTACAAGAGTAGCGACCCGTATTTTTTATATTAAAATTATTGTATGAAAAGATATTTTAGTCTCTTGTATTTTAATATCATCACACTCGACTGGATTGGTAGACAAAGCTCAGATTTTAAACAAATTGACTTTTGACCTTAACTAATTACTTAGTTTTTATCGTCTTTGAAAAAAATGCTGACTTATTTCGTATTTTTCTAAGAATATCAAAATCAAACAGCCAAAAATATTTTGTACAACATTCGAACCAGAATCCCGAGCCCGCTTTTGAAGGAAGCAAAAACAAAATCAAATGATAAATGACTGCTAGAAATCGATCCTATTTTCAAGCAACGTGTTACTGAGAACAAATGAGAAATGTTTCAGAAAAACTGTCACAATCACGTCCTTACCGAAAATATTTTACATTTCCCTTCCATTTTTCTAGACTCCTCAAAATTGACATACTTATTTAAAATCTTAGCTTTTCTGACGAAAATTTGCTATGTAGATAGCTACGTGCCACCTTTCAAAAAAAACTTGATTAAAAACTGTTCGTTTTACAAAATACGTAGGTACTTATTTCTAAGAAAAATATAGGGCGATTTGACTGACTATAATTTTGAAAGTAACAGGAAAATTACTCAGAATTGATTTGAACACCTGTGCAAATGCATTCGGAGGGGAGTTAGGGCAATTTGTCAATAATATTTTAACAGGTAGGCGAAGCAATTTGTATTAGGGGAAGTCTGCAGGCAATCAATACTTGAACGGTATCATAAAAAGTTATAGTCGTACGCGTTAATGAAATACATATGACGGAAATGCTTCGTTTACTTTCCTTATTATTAACGCAGGTCGTTTTTTAGAAATATAGCCGCCTTTTTATCGATATTTTTATTACTTAGAAAGATACATTAAACTATCAATGTTAGAATTCTAGGTAATATAGTATTACGTAACTTTGTGTGCCTAATCTCGATTTCACTAGCACTATGATTCACGTGCCTATATTTTTTTTGTTTGTATTATGTATGCATGTGTCATATTCGAACCAATATTTATGATGTTACTATACCTAATACATTTTTATTTGTTAAAGATAGCAAAATAAGATGCGTCATGTCAGCATGCGTCAATTAATCTAAAGAAACTGCTGTATTACTGCATCGTGGGCCGTGTGATGACAATATAAAATGCTTTTTATCATTTTCTACGTGATTTGATGTGATAAAAGACATAATATATGCACATATTCATTACAATATTTATAAACAAATATTTAATATTTATGAATAGTATATAAAAGAGAATGAACTTTATAGCTCGTTTATTTACACTAAAATAATAATAGATGAAATTCGTACATCAAAAATGTATATGGTCTGAATAACTTTAGTGATCACAAAGTCAGCTCAACCGCAGAGCGCTGCAGCATCGCTCGCGGTTAAGAACTTTGAAACGATCTACCGCTTGTCTTAGGTAGTTTAATCTGTAGTTAGTCTTATCCAGTCTAGTATACGTATTCGCAATTTATTTCTACGTCATCACCATCAGTCGCTCTTTAGAGGTGGTTTTCCATAATCCCTGGGCTTGACAGGTGATATTATGGCAGCGGATAGTAGTTTCATCATCGATTTGAAGGGTACTACTACTTACCGTCTACCCTTATAGGACATGCTTCAGTTCAATGACTGATTCTTTATATACGTATACTGCTTATACTTGTTTATCTCCGTGTTTTTAATCACAATACTGATTACATTTGAATGTGATATAGAACAAATAAGTAATAGCACAACTTGATTCGCTTCCTTGTGCGATTCTTGATTTGATTGTGGAATTCTTTGCCGGAACCCGTGTTTCCTGATGTGTATAACCTGGGTGTCTTTATAAGACCCAAGTCAATAGGTTGGTTATGGGCGGACGTGCTCTATCTTAGGCAGGATCGTCACTTACCACTAGACGAGATATCGGCTTATAAAGTATAAAAAAAACTTATAGAACTTGCTCTAGTTTTAGTTCACTACAATATATGTACTTGTTTGTAAGTAGACACGAATTTTTTACATACATAATGTAGTCAATAAGGAGCACGTGGTTGTTACTCGTGCGTTATAATTACTCGTGGTGCTTCACACACGCAACGTCACATATGGGGCTGGTGCGTGAAGTGTAAAACCACCTTATAATGAAGGACATACAATTACTTAGTAGGGTTTGTAACTTCCCAGAAGTGCAATACGGCACCAACATTTTTATTCAGTTGTGTTATGTATGTTATTTTTCTATAACAATGATGCTATGGCATACATTTAAAGCAGGAGAAGGAACGGGGTGGTTTTTAGTCAGTAAGAGTCTGACACTCCCTCTCGCCCAAGGCGGGAGAAGTCATTGGATGATTTTCACCCCTCAAAAAAAAATGGCATACATTTATTGCAGAATTTTGCATTTGTAGATTTCGCAATATTACTGAAAATTTCAATATTGTATCCAGAACTACGCACTAAAATCACAAAAAAGACTTTCAGATGGAATTCTACAAAAAGACGAATCTCTAAGAAACGAATTTCTAGGAAATTGTATACTCAATAGAGTTGATAATTTTAATTATTGACCATGACAAACTCAACGACCTTTCGAGTTCTAAGTGAATTTTCATCAACTAAAGTTTATTTTTGGACATGCTGTAATCTATAAGAGACTAGTAATGGCTTCAGTAGATTGATTGATGTCTTGTTTACAATAGAGCTATATGATAAAGTGTACCGCAGCTAATGTGCGCGGCCATTAAAGTTTCAAATCTAATTAGGATGGTATACACATAGGTGTAAGATTTCAAAGTAATTACGTTGCTGTGTAATTAGTTTACGTTCTGTAGAGCAAAGATTTAGTCAAGGAAGGAATTATGAGTAATAAACCCAGTCCGTGTTGAGGTGTTAATTTTGATTTGAAACAGAGGGCCTAGTACGAACTGGCTTTACGTTTAAAGTAATCGAAACGAGAGCGCGTTCGTCTCTCTGATTGACCAGCTCGAATGAGCCAACCAATAAGAGCGCCGAACGCGGTCTCGTTTCGATGACTTTCAACGTAAAGCAAAGTCGTACTATGGGTACAGAATTGTATAATGTTGTAGAATCAGAGCTGTAGGGACACTACATCTTGTTAATACAATATATCTCCTATTTTCCACAAACTCAACCTTTATTGTATTTATCAGTACTAATAAACTAAAGTTCTCTTGTCTGCGGTCCAACTAATACACACTTCATCGAATCCAAGTAGGGTCCAAATTAGAGCAACTTGAATCTTCAGGTGTACTTTATAGTCTGTCTGAGAAACTTCTTGAGGTTTACCTAAGATATTTAATTAACATGTACGTTGATAAAACATTAATTTGTAAGGACGACGTTCTTGGAAATCTGCTAAAGTAATTGGACGCTTTATTTCAATAAATATAAAGTGTCAAGGCCATTGACTAGCTCAATCGATTTTCCTATACGTATAAAAAGTTCCGAGAATCAACAATTTCTAGCAGCGCAATAATTGCACTTTTTGCAAGCCTATAATAACCGGTTACACGATGTTACAGCAAAAAATATAAAGGGAAAAGGAAATCGATACGGAGAAGCGTTCGATTATTACGTAAATCCGAGACTATTTGTTACAAAATCGTTCTTTCGTAAGGTAATCCTCGTATAAGTAGGAGTCTATTTGATTCGATTCAATGTCAAATACGAACCGAGATCTCTGGAATCGATTCAATTATTTTTGGTTTAACCTATTCGAGAATGATTTCTTTAATCATTTCTAATTATATCTATGATATTTTAGGCCTTTCCGGGATCTATAGCCTTACCCAGACTACAATGAATAACAAACGAAATAGAAAATACAAATATCCTATTAAATTATGCTAGTCTTTCAAGGAACATCATTCTTTTATGAATGTAACAGTTGTACTGTACTGGAATGGAAATTATTAGGGCATAAAAGGCTGGTTACGCACTAATTACAAGTTCACGTTCTTCGGCAAACCCTGACATGGATATAGCAAGGAGAAACAGGTTGCATGGATATTATTATTATGTAAAACTAGCTGACCCGGCAAACTTCGTCCCGCCTCAAACATTTTGTTCTCACATTTTAAACCTTCCCTGGACTTCCACAAATAATTCAAGACCAAAACTTGCCAAATCGGTCCAGCCTTTCTCGAGTTTTAGCGAAACTAACGAACAGCAATAGATTTTTTATATAGTATAGGCTAGCAAACTCGGCGAACTTCGTTTTCCCACCGATGACTTTCCGTTTTTCTGCTTTTTGTTTGATTTTTTCCTGAATTTTCTTTGCTATAAACCTCACGGAACCTTTCTAACGAATGCAAAACCGTGGAAATCAGTTCATGCGATCTGGAGTAATAGCGTCAGGAAGGAAAATCCGACTTATTTTTAAAAAACGTATCCAAAGTAAACTTAAGTACAAGTACAAATATGAAGTCATATTGCCAATTTCGTGAGCCCTTTCTTCATTTAAAACGATGTACCGACTTGGAATATTTACCCAAGAGACGACTACCGGCTACGTTAAACGATGACAGCGGACGAGGAATTATTGATACATCGATTGGTTAGTATCGAATGTCGCTGAGGACAATTATTATCATGTGACTGGCAGTCAAGGCTTCGAATTGATACGAGTAGCTGCAAATTGAAATGTATTTTGTTGCAGTTTTTCATGTGACTGGCTATGGTTATAGGATTGGACTTGGGTTTTAAAATTGCAACCTAAATAATACTTATTTTTAGGTTAGGCAGCAAACAAGCAGACGGATTCTCTGATGGTAAGCAATCAGAGTCTATCGTAGACAGTCTAGATATAACACCATACAGATTGCGAGCACGTTGCCACTTTTCCAGCTTACATCTGCTTAGTCGTTTTTGTTAAATTTATCTTAAACTCTGTTTTTATTAAATAAGTTAATATTGTGAATAAAAATGGATTAATTACCATAGCGATAAGAAATTGCATTAGCCATAATGATGTTATTATACTCCTAAAGAAGAAGGTTAAAATTCCAGCAATTTAGTTAAATGTAATTTTTGTGGCTAGACGTTTACAGCTTTAATATACATTTTATTACTAGCAGAACAGTTCTATTTGCAATATGGCGCAGTTATGCAAATTCCTAATTTGGTTCGGCCGCATTCTAGACATAGGGGCGTAGGGGTGGCTTGAATATTGTGTTACTGGGGTAAAACCCTTTGTTTTCAAACCAGTTGCCATGACAACAGGAAACCCACTTTTAATTTAAGATTATAGTGGGTTGATATTTGAAATTTTAATTAAATTTATTTTAATGCAGTGATTTTTTATTGGAGGGCATTATTTTATATTTTAGGGTAGGTACAGTTTATGTAGGGGTAGAAAAAAAATTGCGTGACGCAAGTATATTTTAGAGTAATGCTTTGTGGTCGTGGAAGGAATTAAATCGGGCGTAATAATTATTTAACACAGTTATAATACGGTACAATATTTAGTACCTATTCGTTAACATTTACATACTTTTAACAAAATCACTTTTTTAGTTACCGTAATGTAATAGCAAACTGAGTTCTAAATGGCAACTGTCCGTAATTTTTGGGACAAAACATCATAAGCTTTAATTCCTGGACAAAGCATTCATTTTTATATTGTTTATACAATTATACTTTTATACAATTATAAAGTTAAATCATTGTATAAACTTATTTGATTAAAAATATAAACATTATTGCATTCAATTTTCTTTTTCCACGAAATCTAGCTTCCCAAGAGTCTTCCGAAGTTTCATTTCAGATATCTATAATGAGTTTGTTCCCATTCAATTTCCGTACTTTTTGCAGCTACGTGTCAATTGGTTCGACCATTTCGTGAGCTATTTGTGCACCGTCACGTGCCTTAGGTACGGATGCGTTTAACGAATCCGATCTAATCGAGCAATGTAGCGCATCCACCGCGAAATTCCCATTTCCTTGGTACGGGTGGCACGTTTTGATTTGTCTTTTTATCTATCTGCTAGTAAGATATAACATATTGTAGGTATCATTAACCACCACTTGTGTGCTTAAACAGGTGAGTAGTATGTGTAATAGCGTTTGTTCCTTCTGTTACAATGTCCTCTTAAGTAAAAATAATTTCTAAACTCATTGAGATAAGATTCAAAATAACTTAATTAGTATTAAAATCCTTTGACATGCTACACCGTGCTATGAAGGCAGTGGGCGCCGGCCCTAATTTTTTAAATTAATAACAACATATTATTCAGTATTCACTTATTAAGTTCTTAAAGTACCTATGTAATATTCTACATACCTACACAAAATTCACTTTTCGTCATTTCCATCTCTTAGTACAATTTTATTGGGACTTTCCCCTCTTGTTCCCACACATTTACCGTCGCCCCTCACCCCAGTAACTGTTGTCATTTTCATTGAATATTATCTGGTATACGGTAATGGCTCTTAAGATGAGTCCCAATGTAACAATTACTCTTCTCCAGTTATATTACTCATGATTACGCACGTGTTACAGTGAATATAATGTTATCTATAGGGGAATGGAGAGGATAAGAGATCCTGGACTAGTTATAGATGCAAGGTAGCCTTAACATGGTTATACCAGATTAAATAATGTGGTGGAAGCTAAAGAAGTAGAACAATCCATAACACGTCTATACTTACATGGGACACAATTGTGAAATTATCTATACATGTTCCTACATATTTAAGGAATACTCTTTAAGCAAATATCTTAGTATTTCTGTCATTATTCTGTACCAGCTTCATAGTTGTGCACCTGTCTTCAATCTGTGGAGTTGTGGTCTCCGCTGGCACCTCGTTATTTAGCTGACGGCGCTCTACAGGCTTATCTATTGTACGAGTATGTACGTGCAATATTGCAACTACATTTAACCGAAATATGTTCCCGTATTTTGAATGGAGTAAAACATGAAAGCGTTTTGTAACTATGTATGTGCTAACCTTTGTTGTTGCTTTTGTATGTTGGGTCTTAGGTAAGCGAAAACTGCTCCTCGACTGACTCGGTGCCCCTTATCGGCGCTAAAGGTAACCACCGGTGTGGTTTTAGTAAGGTAAAAATCCCACACTCCCTAGTCTTCACTAAAAGCTATGCGTCTTCTGAAGGTTTCTCCCGTCATCAAAAAAAAGGTAAGCGAAAACTAGTAAAAGGTTATACCACGGGTTATGCACATAGTTATGCTCCTCATTGATATCTTTTCATTGTTTACGAGTAAACGATCGGTAAACATCTATTGATAAAATAATGAGAATTGTAATGTCCACTAACGCGATTGAAGACTTCAGACTCCGGGATTTAATACATAATTACAACCATGGTATGCATGGTGGCTCTGATACGTACCTGTTGTAATTATTACACGTTGGACTGTCCTCTTCCTCTAATCACAAAAATAAATAACTTTACGTATGACGTGTAATGACCGTATCATTTCATATCCTCGTGCTACTGCTGTGCATACAGGATGTATTAACGTTATAATTCTTAGCTATTTGGGATATCGAAATGACTAGGGTGACTATTTTAAAACTTTTAGTCTTTTCTATCATAATACAACAAGACAATCGGCGAAGCGCCACCGCCTCATGAAGCGCTTCGCTTTAAGATTTTTTGTGCGAACTGCTAGGGAGTGGAATTCTTTGTCAGCTTCTGTGTTTCCTGATGGGTATAACTTGAGTGTCTTCAAGGCCCGAGTAAACAGGTTGCTCATGGGCAGACGTGCTCGTTTTTCCGTGAAAGTAAAAGAGTATCATGAAATTATTATTAGAACTTATGACGGGATATTTACCATGTTTATTAATTTTGGTGAATATCGGAAATTAATAAACATGGTAAATATCCCGTCACAAGTTCTAATAATAGTGTTAGTGACCATGTTAGTTTAAAAACTTATATCATGAAATTGCTATCTATTTAATGTCAATACATATCAACATCTAAGTTTCTATAAATAAATCCCTTTTAAATTGCACAGGTCTTTACATTATACTCAAACGTCGAAAATGGGTCGCAGCGAATAAAATGCCTCAAGCTACTTAGGCCATGGCCACCCCACAATCTCACATAGTGGGTGGTCCACACTGATGTATCAAAAGTACACGTTTGTGAACTAGAAATTGTATACTCCACTAATAACGTGAGTACCAGAACAAATTGCTTGAGGTAGATTAAGAACATCGCTTAACCTAAATACAGTGTGTGCCATGCCTTAATTTCTTTATTTTTCTGTGTTGGTTTTGTGTGACAAATATTTTTGTAAAGTAAAGTTTAAAGTGTTTCGAGTTCTATAGCGATTTATGAGGTTCTTGTCTTTTTTTTATTGAAAATTTTGATTCCAAGCATTCCATGGTGTTCATAAGGTTATCTATTTATTTGCCCAAATTACTATAGAAGGAAAATGTTTAGTTTTTCCTAATCTGCACATATTTTTATGTATATACCTGTAAGAAAAGATATTTCAACTCCTAATATAATAAATAAAAATCCAACACAAAATTCCAACAAAATTTTCCTCAATAAATAACCAAAAGATCGATTCACAAAACATCTGTATCCACCAAAAAACCCACAATTTAAATGAAGTCTCACTTCAAACACGAAATACGTGCACGAATCTCAATTGTCGAAGGTCAACACAAACAAATGAAAACGGGTACAAGTAACTGTCATAGTGACGACCTTGACTTATCCCATTAGTCTGCCCCAGATCCAGACACATTACAACCACCGCCTGCCATTTTGTTTACGATAAATGGAAAACTACCGAACAAGATAACAAATCCGTGTTTAGTTTCGATTTGAAACACAAACTCTTGTGGTACTTAGGAAGCTTCCTAATCGGTTTCGTAGTAAATCATGAGTAATGTCTTTGAGAATTTTGTCTTAAGATAATGTTTAGTTAAAGTATTACACTTTGTTTATGATTTTAGTTGGGAATTAGGTGTTGTTCTGATTGTTATATTAGATAAAGGCAGTTTTTAGGTATCACTTTGTAAGTAAGTCTTGCAAACCTTCTCTTATTAATTTGGATTTCTTATCAAAGCCAAGTTTGATAATAACCGGAGTATGATGTGTATTACTATAAAGTACTTTTGTTTTTTTTTTTGACATGCGTTACAATTCGTAACAATTGCAATTGATATGCGTTGAAATGCATATGATTTTCCAAAGATAATTAATCTTTTGAATTGAAATTGAATCAGACGCAAAGTTATTTAGTCAAAACTGTTTAAGTATCTTAGAAATCTTAAGCACGCTCACGGATTTCTATACTAAATACCTCTCAAGATTAAGTAAATGGAGTCTTCAGATCTCAACAGACTTACAAGGCATTTAAAAGCACCTTCAAAATGTATGACTGAGAGTGAAAGCATTTGAATGGATTCAGTGAATCATCTGAGAATGTTTCCGGAAAATAGAGGGTGCTTTGGGAAAATTTTGCGCCTCACACACGTAGAAACATACCTACGTAAGTAAATAATTCTACGCTTTCGCAATGGGGTGTCTCCGTCAATGTTAGGGAAGATTTTCATTATTAATCTCAAATGACTTGCGCACGTCCTCGAAGTACATTAAAAATAAATATAGATGATTCAGTTCCATGGAAAATGGGTATTTTTTCCATAAACATCACCCATGTTTAGTGGATCAGTTGTTAATTTTCTCTTTTACTGTTGCAATTGGCTTCTGTGTAGACGCATTGACATTAAATATGTCTTTCAGATTCGAAAATCCAAATCGCATTCGAAATCCTTAGTAACAAAAGTAGGTGCTAAGTCAATGCTATCATATCACCATTACCAGCCTTTCCACTAGAAAAACAAAACCTGACCGAAAACAAATTGGTCTTAATGTTTAATTTATAAAAAGAACGTAGCAAAAAATGTTTTGAAATTGTAACCCAATAAAGAATAAACGAAATCCGTCGGTTTGATTTACGATCGTATTTCAGGGAATGAGTGGGAAATAAATCAACAATATGAATTTTCAACTCGCTGTTTTGCCTTAACCTGCTTAAAGGAAATTTTACTGCTGCACCCTTAATACGAATTTGCTTTACGTTAAACGAAAACGAAACGAGAGCGCCTTTGGCGCGATCTGATTGGCTGATACAAATGAACCAACCAATTAGAGCGCCGAATGCGTTCTCGTTTCGATTAAACGTAAAAGAAACTCGTACTAAGCTCGCTGTTAATCGCCAAGAGCGACATTTGGTAAAGTAACCTGGTTTCTCAGCTGTGTGCTAAAATAGGTCATGTTCAGAACTCCAATAAGTCACCGCCTACCTATAAAAGAAATGAGTCGTTAGGACAAGATATGATCGCAATATCTAGAACAGAAGCTCCATTTTTTGTCGAAGCACTAAGTAATTGGAAGATGGTATCTTAGTAGGTATTTGAATAAGGCCTATTTTTGAATGGAATATTGTTGCTGGTGTTAATGCCGCGGTATGTCTGTTTGTCATTTTTCACGCTACTGATTACAAAATTATTTTACCTTATTTTAAAAGGTCAATATTTTTGTATGACTTAGTTTCTTAATGGTTTCTTTCTATTATTTATTCAAAATATTCTCTCAATATATTTTTCCTTTACAACTTTTTATTCATTTATTGGGTTTGGCATAGCATACCTACCTGATACATTAATTCTGTTTTACATTTCATAAAACGTTCTTAGGAAAAGATTTACACAGGCAGTGCCACGGGTAAAAGACGTATGTTTTAAATGAAAATGTTATTCAGTGAGGCATCATTCAAGAGAGTAATATTGAGTACAATATTGTTACAAGTCGCACTCGTTGCTAGGCAACGTGTGTTGTCAATTTCTCAAGCTAATGACTCACATCGGTAGCAAATATTTCTACATTTGAAAGAGACATTATTAAAAACGCCAACGAGACTCTTTCTAAAGGTTTCGTTCTCATAAAAGCGAAATACTGTCGTTTTGTTTGCCCTGGATGCATCAAACAGCTTACATTTTGTTAATGGCGGCTATAAAAAAGGGCCTTCAATCCTATTTAGAGGTTCTTGTTACAACCGACTTCGTTAACTTGCTTTTATGTGATGTTTTTGCAGTTGCCTGCCAAAATAAAGCATTCAATGTTTTCGGATAATGATTTAATGAAGCTGTAGTGGTATCTAATAAAAACTGATGGTTTTATTGTGGTCTATCTATAGAAAAATCCATGGCTATGTACTTATATCATCAATGGATTCTATTATATATTCTATTCATATAAAGAATATATACTATAGGCAAGCCAAATAAGTATGTGTGGGAGAGCCACGCTTCGGCACGAAAGGGTTAGCTCGACTGGAGTAATACAACGCCCTCACAGAAAACTGATGTGAAATAACGCTGGTGTTGTGTTTCGTTGTGTGAGTGAGGTTACTGGAGGCCCAATTACCCCTTCCCAATCTTCCCAATCCCCGATTCCACAACAACACTTAAATTCCTAACCCCAAGGCCGGCAATGCACTTGTAACGCCTTTAGTGTTTCGGGTGTCCATGGGCGGCGGCGATTACTTACTATCAGGTGATCCATCTGCTCGTTTACCGGCTTATAGCATAAAAGAAATGTAAATATAAATTACATAATAATATAACGATCGGTTAAGTTTGTTTATTAGAACATATTTCTAATATCCAGAACATAACAAAGGCTTGCGCACGTGAACCCTTTAAGAAGCTGGAAGAAAGTAATATCTATTTACTAGTTGGGGGTATCAAGACTATATTAATTTCCTGTGACTGTTCGGTGTCGCCCTCAATATGTTACCATAGTCATTGTATCTTATACTCTGCTAAGTCTATATAGACTTAGGTATATAGCTATGCCTTTTATTTATGTTTTCTTATTCCTAGTTTTTTTTTATTTTCGTATCAGATATCAAAGTTAATGGTCTTGTAGATTATTTCAAAATATTAGGCACGTATTTTTTATTTTGTTAAGGAAACAAATACTGATTTGAAATATCGCGTGACGTCACTTCTAGGTACATTTTATTCGTAGAAATTATACGTATTTGCTCCCACTCCTAAACTTTGATTCGTTATATGACAAAATGAAAAAAATACTTAATCTAATATTTTCATTACCTAACTGACGGACTAAATAGATTTTTAATTTTCATACCACGTCATCATCCATATTACAAGCACCCGATGCTCCTTAAACGATTTTTCCTTAGAATTGTAACTATAATGGATGGTATGCACACAGTACTTACATATTGCATATTATAAATACTTATTGGCAGATGAAGGTTTAGGTACATATGTAAGTATGTATAAGACCTTATTTCTGAGACGATAATGCACCTGGTACAGCTCGCAGATGTCTGCAGCCGGCTGCGGTGCAGCGAACAGATGGTCCCTTGTAAAATTTGTAATTATTGCAACTTTTATAACAAGAGACATTCATTGAACGGTTTGTAGTAATTTTTAACACCATGTATTATTTAAGGTGTAACTTATCACTGATCAGTTTATAATAAAATGAAACCTTTTTTTAAACACTGAGCACAATTCTAGAGTCCGTTTTGTAGCAATAATTATTATATATAAGTATATTTGATGTTTTTTAATGGGACAAGCCCGACGCAACCTCCCAAACCGCTGCAACTCTTGTAAGCCAGGATCTACAGTAGATGAAAACCATGGAAACACTGGAACCGGCGTGTCAAAGGGACGTGAATGACTGTCTTGGATCCTGCAACGAAATAAATCAGAAGATATTATCAGAGAAGAAGATTAGATGATATATTAGTAGAGTAGATTATAGTATTATAATGACAATCGAATAGAAAACTAAATCTAATAGACAAACTAAACTTAACGTTTTATCTTTCGCTTTAAAACTGGTATCAATATCCCTAAAAGGTATCAAAGTAACTTATATTTTATTAAGAAGACATCGTTCCGCCAAAAATTCTACCGGGAATTGTCTGTAGTGAACCCTCCTCTAACTTGAATTTAACCTGTCAGTTTGTTACTATGACACAACTTCTAAGTTATAGATGGACTAACTTTCTTTCTCTTCACCTCACAGTTACAAAAGTGCAACTCGAAGCAAAACTTCATAATACGAGTAATTTAGTAAGTGTCAAGTTTGAGGTGTAAAAGTGATTTATGAAGAAATGAAGACAAAATTTGTTTTTAACCGACAGTGTAAGGATAAAGTTAATTAATTAGCGTTTAGTTTAAAATGGCTGCGTTTCTGGCCTAGTGATAGTGTACAAAACGGTGAATTTATATGCTTGTACCTAACTTGTGCAATCAATAATAGTTTTGTTGTTTAGATTCGTTGGAGAAAATTAAAACACTGACTAAAGCTTTAATCTGTTTGATGCGATCCGCCCAATGCGTACGATGCGGGTCTGCGGACGCTTACCTTAATGTGAAGTAACTACTAGTTTTTCATTAAATAGTAGTTTTTAGATTACTATGTAGCTCAATGTAGTTAGCCGGGGAAAAGTCTATATAAAAAGTATTTTTAGAGCCAGATATTGTAACAAAGTAAATGATCCGTAGCTTAAAAATACCTTTCAAAGAAAATTTAAACTTAACAATATCTATTTGTTGAAAATCCATTTTTAAATGGATCATTAAATTTTATTTATTAGCATACAAACGACTGGTTTACGATTTTATAGTTGTGAAAACTTCTATAAATGGATTTTGGATTCTCTAGGGCACTTTGTCATCGAACTTATAGTAGTACAATGTTCTTTAAAGGGCGTTAGGGCAGAAGGTTAAGGGCGCAGACGGACGTCATTCGAGTCAGAAAAGTTATCGAATTTATTCCAATAGTAATATCTAACATGACATAAACTTACTTACAAGTAATACCTTTAATTATGAACGTGAGTTTTGGTTGTAATCTTGAGATTATTAAAGTTTTTATGTATTTGGAAGATATGTTAGATGTAGAAAGGTTATGTCAGCAGTGGATCGATAGAGGACTGGTTAGTGATCCTTAGAGGAGGGCTAAATGCATAGTAGCCGTCCACAGATTTGTATGTATAGCGAAGTAAAAACTACATTTATTAATCAAACATTTCTTTCATCATTACCTGCAAGACGTTCTTTATTTTCAGAAAACCCTGCGATTAAAAACTTGCATCTGTTTACAACACCAAACGAAGCAGCGCATCACAGCGCATGTCATCCGCGACGACATGTAAAAAGTAAGAAATTAAAAAAGTTTTCTGTTTGCAGTACGGCACATAGAATATGTTGTCTTGCAAGTTCTATTACTGATAGTAAGACGTTAGTTCCTATGATGAAGATATGTACTGTACTATAAATCGATTTTTGTATTGATAGGTATTCAGTCTAAAGTCAAATTTGTTTGCGGTCTACGTATCTAAATTATTTGAAAACAAAAAGAAACATGTATTACATTGTATTATAATATTATTATTAAAAAAAACATTTCGAATTTTAATTTAGATTAATTTAGGTTGTGTTTTAGGAAATATATTAATGAAATCATAAGCTTTACCAACAGCTAATTGCTTTAAAGATCACTTTAAAGTGAAAATGTTCAAGTTTAAAATCGGGGCTTTTTATCATATAACATGACCCAACTTTAGGGTGAACAACCAGAATTTATTAATGCTGAGAGGTTTGACCTTTGCCTGAAAATAATACGCATGTTTCAACATCTAATTAAGAACTAATTTGGGCTTTAGGCAGTGTACCTACCCAAAACGGTTGTTTATTAGCATTGTCCGTTTTGTAAAAAATAATGCTGAAATGAAACGAATAAACTTCTAAATAGGGTCGACGTTCGACATAAAAGGGATCGTCTACCTTATTAACTGAGTCTTGTCTCCATAAAGGTCTGTCTGGATCCTTTCGCTTGATGTTCGGCGAATTAAAATGTCTCGGACAATTTCGTGTCCAAAGCAACCGGTTGCCTCTGCCATTTACATCAAAGCCGTCTGGTATCAAATTGCTGACAGTTGGTGCTTATTTTTAAACGACACCTGCTGTACTGAGTTACTGGTCTGTGTTGGATCGATAGGGATGTCGGGACGAGACGATAGATATAGATAGATATCGAATTATTCCCTAGATATATTGCACACTTCCTTCTTTTGAATGTTTTATTCTTGTTCTAGTAATTTGCAGCGTGTGTGATTGTAAAGTGAGGAAGCTTAGAATTGTGATCTGTAATGTAATCTTCTGGTCACACTTCCGATGAATTGAAAGCGCATTGTTATGTTATATTAGAGGCATAAAATAATTATTGTTCATTCCAGAGCGTAGCGTAACCAATTATTCATTTACGACAAAATTTAATGTGTTTCCATAAGCAAGCAAAGCTGGTGTTCGCTGTTGTTATGTTCCATAAATGCATATTTCACGTTCGTAAAACCCAGTTTTATAATAGTTTCCCCGAACTGTGTACAGCCTTAATCGTCCCTTTATTTTGCTTGGATAATATCAAATGGCGACTGTTGTAGTTTACTGACTTTACTGTAGTTGTTTTTCACCGCTATAATTTCTCTTTGGAGACATTACGGTGTCAGCTTTGGACTCAGTTTTCTTTGAAAAACTTATTTATTGTTCGGAGAACGTGACAGCTTGTCGAGTCATTTAGCTTTGGGTAACTATCTGTGTGGAAATACTTAGTTTAGCATGTTGTGACTGATGTTATTTTCTTAGTGATTTCTAGAACTTATGATTTCTTTATCTTTTATTGATTTTCGGAATAATCACAGTCAAAGACTTTTGAAGGAGTTAATGTGGAGTGTGTAATTTTTTCCAAACTTTAATTGATTTCAAGGAACTCTGTGTGATCCACATTCAGGTTAAGTATGTACATACGTGTAATAAAAGTTTGTCAGTTTCAATTATGTTACAGATACAGGAGACAATTCTAACATGTAGAGCAATGTGTGTTTGGTTTTTGTCTTACTAACCTAGTAATATTACGCGAACATAGTTTAGAAAAACATTCATTACATATATTTACGGAGTAAAACATAGTCTTACATAATTGCTTACATCTGCCTGTATAGCAACTGTTGACCATACGATGCGCAATTAAGATTCCCCGAGATGTAATATGTACTGGTGTAATTTGATAATTAACTGTGTAGCAGCGGGCAGTGTACACTTTATACGTAAGAACAGAAGGTCCATTTTGTGTTTTTGTTCTTAATAAAGTATTACTGGGCTTTTTCGGATTCTCGAAAAAATTCTCGGTAGTAGCACGGAGTCTGGAATTTTGTCCAGTATATGGCAATAGGCTCACACCCTATTACATGGGACTTATAACACAAATGGTGAAAAGTGGGTGTACATCGTATAGCGGCATTAAATACCGTAATGTGCATCTCTGCCTACCCCTTTGGGGATAAAAGGTGTGACGTTATGTGTGTTTTTGTTCTATTAGCTAGTTTGGCTGCTTCGTTTGTCTACTAGTTCCTTATAGGCTACTGAAATATGTACTTCATAATTTGAAAAGTAATAAAAATATACAATTTTCTGTGCTATTTGACCTTGTCTGCGTCCTCTAAGTACGACTATTATATTTGGTCGAAGGCTCTTGAAATTTTTAGCTATAAACATTTTTCTCTGTATAAAGGACATGGCTAAACCAAAGTATGGACGTCGTAACCCGTACAAATAAATATTGAATAAATATGGTACCTAGCAATAAATAAAGCCGCATAATTAAAGATTGATATTTTGTAGTTAATTAAGGTCCAGAAACTTGGCATATCTGCGCAATCCTGAAAATAAAGTTGCGCTCCTACGTCAAACAACGTTACAAAAACTTCAAAATATAACATTGCTCTGAACTTTTCCAAGGCGTTTTGAGGTACCTAAGCCGAAAGTTATTTATATATGAGGTAGATAGGTAAACAGTTCTGCTTATACTAAATAATGAACACAAAGTAACCAAGGACAGACACAAAATATATAGTAAGATTGTGCAATCTTATACAAAATATATATTTTGTGTCGATCAAAACATTTACAATTATTTGGTTTCAGAAAAAAGTCATTATATTACCGTTATTAAAAATTGATGTTCGTTTAATTATTTCGAATTGATTTTCGGGGAAACTAATGTCCTAATAATAGCTTGCAGTACTTACTTCCGTGTTGTCATGTCAAACCACAACAGAAAAAAATCAATTATGAAACTTATTTTTGTTAATTTTTGTTCACCAAGTTATAAGAATTAGTTAAACACAAAATAATTCATAAGTGAATATTTAAATGATACGGGTTAGCGTGAAATTCGTATTCTTGTTATTATGCCTGGGTTAGTCATTTAGCCATCTCCTTTACTTTTTTGATATTTCATGTTTTCATAAATTGCTCAAAGAATGTTGATACGACGTGGCAACAGGCACTTCTCTTACATACATGTATTAATTTAATGTCTAACGGCGTACTCACGCAACTATTTGGTGAGGTAACCCGATTAGTTTCAAGCCACGCTAGGGACTTATATAGCAAACTTATATAGCGTCATATCATGACGCAGTCCATTTATTTACGGACTGGCTAAAATTTGTGTTACATTAAACATGTTAAGGTACCCTTCTAAATAACACTTTTATTTAAAGAATTTTAATATCGATGGATCTTCTAATTATTTTCTTGTCCAATGGTATCCGGTAAGTTAGATCGGCGTGTGCGCAACTTGCTCTCGTATTGTGGTCACCGGTTCCTCGTGAGCCGTATACGACTCGTGACAGCTGTGTGCAGCAAAAACATCATGAATTATAATTACTTTATTGGAACTCATGAAAGATGTTGGAGTTGTAAGAATGTACTACGTAGTGGCTGTAGTAAGAATGTTATTGTTATTGCTACAAGGAGTTTTGAGTTAATAGTGATCTAAGAAAATGTTTGTGTATAACAAAGTCTGAAAATTGAAGTAAAGGAGATTATTCTTAGAGGTTTCGTATTCGTAGACGATTTAATATAATAGTATTGAATATACAATTTGATTAAAGTTTTAGTGAATTAATTCGGCATGATAAATTTTAAATAATAGTAGTATTTTTTATAATAACTATAGTAAGACTCTCGTACATTTATGGAAAAAAGCTTTATTAGTTTCGAGTCACAAGTGGAAAGTAGTTGAGCTTTTCCCCATTATTATACGTAAGTAAACCGTGATTTTTAGTTAATAGCAGTAATTCTTATTACATATAGTAATAATGAAGTAGGTACTACAGTACTTTTAGTAGCACTTACACTATATTAATACAGTACAATATTTTCAAAATTCGTATTTAGGTCAGAGAAGTTCCAACAGTATATTCTAGTATTCCTTATTTCCTAGAAAGCGTTAATAAGTTACAATTAAAACATTCACGCTCAATTGTTAATCCCGGACTCGCTGGAGATTGTAATAAAAATAATTAAAGAAATGGCCGTTAGTTAAGCACTGGCGTTTACAAGTTTACCGTTTTACAGTTAAGTAATTAACTAAGTTAATCGTTTGACCCAGATACCGAGTCGATTCTTTGGTTTATATTTATTGCTATCAATAAATACAAAGGTTGAGCTGCTCTAGTAATAGAATTTGCGATCTTTTGTGAAATTTTACCAGACTTTGTATGTAGTTAGTTGAAATTGTGTGTGTGACTTTGAAGGAATTTTGTGTGGTTCTTAAATATAGTGAAACATATTTAACTGATTAAAAAAAATAACGAGGTATTGTATTTGCCCTGTATGTATACAAAAAGATGAGGTTGACTGTATTTTTTAAATGAATGTGATTTTTTTAATAGTTCTATGCATGATTATTTCACGAGAACACTCATGAGCTAATTGTTTTGTATATCGGTTTCTTTGCTGCTGCAATAAAGCAAGGTTGCATACAGTCAGATTAAGCTGTAAAAAAATACAAGTTGTTAAAGTTAAAATGCTGAACAAATTTTACTTTCTGCTTCCGTTAAAACATTAAATGCTACATAATATGTATGTACTTATTTAAGACGTGCTTAAATTAAAACATATTATGTATATTAGTCATTATGTATTACGTATGTACAATTAATTTATGAGGCGTCAAAAGTTGTTATTACCAAAACTTAAGTATGTCGTTGACGTCATACGAAAACGAAATGTTATTTCAGTTTGTATTTCATGAAGGTCGTATTGCGTCGTATGTTTTTAGACGTTGGTTTTAGTAATAAAGTGACTCATCATTTTGTTTCGGTGTCGCTTTCTTTACCTTTTTGGGCAAAGTGTTATTAGCTTTCCTGATGTTATTAGATGGTATGCAATCAGCGCCACCTGTGGATGATACTCGCAACCCCAGGGGAGAACGAGTGCGTTGCTGTCGTTTTGGAGACTGGACCACCTGTATCTTCTCTTACTAGTAGAAAAAAAAATTCATTTTTTACAGCTGTTTTTGTGATTTTGCACAAATATTTAATTAATAACATATTTACTAGTTCTAAACGGGGTAAACAGATATGATATTGTACTTTCAAACCTTGCACTTTATTTATAAAGAAAAAAGAAATATTACTTTTATCAAGTTTAACCCCCAAGGGTTGAAACAAACACCTCAACATAGTACTTTCATAACGTTCTCGTATTAATTGCTGCCACCACTAATTAAGTAGTTTTCCAAGAAACAATTACGGTACTTATTTTGTCTCTTGTCGGGTTAAGGTGAGCTCAAGAGGCATAAGCACTAAGTGATGAACACATAACATATAGTACGTAATTTTCCTAGAATTTGATATTATGAAATGAAGTTAGAGTAATGATTTTGGTCAAAACGGTCACAACGTATTTGGTAAAAGTTCTGAGCATTAAATAGATATTTAGGTATTTCTCTTCATAGCCTTTTTTTGAGGGATGAAAATCATACAATGACTTCTCCCATCTTGAGGGAGGCGAGAGGGAGTGACAGACATTTCCTTTTTTTTGACGCCCCCCTCATCCTATAGCTTCTTCCGCCTTGAGGTAAGCGAGAGGGAGTATCAGCCTTTAACTGACTAAAAACCACCCCGTATCCACTTCTGCTTTTCAAGTCGGAACCCTGGTAAACCGCTAGTTAGTCCGCAGCCACGAGTTTTCTTTGTAGCCTAGATAACCTTTATGTATTTACACGGCATGAAAGGATATATCTATTTAGAGATTCACATAATACGAACGTGTACATTGAATACATGTCGTTTTTAGATCTAACAATTGAACTATAAGAATAGCTGACCGTTTCAGGAAAAGGTGGATTAAGAGGGCAAATCTTGCTAAAGGAGTATTTCTAAGAAATGTATGGTAAAACGGGCGTTTTAACAGTAGGTGCCTTTGTAATACAATGTGTCTTTATAAAACCTGATACCGAAAGGGTAAACATGATTACTTGTAAAGGGTGTTACTGTGAAAGAGAATGTCTGTACATTAAATATATCATCATCAATAAAGCAAAAATGGGGTGATAAAGCAACAGAAACAAAAAATAATTTGAAGAAAAAAGAAATCTGTTTGTGTGTTTTTATTATAACTTTCATGAGACATATTAAATTAATTATTATGTTATCGGCTTACTCACTCGACTAGTTTCAAGCCATGCTAGAGGCTCATATTCATGAGCAGCATTCCGCGACATACGAGTTCCTCGTCAAACAGTTACGTGAGTAAGCCGATAACATAATAATTAATGTTGCTGTTTGTCTGATTTACCTACCTACGCCTATAATACACCTATAATATTTTTATATTTATATTTTGTTGTATAGCTTATAAAACTAATGGGTAACGTTTATACTTATAAGTATAGTTTGTTAAAAATTGGAATGAAAACTGCCTTTTTAAAGTGGGAAAGTCATCTATTGACTTCTTCCGCCTTGGGCGAGGCGAGAAGGAGTGTCAAACTCTTACTGACCAAAAACCACCCCGTTCCTACTCCTGCCCTTCGAGCCGGAGCCCCAGTAAACCCGCTAGGTAGTCCGTAGCTCCGGACGAAAACTGCCTATACTCACTATCCTACGTGAACGAAGTAGTGGGCAAAAGTTAGTCAAAAATATAAATACAAGAATATTACTTGTAATATAGGTACAGGGTTAAAAGGATCTTTGGTAACATTTTTGGTCCCGAAGATATTTTTGTGGAAGATTCTAGATATTGTACTCGTAAATACACTTAAACGTTGAAGGGTAACGACGAATCTTTAGTAAATCTGTTTGCCCTTCGGGTTCTATTTGAGAGAAAATCTGTTTCAAACGCTTTTTCCCTCGGTATTTGGTTTGCTGTTCGATATAAACTGAAATGTACTTATTTAGTAGTCTACGTAAGAATACTTGGTTTCGTCTGTATATTGTTTTGGCTATGTGCATCAATAGGTATGTAGTCAATTGTTAATAACTTCGTTGATTAGGTTCAAATTAGGCAAGTGTTACTAGCAAGTATTAAGTGTCAAGTATTGATTTTTTGGCCTAAAACTATTATGTGCGATGTATATAAAGCAAATAAGTAAAGTTAATAAGCAATATTTTACGCGTTGGTTTTAGTAAGTAACAGTCTGACACTCCCTCTCGCCTCATCCAAGGCGGAAGAAGTCATCGCATAATTTTCTCCCCTCAAAAAAAGTAAGCAATATTTTCCACTCCCATTATGTACAATTGCTCGCATAAAGTTATCTAGTTCATTAACTAAACTGAGCACTAAAAATAAAACAACGCATACAAAAATGAAGCTTTTAAATAATTCCCTCAGTAATAACATTAGCTGTATTTTTTATCCTTTTTAACCCCTTTCACTAAAACAATAAAAGAGATACAATGTGATATCTTTTCATTATAAGTAGCAGACTTCGTCTGGGAATACCGCAGTGAGTTTAAAGTCCCTTTTCCTCAGTTAATTGATGCAATGAGGGCCAATGAACTCCCAATGATATAGTGGCTACGTGTTCAGAGTGATATTGCGGTTTCAGACGCATATATTGGTTATTACATTCCTTTTGTACGGATTGTCTTGTACAGTCTGTAGTTATGTGATCATTGGTAGATTTCGAAAGTAAAATGTTTTATCTTTGCATTTTTGCTTATTCCGTCTAAGTGTCTTGTAAATACGTCATAGGAGTTTGTTTTTTATTATTTTTATTAATTTAGGGTCTTGTGTCTAGTTAAAACTTACATTTAAATATTAGGTATCTTATTTACTATTTTATACATAAAAATGGCTGCTTTAGATAATTGTTGTGACAAAATATTAAGTGTAAAGCCAATTTTTTAACAATAGGAGGCACAATTTTTAGGCTATTCGGACTTGTAAATTCCACAGTTCGTCTTACGTATTCCGGATTTGTAATATGTATTGTGTATGTAGTGTTGCGAATGATACGCCGATATAATATAGTAAACATGACATATTAGTATAGAAATGATTTGGCCGCAACCTTCTGATTATTTTGTTGTGAACAATATTAAATTACAGTTTAGATACTAATAAATAAACAAGAAAAACATAGTAAAAAACTCGTTAACAGAAAATGAAATTAACACGGTACCTGAGACTGAGACCTTTTAATTAATTTACAAAAACAGTTAAACTTACAAATAAATATACTTTCATTTTAATAATAAAACACAGTTTTAATCATTCACCAATTAAAAGTTGGAGCTATAATTTGAAGTTGTACTCTTTGTAGTCCGGTCAAATTAGACCAAAAATTAGGGTGAAATTACATAAATTCGCAACAAGCTGAATTTTGGTACAATTGTTCAAAACACGATTATAAACAATAGCTGAAAGTTCCCCATCATTCCCGTGTGTGGAAAAAAAATATTCAAGGTTAAATGTAAAAAAAATGAGTTGTTCGCGTTTTTCAGCAAAACGGTAAGTTTTATCAGAAAAATACCTCAGAGTAAAATTGTAGATCATTAAATTATCTATAAAAAATATATCAATACTTTTTTCTTCATTGTTCCAAAGTGGAAAAATGAGTGTCCCCCCGACACTCATTTTTCCACTTTGGAAGCGTCTAACTTTCAAACGGTT
The DNA here is from genome assembly GCF_023101765.2 of Spodoptera frugiperda. Classification (NCBI taxonomy): domain Eukaryota; kingdom Metazoa; phylum Arthropoda; class Insecta; order Lepidoptera; family Noctuidae; genus Spodoptera; species Spodoptera frugiperda. Next base: position 6,592,797 of record NC_064215.1, read on the forward strand.
GATTTCGACGAAAAATGGTTTTAGGAACCTTAATGTCTTTTTTAAAGACCTATCCATAGACACCCATAACGGATATGTTAGCTGAAAAAAAATTTTTTTTGAATCAGTTCCATGTATGGAGTGCCCCCCTTTAATTTTTAAATTTATGAATTTTTATTCAAAATTCGAATAGCGGTTATTGAAATACATCAACCTACAGAGTTTCAACTATGTAGACCCAACAGTTTCGGAAATAAATGGCTGTGACATACGGACGGACGGACGGACAGACAGACATGATGAATCTATAAGGGTTCCGTTTTTTGCCATTTGGCTACGAAACCCTAAAAAACGCGCTAAGTACACTACCTCATAGGTGGCGTGGAAACGTGTGCATTTTATGACAATTGCAACTGTTACAACTTTTTACACTGCGATATCTCCGAAACGGTGTCTCGTGAGAAAAAAAAGTATTGATATATTTTTTATAGATAATTTAATGATCTACAATTTTTTTAGTCTGAGGTATTTTTCTGATAAAACTTACCGTTTTGCTGAAAATCGCGAAATACTCATTTTTTTGACATTTGACTTTGAATTTTTTTTTTCCACACACGGGAATGATGGGTAACTTTCAGCTATTGTTTATAATCGTGTTTTGAACAACTGTACCAAAATTCAACTTGTTGCGAATTTATGTAGCACCGAATGTCTAATTTGACCGGACTATTGAGCCTTTGAGGCGATGGATGGCGGGACTCCAGCCACAATTAATCAGTTTTTAAGCTGTATTTTATAAATGGCTGGCTGGAGCTGAGTTGGGAAGATAAGCTAAGCTGTAATAGGTCTTTTAATATTCCTATTCCTGTGTAGATTTTCATAATCTCTGTGCCAATACTGCTAATGTAGAAGTGTTTTTATAATCATGTCCGATTCATATTAAATCTATCAAGAAAATGTAAGTACATACCGACCACATAATTATGTCTTCTTGCTTTTATAAGTAGAGTTTAAAAGGTACCAAAACTTTTGGCATTTCACTACATTTCTATTTTTATCAACAATCATCAACAGCCTATAAGTAGCCACTGCGAACCAAAGGCCTTTGCTCGCACGTAGAAGAAGGTTTGAGCATTAATCACCACACTTGCTCAATGCGGGTTGGACTTATTTTAGACTTCGATAATACAAGATCAAACTGCTGCTTACCTACCTCAATTTATCTACTACCTGGTCAATATCAAGAGAAAAACAGCATCGTGACGTCACTTTAACAGTAACTATCTTATCACACACAACTTTACTAACAAATCTAATAACATGAATCCCTAAGTAAAGGTCACGATAAAGACAACTGTCAACAGTACCCTAAATATTCAAATCCAGAAGCTTTATGGCAACCTAAAAATAACCCTAGACTATCTAGAACCTAGGTTCGTGCGAACAAACCTACAAACGGTGAAATTCGTAGCATTTTCCTGTTAATGACTATTTCTCACGCGACTGTGTAAGCTCCTTATCTTCAGAATGTGTTTAGGGTTTACTTCATAGCTTTCTAAGTTATATCCTTGAATAGGGTCAAAAAGATAGAAACTGCTAATGATACCTAGGATTGCTAAAGGAAAATGTCTTTTTCTTTATCCATACATTGGTTGCAATGATAATGTCTTTTCTATTAGGTCAAGAAATTGTGTTTGTATATTGTATAAGAAAGTATTAATCAATGTAATGTATAGTAGGTTACTTTACGATGAGCATCATGCCATAGAAATACAGGTATATATTAAAAAGTCTACGGTGCCTATATAATAGCGGTGTCGTAATCGATAGGTATAAATAACTTATTACAATCGATAAAGTTAACGAGTAGTAATAAGAACATTTTACTACAAAGATAAATTATTCAAATCCATAGAGAGAACAGCTAGACTAGATTACGGACTTTGTGACTAATAAAAGTAGCCCAAGTTACTCCTTGGTACATCAGCTACCTGTCTATAAAAGTCCCGTCAAAATCGGTCCAGCCATTTCAGAGATTAGCCAGAACAAATAGACAGACAAACATGGTAAAAATTATTATTCTGGAGTATTATATACCTATGTAGATGACTTCAAATGTAAACACTTACTGAAATCTACCTACCTTAAACAAAACGGAAGTTACAACAAAAAATAACTTATAGTAGTTTGACCTGATTCGACACTCGACAGTTCGGGGAAAACCTTTTCTCTTTTGATCCGATCTTTGTACAAGTATGCCTTTGTCCAAAACGCTCCTGAAGTTGCTTGGACCAGAGCCGAAACGTGTCCTGCATATCATAGTACCCACTAACAAAAGTAACAAACTTTTTTCTACATCTAATTTCCCTCTTATCCATCTTAAAGTTTCAGCAATAGAGTTCATTTTGTCTTCAGCAAAATGCAAAAGTATCGTGGTTAAGTAATAAAGGTGGGTTTTGGGAGAATGAAAGAATGGGTTCAGTGAATAGAAGCGTGATCCCGTGCTAAACGAATGAGCCAACAATTACATTGACAGATCTCCTAACATGAACAGAGTGTTGATAAGTAAGTTAGGTAGCAATTCATTGAATCTGTACTTACTGATGGCATGGAATCACCTACTGCGTGGAAAATTCTGGAAGACTCGATTTCAAGGTTTTATTTGAGAAGAACAAATGAACGCAGTATTTTTGGGTTTCATATTTTTAAAATTGCTAGAATAATTAATAGCTGTTTTTACCAACTTGTTTTAAATGTTAAAGAACACCTAAGCTACCATAGGTGGCAACACACTTAAACTTAACACCTAACCTATGGGTTAAGGTAGGGGGTTAGTTTAAGTACTTCCACAAGCCAAATGTACCTATATACTTCAACTATATTATCTATTGTCCTTTATGTTAATGTAAATGATGTAAAATGATAAAGAAATAAATAAAATACTCTTTTTTCAGAGCTGGTTTAGGGTTGGTTGGCGAAAATGGGCATTGGGGTCTGGAATTATGTCTCAGTTCGATACTAAGCTCCCAGAGAGTCTAAGAATATACGTGACTAAAGAAAAGTGGGCGTAATATAAGTACATCTCTGTCTGACCTTTCAGGGAATTACAGCATATGAAGGTTTATGTCATATTGCGATAAATATCAAGGTTTGTATGTTTCATTAACTTTTCTAGATAATAATACCAGTGTCTAGGTAGGAGTCTGTATGAAGAGCATATTGTATTTACTTTATATTGTTTTCTCGCAAGTAGGTGAAATAATGCAATTTATGGTCAGTCACTTTATCTCTTGTGGTTATATTGAAGCACCTACTTCCATATTTACAAATACCTAGTACACATACTGCAAGAATGTCTTTGTTTACATTTATACTGGAAGAATTTCTTTGTATCTACTGCAATAGTGACTGTGTCAAATGGCAATAATGAGAGTTTTTCATTACAAATTATATGTATATACCAATACACAGTATACAGGCCACAATCAATATACATCAAGTAATAGAAAAATATTTCAAATATTCGTGTAACCGTTTCTTCAGTATTTGGAGCTTTTTTTTCTTCTTGGCAAATTAACTAAATTGGTAGCTCGCCACCCGGCTAGACCAGACTCACCACATATGGGGCCCAGTAGGGCTCATGCCCGACCTAGAGCTGCGGACGAATAGGAGCACAGTAGTAGGAACGAGGTGGTATTTAGTCAGAAAGACATTCCCTCCTGCCTCCCTCATGACGAGAGAAGTCATTGGAAGATTTCTACTTAGAGAGATAGATACTTATAGAGATGTATATTTACTAAACTTGTACAAGTACCTACAGTATGAACGTTACCAATGACAGAAGACTCACCAACCAAGCAAGTCTCGAAACATAACAAAACAGAATTTACTTCAAAGATACTTAGCTACTTCATTTTCATTACAAACGATGTGAGTAATTTGACACATATTCTTAGATTGTGTAATTCGTATACACAAAAGTAATTAGTCGTTATGGGGGTCCATTGTACGTGAGCTAATGTTTTCCATTTCAACATGACCTCGTGTCTGTGTGTGTGGGAATGAGTACAGGTGTACGTTTTACACATAAATGTTCTGCAAGACATCCGCAGTGAGCATTTATTGCAGGGTCAAGGGCGTATGGTAATTGTATCTAGTTATTATCGTATTAATTATTCAGGAAGGTAAGTTATTGTTTTTAATTGAATTCTTCCTTTGAACTGTTTGTGTCGAAGCTTTTAAGTGTGTATGTGCCTTTTTATTAATACTAGTGGTCGCCTAGTGGCCGAAATTCGACCATATATGATTTAATTTACAATACCACTTAACGTACGTTGAAGGATAATTTTTATTTAATTCAAACTCTTTTATAAAACTCTTTTCATATGAGACGTGAGAATATCATCGCAATGTCTATCGATTTTGACGTTTTGTCAAATACGATCAGATACTATGCATGTGTGTGTAATGTTTTATTTATTGATTTAATGTACTTTATAAGCATTATTTTTGAAAAATATTAGCCCTATGCACTTCTCCTACACATAAACTATAAGTATACCAAATTTTATGCTCCTACGTCCGCGCAATTTTCGTAAAATGTGGTCCAAAGTTTTTGCATCACGTATTAATATATAGATTATTTATTCGACGGATCGCCTGATGGTAAGCAATCGCCGGCGCCCATGGACACCCGAAACACCAGAGGCATTACAAGTGCTAACCTTTGGTGGGGTTAGGAATTTTGAGGCTAATTGGGCCTCCGGTGCTCTTATGTGAAACCACTCTTATATGTCGTATAGTAATTAGGAATAGTAATAATATTGGAAAAATTCTAACTTAGGTAATTCAGTTGTTGAAGTGGCTATTTAGAAACACAGCTGTAACCTTACCGTTTAAGTATTTAACCTAAGCTAATAAATTCCGCTCATCAAACCCAACAAAATGCCAACTAGATATCCAACATCTTAGCCTCTGACCACAACACATTTATTATTTACTAGCTTTTGCCCGCGACTTCGTTCGCGTGGAATAGTGACTTCCGGCAAATTTTTGGTTTTAACCACATAGTTCCCGATCTCGCGGGATCTCTTCAAAAATGAGATGTGGAAGATATTCCAGGGAACTCTTCAAAAATCAACATTTGAATTTAATAGATGTATACTCACTTAGGGCATTAACGGCACGGACGAACACGGACTTAAACTAACTTAAAACTAAAGAAAGCTACGAATTACGAATTTATAACAATTAAAAAAGAAACTATATTACAACCTATCCTCTATGCTATAATAACCAAGCTTAAACTAAATAATTTAAAAGAAACGACTTAAATCTAATCTAATTAATTTATAAATTAGACTTACAATTTTATTAAAAAAACTAACTACAGTAACTACTAATAATCGATATCAAACTAAACCTACGTTAAATAGTTTAACCAAAAAACCAGGAAAACCCAACAAATAAACTTATTAATTGACAAATACAACGAAACCAATTTAGAATATACGAAACAGCAGGACCACTACAGACAAATAATCATACGACTGATAATACACTTTTTCTACGATAGTACCGAAGCGCTCGGCCGATACCCAACCAAATGAATGTAACGAAACCATAGCGCGATCTATTTCGATCTATCGAGGATAAAGACAACTTGGATTATTTATTTATACTCCGTTCGGGCATTTTCTTTGTACTAAAAGTTTAATTATATTGATATTATTTTTTTCATACCTTTTTACTATTTATTTACTTTTTTTCGATGAATTAAAACAATAACATGAACCGAAGTCGTGTAACGATCGACATAGAATTATCTATACTCCGTTAGAGCATTTTCTTTGTACTAAATGTTTTATTATATTGATATTATTTTTTTCATACCTTTTTACTATTTATTTACTTTTTTCGATGAATTAAAACAATAACATGAACCGAAGTCGTGTAACGATCGACATAGAATTATCTATACTCCGTTAGAGCATTTTCTTTGTACTAAATGTTTTATTATATTGATATTATTTTTTTCATACCTTTTTACTATTTATTTACTTTTTTTCGATAAATTAAAACAATAACATGAACCGAAGTCGTGTAACGATCGACATAGAATTATTTATAAATAATTTATTTCTTATTTTTATTTTTTGATTTTTGAAATAAAAATATATCTATGTCCTTTTTAAGGTTCTAAACTATATCTGTACCAAATTTCAACCAAATCCGTCAAATAGTTGCGGAGATTAATGGTATAAGCATAGAATGTTCGACGTGATTCTTTAATTTGACATAACTTTTTTATTTATGAACCGATTGACATGAAACAAACACTAAATGTAAATTTACATCCCACAATATATTCGTGAAAACCGCATCCAACTCGGATCAGCCGTTTCTGAGATTAGCGCGCACAGACGAACAGACAAACAGACAAACAGACAAACAGACAAAAAAAAAGTTAATTACATTTTTGGGTTCGACATCGACATAACAATAACCCCTGCTATTTTTTTTATTTTTATTTTCAATGTACAGACAGCACTTTTCTACGATTTTATTATATGTATAGATATCACTTAAACATATCAGTTAAAAGTTTAGACGCAGGTTATCGGTTTAATAAGTTCTTTGAATTTTATTTAATTCTTGGTAGGCATTCATTAGTCAATAAACATAAATTTTGCATGCCATTTATATCGCCGCGGTGAGTAGGACTTATCAGAAACCAAATCTACCGTTTGGGTACCTGCTGTTACTTATGCAGTGAGTCAATAGTCAGATTTTTATGGTATAAGCTGGTAAACGAGCAGACGGACATCTGAAGCAATCGCCGCCGCCCATGGATATTGAATCACCAGAGGCGCCGCAAGTGCGTTGCCGGCCTTCTGAGAATTGGGAATTTAAGGGCTGTTAGGTAATAGGAGGCTGGGAAAGGAATTAGTCCTCCGATAACCTCACTTATACAACGAAACAACGCAACCGTTGATTCACGTCGGTTTTCTGTGAGGCCGTGTCCTCAAAACTGTCGGTAACCAAATTAATGTTTAAGAAGTCACCTGACAAGCTTTCTAATATCCTCAAGGAATATAATATGTTCATTTAAGTTCTATACAAAATTGTATCTTTTACTTATCTATCTAAGCAAATCTAAACATAGATATATAGTTAACTGGCCCTTAGCTGTCTCGTAGCAGAATATAAAATCTACCAAGGACATTCCCCAATAATTCAAAAAATAATGAAAGTCCATTTTGCAGGAGAAACGTGACGGGAATTGCGAACATTTTCCTCGAAATTAGAATCTGTATTTTATTGCTTTTACAGTTTCATGTTCCATTGAATTGTGAGTGACGCCCCGTAACTCAGAACCAATTAACCCCGTCGATAACTGAATTCGAAACGGAATATTTTATCGCTTTTTGATGGATACTGACAGAGGACAACCCGACTGCAATACATTATTTTGATTTATTAAATTGTTTATTGCGGAAAATCACGGGAAAATTAAGATGAAATGTAGTTTTTTTGGGGACATTGTTACTCTTTCTAATTCGTTTATAACTGTTTATGTTTATTGATATGATTTAGGGACGGGTTCGGTTTTATTAGACTTATAAATTAAATATTAACTGCATAATATTAACATTTTGTAAAATAATATTCTTGTCTCGAAGCGACACAGTAACGACATCTAGGATAGAGTAAGGGAAAAAGATTCACGATGCAAGCGACATCTACCGGTTAACCTTAGTAAAGGTAAGTTTACACAACGCTGTTATAGTTTTGATACAAACTCACTGGTATCGAATGAGTCTTTGCACAGTTGTGTGACGAAAATTGTAGATGGCGTTATATACAACATTTAAATAATCACGAAAGGTTTCAATCATCGACGTCGAAGGTTTAAATATTTGTTTAATCATCAATGATTTGGTTTAGAAATAAATCAACAATCTGAATCGTTAAAGAAATTAATTAAATAATGTTGTGATGACAATGCAATATTAACTTGTATTTATAGTAATGTAATAAATCTGTAAATAGGTACTTAACTTATATGTAAGAAAAGTGTAAAATCTTCGTATAATAAACTGTTTCATATTTTTAAAAGGGTTTCAAGGAGTTTTTCTTTTTCTAAATTTGTTCTGTCTTTTCTTAATTAGTTTCCATGTTGGCACAGACCCTTAACCTAAAGCCCTAAAATATTGTGCCTGGAACTATCTATCTACTATCTGACCTCTATTTTGTCTAGAACTATTGTAATCTACCTTCTACACTGGACGACCAACTGGATATAGTTGAATAATAATATACAAAATCAAAGAACCGCATTCGATGTATTGTTTTGAATTCAGAACGTTGTCTTTTTCGAGGTAGAAAGGTTCTCAGACCAACTTTTGTCGACAACCAAATTTTCTCAGACCCTAGTAGCACTTACAGCAATTTCAAATCCATCTTCAAAAAAAGAGTACACTTGAATAATATATCTGCAATACAAAAAAAGTGCTACAATTTACAACACATTTCATTTACATTATCGTTATATCATTTTACACTCCAGCACCGCGGGTAAATCGGCAATATCACGGAGTATAGCCTGAGATAAAAGCTTTCTTGTGTCATAACTCTGAGGAGCACGAATAGGTACCTATTCGGAAATACTGAGTTGGAATAAGTTCTCCCTCAATACCGGTCGATACGGATACGAACGTTGAACTTGTCCATTCTTAATCCTGTTAAACTGGGTCTAATATAACAGAGTATAACCCCAGTCCGGTTATTGGAATTCTTGTTTGTTCAGGATAACATAACACGAGCCCCCCAAGAGAGGCGAAGGTTCAGTCCCATACTACGGCAGGTTTAAGGCCCCTGGAGATGAAACTATGTGTTTAGAGGGTCATGATCCGAAATTTTGAAATGGAAATCCAGTTTTGTTAAGTTTGGTTAAAATTTTGTGGTCGGATATTGGAAATCTTTAAGCTATTGGTAAGTATCACTACTTATTTCTTGTGTAGGTATGTCTGTTATAGTGCTATTGTCTATCACGTTAGGTATCAATAGGTAGGTAAATAGTAAATAGGTGTACACTTTCAGGTACCAGGTGCAGCGAACCTAACCAAAGATTCAAAAGTTTCTGTACTTTATTGGGAGCGATCTGATGATAGATTACGTGTCCACGTCTATGGTTGTCCCACTTCCAACGACTCCACTCTGTTACAGTGCAAACAAATATAAAATAATTCCAAAAGACAGTCAATATTTATTCGCTTTGTCTAAAAAGCATTAATTGGACCCTGTTAGGCAGAAAAGATCCAGCCAACATTTTAATACTTTTGACTAAAAGTTTAAAGTTACCTTACAGTTAGTAGTGTTAGACTACTACTAAAGGAGGATGCAAATCCTGGTCCCATCTTCTAATATCTATGTGTGTTAAATCATTGGTTAGATAATTTTGAGCCAAATAAAATTTACCTACTATTCAGAGTTATTCTTTATTAAACATGGTAGTTTTATCAGTAGCCAAGTAATGCTATTTTTACGTCAAAATTGCATTTGTGTTTTATACCCGTAGTGTGAACTTAATTTACTCAAAAGTAATAAAATATTGGCTGGATCTTTTCTGCTTAACAGAGTCCAATTGAAGATAAAAAGTTCCACGCGAATCCATCGTTACTAAACCCTTTGTCTAAGGCTTACCACCATCGTTTTAATTCGTTCACTACAATCGGAAAATGTTTGCTTTGCGTGCCCATGGGCTCGAACAAAACGTGTTGTGGTCGCCATAATACTTCGTAATCTCATTATGAGGGGGTTGCAAAATCAACAAATTAAATCAGAACCTAGGGTTTCATTTTATAAAATAGCTGTATCTAGGCATGTAGTTGTAGACTTGTAGTTACTCAATGGTTTATAAAATACCACAGTTACAAATTACATCTGGATTTTAGCAGTATATAATCCTTCTCATCACAATGGATTGATTAAAAATGGCCCTTAAAGTTAATATTTCTCTGCTGAGTTAAGATCTGTTAGGTGTGTTGTTTACTTCTCAAATAATTCAGACATTGTGAGTCCGTTAAAGTTGGTTACCTAGTAAGCTACCTAACTTATAGTTATAACGTTTCATGTGTTACTAAAACCGCAAAATTCCTAACGTTATTGTAGTTGTACAAAAATAATAACTACTCGTACTAAGTACTAGTATACTGTATTGGTACACCAAATAGCATGTAAGTAACATTTCTTATCAGCATTTTACTTAAGCCTTAACACAACCTTTCCTTCAAGATTTGCTTTGATTTGCGGATAACGTTCTTACATTGTGCTGTTACATTAGTATAAATTGTATTTATACAAGGATTGTTCCCAGAAACTAGAAATTAGCTTTCCTAGAAAGGGTCAAAGACCCATTTTGATGATATACAAATCTTCTTATTATTCTAGTAAGAAGGCTGGATTAAACCATGGAAATGCCTCTAAAACCACACAAACCCTTGAAATACCCAAACATAATCGTATCGTATCCCAGGGAAAAACATTAGCCTCTATAATCTAATTACTCACGTATCATCCGAATGAGCAAATAATATGATAAAGCCAGTGCCGGAATAGCGGCAACAATGAACCAGATCCGATGTAATCCTTTTTAAAACAGATCGCGTAGGCCTCGTGAAAATAGGCCGGGAGCCGTCGACATTAATCCAATGATCGTGTGAAACGCAAACACGGCTGTGGCCGAGGTCTGACGTCACTGATATGTGTGCTTCTGTCACTGATAACTATGTAATGTGGCTGTTGAATTTACACAGATCTCTGGTAAAGGATGTCTGAACCACTTCTGAGTATATTAAGGTATTGATCAACTTTCAAATATTTTGTGACGTTATTATAGGGCCATGTGTGATCCAGAGAGACAAAGAGTAATAATGTTATTAATACAGCTTACGTTTTCGTTGTATCAGCTTTTTTTTGGGTATTTCGTTTCGTCAACCCTCTCTGGGCACATTTATACATCTTAAGGCCCAATATCTATACATACCCATTACGCCAGATCGTCTAGAGAGTCGTGTACATTTATGTTCTAAGTGTATTCTGGTTTTTCAGCTACTTCGTAGAACCGAACCTTGGTGAACTCACCGTTTGCAGCGCTAACTCTAAATAAATTCACATCATTATGCAAACAGCAGTGATAAAAACAAACAACTGCCACAGATAGAGAGATCTGAACACCAGTTCACTGTATACAAGTAGTTAACACAATACAGAGCTTCAATTATGCAACAGTATTCGTAGTGTTGTTCCTGCATTTTACGATTGTGTTCCTATGGGAGATGCTAAAGTATATGTAAATGTATCGAGCAAAATGTAAATGATCCGCCGCTCTTCCGAATGGACGTACCTCGACCTGCGGCTATGCAGTTTTTAAGTTTCAATAAAAATGTAAAACATTGTTGCTGTTTCTACCAACAACGTACCGTAGTGACACAACAAGATTTTTATACATTTCCAATAGATTACGTGGACCAGAATAAACTGTGAGGATTGAATGGAAATTCGTGAACGTGGAAATGTATTTTTTGTTCAATTTCCAAACGGTGAAGGAAAACGTGGTTGGTTTGATTTGAGTTTGATGGGTTTTTAGTTCGTTCGAGGTGAGAATTTTTTAAACGAAATCTCTGTTATGTTTTGTTGAGCCGTATAATTTTATTTTACCTTTGTCCATTTCGGTTTATTTTTCATAACAATAATATTCTTTTAAGACTTTCTTTAATTTTATCCACGTTGAACTCTCAAGACATACTCGTAGCGTAGCAGGAGCGTGGCGATGAGTCATATACTCGGATTAATCAAAATAACATCAACAAAATCCCGCAAAAAATCGATGATATCTATTTTTATCCTTAAATCAGGAAAAATGTGATTAGAGTAATCCTATTTTCGACGCACAATATCTTCAAACTACTCGTGTTTCTAAGCAAGTAATCTGCCTCATAGACCGAGGGACTCCCTAATATAGAATGAATGAAGTAATTGGACGGCATTGTCAATCCGTAAGCGGGACGGTATTCATGACGTTATAAGAGTTCTAATAAGATTTCCCGTAATTGATTTTCAAAAGGAAGCCCTTTTAAATTGGAATTAAATGTTAAATAAAATAGCCGGGTATTAAATCTGTGTGGATGCTTTGGGTGGGCCAACGCTTTCATGTGCTTGGGTTAATATTTGCAAAAGACCAGTGGAATGAATGTGGGTCCAGGGACCAAGGTTTACATACAAGCCGTGGTATAATATAGCATCCCCCATGTTGACAGAATGCGAAATGGTGTTTGGTTTTAACTTTATTTCGAAAGTATGTAAATGTTTTAATACCTTGCTGAGCTTAGAGGTCTCGACCAAACATGAGTTTTGCCAGTTCAATGACCGGTTTGGAAAAATATTTGTAGAATTTTTCATTTTTTGCAACCATGTCAAGGTTTCCTCACTAGTGACTATTGCGAAGCCAAGATTTTACTGAGAAAAGAGTGCCTTTCTATATATAATGGAACTAACAACATATTTATCGAAAATGTAATTGGAGAAAACAAAATTTTAATCTAAGCTATCTTTCAGGGTATAATCATTATTTCTCATTAGATCCATTGACATTTAGTCTTCTGTAAATAACATAGCATTATCACATCGCATTTATACGTACTAAAATTATACTAGTATATATAAAAGTTTTGTACCATAGCAGTAGGTAAAACATTCAGGCAGTAAGCAATGAATTTACATTGAGACCCGTCCTCGCTTCCATTAGTTTCAGAAACAAACTCACTGCGTCCCACGTAAGCTTCTTTACATTTCTTCATTCATTGTGAGTCTCCATGGAAATTGTTTATTTACCTGAGCTGTGGAATTTTACTGCGAAAATTGTAATGGATGATTAAAATGGCAAAGGTAAAGAACCATTCTTATTGAGTTACGATTATGTTGAGTAAGTATCATGTATGTATGTATGTAATACCAGAGTATAATATAGAATAATCCCAGGATCAATTTTCTTTATTTTCAAGTCCTTTCTACGGAGTCTGGTATATGATTAATAATAAAACCAAAATATGCAATACAAAAAGTCAATGCAATGTAGTTAAGCATTTATATATTAGAATTAATCAAATAGGGAGAAGTCAGGCAAAGCTGCCAATCAAGCGTGGGTAATATGAGGAAGACTTTGTTCTACTGTGGAAAAGTCTGTCTGTGGACGATAAAGAAGTCTATTACTAAATTAATTACGATGTTATCGGCTTGTTCTCGACTAGTTTCGAGCCATGCAATAGGCTCATATTCATGAGCAGCATTCCGCGACACAAGACGCGGCGATTGTCGCGAAATGACAGTAATCGAATTCCTCATCAAATAGTTTATTTACGTATACAGGCCGATAACATAATATTTAATTTTATATATCTTAAGAGAGGTATAATATAATCTATTACTACAAAAACATACATAATTATAATAGCACGTATAATTCGTTACCATATCTGCAGCACAAGCCCGTCTTCCACTTGACCTTACGACATCTAAGAACAAAATTTGCAGATACAAAACATTAGATAACAACTGCGAAGTCCTGTCGCATTATGCGGGCCCCACTGTTCTTGATAGCTCTGAATTGCTTTATATTAATGTCCTCGAGGGTTCACGAGAAATTCCTTAAAGCAAATAATGCAGACTGGCACCCGTTATAATGTCTAGAGCGACAATTTGATGTAATAAAATAAAATTTTTAATTAGATTGTTTTGATGCACAAAACTAATGACCGAACAGGGGATTAGGATATTATTTTTTTAGGAGCGAGTAGAACATTACCTCTGTTTTTAATTTGAGTAAAGATTTAGAAACAAACTAAATTAATAAAACATCATCCTCTGTTACATGGGACTTATAACACAAATGGTGAAAAGTGGGTGAACATTGTATAGCGGCATTACGTACCGCATTGTGTACCTCTGCCTACACCAAGAGGCGTGACCTTGTGTGTGTGTAAATTAATAAAAATGTTTGTGCGGCTTCATCACGCATGCTGCTGTTTAGGAGGTTACCCGAATTGTTTCAAGTTGCACCGGGGCTCTTCATATTTTCTTTTCCTACTCTTTTAACGTTTAAACCAGCATTATATTGATATTGCTACTGAGCTAAATGTTAACGTTAATTTAATATTTAAACGCTAAAATATTTAAATATTTGCGCAAGAAATTTCAACTCTTCGAATCTGTAATAAATTTTCTAAGATATCACATAGCGAGCGTACTAAGATTTCAATTTCCAGGATAGATATTAAAATCTTCAAATAGAATACATTTCTGGGTAAAATATTTTTGCAAGAAATTTTGTTCCCAATATCTATCCATCCAATACCTACAAGTTTACCAAAATTGATTCCTGGAACGGAAAATAGTAACCAATTAAGTTTGTTCACGAAGTACTTAGTTGAAAGGTTTTTTGGGCATGATAAGGTCTATATTTTAATTTGAAATAACAACTAATATCGTAATATAATTGTAAGGCTTTATATTCCAGGAAAGCGTAGGAAGGTATCTATATTTTCATGCCCTATGTTATTTATTAGCCTAATTGAGACAGGGGTTGGCCTTTGGCTGAACACAAAACGAAGCTGGCTATGTTTCCAATATTCACGATATTTCTGGGAATATCCGAATAAAGAAAAATAATTTGTCGATTTAAGAATTGTAATCGAAACTTCAATTTTGTCTGTCGTGTCAGTCGACTGCTGCTATTGTCAATTTGAACAGAGCAGCAGCCTCTTGTCAATTTTTATAAAGTGTAAGGGAACGAATAATAAAAATAAGAAATTCATAAACAAGCTATTAGATTCACATTAAACAACAAAGAGAAAAATAATACCTCAGAACGAATTATTTCAAGAAAAACAGCAGTTATTTCCGCCATGTTTTGTCGCGACGTTCCCGAGCGACGACGTTTTGACAAATATTAATGTTCCCGCTACACTAGAGGAACGAAACATATTATCTTGACCATTACACTCACTTCCACACAACGAATACACGGACAGAAAAACTATGACTGTGAACGATTGATAACATAAATACACCCCACAAGTACAGATGATTTTCTTGCCTACAAAGATAATAAGTTGTCGCCGAATGTTCCAGAAATGTACAAAGAATGGTAATCGACACTTATTTGGACGTTGCAAAGATCACGTAACAGATTTCTTTCGCTTCCAGGAATTGTTAGGTTTCCGGAAAGAAGTTCTTCTTGTGAAGAAGTTTAAAGTGATATTCTACGATGTTAGCGTATAAATTTAAAAACTTTGTGGTGACCTCAACCCAAATTTTCAATGCATATCGTAGCATTATCATATTGTAACATGAACGAAACTGAATTTAGTTAAACAGCCAACGAAAAACAATGACAAAATTCATAAGTGAAAATCTGTCGCTACTGATTACACAACAATAACATAAAACAGTTCATTAGGCAACAATTATGAATCGAAATGTACAAAATAATACTTTTATTATGAAAATGTGTCGGAGGACAAATGAACGAAAATTAACGCCCGGGAGAGGGCTTGCGAAAATTAAATTGTCGGTCAATGAAACATGCAAATGAGACTTGCAATCACGCCCGCTTTTGTGCCACTCATTCGTATTGTTTTGAGCCGAGCTCAACAGAAAATGAACGCTAAATATTCAGTTAAAAACTTTTATTCATTTAAGTACCTCATTTCTCAAGTCGAAAATGAAGTGGTAATTGACCATAATAATTGTTAAGGCACTTTCGTTGACAGCCTTTAAAACACGATGAAAAGTTTCCCTCGTATTTTCTTCAATTTCAATTTTCGAGTTATTCACATTGTCTGGAAGACAGTATAACAAGGTAATTGGGGATTTGTATTGTTAAGATTCCGTCAAGCAGTCATATTTACTTCTTAGTATGTATATAAATAGAAAAAAAATTGTAGGTTGAAGGCCGTTTGTAAATTAATCATAAAAAATCTCACTGAATTATATTTTTACAGCACATCAGAACCAAAATTAGTCTGTTACATCGCGTTATTCTTATCGCCCAACTATCTTTCGATCGGAAGGTACCTAAATTCAAAAAATTAAGATTTACTCAAATTTGTCCAGCTGTTTTTTAGTTACAAATTGTTCAAATAACATGACAGAAGTTGGTATAAGGTGTACGCGTTCTCCTTCTAACATTACCTTTCCAGGCGGAAAATAAAGATAACGATATCTGTTTCTGCTTGTCATTTTGAGTATGACATCACTGACATGTCATTTGTTTTTCTTACGTATTGAGGAACATAGCAATTTAGAAGTGAACACGATAGGTTTCTGTCCTTGTCGTTTTGGGTACGACGTCATTTGTTTTTTATTTATGTTTTAAATGTGATACGTTAGCCTTCTTAGCTAAAGACTTTTCTATTTGAGTTTCACTAATATGTGATTTAGAAATTAATAATCCTACTAATTCCTTATTTGATCCGTACTTAACCAAAGGTTATTACGTCTGACTATTTATACCACGTAATATATAGAGGAATTATATTGAAATTAATCGTCATAGTTCAGAAAAAATAATAAAGGGGACCGGTTAGCACCTCTTTCTTTATGACCTCTTTATCCTCACATTATAGGAGTTTAGCTTTCTCTTCCATTACGAGCGAGGAAATTACAGGCCGTAAATGGCGGCTATTATTTAGGATATCATCAAGCTTACTGATAAATGTACATGACCTGACAATTAATTGTAGGGTAGCGGTCATATTGGCAGGACATTTGATACAAGACTTCTACTATTATTGTGGTCAATCTATGGTTTCATTATCATAAACATCGTTTAGAAATGCATTCATTCCTGGAAAAAAGTGTTCCTCTTTAGGAGGTTTGCCATAGCTTTCATCACTTGAAAGAAGACAGACACTTAGTATGTGTTTGCTTTAAATCAAAACGACAGCGCATTCGGGGCTCTGATTGGCCGGCTGGAATGAACCAACCAATCAAACCGCCAAATACCGCCGTTTCAATCTCGTTGAACGTAATGCAAACTCGTACCTACTATCTATTAATATCCTTCGTCCTACTAGCTGAGATTGTAGCATGAGTTGCGACGATTTTAAGCCTGACAGAATAACTCTTTTGTATAAAACGTGAGTCGTATCGTATGCAATCACTGAGCCGTGGTCGGAATGTAAGAATCTCAACAACGTGTTGGATGCTGAGTGCACACACATTCTGGGAATGTGAATGGACTTTGATACTTTGTTGATTTTTATAAGCATTTAGAATTACGAGTGATTACTGTATTAAAATTGTAGACCACACTGTACACTATGGATGCATTTAAAGTGATTTGATTTGTCTTTATTTGGTATTATTAATTGCAAGCGATATATGTGAATAATACATATCCTAATTTCTAAGTTATTAGATCTTTTTCTGAGATACTTATATCATGTTGTCTTCGTCAGTATTGGTTAGGAATTTACGAGAATTATTTTACTGGTATAAAACAGAATACATTTGCTATTGGAAAGTTTCAGAACTTAGAAATTTGTCTAATTTTAGAGCACTTACGACTACGATGTATCTTGAGCTTTGCTGTATAGAATTATTTCTGGAAACAACACTAAGATATGCATTACAAGGTAAACTGTCTAGATTGGGAATGCACCGGTATTCCGTGGAAATTGGATTGGGACCTAAGCCTCTGCTGCCTGCGTTTAAAATATGTGCATTGAAAATGTTCAACCAACAGATGTTTTAGCAGTCTCTACGAAGTACCAGATTGTTTTGTAGTTTCTAACCGTAATATTTATAAAGAGCGTGTCAATGTACTGGAAGATTTCATTATTACGTTACTTAAAATGAAAAGAAGCTAATCTTAATGTAGTCAGTATTGGGGATTAAAAATATTTTTTTCAGTACTAGAAGGAACAAGTTGTACTGAAAATAATTATCGACTGCCTCGTTAACCGAGTGGTTGCAAGTGCGACTGCCGGACAAGGGGTCTCGGGTTCAATTTCCGGGTTGGGCAAAGTATTGCTAGACTTATTGCTCAGTTTTTCCAAAATTTCTCAGTAGTAGGACGAAGTCCGAAGATTTCCAGTATATGGCAATAGCTCACCCCCCATGTAATAGGGGGTGAGCCTTACAACACAAATTGAGAAAAGTGGTTGTACATTGTACACTGCCATAACGTGCACCTCTGCTTACCCCTTCAGGGGTAAAAAGGCGTGACGATATACATGTAATATATTAATAATATTTTACCTGCATTATTCACAGAAAATATTTGAATTACACCATGAACCTAAACAAAAGACGCGAGAAACTTTCGATCAGCACAATTTGATTTTTACAAATCGTTTCTGAGACCGTGTTGCAAGACTCGCATGGTATGATACAAATATAAGAGACAGACGATAACAAAACTTTTCCAATCTCCTATTGCATCTCTGAGGTTGCCAGTGTTGCCCCTTATATTGTATGGTATCAGTCTTCCATGAAACACCACTTGGAATCCCGTTTTATGAAACGTCCTCGTTTCATTGTAGTTTTTGTTCTGTTTATGTTTGTATAGCTCGAGTAAAAGTGTAGATGTTCCTATATCTGCACTGTTGGAGTTTAAATTGTAAGGATTGTAAGATGGAACACCTTGCAACGTCACGCCTTTAATCCCCGAAGGGGTAGGAAGAGGTGCACATTACAGCAGTTATGCCGCTATACAATGATCACCCACATTTCACCATGTGTTATAAGTCCCATGTAATAGGGAGTGAGCCTATTGCCATATACTGGGCACGATTCCAGGTTTCGTGCTACTACTGAGAAATTTTCGGAAAACTGAAAAAAGCCCAGCAATCCTTGCTTGACCCGGGAAGCAAACCCGAGACCCCTTGTCCGGCAGTAGCAAATACACAGTTGCAAATACTCGACCAACGAGGAAGTCAAGTTAGTTAAAAGTTTTGTAAGAAGAATATTTTTTTAAATTGCATTTCATCAAACTATACTAAATTGTCTATTCAAGTAAAACACACGCTCAATATACTGTGTAACATTTTTCCCCCCTCAATAAAACTGTTCATCATAAACCACGATAACCCCACCAAGGGATATTCCCACTTTGACTTAATTACAACACATTTGAAAGATTGCATGACTGAACAAATTCTTCGCACGAGTTTTAATACAGAGGCCGTGTCGATAGCAAAAAGAGGACGCCATAATGATATAATAAACTAACAAAAGAAAATGAATTGCTGACGAAGACGACGGGTATGATCCCATGGCGGGCGTTATAAAGACAAATCGATGAAGAACCCATTTGTCAAAATCAGTCACGAAAAGATATCATAATTATTTAGATAGAACATTGTGAATTGATGCTGTGCATTGTGCAATCCTTTTCTTGGAACTAAGCGAAAATCGCTGATAAAATATACTATTCATATATCTTAAATGTAGTAAATCGTGTTAATCTTGACTTATGGCTACTGATCATGTGTTAGGTTTAATTCTTAGTAATGGAAGAAAGCTGCCAAGAGTGGAAGAAAGACAAAGACCAAAAGGTTTTTTCTATTTCACTCCTTTATTTTCTTCTCTTAGATAACATATATCGTAGAATTACTAAGATATATAAAGATAAGTGCCACAACTAATTACTCTTCTTAAAAACCTGAATAAGCTTTCCAGAGCTTCAAACAACGTCCTAATTTGTGACCAAAAAATTACATTCGATCCGCTAAAGATTAACACGCCAAACCGACTTAAAAAAGAGAGAATTTACTATAGTCATTTCTAAAATCCATCGCAAATTGGGGCCAGCAATTATTCGTTCCAACTTGCAAAACTATGGCATGAAAAAGGCTAAAAGAAATGTGGTTTTGCCGGGTCTATACGTGTGGGTGTCGACTGGACGCGATAAGTCGATTTGATTGATGATAGTTATGTGTGTGCCGAAGCCGAGGCGTCAGTCCTGATCGACGTCCAAACACCTATTCCATTTCAAGCCGAATTTTCTCGGAACTTGGATCTGCAGCCTTTTTTAATAGATTATGTTTGTAATTCGGTGTGATGTTATGATTTTTCGTATCTGTGATTAACTTTGTCTTGTCTGATTAGAACTTGTACCTCCAAAGCCTAGCTTAGACTTAGCGAATTAATTGATATCTTCATACTGCTGCACTTATACACAAATATCACACATCAACAGCCTCACATGGAGAAGGAAAGAAATCACCACGTTTGCTCAATGCGGGTTGACAATTTCAAACTTATTATAAGACATTATGAATCCAGGTTACCTCACGATGTTTTTCTTCGCCGTTTGTCAGTGGACATATAACTCGGAAAAAGTCATATTAGTACTTACCGTTGGTAGGTTTCGACAATCATGCATGAAGAGCGGGTGTCATAAACCTCAGGGCCACCACGACATAAATACCTAATGCAAGTTATATTGTGTCGGAATAATGAATTGTTTAAGTAAAACCGTAGCCTGGTAATTAACAGCGCATTGTATGAGATCGAGTTCTAAATAATGACACATTTTCTTTTAGAGAGAAAGGGATACCTTTTGTTTAGGGTAGCAAACAGTTGCTACTAATTAGAAGTTTGCTCGCTTATCATATAAACGGGTCTCGTGGGACGTAGGGGGGCAATGTCAACGACTGAGCTCTTTTGACATCTTCCTTATATTTTGACTTCCATACTTTTTAACAAAGTACGGATTACTTTTGAACTTTCTACTTTGTTGTTTTAATAGTCTGTACTTGTATTATATTGAAGGTTTTTTTTGTTTCTTAAAAGTATTATGAGATTGGTATGATGTTTGTTTAGTAGTTTTTTAAACGAATTTTCTACACATCATGTACTAATTTATGAATGTTTTGTTTTATCATTAAAACCCTACCTAAATATCCTTACAAGTTGTCTACTCACTGCACATACTCGTACATTCTTAAACAATAAAACTTAAAGAACTTTATAAGAAAAAAGTGTAATGAATTGCAAACGTTGAACCAGCAAGCTTGAAATAGTCATTCTTTGCATAGAAAACTGTGACGGTCACAATTTTTACATTTCCTCAAATTTATTCAGTGCATGAGTCCAATTATGCAGCGGGAATGGAATAAACTTCGTTAGCATGTAATTAATGGGCTTGACAATTTGGTGCGGAGCTTTAATTTACCATATTGTCCCCGGCTTCGAGTCGACATAGAAATGAGAGTCATGAAAAAGGTAAAATTCCGCGAAGGTCGGATGATCTTTTTACAAAGATGGCGTCGGAGCTTCTCCACAAAGATACTTTGTTTAATTAATTAAATTGCGTTTATAGTGGTTTCTAGTTTTTAACTGATTGGGTTGCTTTTCCATCAGAGATGTGCTATGCTAATCGTTTGGCTTCCACCAATCATATTTATTGGTAGACATAGCTTAGCACTGGTGGAAAGGGACTAAGCTAAGCTATGTTTTTTATATGGAAAGATGCGTGCTGTGGATGCGTGCTTGCATAGCATCTTCTCTAATAGCTTGGCATCAGTGGAAACGGTCACATAGTTTCACAGCTCTTTTTTTCAGCATCTTCGTAGCATAGCTCCATGGCACTTCACTGGTGGAAAAGCACCATTAATGGTTAAGTGATTGTGGTGATTCTACGAAAGGAGTTATTTTTTTATTGTTTTTTAATAACTTTTGTTCTTTTAATTTTAATTACAATTTTATTTTTGATTAACAATGGTCTTTCTTAATTCAACTCGGGTTGAGTATAGTCAACAAGAGTAAATAAGTAAACAAGAATACACGAAGAGAGAGTTGCACTCAATTTTTTAACTTTTTATTGCACGTTGATGACGTGATAATTACTATGGCATCTTTTAATGGGATTTGTGGAACAAATTGTAACCATTTCCAAATGTTTACTTTTAGTTAAGAAAGCTAATACAAACATCTCAATAAGACGCAAAGCGGAAATCGCTGGTCGGAGCTAATAATATTTGACTTCACTGGCTCAGTTAAATAATTTATTGCTTACGAAATATTTGTCCAATTATCACAAACAAGACAAACATATAGCTCCGTCTCCCTCGACGCCCGGCCAACTTCTGACAATATTCTAATAAATTACAATTAAATATAATCCACCCAAAGGACGTGCGGAATTATCATATTTCATAGCCTTCTTGGAAATTGTGGAAAAAATATTTTGTGACGTCACTGTTTAGTCTTTGATCCTGATTTTCGGAATGCTTTTGATTGATGTTTTGGATAAATAATGTTGGATTTGTTTTTGAAAGTGAAGTTAACGTTTTGTTTATAAAAATAATTAAATGGAACAGGCCTTGTTATATTTTTATAGTCGTGAGATTTACTAAATTAACTAAAAAATCACGGTTTAGTATTGGTATATTAAATTAAGAAAAGCTCTACTAGTTTCGAGTCACACAGGGACTCTTCATCATGAGCAGCGTGCCCAGATCTGGCGACATCAGGTACGACGGTTAGGTACCTTGTTGTTTTGAACTACGAATACTTTTATCACACTGAGTTTGTTTTCACCCAGTTTTTGAAAATGTATGTAATATATAAAATTATAATTTTATTTCAGCCATATTATAAAACTACTTCAGCTAAAAAGGATAATTACATCTTATGCTAAATATTAAAACAATCGTATAGAAATACAAAGTTAATTAATATTCAAAAGTCGTTAACAAAGTTATTTCATTTTCAATTTGCGCCTCTATTTACTGCTTTTAAAGCGTTTAACCCTTTTAGTGACTAGTCAAATAGTACCTAACTAACTTTCAACAATTTCAATGGGATACACGACTCAATAGGGTGGTTTAACTAAAGCTACGGATATTTCAATATGGTAGTTATAAAGCTGGTTAATGTTTGTGCTGTGGTATGGTGAATTAAATGATATTTCTGTTGTAAATGAATGAGGAGTGAAAGAAAACGAAGGTGGAAAATGGTGTTGATTAAAAAAAAATGTGCTTACAATTACTAATTCAGGTAAGTAATCATGTTTCGACTTAAGGACTCATCTGCGAGATTACATGTTGAAAATAGCTAATGAAAAATGGAAAACTATTCTCAATTGAAGACCATCTCATAACCGTAGATAGGTGAGTATACAGATACAGCTCCGTTTACGTCTCTTCTATAACTGGTTGTCAAAATAACTATGAAAACTGGGGGTGGAAGTTACCAAAAAGCAGCAGTCATCCTGATCCACGACACGAAGCCAAACCAGAAACAGTACGAAAATGAACATTTCAATGAGCGATGTAATGTGAAACCACACTAATTATTCGACTCATGTTCATTCACAATGAAACACGAGTCGAGTAGCGCAGGATACGAACACGAGTGTCTAAGAACGACTCGGATTGTCGGGGATTTGTGCGATTCGAATTCTGTGATCATTATCCTTACAATCGATAGACGCTCCCTACTTTTATAAATCCCTGTAAGAGCCCTTCTAGTCGCAAATACTTGTTCGACATGCTTCAAGATTTGTTGCGATATCTGTTCTACTGATGGCTATTTACATGTTTACTTTGTTCATAGAGGTCTGTTTATGTAATAGTTTTGTGTGGGGGATCTCAAGTATATGGGGAATGGATATGCCTTGTGTTGGGGTAGATATAACATATTTTTGGTTAAGTATGTTTTGGTTGGTTTTATAGAGAGTGAGTGAAAGTAATACATCGGGGTGATCTTATGGTTGATTAAATGCAATTGCCGAGTAACCGCCATACTCAGAGTTATTTAATAGTAACTTGACCCAGTCCTTAACTATTGTTTTCGATACAAAATCGTTACTAAGGAATAGTTGAAGTTATACGATTAGGTACTGTACTGAGGTGGTAATATTATAACTGTATGGTGTTGCAATTTCTTAATCACTACATAGTATAAAACAAAGTCGCTTTTTCTGTACCTATGTCCCTTTGCTTAAATCTTTAAAACTACGCAATTGATTTTGATGCGGTTTTTTATTAAGTAGATAGCATGATTCAATATTAAGTTTTATATGTACATATAATATATCATCATTGCATCCATGCGAAGCTGGGACGGGTCGCTAGTCAATAATAGCACTGAGTCTTAAATTATGTCCATTGTGTAATAATAGACTAGTTCCGACTACTACCCACTAGAAACTAAAGTATGAGGAGTTAACTTAAGTTATCAGTACTTAGAATATAAATTTTCATAGTCATATTGACGTCAAGCTTTCCTAATTCGTTATGTTAATAAATCTACTTCACGGTTCTATTATTAACTGTTACGTACTTTACTGTGGTTAATTTTGACGTTCTTGACGTCAGAAGGTTTCAGAAAATGTCTTAAAATATAACATTGTTCTAATAATATTATGATTACAGGTATTAGTTGTTATGTAAATATTTACGTAAGTAGCTAAAGAAAAAAATTTAGTTGGTGGTTAAATTATATAACATTTTTTTATGGACAATCGAACCTACTTAGTATATTTATTTGGTAAACGAATAGAACTCCTTTAAGACAAAATAAGTTGGAATTAAATATCAAAATATCCAATAGAACGAAAACAATTTAAGGGTTAAGGTATCGAGAGTTGCGGACTACCTAGCGGGTTGGTGGTTGGCGGTGGCTCTGGCTCGAAAAGCAGGAGTAAGAACGGGATGGTTGTTAGTCAGTAACAGTCTGACACTCCCTATAATTTCGCCCAAGTTAGGAAATGCCATTGAATGATTTTCACTCCTAAAAAGGCTAATGTATACAATTTATATGGCCGCAGAGTCACAGCGCATTGAGCATATTTCATATACCTACCTGTGTGTGTTATACAAAATCTTGATATGACTATCACTTTGTTTAAAAAAATAGCATAAACACAAACTTACATTCATATTCTTCTAATCATGAATGGACAATCCTAAAAACACCTTTTTTTCTTCACTATATTTAACCCTATACCAAACAAGGGCACTTAAATAGGAGAATATTTCTCGAATATTAATTCTCGGTGCGCATTAAGAGATCCCAATATAAGATAGGTGCAGCTAAAAGGCCTAATCAATTACCAGATAACATCAGCCCGTATAAATTGCCCTCTATAATTTGGGATAAATGTGTCAAAGGGTGACCACAATCTGATAAAAATGTACTGCTACGCTTCGTATAATATTGCTGGGAAGGAATTCTCTCATATGGGTAAATGTGGTTTTGTTAGGGTTGATTGTAATTTGATCAATCATCTCTTTCTTTTTGGTTTTTCTGACTGCTTTGAACGGATCAATATGCATTGGATTTTGTTATAACTTTCGTAAGACATACTAAATTAATTATTATGTTATCGACTTACTTACAAAATTGTTTGACGAGGAGCTCGACTAGTTTCTAGCCATGCTAGAGGCTTATATTCATGAGTAGCATTCAAACAGTTACGTGAGTAAGCCGATAACATAATAATTAATTTGGCATTGGATGCTGAATATGTTGACTTGTAAAAAAATCTATAAACAATCCAGGTGTTTGACGGTCACACTTGCATTCCTAGATTATCGTACGTTAAGAGAGAAGATAATCACGTATTCTGTTAAAGGTAACAATCGTCAAATAGGATTCTTAACAAAACTAGAAACAATTAGTACATTATACAGCACACATCTTCGAGATTACCCTTTCAAGCTTACTGCTAATTTATGTAAAAAAAATGTATTCGTACTGTATTCTATACCATTTAATACAAACATTAGATAATATTATGAAAAACAAAGGTACGAAACAAAGCAACACTTGTATCTAGAAATAAACAAACTAATAGAAAATACAGTTTTATGAAAGAGAAACTTTACGGTGCAGGTGTTATTACCAGTTCAACGCCTCGGGCGACATAATAATCTATTTTCTACCAGAACCTTGCAATTTAATACAACAACGAATGAACTAATGAAATAGTGTTACGTACAGAAATAATGTTTTGTTTTATTCAGTTAGCAACATAAAGACCAAGAAGAAAATTAACAAGTTTGATTTAATGTATTGGCTGTTTATAATTGACTTCTAAATTAGTAGAATACTGAACTTAATACCAATTGGAATTAGTATGGTTTTTGATTGAATGGTTTTCGTAGATACCTACTAGAGTGTAACTACACACCTAAATGATAATAAGGAAATATGTCGTATGGACTATTAAACCTGTACTTACCCCTTTGTATTTATAAATGTCAACACAAATTATTAGCTCCACAATTACAGCTATAATTATACACACAAAGTATACGTTAATAGTGCTTCGTAGGTAATGGTTTCCTATAAGACCGCCCCTACTATTAACAAATATACCCGAACAAATATTCCTTCCGCATTTCGATTCGGAAACAAAATTCGTTAAAATTCAACCTAAAAAATACTCTGGACGTCAAACAAACAGGGAATTATCCTAATCCAATAAAATGCTGTCGGACATCACAGGGTCCCGGTTGGCTGTGAACCGAACTAACTTAATAATAAAGGTTCCCTAATGTTTCGTCATTACCTTCTGCAAAAACTGACGGGTTTTTCAAATACACATCGGTAGTCACAGAATTTTTGAAACATTTCACGTTTTTGAGCGACGTAACATTGTGTTAGTGGATTATTTTTGTCAGTCGAGGAAAAATTTACCAGCGTTTTTATAGTAACTTTTAAGGATAGGGGAAACCACGTGTCTGTTCCTTGAGAAGCAAATATCAGCTGCTCTATACATGTATACTAAGGACAGTATGCCATTCATTCACTTTCAGATCTTCTACTAGTTGCAAACGTTTTGTATGACAACCAGGACTTTGACACAGGTACTCTCCGAAGCTTTTACAGGATTGGCTGGCATACAAAAAGTAGCACTCTTAAGAAACGATAGTTAATAATGCTTATAACAATTTTGCAACCCTCCACAAATATAAAATTCAATGTGGTTGTCAATGTAACATAATTTCGCACTAATTATTATCATCATAAGCCGGAAGACGCCTTAGTCCACATCAAAGGAAAACTCAACACTTCGCATAAGGTACTACTAGAAATTATCCCTTTCAAAATTATATTGAAGCTATAAATAAATATACTTCTTTATTTATTTACACTGCTATTTATCCCGAAAATCATATCAACAACACGGAAAACGTCATAAAAGTTTCCCTACGTTGCTTTTTATTTAAGATTTATTTGTGGTTTTATCGTGGTCGGATATTTGTTTAGGGCGTACAGGATAGCAGAATAAATGTATATTATGAAACAATAAATCAAAGCTATGGAGCTACTACTGTAATGCAATGTGTTTCCGAGACATTAGTATTCCGTTTTCCTGTTCTACGTCACACGTTATATTAGCATTTCTTGTTTTTAGGATAGCCCTATGTAGTTTTTGTTTGTTAATATTATGCGTGGCTCTTATACTTGGACTGTTATATTTGTACCTTGTTTACTTTGGAGTACTTTAGAATTTTTTGTAAAATATATTTCAATTTGAGAGCTTTTTGTTGCATTGCGTCAACGGTTTATGTTACCCAATAACCGTGTATGAACGAAAATGCCTTTAAAACGTTTTATACAGTAATGGCATATTGATTTATTTTAAGGTTGAATCATTATAATCTCTTTTATTAACAGACTTCTCAAAAAGAGAGAGGTATTTTTTTGGTAATTAAGTTTGGTCATATTATTTGTTACAAACGTATTCTAATCTGCGAAGACTTACAAGAGAAAAACCTAATTTGCACGTGGACGAAAAGCAAGTAACTTTAAATAAATCATAAAAGAAATACACCAACTTTGCGTATTTTTGATAAATGCAGTATAACGAAAAGCTACACATTCATAATTGTCAAAAAAGTAACAGAGAACGAAACGAAAAATCCCTCATCCATTTACATATTTCACACTTAGTAATTGACTTTGCCGCGACGCATCCAGACTGCCACCGTGGACATCTACGTTAACAACCGGCCAAATTGCCTTACGCTCTTCAACAAACCGAACCAAACTCTACTATCCCAAAGATAGGGTTGTTTTTACAGTGTATCCCAAATGGACATCAGTACTTTTGTTTCAATTACAAAATGGGAAGCCGGTCTGTTTTTTCTGTCTCTAGTTACTGGCGGATTTGCATGCTATTTGTTCAGTTGCATGCAGAATCCTTTTGATTTATTTCTAAGACTTTTTTTCATCGACTTTATTGTCAGCATATGAGTATAATGCCTGTTCAAATTGTCCCCGATGCTGTTTTCACGGAAATTGGATGTCAATGCGATTGTTCTATGCACGAGACGGAAAATGGAACTGTTTTGTTATTGTTTCAGCGAAATCGTGGTTTGGAATTGTAGTTTTAATTAATTTGGTGTTTATGTAGTGCTGATTAGATTACTTAAGAATTGTTTGAGGTATAACAATATAAGTGACATGTTAGTGAATAATGATTCTGCGGACTTTTTTATAAGACTTTGATCGAGCGCCTACATAAATGGCTTAGATGGATTACAAAATAAGGATTTGTGGGTTCGACGTTCGGAGAACGTATTTAGATTTTGTGTCAGATTATTTCATGCTGAATTTAAAAATCAAGACCATGAGCCCAATATGGCGCGGTATAAGAATATTTTCTACGATTTCCAAATATTAGGCTTTCAAACCAAAAATTCGCTCAAACCATTTAGCAAACCAATTGTCAGAAATAGAGAAAATCTTTTATCTTTCGCTTTCGTCGTTACAGTAACATTTACATAATAATATTCTCCTCCAAAATAGTCCAATGTAAGCAAAAGGCTTAATATCCTTACTATAAACTAAACTTTTGAGCCTCCCCCGGGCTCTCGCAAAATTAGTTCAAACTTACTTTGGTAGCAAAGCAGTTTATTGTTTAATAGGTTGCGTATAGAAAGTGATACTTTTGAGATAGAAAACAGACAAAGTCGGGTAAATTGCTGATGTAACTATATGAAGGCTTTCCCCAATGGGGTTGGTAAAGGTAGTTTTTGCTGTTTTTGGGGACAGTAATGTTAAGAAAGAAAAATTGTAGGATATTTTATTTAAAAGTACATCTACTACAGCATCTTAAAGTCATACTAGCCTAAAATATTTTAAATCTTCATGTTAGATAATTTATATTAGATAATTTGACATAATCTCTATTGCATATCAAAAGGTTACAACCCCTCGGGTGTTACAGCAACTGGAATACCTATTAGGGTTTAAAGTAGTAATATAATATGTAGGTATGTTTTCATTTTTGCAATTTTGACATGCAAGCATTTGTAAAGTTTTAGTTTTTAGAAGGGGTAACAGCAACCAGGAGTGTTCATCGCCTTTTCGATTTCAAATTTCAGACTGAGTCTGTAGATTTATTCGTAAGACTATAATATAATTATTATTGACTATACGGCTGTACTAATGTTTTGATATTTGTTTTAAGACTTTTCCAAGTGAATTATCAAACATTTTCACAGCCATCGGTTAAAAGAGACAATCGAATTCAAATTTCACATTATCAAATTTCCATTATCTTGTCAATAAATAATCTTTTATCTTATTTTAGTATTCTAAATGGAAAACATTTTCTTCTGACGTTTTGTTATCCTAAGCACGTCTTGAGTACCCACGCAAGTCGGGTCATTGGCCATCCCTATAGTCCCTGCCTGCAAGCTTACCCAATCTGAAAAAAAAAACTCCAACAGACTTTCAACTCTATTTCTTTCGAAATAACGTTCAAGTTGTGTTCAAGTAATTTGTTGGTTTAGGTTAACTTGTTATGCGGTCTGTACACGATACCTAGTTTGAAATTAAATTTATAACGTGGTGAGTTTTCTGAACTTTAAATAACTTTACCAGAGTATGTAATAAGTCGTGGTGGCCCGGAGGTTTAAGACCTCATGCATGAAAGTACGGGTTCGAAACCTACCTAAGGCAAGTAAATACCAATGTAACATTATCTGAGTAATAATATGTACTTTCTAGGATTATTAAGACATTACTGATAAACGGTGAAGGAGAATGTTGTGAGGAAACCTGGGCGTATATTATTTCTCATTATAAGTTTGAAATCGCCAACCCGCATTGAGCAACTGTGGTGATTAATGCTTTGGCCTTTGGCCTGCAGTGGCCATGGGCTGATGATGTTTTGTGACAAGAGAGTTACCCTCCGGCTCGAAAATCAGGAGTAGGACCGGGGCGGCTCTAATTGATAAGGGTCTGACACTCTCTCGCCTTGCCCAAGGCAGGAGAAGTCATTGGATGATTATACCCTCTCAAACAAAAACGGTAAGATTGTTGGGCTAAATAAAATATTGTGGCTTATACACTGACTACAAAAGCGTGAAAAGAGAGATAACTACAAGCAAGACACCTAATTATCTAATTATTCCTCATTCTCACGTCAAAATAAACGAGACTTTTAAACTAATAGCACTAGTTTTTACCAAACAATTCCTTAATTTACAAAGTTTCCAACGATCACAGTTTAGTATTCGCCATGCGCAGTGTAAACTGAAGTAACGAGAAACTAGAACTAACTTTGACAATAATCAGTCGTGAGGAAAATCACTGACAAGTTGCCGCCTACAATGTAACCCGAATAATTTCTTATCATTCTTATACATTAGCGTTTGTGTACTGGAGTATTATAGACGTAAACCTCTGTAAGTAAATAATAAATAACTAATCTTTATTCAGAAATGGAAATGGACACAAAATACTCGTATACAAAAATATTCCTTAAGTGAGTAGATCTCACACAGTTAGGTGCTTGTACTAGAATAATCCTGTGTCACAGGTCAAACGTTTAATTTTTATGTAGGACGTCTTATTTCTATAAATACAATACTTAACATAGCTTGACAGTATAAGTATAACTTTTTGAAGAAAATTAAGAATATTGTGACATTGTATATTATTTGTATTTCTTCAACTCTATAATTTTCAGTTATTTAAGTTTTATTAAAAGAAAATATTATCTAGTTATCGTATCAGTTAGAATACTTCCACCCACCAAATCAAGAAAGAGCTGCTAATATGTCAATAACTTTCAGTTTAAATAGTATTAAGTCGAACTTGCTATTATGTTTACCTTAAAACAAAATAATATATTTCACATTCTTCAAGTGTGGCTTTACCCTGACCATGCTAGTCCACATTCGCGTGACTGGACCACGTACAGAAATTATCGCATGTCAGCGGCGACCGGTGTGTAAATAATTGTATTTATTTTCTTTGAAATAAAGTGACTTTGCTGAACAGAAAATTGTATTTCAGATTGCTTTTCGTACTACGTTAATATATTATAAATATTAATTGTATCATTCGTTCGTAAATAGATGATTTGATCAATGTTGGTGCTTACAAGTACCTACCAACTTGCAATCGCTGCGATTGCTATGAAGCAGAAATTGGGCATATGGCATGATCTGTGTATGTGTTGACGTCGTATCGACGATCTTGACGTATATGAGCGTTGTGTATACAAATTATTGGAGAATTTATGTTCGTAAGAAGAATAGTTAATCATACTTAATTTAAACAATATTAGTTTGGAGGCTAAAATAGGACTATACTCATCATCACACGTGTAAAAATGGCTGTAATGATTTTCAGCCAGATTTTTTAAAGCAATTAATGGTCACAATGACGATTAGGTTTGCAACAAACGGTCATGTTTTATAGAATCGTTCGTTTAGGGATTCTCATCTAATTGCTGGCTCGTGTGTGTTAATGTTTAGTGGTGCTTCACTGTTATACGTGCACACGTATTTATGTATGTGTGAATGTGCTTATGGACTAATGTTAATTGGATACGGAATGAGTGATGACAGTGTAGTGGTTGACAAAATTAAGCAAATGAAATTGACAATGTTTGTATGTACATCGGTAGTATTGCAATGCAATCTCCATTGTGATGAAAATAGATGTAAAATGTAGATTATGTTTTGATTGCAGAGAATATTGTTTTTTTTTTCAATATTAACAATTTTAAATTGAAAATATACAAAAAAATATAAATTGTTTTACAGTTATGACGATATCTCAATTTGAATTTCAAAATAAGAACGAAAACATTGTGACAAGTTGAAATATTTCAAGCCAGTATTTTTACAGATACCAAAAAGTTTTTAAATAAATTTCTCCATGGCTGAGCAGTCCGTATAGCCAGACTAATTAGAATGCAAGTCACCGTAGTGAATGCTAGCACATCGCTATAATTCTCGCTTAATGACGGGTGGCACTACCAATCGCCGTTTTAGAACATTAAATACCCAGGATTTATTGATATTGAGCACATTTCCTCACGGTACATTGTATTGAAACGCGCCAGTTCTACGGTTCTTTGAACTTGGTGATATATTGAAAACGTAATGCGAATTTCGCACTGTTAGGGTTTTATATTGAACAATATTTTTTTATTTAAATGTCTAGGTATAGTTAAGTCTTCGTGTGGTGTCGGCAGAGAGTTGCATACAATTGTCACCATCTCTTGTCTTATCGCGGGTGTCAAAAGACTAAGGCTGCTGCTGATGCTGCTGCGGCTACGGATCTCTGATAAACCTGATCCTATTAATCTCCACTCAGTCTGCTAAGCATGGCCAACATTTTTTTTTGTAAAGGAAGCCTACGGTCCAGCAGACAAATCTGGCGGGTCGTTGTTAATGATGAATCATTTATGAATTATACCAAGAATATTATTCTATGTGCGAATCAAAGAGCCCATTACAGAGCAGTCTGTTGTCCAGTCTCTATATATCAAAGTCAAAGTAAGTTTGCTTAGTATTGTCGGTAGGTAGGTAATTACATCGGTTCCGTATCGTATAACCGTACGGTTAAGTTTCACGATTCGTAATGCCGTGTTAGGGCTACTTCAACAAGTCTACGTATTTTACGATTTTAATTAAGCATCGTGCGTATGCCTTTACGTGTTTAGATTAGGTCTTGTAAGTTCTCTAATTCGGTGTTTGGAATTAATTTTTACTGTTGTTTGACAGAACTTTAAATTAGAAGACATTTTTATTTCGTCGTGGATGTATGCTACTTAAATAGCGCACCAACGAGATTCACTTTCACCTTGATTTAGAGCCAATCTCTGCAGCAAAATATAAAAAAAAGGAATTGTGAAACTTACCTATTGTAGTTATAAATTCTATCTGAATAATTTTACTCAAAATATATTTGCTTTTGTGTAATACAAGTAGGAGTTTTTTAAGGGGCGAAAATTATTCAATGACTTCTCCCGCTCTGGGCGAGGCGAGAGCGAGTGTCAGACTCTTATTGACTAAGCACCATTCTGTTCCTAGCCGGAGCCCCGGTAAACCCGCTAGGTAGTCCGCAGCTCATACTAGTAGGTAGGAGTGGATTTCAATTTTCATCATTCGTTCATTTTTCTGTTTTGTCGTTTTTCGTTAACATACTCAAAAGTCACGTGCATAAATTGATCGTTAACTGTTTTATTTTGGAAGCCAGTATAAAAAGCTCTACCGACATGGCTTGTTATTTAACTAAGGCTAGGAGTAAATATCATGGTACCGAAATGATCGACAATGGCATAAACTGGTCATATACGAGACTAATATCTGGCTTGTTGTTCAAAAAATCATACAGAAATACAATCTACTACTGCAAAAGAAATAGTTCCCAATTACGAAAAACATATACGCATATGTCAAACAAATTTACTACACCGAAACCAGAATAATATCTCAGACATGTCTAACAATGACAAAGGGAGCCCACAAAATTACTCCCCTGTCTAATTACAGTCACACAATTCATATAATAGTACCTAAAATATGACAGTACACCCTTCTTGCGGTTCAGTAAATACTTCCGTGTACAATTGC
Source organism: Spodoptera frugiperda (assembly GCF_023101765.2). Classification (NCBI taxonomy): domain Eukaryota; kingdom Metazoa; phylum Arthropoda; class Insecta; order Lepidoptera; family Noctuidae; genus Spodoptera; species Spodoptera frugiperda. The sequence continues at coordinate 6,626,681 of NC_064215.1, forward strand.
GCTTTGTATGGCCCCGTCTTGTCTCACTGAACTGCCGAATGTACTGCGACTGAAAGAGACGCACTCATGTGCAAGCAGCGTCTCGCTCGTTTCATACACGACCAATAAGCAGGTACGACAGTAGTCAATATCAATTATACATATTTAATTTGTTATAAATTATTTACGGTTGGTTCCGTGTCGAGTACAAGGCGCGAACATTACGGATTTAGTATACTGTAATGGAATTCGTGTATTGTTAATGATATTTGCTTGTACGTATTTCGATACGATGGCTAAGTTTTTGTGACGCAAAACGTGTTCTGAAAGTAATGTTTAAATATTGGTTTTACATTTTATTTATGAAATCTGTATGTATGCACCTTTAAAGGCAGTTATATAGACAAACAGCATGATTTGATAATTGATACTAATGCAGTTATCAACGGGATTTTAGCAGTAAAGTTGACATGCCATATGTCATCTAAATCTACAGTTATATACAGCTTAACACAGGACAACTCTATTGTGTGCTCTATTGATAATAATGTACGATCTTTATATTTAACTGACTTTTTTACTAAGCTCAGACTACCATCATGTATCTTTGATTGACGCCTAAAAAGATATCAATACAATACTTTCTAGTTATACAAACAATATCATACTGTATATTAACAGATAGTAGTCACTCACGTGTAGAGGGCAAGTTAACATGGTTGTAATGGTTACTGCCGCCAACATAGTGCTTTTCGTCTGTACTTGAGAGTCTAATATGTATTTAACAAAGTTGGCAAAAACTAGAATTTTTTTTTATACACGTGCTAGATATTCACACAAATCATTTCGATGTTAATCAAATCGATATTTGTATGTTCACAAAATCGGTTGTACTCGTAATCAACCAGAAATGGAGTATAATTTCATGACTTACCACGTAAAGTAATAACTAATTACATATGTAAATCACTCAACCAATTTCATCCTGAGTACAATATTTGAGTGCGTACGAGTACATAAATACAAGGTCACCTACAGTTACTCATAAAATCGGGGATGTAGAAATGTATATTTATGATAATGGCCTCAATTAGTTTGATGTCAGCTATTTTGTTCCCATTATGTATATTACACTTTATGTTGATGCTATTACGGATGGAAATACAATAATTTTAACGTAACATGACATCACGATCCTTTTTTTAAAGGAGTATGCGGTGTTGTTTGTCGAACGGTGGCTTTTCCTTATCTATTAGCTCTACACGTGTTCCAGAACTTTGATACATACCTTAGACTAGGTCTTATAATGATTCACTTAACTTAAGATATATTTAAGACATTGTACTACTTTTAGTGCAGTGTATTGATATCCAATGGCTACATCGATATACGAAAATTATTATTTAAACTCCTGTAGATCCCATGACAATATGGGTAGGTTGTGACACACATCAACAGCCCATAAGTGGCCATTGCTGACATAATAAAAGGCATTTCCTTTAATTACCCGGAGAAGGTTTAAGCATTAATTAAATTGGATGTTTGTCCTTCAATCACGCTGAAACAACTCAACAGATTTTGATGAAATTTGATATACAGACAGGGTATGAGCTGATTTGGGTGATAGGATACTAATTATCCCACGTATCAGTTTTTGGACATGGATTGTTAAATTAAACACCATTGAAAGCAGAATTCAACCCAGACTAGAATATCTTAGAAACAGTTGGCATACTGTTCATCCCTTCAGTACGACAATTGTAACGGCCCAGGAACAATGGTGGCAATAATTGTGGCGCACATTTTCCACTGCGCTGAGCCGAAATCACCACGAACTGCTGCAACTTGCTTAATTGTTATTGCAGTCTTGGATATTTGTGAAATTTCTCTAAATATATGACAGTTCATATCGAGTTTTATTGGTCATGGGATTGTGAGCAAGACTGTATGGTGGAGGGTCTCACGTTTCCAGTAAAACTTTTTTAGGATTCTTGGTATTGATACTGATATTATGTATGGAAATAAGTTTCGCCTCCATTTCAAATGACTAGTATCTATGAAGAAGAAATATTCAAAAGAAAAACTAATTTAATTATACAGATTTCCAAAAAGTACAGAATATAAAAAGTATGTATGATTGATTGGTATGTAAGATTTGTAGCAGTTGACGGTCCGTTGTCTCTGCCTACCCAAATGGGAGACAGCCGTCAAACCCGAACGCCTGACTCTTTACATAAATGGTTATGTATGTAAAGAATCCAAAAGTCTATGTTCATAGTCTGAAATAATAAAAAATATTACATTTACTCTCAAGTAAATACACATATTGTACTTAAATGTTTAAACCGTTGAGAAATAAAAATGATGGCTATATTTTTCCAGATCATTCACGAATCGAATATTATGTTAAAGAATTTCATCTGTCATTTTATGAAGTGGAAAAATAATAATCATCTACATCTACACCTACACACCTAAATAAAATTGGAGTGTCTGTTTGTTATATTGAAATAATTGAACATCCGATACATATTTTTTTTTACAATTTTTGTCAGTCTCTCTGTTTGTTCTGGCTAATCTCTGAAATGGCTGGAACGATTTTGACGGAACTTTTATTGGCAGGTAGCTGATGTACTAAGAAGTAACTTAGGCACTTTTAGTTTAGAAAAAAAACTTATTCTAAAGTCATTATTTTACGCGGGTGAAGACGCGGGAAACAACTAGTTTTAAAATAAATAAAGCGTGGAGTTACACAACCCTATAAAAGTTGCTTACACATAAAGAATATGAAATGAGTTAAATTCTTAAAGTAAGAGTATTTATATAAAACTCTGTTCATAGCCTTCTTTATGACCAGTTTTTATTCATTTTCGATACATAACATAAAATATCAGACGTCAACATTCCACTGTTCGTAAATACAGTTATAGAGAATCATACAACTCTTGGAACTACGTACGTTAACAAAACTCAAAGCAAAAATATTACCAAGTGCGAATATGATTTGTACGGATCTAAAGATATATTATTTTTAAAGAATAAAGTTTGCGATCTGATAAAGCATTTGTGTTGTTGTATGAACAAGGACTTTTTTTTTCAAATAAAGGAACGTGGGCGCTTCTTTAATTAAAATTGTATCTTAAAACGTTAATATACCGTATGGAAAAAACACATAGGACTTAATTTAGACCACATATCTTGGCTGAAAATATTCGAAAAATTTGTGAAATAAGTTCAGTAGGTAAGCAAAAAGAGTATTTTTCTCTTTGAGCTTTTTAGACAACAATGTAGCTCTTCTTTAGTTAGGATACATGCAGCTGTTTACATAGAATTTAATACTTGATTTATTCAGTTCGTTCATTGAAATATTTAGTTGTAATAACTGACTAACTTGTAACAACTGTAGTTTAATTTAAGTGATAAGCCTGATATCCATACGGTATATTGGTAATCTTTTGATTGAATAGCTTAAAAATTTGGGAACCTTAACCAAGTACCCAATTACTTAAGCTAAGCAAACTAAGCAAACAAATATTCCAGAAAATAGTTAATACATTGACAAACAAAAAAGCTAACAAACAAAATCGAGTTACAAACAAAAGTTTTCTTTTTCTTTCACAATAAACAAAAAATACGTACTGTAAAATGTTTGTATTCGCAACTAGTACTGGATACTTACTTCAACCCAGACACAGTCGTTACATTCATGATAGTTTTTTACAAACTTTAAGCACGCAGCTTATGCATACTCGTTCTCGCAAATGTTTTTTGTGAAACAAGTAAAATAGAGTAAAAACATCTGTTAAAGAATAACCTCATTGGTGGGCTGGGTCTTTAATTTTATCCAGGTGAAGCAAAAGAGAGAGTCTACGTTTTGTCGTTTTAAAAATTGTCACAACGGAGTCTGAAATTTTGGCTCACCCTCTACTCATCCCATGAAACCCATAATCACATGAACAGCCTCTAAGAGGTCAGTGCTGACCAAAGGCCTTACACAGAGAAGGTTGGAGTATTAATCACCACGCTTGCTCAATGCGGGTTGGCGATTTCAAACTTATAATTAGAAATTATAACCTCAGGTTGCCTCACGATGTTTACATTCACCTTTTGTCAGTGATGTCAAAATAATCATATAAAGTACTTATAACTTAGAAAATGTCACATTGGTACTTGGACCCTCATACATGTGAAGTGGGCATCCTAGACCTCTGGGTCATCACACCTCAAGACCATAATATTACTGGTGAAAAGTGGATGACAAATTCTACATTTGTTCCGTCAAGGGTATAATGTTATTAAGAAGGTGAGATATATAAGATATAGCCCTAAGATAAACGTCTGTAACAATTCACTTGAAATGAAACACTTCCTGGAATTTTAGAATAATAATAAAAATTCATATATGGATATCGACAAAAACTTCGTTCTACTTCACCCTCTGGGCCTCCGATTATTAATAAAACCTCTCTCATGAAATTATAATTTAATTTTTTCTCAACGATATTCATTCTCTCGGATCCAATTGTAAATGCATGATGCAGGCTGGTTGTGAGACATGTTATTTACGGTTATGATTCGTGTAAAGAATTCTTTCTGCGGTACAATCAGTGAGTTGGTGAGGTTAAGAGTTTGGTATTTTGATACTTAGGCGGCTGGTGATATATCTATACATATAATAAAATCGTAGAAAAGTGCTGTCTGTACATTGAAAATAAAAATAAAAAAAATAGCAGGGGTTATTGTTATGTCGATGTCGAACCCAAAAATGTAATTAACTTTTTTTTTGTCTGTTTGTCTGTTTGTCTGTTTGTCTGTTCGTCTGTGCGCGCTAATCTCAGAAACGGCTGATCCGAGTTGGATGCGGTTTTCACGAATATATTGTGGGATGCTTAAATTTACATTTAGTGTTTGTTTCATGTCAATCGGTTCATAAATAAAAAAGTTATGTCAAATTAAAGAATCACGTCGAACATTCTATGCTTATACCATTAATCTCCGCAACTATTTGACGGATTTGGTTGAAATTTGGTACAGATATAGTTTAGAACCTTAGAAAGGACATAGATATATTTTTATTTCAAAAATCAAAAAATAAAAATAAGAAATAAATTATTTATAAATAATTCTATGTCGATCGTTACACGACTTCGGTTCATGTTATTGTTTTAATTTATCGAAAAAAAGTAAATAAATAGTAAAAAGGTATGAAAAAAATAATATCAATATAATAAAACATTTAGTACAAAGAAAATGCTCTAACGGAGTATAGATAATTCTATGTCGATCGTTACACGACTTCGGTTCATGTTATTGTTTTAATTCATCGAAAAAAAGTAAATAAATAGTAAAAAGGTATGAAAAAAATAATATCAATACAATTAAACTTTTAGTACAAAGAAAATGCCCGAACGGAGTATAAATAAATAATCCAAGTTGTCTTTCTCCTCGATAGATGGCGTTGGGATCGAAATAGATCGCGCTATGGTTTCGTTACATTCATTTGGTTGGGTATCGGCCGAGCGCTTCGGTACTATCGTAGAAAAAGTGTATTATCAGTCGTATGATTATTTGTCTGTAGTGGTCCTGCTGTTTCGTATATTCTGAATTGGTTTCGTTGTATTTGTCAATTAATAAGTTTATTTGTTGGGTTTTCCTGGTTTTTTGGTTAAACTATTTAACGTAGGTTTAGTTTGATATCGATTATTAGTAGTTACTGTAGTTAGTTAGTTTTTTTAATAAAATTGTAAGTCTAATTTATAAATTAATTAGATTAGATTTAAGTCGTTTCTTTTAAATTATTTAGTTTAAGCTTGGTTATTATAGCATAGAGGATAGGTTGTAATATAGTTTCTTTTTTAATTGTTATAATTTCGTAATTCGTAGCTTTCTTTAGTTTTAAGTTAGTTTAAGTCCGTTTTTAAACTATTTTTTCAATGCCCTAAGTGAGTATACATCTATTAAATTCAAACGCAGAGCTCATTATGTTGATTTTTGAAGAGTTCCCTGGAATATCTTCAACATCTCATTTTTGAAGAGATCCCGCGAGATCGGGAACTATGTGGTTAAAATACAAATAATAAAATTGTAGAAAAGTGCTGTCTGTACATTGAAAATAAAAATAAAAAAAATAGCAGGGGTTATTGTTATGTCGATGTCGAACCCAAAAATGTAATTAACTTTTTTTTTGTCTGTTTGTCTGTTTGTATGTGTGTCTATGCGCGCTAATCTCAGAAACGGCTGATCCGAGTTGGATGCGGTTTTCACGAATATATTGTGGTATGCTTCAATTTACATTTAGTGTTTGTTTCATGTCAATCGGTTCATAAATAAAAAAGTTATGTCAAATTAAAGAATCACGTCGAACACTATTCTATGCTTATACCATTAATCTCCGCAACTATTTGACGGATTTGGTTGAAATTTGGTACAGATATAGTTTAGAACCTTAGAAAGGACATAGGATAGTTTTTATTTGTTTTCTATCGTTTTTATTATTAGTATTTGTTGGGTATCGGCCGAGCGCTTCGGTACTGTTGTGGAAATAGTGTGCTATAAGTCGTATGATTATTTATTTGTCTGCAGTGGTCCTGCTGTTTCGTATATTCTAAATTGGTTTCGTTGTATTTGTCTATTAAAAAGTTTATTTGTTGGGTTTTCCTGGTTAAATTATTTAACGTAGGTTTAGTTTGATATCGATTATTAGTAGTTACTGTAGTTAGTTTGTTTAATAAAATTGTAAGTCTATAATTTATAAATTAATTAGATTTAAGTCGTTTCTTTTAAATTATTTAGTTTAAGCTTGGTTTGGCTTGGTATTATAGCATTGAGGATAGGTTGTAATATAATTTCTTTTTTAATTGTTATAAATTCGTAATTCGTAGCTTTCTTTCATTCTTTAGTTTTAAGTTAGTTTTCATCTTAAGTTCGGAAAGATTATAATATTTCTTTATAATATTTTTTTCAATGCCCTAAGTGAGTATACATCTATTAAATTCAAACGCAGAGCTCATTATGTTGATTTTTGAGGAGTTCCCTAGAATATCTTCCACATCTCATTTTTGAAGTGATCCCGCGAAATCGGGAACTATGTGGTTAAAACCAAAAATTTGCCGGAAGTCACTATTCCACACGAACGAAGTCGCGGGCTATAATAAATCTGTAGAAGGATCAATTCTGTTCATTGAAAATATAGAAAAAATAAATAGCAGGGTGTTACTGGATCGATACCAAACCCAAATATGTGATTATTATTTTTTTGTCTGTCTGTCTATATATGTTCAGGCATCACGTGAAAACTAACGATTGATTTCGATGAAACTTGGTATAATTAACTTATTATCCTGGACATAAAATAGGTTACTTTTTATCCTGGAAAAATACGTAGAAAAAAATCTTTATTTTTCAGTTTTATTCTGCTCAACAGCAGTAGCTCAATAGAGGGATCTCCTTAATTATTATGGGCCTTGCCGTATTTGGGTCCAATAGATATTTATAAGATGTCATTTTCACAGTTACTCAAAATGGAGAAATAAAACTTCCACGCGAAGACCGACATCCGCGCGGACGGAGTCGCGGGCAGAAGCTAGTGGAATCATAAATGTGATAGGAAATATGGTCAACCTGCCACACAAATCTTAGTACAAAGAGGTCTAGTTAGTATATTTACTTATTTAGGCATCTACTTCATCATCATCATATCAGCCACAAGACGTCCAATACTGAACATAGACCAACCCCAATCACTTCCAGATAGGCCGGTTGGAAGTGACCTGCGTCCTGCGATTCCCTGCGACCTTAATCAGGTCGTAGTATTAGCAGACTTAGGTAATACTAAAATTAACCATCATTTGTAGTTTGTTAGACCTACGTCTATGTTGAGAATGGACATGTTTATTAATACAATTGACCACATACAGTCAGAATTTAACCTAACTTTCATAACGGTATCTAGTGGTTTTATTCAAGCATATTAATAATATCTACGTTATCTATCTACGTTAAATAGCTGTAGCAACACCGAATGTGAAATATCAAAAATTTTTACTCATTTTTATTAAATCCAAAATAATACAATTTTGAAGCATTTTACAGTTTATAACAAATAAGCTATATAATTCAGAAAGAACTTTTTACAAATAAATAACATGAGAGAATTTAAAAACCAAAATTTCACAAAAATAACGAAAAATAACAGTGACATGACATTAGATGTCAAATGGTAATGGGTAAAATCACGATATAATCACAATATGATAACACGAAGAGCTGCAGCTATACAAAGGACACGCCCACCATCTCCGACCTCGTCGCCCAGCTCCGCCCCGCCATCATCGGCACCACCACCAGATGCAGTGGTGTCATCGACGGTTGTAGGCGCGTCGAGCTCTAGCGACGAGTATTTTTCCCGCCCACGTCGCCACCACCTACACGTCGCCGGGGAAGACGTCGGCCACCGAGTGGCTTAGGACCACGAGGCCCACTGGCTTCGGGAGGAGTCCCAGCGCCCGGTGGTAATGTGTCGCGCATGAAATGGACAAGATCCATTAATGAAAATGTCATGCGCGCATATTTTAGGGCAACAGAGGGAGGAAGGAACCTCACAGCGTACCGTGTCAGAACGCTTGCCTTGTTTCAGGAGCTCGAACCAACCATCAACGTGTCGGCACAAAGACTGTCGGATCAGGTGCGAGTAATTCAGCGTAATCGTATGTTGGATGATATTGTACTTGATCGACTGCAAAGTGAAGAACTCAGGAGTCGTGTCACCATTCCGCTGCAACAAAATTTAGAGGAACCAACACAAATTGAACCTGTTGTTGCACCGAATGCTGATAGGACTACGGAGGTAAGTACTCACAAATGCAGTGAAGAATTGAGGAGGGCTTTGGAGGATGCGATTCGGGAATACCGGTTTATATCGCCCTCTCTTAGACCGCGTTTACCTCGTCTGCCCATGCATAAAAAGAACAGGGCGCTAGTATGTGCCTTGGACTCGGAGCTATCAAATTATTTTGATAGTTCTGAGGACCTTATCGATAGTCATTCAATTCTGTACTGTGGAGCAATAGCAGCATGCCGTGTAGCTAACGTAAAACTACTCGAAAGAGAAAACAACAGCACACGGCAGAAACCAGCTGTACCAGCTTGGCAGTGCAGGATTGAACGACGTATCGATGAGGCTAGGACACTTATTGCCAAATTGATCTGTTTCAGGGAGGGCAACACGCGCCCAAGAGTGATGCGTTTTGTGAGGCGGGCGTTCCTGGGGATGGATATAAACCCCCAGGACTATGTCTCACATATTACGGAGCGTCTTGACTTCCTGAAACAGAGAATTTATGCATGGGCAAACCGTATTCGTCGGTATAAGAAGCGAGTGGAACGGTATACACAGAATCGCACATTCCAAAGGGATCAAAGGTGGGTGTATAGAAATTGGGAGCTAAAAGAACAGACTAGGACTGACACGTGCCTACCAGATGCTGATGTTACGACGTCGTTCTGGCGTAGCATTTGGTCGGCACCTGTTTGTCACACTGAAGGGGATTGGATTGAGATGGTTAGGCGAAAATGTGAACTGGTACCAGAAATGGAACAAATCTCCATAACCACGGAAGATGTGTCTAATGCAGCCTATCCGTTGGCTAACTGGAAAGCTCCAGGCCCGGATGGGCTGCACAATTTCTGGTTAAGATGGTTTATCAGTTCGCATAGTCGCTTGGCATCTCAATTTCAGTCAGCTTTGGAGTCTGGATCTTTGCCTCAATTCTTTACGACTGGGTTAACCCACCTGCTCCATAAATCTGGAAGTACCGCGGAACCCAAAAATTATCGGCCGATTACGTGCCTACCGACAATTTATAAACTCCTAACATCCATTTTGAGAGAAAAACTTAATAAGCATATTGAAGACAATAATATCATGTCTACCTCTCAAAATGGATGTAGGAATAGGTCCCGTGGTACTAAGGAGCTTCTCCTCATTGACATGTCCATTTGCCAACAGGTTCGTAGATCTCACAAGAATTTGTCCACATGCTGGATAGATTATAAGAAGGCCTACGACTCCGTGCCACATACATGGCTCATGAGGGTACTGGAGCTGTACAAAGTCGATACAGCTCTGCGTGCTTTCCTGATGTCATGTATGAGACAATGGAGAACAGTTCTTCGCTATCTAGGATGTCGACAAATTTGTGAGAACGATGAACCCATTAGGATAGAGCGTGGTATATTCCAGGGTGATAGTTTGAGTCCATTATGGTTTTGCTTAGCTCTGAATCCTCTAAGCACTTTGCTTGAGGATTCCGGGTTAGGTTACAGGTTGAGAAGAAGGGGAGAAATTATATCCCACCTACTTTACATGGATGATTTAAAGCTATTTGCTCCAAACAACTCGCATCTAATGAAATTACTAAATGTCACTGAAACGTTCAGTAATGCCATTAGGATGGAATTTGGTGTGGACAAATGTGCAATCATGCATGTAAAGAGGGGGGAAATTGTGGAATCAGATGAAACACGAAACTCTGATACCACAAACTTTAGACTTCTCTCTTCAACCGAAACCTATAAATACTTGGGTATGTCAGAAGCGTTAGGCATTGATGTAGCTGTCATGAAGCAATCGTTGCGGGAGCGCTTCTTTGGCCGCCTGAAGAAAGTTCTCAATAGTCTTTTATCAGGTGGTAACAAGGTGCGCGCTTACAACGGTTGGGTCATGCCAGTACTGATGTACTCTTTTGGCATACTCAAGTGGACTCAAACGGAACTGGACGCCCTGGACAGAAAAGTCCGTTCATTGTTGACTGAGCATCGGATGCATCACCCACGATCATCAGTAATGAGACTGTACATACCACGTAAATGTGGGGGGCGAGGCTTTTTAAATGCCAAAACCCTACACAATAGTGAAGTGTGCAGTCTCCGAAAATATTTTTTCAAAATGGAGGTGGGGATGCATCGAGATGTTGTCTCAGTGGACAAAGGACTTACTCCGCTCTCCTTGGCTAATAAGGACTGGAGAGAACCTATAATACTAAGCACTAAGGATCGCAAGAATGTATGGCAAAGTAAGGAGTTGCACGGACGCTACTATCGGGCCTTACATGGGCCAGATACAGATTTCTTAGCGTCCGTATCCTGGCTACGTTTTGGTAACTTATTTGGAGAAACGGAAGGTTTTGTCTGTGCAATTATGGACGAAGTTATGTTGACGAACAACTACCGAAAGTATATTATAAAGGATGGAACGGCTGACATTTGTCGGGCATGTCATCGCCCAGGGGAATCCATTCGACATATAATTTCGGGTTGTTCTCATTTAGCTAACGGAGAGTACTTGCACAGACACAATCTTGTAGCCAGGATTATTCATCAACAACTTGCTTTAAAATACAAACTTGTTGAATCTGAAGTGCCGTATTATAAGTATCTGCCTGACCCAGTTCTTGAAAATGGAGATGTCACACTGTATTGGGATCGAACTATCATCACAGACAGGACAATTGTTGCTAACAAACCTGACATTGTGGTGATAGATCGACCAAGCCGTCGCACAATGATAATTGATATAACAATCCCACATGACGAGAATCTTGTGAAAGCTGAAAAAGATAAAGCCAGTAAATATCTTGATTTAGCTCATGAGGTTGTCGACATGTGGGATGTAGATTCAGCAATCATTGTGCCGATAGTCGTATCTGCCAATGGCCTTATAGCCAAAAGCCTCGACCAACACCTGAGTAGGCTAACGTTAGATGGTTGGATCAAGAGCCTGATGCAGAAGGCAGTACTTCTGGACACGGCGCGTATTGTCCGGAAATTCCTCTCTCTTGAGCCCTGACCACCGGTAGCTTGGATTTATCCCGTTACTGGTGGGCTACTGCTTTTTATATTTTTAAATGTTTTATTTTATTTTTTTTAATTTAATATTTAAAAATGTAACAACCAAGTAAAAGAAATAAATGAATGATCTACGTTAAAGCCTTATGTTATAAATCATAAACTAATTGACAATTTTGAAATCAAAAAATCCGATTGGCAATAGTCTCCCCTATTACAGGAGACTAATAATTGCTGAGAATTCCCAAAGGGGGAGTAACAGTCGTGATTGTGTTATGAAAAATCTAATAAAGCCAATCAAGTCAGTGATCCCTTTCTCTACTGTTTAATACAAACTCTTATAAGAAGATATTGTTTTAAGTGATTAATTACTTAAAAATGTGTTTTTTAAAACCGTGTTTCTTTTTGTTATGATTTTTGTAATGAATAGTAAACTGGCTATAATATTTTATCAAGTCAATTTTCAGTCTTATCGAATTTTCAAAAGCGACTTTCAGGCTCACACACACAAATCTATGAAAAGAACAGTTATTGCCAGCTGTGGGATGTACTTCTGAATCAACAAGACATTAAAAAAGATCGTATTATTTTTTATAGGCTTGTACTTGAAATTCCTTTGGTGTTGCAAATGTTTTCATACCTCTCCTTAATTAATCCAATCCTGTAAAAAATCAGATACACGAAAACTGATTTAGTTATTTATAATTGTTTGATTTATTATTTTTTTTCTTTTTACAGTATAGTTCGTTGGGTGAACGTCCCTTTAGTAAGTAACCTTTGTGTGTATTTTAACTTAAACCTAACATGATTTGTACACATATTATGATATAGAGGTAATAAAGGTAACCTATACTACATGTATTGCTCAGTCTAACGGTTATATTAGAATTTCGTTGAACGGTAAATTTGAATTTGTTGCGCTTATTAAATTTTTAATATAAAATCTTGGATCGCTTAAATGAAATATGAATGTATTGAATGCAGGGTTTTGTTTGGTTATTTATTTTTAAAAAAGGTGTAATTACCTATATTTTTTTCAGATACGCCAAATATGATATCGGTTCATAAAATAAATCAATGAAAAAAATAAACTTTGAGACATTTATTACTTTGCTGGCATGCTTGGCAGGTTAGTTATACCTGCGGTCGGTCTAGCGGGTTACCGGGGTTAGTTTCAAGCCGGGTCCAGCTAGTGGGTTATTTTCAAGCCGGAGCTTGAAAGGCAGAAGTACGTTTTTAGCCAGTAAGAGTCTTACAATCCTCGCCTCACCCAAGGCGTCAAAAGTCTTTGGATCTTGGTCTTTCATCAAAAAAAAAGGTTAGTTATTGGAGCCGAAAAAAGTTAGTAAACAAGAAATTAGTCGGATTGTTTTAAAAACGTTGACAAGGATTTCATATTATTCCCATGAATATATAAAAGGCTTTTCCAATTTCTGTTCTAAAAATAAGTTCCCTGAGTCACGGTGACCGCGGTATGAAATGTTTCTGTAATGAGTTCGCCTTTGCCACTTATTAGCAATGTTTAACTTTGCCTATTAAGGTTTCAAAATTCCGTCTTTTCTGACACTTTTTATGTTATACTTACACATTTAAAATTTTAATATTTATTTATAAGACTATAATTTCTTATACTTAAGTAAAACATATAACAAGTAAGTATACTAATTTATAAAATTATATATAGTTGTTTAATAAACCACTTGTACTGCTACGAAGTTTTCGTAGCACGTAGCAGGTCGCTACAAGTATATGACCTCTTGTGACGTAGCCACATAAAAATATGTATATGAAGGGTTACCTATATATTTTATTTAATTTAAGTAATTATAAAAAGAATAACTTCAAATGTCGCATTAAAAGGAAACAATAAACTTGTTATGTAAGTAATGAATGTTAACATTTTCAGTTAAAATGTAAATGATGAAACTATAACAAAATAATGTTTTACGACAATTGTATAAAGCCCGTCGTCCGAATGCGGTAGCGACGGCTTCAAAAATAATTTATTTTATGCATTTTGTATTCAACTCATTTGTTAATTTGCCAGTGGAAATAAATGAAATGAAAATTAATAAAATTATCCGACCACGTATGTTGCGCGCTGAATATTGTATCATTTAAATGAGATCGTAACACGAAACGTTGCTTTTAATTACCTTGCAATTGAATTTTATAAAACATGGAACAGTGAAAAATTAATTACTTAATAATAGTCGGATTGTTTTGCTTTTATTGTATAAATACATGAGAAAATTAAATTTCATAGCTGAAGTATCGTACAAACATACATATCATCACGGTCATTTCCCATTGGCAGTAGAACGCAAAATGACACAATCCTGGCATATCCTTTCGCTTTTTTATGGGATAAGCCGGTAAACGAGCAGACGGATTACCAGATGGTAAGCAATCGGCGCCGCCCATGGACACTCAAAACATCAGAGACGTAACAAATGCGTTGTCGACCTTTTCTGGATTAGGAATTTAGGGATTGGAGATTCAGAAATAGGGGAGGGGTAGTTGGGCTTCCGATAATCTCACTTCCACGACCAAACCATAACGTAAGCGATATTTCACGCAATTTTTTTGTGAGGCCGTGGTATCATTCGGGTTTAGCCAATCCATTTGTCCCGAACCATTGCTCTCCCACGCTTTTATTTATCCGTTCTTCATCTACACTCATGTACCTGTGTCTCGATGATGTGTCAAACAATGTAATATATAGTTCATTAAAAGAATATATTAGACTAAAGTTTCCATTCACTAACAGAAAAACTTAGTTTTAGAAAAGCATTTTGAAAATTTGGATAAGAGTTTAAATTGGATTTTTGGTCTAGTGATCACAAGAGTCAATTTTCATGTCCGTTAGGTACAGAAGTTCGAGATCGTTCTTTTAGAACTCTGACTAGGCACTATCTAGCTTCGTCGATGATAGCATGGAGTCCTTTCGCTTAGGTTATTTCGAAGTCAAATCTGTCTGTGATAGGCGAATTTCATTAAGCTCTTTTCAATGTAGCGCTATGGCTTGGGGCCGTTTCCTGCAAAATGGTTGATCGGACCGATTGCTGGCCCACAAGTCATGCTTGTAGGCGAGTAACTTATGCTGGAGCAGGTCTGCTCGCTCATTGAGTTGGTGGGCTGATCCAGTGGGGCCAATGTAATGTATGTAACGTAATAAGATATTATATATTGTATTTAGGTAGTATCATTAAGCTTTGTATAATATTAGTGGTTAGTGTAGCATGAAATATCTTTATAATAAGTATTATTGACTATAAAAGTGTAACTAATAAACGACAAGAGGAACGGACTCAAGTCCGTGGAAAACAAAGTAAACTAATATTAAAAAAATCTTTTTAATACCTCTTTATTACAAAAGTTAACATTTATACATTTTTTTATGTCTGCGTTAGGCCACCAACCCGCTTACTGTCAGGACGGCAAAGTGAAGATGTGGCCGAGGATGGAGCACACAGACTTAGAAAGTACCTATTTATTCTGACCTTGAAAATACCCGGGTTAAAAGACATGAAAATATTTGTAATATTAGTATGACGTAAAGGTAACTTGCCTTACCTTTTATTTTTTATACTTCTCTAATAACCTATTTAGCAATTAAAGGAATAAGTTAAGAAACGTGATAAAGCCACAATACATATTAAAAGAAAATTCTTATCACAAACGCTTTGTATCGTTCCTTTTTGCTCAAAACTCAAATGTCTTGCTGATTTTAATAAACGAACAATTTGCATGCGGCCAGAGCGATTTACATTCGAATAAAGGAACATATACCGAGTAAAAAAATTAAACTTCTGTAGTAATACTTGTAAAGTTATGGTAAGAGATACGGGGAGGAATTATGGGAGAATATATCGCAGGAGATAGTAGAGTGTCTCTTAAATATGTACTTTAGTTAGATAGCAATTACGTTCTTTTTTGTTTTGTATGGTACTGCTTATTGTTGCGTCTAATATAATTGTCGTAATATTAAATGTGGATAAAGAATGATTTTCAAAAATTTTGTCTTTTATTGATTTTTTTCGTATGTTATATGATAACGTTTATGTATAGTTTTTAATGGGACAAACTATCAGATGTACACCATTGATGGTAAGCAACACCAGTTACACAACCTGTGACAGGGTTTGATATCATAACTCACAAATCATTAGTAAGCTACAAAAACATTTCCCAACGAAAATTCAATATCAAAAATTACACGCAAGTCGCTTATTTCTAACTTCAAGTATTTAAAGTCAGTTTGGTTTAACTCTGACTAATTCGAGTGATTACAATTATTGAAAGCAAGCAATCATTCGTGTGATCATGTTTTTTTAATCCAAGCTAAACAGTCATTGGTATTTCATCATAGTGCCACAGCAGTTTAGGTAAGTAAATAAACAAAGTGTTTGTGATTTTTAAATGTTAAAACTAAATAATAGTTCAACAGTTTCCTTACTTTACCCTATCACTATCTATCCTTTCGGAGAAAAAGAAGGTTGAGACATAAACTCCTCCTAGAATAGTACTTTACTATGTAGATATTATGTTCGTAGTCTATTTATTTATTTGTCTACTAGCTTTTGCCCGCGACTTCGTTCGCGTGGAATAGTGACTTCCGGCAAATTTTTGGTTTTAACCACATAGTTCCCGATCTCGCGGGATCTCTTCAAAAATGAGATGTGGAAGATATTCCAGGGAACTCTTCAAAAATCAACATAATGAGCTCTGCGTTTGAATTTAATAGATGTATACTCACTTAGGGCATTGAAAAAATAGTTTAAAAACGGACTTAAACTAAAGAAATATTATAATCTTTCCGAACTTAATATGAAAACTAACTTAAAACTAAAGAAAGCTATAAATTACGAATTTATAACAATTGAAATTATATTACAACCTATCCTCAATGCTATAATAACCAAGCTTAAACTAAATAATTTAAAAGAAACGACTTAAATCTAATCTATCTAATTAATTAATAAATTAGACTTACAATTTTATTAAAAAAACTAACTACAGTAACTACTAATAATCGATATCAAACTAAACCTACGTTAAATAATTTAACCAGAAAACCAGGAAACCCAACAAATAAACTTATTAATTGACAAATACAACGAAACCAATTTATTTAGAATATACGAAACAGCAGGACCACTACAGACAAATAATCATACGACTGATAATACACTTTTTCTACGATAGTACCGAAACGCTTGGCCGATACCAACCAAACCCAAATTTCAACCAAATCCGTCAAATAGTTGCGGAGATTAATGGTATAAGCATAGAATAGTGTTCGACGTGATTCTTTAATTTGACATAACTTTTTTATTTATGAACCGATTGACATGAAACAAACACTAAATGTAAATTGAAGCATACCACAATATATTCGTGAAAACCGCATCCAACTCGGATCAGCCGTTTCTGAGATTAGCGCGCATAGACACACAGACAAACAGACAAACAGACAAACAGATAAACAGACAAACAGACAAACAGACAAACAGACAAAAAAAAAGTTTATTACATTTTTGGGTTCGACATCGACATAACAATAACCCCTGCTATTTTTTTTATTTTTATTTTCAATGTACAGACAGCACTTTTCTACGATTTTATTATATGTATATAGATATGAAGTTATAGAAGGATGTGCAAGGAAATTCAGGATTGGTAGTAAAAGAGTTTATAATTTATAGACAACAAACGCAATACTACAAACATTGACCAGAGTAAAACAACGATAAAGATATTGGTAATAGGTTTCTATTGACTTGTTTGTGTATCTGGTTAATTATCTGTTTAAATATCTTTGGTACATGTGCGGTAGAACTGTTTCTATCAATTTGTAGACATTATGCCACATTTGATTGTCATTGCACCAGGATCAAAATTTCTAGCTCACATTGAGGTAAGTTACTAGTTTACGAACTCGATCCAATTTTGAACGAACTTATAGTTTGATGAAAATTGGCTCCGTGAAACTTAGCCATTGTGTGTCTAACTCTGCTTGGGTTACATTGTAATTATGTTAAGTATGTGGATAACTTTCACACTTTTATTTAACGGCTCTATAACTTTTACTATGTTGGAAAATTAGTCACGTGTCTCCTCTGTCTGTCCTTTTGGTAGGAAAAAACTTACTAAGATTTTGTTTTTGGTAGGTTGGTAGAAAAATTTCGTATTATAGTTTGTAGAATTTTAAAATTGAAGACTGAGAAGTCTGTCTAACATCATTGGGGAAGCGAAAGAGGTACCATTGGTTCGACCATGTCGAATTGGAATTGGTGATCCTAGATACCAACCGGTGAGATATCAACTGTATAGGTATTAGAGTGACGATTCATCTTAGAATAATTCTTTAATGTATCAGAAACCAAGATTAGGATTGTAAACAAAGTTAGTAATGAAATTAATCAAATAACCTACAACACATGTTTCAATGAAGATGGGAATCGTATTTTTTCAAATTGAAAAAGGATAAGACTTATAAAAAAAGTCGACAATGTTACATTATATGTTAAACGTTTATTGTATTAAACGGTTACAGATTGGATAATAAATTGAAAATATTGTAAACATAATATAATATTATTATAAAGAAATTATCCTTTAAATTCATAAGAATTTTCGAAGCATTATATCGTAAAGTAAGCAAAGAGAATAATACGATTTCGAGAGGAAAAGTCGTATAACCACAAATATGCTTTGTCTGGTGCAGTTTAACTGAAATATTCGGTGCTGAGCCGATTGCAGGCCACAGGTGAGGTAAGCAGATTTACTACTTACGCGCATAATACGCTGACAGTAGAACATAAGTGAGGTTTATTTTCCTTCTTTTGTGGACTTTGAGTGGGTACTTATTTCTGTCTGTAGGTTAGAGCAGTGGTTGATATTGTTACAACGGATTTTTGTTTTATTCAACGATGTTTGTTGAGTCGAGTTTATATTGAGAGAGGATTTGGTGAAATAATGGAGTCAAAAGAATAGTTTATGGATGTTTAAATTACAGTATTAGATCCAATTTTCAACTATATTTTAATTACAATGAAGACTCGTATAATATTTATCATCATCATCGTTCGTCGTCCATTAAGTTGTCCGTTGCTGAACACATGTCTACCCCAAATGATTTTGACTGATAATGAATTTGTAATCGACCGGTTGGAACCAACCTGCATCAAGTTTTCTGTGGACGTTTATTTCTGCGCTTGTCCAAAATGCTATGTACTCGATACAGCGAATACGTGCTATACTGTTTGGAACATTGTGATATTGTTTTGTCTTTCATGTCATAGGAAAGGTGTGTGGCAATAAACCGAAATTTCTAGATTATACTATTTCTTTTACTTAATAGAAAAACCTCAAACCGTTTTTCAATTAAAGAAATATTTCACACTTAATACGGCATACTTGTGTAGTTAAAAGCACTGGAAATGATATATCTGTTAGATATCATTTCCAGTCATGTTTCCCTACATGTGCCATCAGCGTATGAGTGTGAAATGTGTCATGCATGTTAAAGGGATACACGGAGTAGCTTGTTATCAGACAGTTACTAGCAAACTGTTCACTGAATGGATTATTGTGCATATCTTTATGTTGTAGTACCTATGTTGTTGTATGTACTTAGTTTAGTAGGTATTTTTAAGTACCTTTCTCGGATTCAGTATTGGTTTAGAGGAATAAGAATTTATGTGGGTGTTTTCACACATTTAATCAGCTTAGTGTCCTTTTTATCATTTGCTGTACCTTTGGACTAAACGTCTAAGAGAAAATTATGAATGTTTGTTTTGAAAAACGGTACGTTTATTTTCCAAAATTGTTACTTAAATAACGTAACATGAACATTAAAAGTTCCATTCGTACCGATAGTTTCGTTTGAAGTCGGCACACACCGCGCGTCGACACAAGGCGAAATACTGACCTTAATTTTATTCAATTTGTAACTCTCGAACCCAAAACTTTGGTGATGCATGGCTCGAACAGTAATTCGACTTTTATTGCTTTTACTCTCTCGGATATTTCGTAAAAGGTTCGTTTCTGTGGGGAAATAAAAATAGGCGAGAATAACAATTTTTATTTGTCGATTTCTATCCGATAGTATGATCACATTTATTTTATTTAATCATGTTTCGGTACTCTATTCTGATGTAAAAAGAAAACAATAAAATTGGTTTTAAATAAAATACAATATAAAATAACTATTTATTTGTACAAAGTAATAGTTCATATTTAATGTTCCTTGTATATACGATTGAATCTTCAACGGAAGGTACGTTTCAGTCACGAATAATATTTTTAAGAAAAATTCTATCAAAAAATATCTTTAAAGAAAAATATGATTCCATATCGCGTTTTCTATCAAGTTAACGAACTTGCACATGGAAGAAAGGCCAATTTCCTTTCATATAAATTAGAAGCTGGTAGCTGATATTTCAAACTGCGGGGTAGCCTTTATCGGGTCGCTGTCAGGGTGTAGTTGTAACGTGGTTCTTGGCTCTGAACCAAGGCCCACCCGTCGCGCGATGCTTCCTCTGCCCTCTCTAATTTTTCAAAACAACATGGCAAGACTCCAAGATGAATAACACGTTATTTTTATTTATTTTATTTATTTATTTATTAATCAGATTACAGTGATCCATAATGGTTAGTAACAATAGGAACTTA
This sequence comes from Spodoptera frugiperda, assembly GCF_023101765.2. NCBI lineage: Eukaryota > Metazoa > Arthropoda > Insecta > Lepidoptera > Noctuidae > Spodoptera > Spodoptera frugiperda. Next base: position 6,647,183 of record NC_064215.1, read on the forward strand.
TAAACTATGTTAGTATCAAAATGGTTAGTAGCAAACAAGACTTATAAACTATGTTAGAATCCTAGCGATACACATAATAATTTATTTTACGTCTCCCACAACGATGCTCACCCAGAGCGAGTGTATGGGACACTGATACCTGCTTGCCACTACCTTCAGTATGTCGTTGCTACTGCCGCGTACCCTGCCCAGCAACGATGCCACACGCTTGCGTCTCAACGCGTAAAAATCATCAACGCGCGCTTCGGCAAACATAGTGGACGCACTGCAGAACCGCGGCAACCGCAACAACATCCTG